>NC_137358.1:11484074-12114074 GCF_965287045.1 Carcharhinus amblyrhynchos | reverse complement strand
TATGTACATGTGTGTGTGTGTCTGTGACAGTGTGTGAATGTGTGCGAGTGTGTGTGTGTGTGTGAGCGTATGTGTGAATGTGTGAGTGTGTGTGCGAATGTGAGTGTGAGTGAGTGTGCACACAATTGTTTGTGTAAGTGTGTATGAGTGTGTGTGTGAATGTGTGTGCATGTGTATGTGTGTGTCTATGTGTGTGTGTGAATTTGTGTGTGTGAGTGTGTGTGTGTGAGTGTGAGTGTGTGTGAGTGTGTGTGTGTGTGTGAGTGTGAGTGTGTGGATGTGAATGTATGTGTGTGTGCAAGTCTGTGTGAGTGTGTGTGTGAGTGTGTGTGTGTGTACGTGTGTGTGTGTATGTGTGTGTGAATGGTGAATGTGTGTATGAGAGTGTGTGTGTTTGTGTGTGTGTGTGTGTGTCAGTGTGTGAGTGTGTGTGTGTGTGTGTGTGTGTGTGAATGGTGAATGTGTGTATGAGAGTGTGTGTGTTTGTGTGTGTGTGTGTGTGTCAGTGTGTGAGTGTGTGTGTGTGTGTGTGTGTTTGGACTCTGACTTGTACCTTAAGCATGGTGGCACAGTGGTTAGCACTGCTGCCTCACAGCACCAGGGACCCGGGTTCAATTCCCAACCTTGGGTCACTGTCTGTGTGGAGTCTGCATATTCCCCCGTGTCTGCGTGGGTTTCCTCTGGGTGACCCGATTTCCTCCCACTGTCCCAAAGATGTGCTGTTCAGGCGCATTAATCATGTGAAATTCTCCCTCAGTGTACCCAAACAGGAGTGTGGTGACTTGGGGATTTTCACAGTAACTTCACTGCAGTGTTAATGTAAACCTACTTGTGACACTATTAAACAAACTTTGAGTTTGTAAATAAAGGGAATCTGGTAAAAGGGACACTAGCTTCTGAGGATGGCTAGCACAGACACGATGGGCTGAAGGGCCTCTTTCTATGCTGCAAAACTCTATGGATGGAATTTTCCAGCTGCGCTCACTCCCAAGGCCGGAATATCCTGTTGAGGTCCACGACCCACCCACTGCGATTCCCTTGGTCGGGAGGGACAGGAAGATTCCGCACTATGATTCCATGACATCCTCCCTAAGAGCACCGTGGGTGTACCTACACCACGGGGATTACAGTGGTTTAAAGGGGCCACCACCTTCTCAAGGGCAATTTGGGATGGGCGATGCTGGCCTGTGAAAGAATGAAAACAAAACGCCCTGGAGACACGAGAGGCGCCATAGAAATGCAGGTTCCTTGGGTATGGTGGCTTTGTGACACTTCACTCTTCCCTCACTAGGTGGCACTTTGTATCTGAGAGAGGTTGCAGCTTCTCACTGAGCGGAACACATCTTAATCTGATCGGCTAGGGACCGGCAAGAAGTAAAAATTAAACAAGTTCATTCTTACAAAGACTGTAATTTGTAAAACCCTACTTGGCACAGTGGTCAGCACTGCTGCCTCACAACTCCAGGGACCCAGGTTCAATTCCCAGCCATGGGCCACTGTCTGTGTGGAGTCTGCACATTCTCCCCGTGTCTGCGTGGGTTCCCTCGGGGTGCCTCGGTTTCCTCCCACTGTCCCAAAGACGTGCTGGTTAAGGTGCATTGGCCGTGCTAAATTCTCCCTTGGTGTACCCGAATAGAGGATTTTCACAGTAACTTCATTGCAGTGTTAATGTAAGCCAACTTGTGACACTAATAACTTGCTTCAAAAACTTAACTGGAGACGGGACTGAGTATCATCTTGTTCAGAAAAACTGAGCATTGTTTCACATTCTTGGTGGAGAAGGCTGTTTTCCCCTTTTCTCCCCAATCCTTCCTCGTGTCTCTTCCGTTCCTGCCCCCTCGTCTTTTCCAACTCTTTTCCCTTAAATCTAACGGCGTGCGCAAGGGTAACTCCTCCAGTATTCTGAGTGTGACAACAGCGCCTCCCCATGGGATATTCTTTGCATTACTTGCTTTGGGCGTCGCAGCTGGTCTGAGGCCCAGCCGTACTTGGCTGCCTCTTCCCTCTCTCGTTAAGTCAGAAGCTTTTCTTTATTCATTTGTGGGTGTCGCTGTCTGGGCCAGTATTTATTGCCCATCCCTAGTTGACCTTAAACTAAATGGGCCACTTCAGAGGGCAGATGAGACTCAACCACATTGCTGTGGCCCCAGAGTCACATGTAGGCCAGGCCGGGTAAGATTTCCTTCCCCGAGAAGGCATTAGTGGCGGTTTTTCCGACAATGGTTTCATCATCATCAGTAATTCCAGAACTTTCTTTATGGAATTTGAATTCAAATCCCACCTGGAGGAAGTGTAGATGGAGTCAATGGGTGGGAGGTTGGTTTGCGTCATGGATTGGGCTACGTTCACGACCCTTTGTAGTTTCTTGCGGCCTTGGGTGGAGCAGGAGCCCATACCAAGCTGCGATACGTCTGGAGAGGTTGCTTTCTCTGGCGCCTCTGTAAAAGGGAAGGAAATCTGCCCTCACCCGGTCTGGCCTACATGTCACTCCAGAGACACATCAATGTGGTTGACTCAGAAATGGGGTTAGACTCAGTTAGGAGTGGGCATTAAATGCTGGCCCAGCCAGCGATGACCACATCCTGTGAAAATGAATGAAAAAACCTATTTCGATCCATTTGAGTATCATTAGTGAGTCCGGGAGACAGTCGCCTGAGCTTACTCGCCCTAACAGTGAGAAGGTCCACACTGGTGAGGATCAGGCCTGGTCCCCAGTAAGAGGGGACTGGTATATGCCACTGGTATAACCGAAGGCCATTGAGGCCTCACTGGGAGGTGAAGGGCAAAGGAGAAGTGCCATCCTGGCACCCTGGCAAACCCCAATGCCCACCGAGCAGTGCCGAGGGGTGAAGCCGCAGGTGCCTAAGGGGAGGAGGCACAGCCTGGGAGGAAGGCTGCCACACAGCACCAGGGACCCGAGTTCGATTCCGGCCTCGGGTCACTGTCTGTGTGGAGTTTACACATTCTACCCGTGTCTGAGTGGGTTTCCTCCGGGTGCTCTGGTTTCCTCCCACAGAACAAAGGCTAGGTAGATTGGCCATGTTTAATGGCCCCATAGAGTCCAAAGATGTGCAGGTTAGGTGGATTGGCCATGCTAAATTGCCCCTTAGTGTCCAAAGATGTGCAGGTTAAGGGGATTTACAGGGTAAACATCTGAAGTTGCAAAATAGGGCAGGGGGATGGGCCTGGGTAAGCTGCTCTGTTGGAAAGTAGGTGCAAACTCGATGGGCCAAGTGGCCTCCTTCTGCACTGTCAGGATTCTTGGTCCCCTAATTGCCCTTGATTTGCTAGAGGGCAGTTGAGAGTCAGTCACATTGCTGTGGCTCTGAAGTCATACGTAGATCAGACTGGGTAAGGACGGCAGATTTCCCTCCCTAAAGGGGCATTAGTGAACCGGATGTTGACTGAGATGTAAATAGTGGCCGGGACATTGGGGAGAACTTCCCTGTTCGTCTTTGAACCAGTGCCAAGGGACGGCTGCTTAAGAGGAAAAGCTAGGCCGGGATTCTCCCAAAAAAATTCTAAGTCCCCAATTTGTGGGAAAATGGGAGTAAATCCCAGTGTTTTTTCTCAGTGTGATTTCTGGAGTGAATGTCCCACACCCTGTGCACTGCACAGTGCCCTAGTGGGATTTACTCTGATAATCAGGCGGCGGGGCTGGAGAAGCCAGCAGCATTGAGCTGAGTGCGCCACTGCGCATGTGCCAATCTGTCAGTGCCGAGATCAGCACATGCGTCATAGCCCTGCACTGCCAGCCTCTTGATCTCTGGCCAGCCCCCCTGACCCCGCATCTCTGGCCTTGCGAAACCCCCCTACTCCCAGATCGCTGGTCTCCCGGACCTCCGCAGGCCAGCCCCAATGTTCCCCCAGCCCCACCAGCCAGTCCTGCTTTCCCCGTGACATGAACCCCGTTGAGGCCATCCTCGTGTGTGGAACTTGGCTATCAGTTTCTGCTTGGCGACTCCGCGCTGTCGTGTGTCGTGAAGGAGAAGGCTTACCCGAAGATCAGAGGCCTGTGACCACTGAAGTGCTCGCCAACAGGCTCATGTCACACTATCTGTAACCCCCATGACTTGCCTGAACTTGCAACATCTCACTGTCCTATCTAGAGACATCTCTTTAACCTGTGCTTAATGCTATCTCACATTGTCTGCACCTTTAAGACTTGATTAGCTGTAAAGACCTGCATTCTAATCAGTATTCTGTAAACTGAGTGTGTCCCTTTAAATGCCCTGTTTGTGACCAGAACTCCCCACTCACCTGACGAAGGGGCAAACCCCCGAAAGCTAGTGGGTTTACTATCAAATAAACCTGTTGGACTTTAACCTGGTGTTGTGAGACTTCTTAGTGTGTTTAATGCCCCACCCAGAGTGTAGCACCTGCTGACAGTGCCGCTCCCCCTCAGCGCTGCTCCAGATTTCAATAATTTGAAATTAAATAAATTTTCTTTTATTCAAAAACTGATATGAAAGTTAAAAAGCCTGCCCTTGAGGAGGCCCGTCAGGCTTATATATTGTTTTATAATTTCAAAAACAAATAAAATAAACATTACAAAACATACATTTCATTGTAAATACGGAGGATATGACCTCTTGAACATCTTCGATCATCCAGTAGAGTGCACATAATTAATTCTGGATATGTGGGTTGCATTGGCTAAGTCCAGCACTTATTACCCATCCCTAGTTGCCCTTCAGAAGATGGGGGTGAGCTGTCTCCTTGAGGCAGCCCCTGTGATGCACTTAGAGTGCTGTTCTGCTCCTACGAGGTTCCATATCCAACAACCTGCCATTTTGGAGAGTCAACCGCGTCGCTGTGGGGCCTGGAGTCACATGGGGCGCACGGTGGCACAGTGGTTGGCAGAGCTGCCTCATGGCGCCAGGGACCTGGGTTCAATTCTGGCTCAGGTCACTATCTGTGCGTTCTTCCCACCGTCCAAAGAAGTGCAGGTTAGGGTGGATTGGCCATGCTAAAATTGCCCCTTAGAGGACTAGCTAAGGTGGGTTATGGGGATAGGGCCTGGGTGGGATTGTGGTCAGTGCAGGCTCGATGCTCGATAGGATTCTACGTACACAGTTTGTTGAAAGCGGCGTCACAGCTGGACAGGATGGTGAAGAAGGCACTCAAGCACACTGGTCTTCATCAGCCAGGGCATTGAGGACAGGAGTTGGGACATTATGTTGGATAAATAATTGGTTCATAGAAATCATAGAAGCCCTACAGTGCAGAAAGAGGTCCTCCAGCCCATCGAGTCTGCACCGACCACAATCCCACCCAGGCCCTGCCCCCAATCCGTACATATTTTACCCACTAATCCTCTAACCTATGCATCTACGATCAATTTAGCACGGCCAATCAACCTAACCCGCACATCTTTGGACTGTGAGAGGAAACCAGAACACCCGGAGGAAACCCATGCAGACACGAGGAGAATGTGCAAACTCCACACAGACAGTGACCTGAGCCGGGAATCGAACCCAGGACCCTGGAGCTGTGAAGTAGCAGTGCTAACCACTGTGCTACCTGTGAAGCTGCACTTGGAGCATCGTGTACAGTTTTGGTCACCCTGTTATAGGAAAGATATTGATAAACTGGAAAGAGTCGAAAGAAGATTTATGAGGATGTTGCCAGGGTTAGTAGGCCTGAGTTTACAGGGAGAGGTTGGCCAGGAAAGGACTTTATTCCCTGGATTGTAGGAGAATGAGGGATGACGTTATTGAAGTGTACAAGATTATGAGATAGGATAAATGCACAAAAGTCTTTTCCCCAAGAAAGGGGGATTGAAAACTAGAGGGCGTAGGTTAAAGGTGAGAGGGGAAAGACTTAAAAGGGGCAACATCTTCACACAGGGGGTGGTGTGCATGAGGAAGGGGCCCAGAGAAAGAGGCTGAGGCAGGTTCAACAGCAACGTTGAAAAAGCATGTGGAAAAGTACATGGATGGGAAAGGATTAGAGGGATATGGGCCAAACGTGGGCATTTGGGACCAGCAAGGAGGGCACAATGGTTGGCATAGACCAGTTGGGCCAAAGGGCCTGTTTCCAAGCTGTATTGCTCTATGACTCACTGGATGGGATTATACAGCCTTGCTCGTCCCGAAACCGTAAAATCCCGCCGGAGATCAATGGAACTTTCCGTTGTCCGACCCTCGCCCGCATTCATTCCCATGGTGGGTGGGGCAGTAAAATTCTGGCCTGTGACTCTATGTAGACCAGGCCAGGTAGGGATGGCAGATTTCCTGAGTGAATCAGAATGATTTTCAGATAATCTGGCAGTTTAACAATCTTTGCTGATGCTTTTTTACCCCACATTTATTAGTTGTATTTCAATTAAATTTCAATTAAGAAGGCACCAGTGTGCACCTCTTTGTAAAGACAGGCCCAAGATCACTTCTTTATGTCCTCTGAACGTGTTAAGATGTTGGCACATGGCCAGGATTCCAGATCAAGATCTGGATTACCACGTACAGTGGTGGGGGGTTAGCACTGCTGCCTCACAGCTCCAGGGTCCGGTGTTTGATTCCCGGCTCGGGTCACTGTCTATGTGGAGTTGGCACATTCTCCCCATGTCTGCATGGGTTTCCTGCGGGTGCTGCGGTTTCCTCCCACCCTCCAAAGACATGCTGGTTAAGTGCTAAATTCTCCTTCAGTGTGCCTGAACAGGCACCAGACCGTGGCCACTAAGGGATCTTCGCAATGAACTTCACTGCAGTGTTAACGTAAACCTATTTGCGACTAATAGCTTGTGCCCAATGTGACAATATAAAGCTCTATGTTGCCTTGGTTATGGGGAAGTGTAATGGTTAATACCATTGACCAAGTAATCTGGAGGCTCAATGTCTCAGTGATGTTGGTTCAAATCCCACCCTGGGCAGCTGATGGGGTTTAAATTCAATACAAAGGAAGGAAATCTGCTGTCCTTACCCGGTCTGGCCTACACGTGACCCCAGACACACAGCAATATGGTGGACTCTCAACTGCCCTCTGAAATGGCCTAGTAAGTCGCTCAGATGCTGGTCTTGCCAGTGAGACCCACATTCCAGCAAGTGATTTCAACAAATTACATTAAAGACCACCATCATCACCAAATCCGTCACCACGGATACATACATTTAAAATGTTTACTACACAGCATAAAACGATTGACAAAAAAATGTTTCGGACCAGATCAGACACTCCAAGATAAGTAATATGGTTAGCCTAGACCCCAGCTATTTTTGATTTTGGGATTAATGTGAGAGTGAGGTCTCTTTGAAACGTAGAAAAAAGGATCAGGAGTAGGCCATTCGGCCCTTTGAGTCTGCCCCTCCATTCATTTTGATCATTCAATATCCTAATTCACCACCCCCCCCCATGTAGTTTGATCCCATTTGCTCCGAGTTCTGTTGACCCACTAGGAAGTCTTTATGGCATTTTATTTAATACTACAGTTTAACTATAACAAACAGAATTGGCATAACTGTTGCCAGCTGACATACTTAAATATAACACAATATAATTCTTAACGGCGAAACCTGGAGCAGAGGAGGCTGAGGGGTGATCTTATAGAGGTCTATAAAATAATGAGGGGCACAGATCAGCTAGATAGTCAATATCCTTTCCCAAAGGTAGGGATGTCTAAAACTAGAGGGCAGAGGTTTAAGGTGAGGGGAGAGACACAAAAGGGTCTGGGGGGATAATTTTTTCACACACAAAGTGTGAGTGTCTTGAATGAGCTGCCAGAGGGAGTAGTAGAGGCAGGTACAAATTTGTCTTTTAAAAAGCATTTAGACAGATACATGGGTATAGAGGGATATGGGCCAAACTTGGGCAATTGGGACTAGCATAGAGGTTAAATAGAGGACAGCATGGACAAGTTGGGCCAAAGGGCCTGTTTCCATGCTGTAACCATAGAACATAGAAGAGTACAGCACAGTACAGGCCCTTCGGCCCTCGATGTTGTGCCTACCCCTCCTATTTCTCTCCCCATGAGCCTTATAGTTATGCCCCCTAGTAACAGCTACATCTACCTGGGGAAATAGTCTCTGAACGTCCACTCTATCTATCCCCCTCATCATCTTATAAACCTCAATTAGGTCGCCTCTCATCCTCCTCCGCTCTAAAGAAAAAAGCCCCAGCTCCCTCAACCTTTCCTCATAAGATCTACCCTCCAAACCAGGCAGCATCCTGGTAAATCTCCTCTGCATTCTCTCCAATGCTTCCACATCTTTCTTATAGTGAGGTGACCAGAACTGAACACAATATTCCAAATGTGGTCTCACCAAGGTTCTGTACAGTTGCAGCATAACCCCACTGCTCTTAAACTCAAACCCGCTGTTAATAAACACAAACCTCTATGACTCTTTAAATTTATCTCTATTATTTCCAATTTAAGCAATATTGTGATTGACACAAATTCCTCTTCAGAATCAGTTAGCAAAAATATACAAAAATATGTTGGTTGCTAGTCTTCTATCACCTTTTATCACCGCTGGACAGAGATATGGAGATACCTGTCTTCTGGCTCTCAAACAGCAGCCTCCAGAGAAAGACCTGTCTTCATATAGCAGAAGTCCAGAGGGGAAGAATATATCTCTTGCCTTTTCCAGACCTCTAGCAGGTCCCAAATTTCAATTTCCATGGACAGAGAGAGAGAAAAAAGAGCTATTGCTCTGATCAAATTCAAGCAGCAACTGCCTGCTTGTCTCTCTGTAAGCTTAGCTCCCCCATCATGTCAGTATACCTAATTAAACTCTACTCTGAAATCCCAGGGACAACCCTAAAATTAAACAATCATTCTTCATTATCAGCATGTGGGCTGCCGGTTGCAGACAAAACGGCGCCGGTTGAACAGAGTTGAATCTTAATACCTCCTTCACATGAACTAATACACAAATTACACATCTTAAAGGTACACTATTATCGCAATAATTAAAAACACACATCAAATGCTACATGTTATAAAATCAATTCAAAGCAGTTTCATGATTTCATGATTAACGGTTAATATTTTTCTCAGTCCCATTCCTTCCTCTTCTTCTCTCCAATGCTACTCTTCACTTCCCTCCTATGAGGTCCCTGCAGAGTTGGTTTGAGTTCAGTTTGCTTTGAGTGTCTTGTCGATCCAGTTTGGCACTCGATCGTAGACAAAAATGGCCGTCCGTCACGTCTGATTGTGAGACCAAAGTTCATTAGGTAGGTCTTTACGGTCACAGGACAGGCGAGGGTCCTTTCTAGCAGCAGTCACTGTAGGGAGCCTGGCTGATCCCCCTCTGGGTCATTTGTACCTCATGTAATGCATTCCCCAGAGTCCTTGAAATGGAACCTGAAACCTCCTTGGCCTCTGGCATCACATTGGTGTCAGCTGTGGCTCCACAGATTGAGTCCTTGCCTTTTGAGTCAGAAGGTTGTGAGTTCAAGTCTCACCCTCTCTCCCCCCACATCCCCCCTCTCTCAATCCCCCCCAACATCCCCCCTCTCCCCCCCACATTCCCCTCATCCCCCTCACATCCTCCCTCTCCACCCAAGTACATAATTCCCGCTTCCACTTCAGGCTTCACTGTCAGAGGGTGATGATTTGTTAGTCTCACGAATCAGCATACATTAACACAGCAATGAAGTTACTGTGAAAATCCCCCAGTCGCCACACTCCGGTGCCTGTCCGGGTACACTGAGGGAGAATTTAGCACGGCCAATGCTAATCTAACCAGCACGTCTTTCGGACTGCGGAGGAAACCGGAGCACCCGGAGGAAACCCACACAGACACGGGGAGAATGCGCAGACTCCACACAGACAGTGACCCAAGCTGGGAATCGAACCCGGGTCCCTGACGCTGCGGGACAGCAGTGCTAACCCATTGTGCTACCTGATGAGACAGTTAATTCAGGCTCTGTCTGGCCTCTCTGGTGGATGTAATAGATCCTGGGTGCTGGAATAAAGAAGAGCAGTGGGAGGGGGGAGAGGGGTGTCCGCTTGTCCTCTGGTTAGTCTCTTACCCCTCATATCCTGTCAGTAGATCTGGTGATCTTGATATTATCTCATTGGCGTTTGTGAGATCTTGCTGTGCGTACATTGGCATTTCTTAAATTCATTGGACGGAAAGCTCTTGGCGGAATCCTGGGGTCGCCAGAGGGACTGTCTTGACGCCAAGTCTTCGTCTTGTCAAATTCTTTAGACCTCCTGCCTGGAGTTACATTTCTCACCCCCAAACACACCTTCCTCAGATTGTTGGCCATTTACACATTTCTGAAGGGCCTGGATAGCAGATTGAGGGGGAACTGCCTGTCTCTCAAGCATCGCGTCTCCCCGGCCTACGTTTCGCCGGGTTAGTCAGTTGGACGTTAACAAGGAAAGGAAAGTCTTCGTTGCAGGCACCGGGAGGCGCATCGCAACAAGAATCACTCCTTCAGACGAGGAAGAATATAGTCCTTCTCCCTTGCTGGCTCGTATGTTGGTGTCGTAAATATTTGCGAGGAAAGTGCAGTTAGGCCTTAGGGGCCTAGTTGAAATAGGATGCGTGGTGGCGTCTTTACACTGGACAACATGACTCAAAGGCTTTCATAATTGGCAGGATTCTTCTGGCCTCGGTCGCCTGTAAGTCTCACCTGAGCTCAACAGATCTTTCCATCGCACATCGCCGATTCCCGTGGCGGGCAGTGTGGTAAAATCCATGGTCAAAGAATGGCAGAAATGAGAGCTAAAACTGATAGGACGCTATATTACATTGTTTTCAATTTGTTCCCTTGTAATCCTTGATAAAATGTTGTCTGAAGCTAGTCAGCACGGAATCTCAATAGTGCAAACGTTTCCTTATTGAAGGAATCTTTGCCCTATATTGACTGATTACTGTATTTACTCTGGACTTCCTTGAGAGAGAGATACGCATCACTGGATTGCTCCAGATTCAGAGATGTGGTCTTAAAGATACTGGCACTTTCCTGCCTCAGCCCGTCTGGAGGGTACACTGCGCTCAGAGCAGATTCGGTGGCGGGCAAAAGTTCGGCTTGGCCCTCCTCAAGCACGCGCCCATTGGAGGCACATTGACTGGCACCTTCCGCTTTGTTTTTAAGGGTTAGGTCTTCCAGGGACACAAAGGCGTAATGCAAAGATTCGAAGAGGGGGATCTGGGCGGTGGGATTGAGGCACTCGTGGCTCCCCTTGGCCACCCAATGGTTCCCCTGCGGCTGTCCGACGTTGCCCGGTTCCTGCGCGCGCTGAAATGGTTCCTCGTGACTCGGCTGCCCGGCTTTTGGGTCGTCCATTTTTTTGCCGTTCGCCGCACCTTGGGCCAAGGAATGGTCGTGAGCCAAGCCTCTTTCGAAGACGCTACAGGGCGAATACTGAAGACTGCTGTCATAGAGCGAGTCACTGGACGAGGACAGGCACCGATAGGATCCACTTCGCTCGCTGTCCGACCGAAGGCCACTGCGGTCGTAGCTGAAGTAGACTTTGCAGGAATCCATCTCGTAGGCGCTGGGGTAGCTGAACCAGAAGTAGCCTTGGTTGGCGAAGCTGGACAAGGACGAGTTTCCGATGCTCTTGAAGCCACTGCTATCCGACACGTAGTCTTGTTTGATGAAAGACTCGGAGTCCTTTATTCCTGAGATCTCGACGGAGGAGATCTCTGTCTGAAGGTCCTCGGTGCTGCTGAAGGAAGCTGGCAACGTCATCCCGATCCATTTCTGCCAAGGGAAAGAGACGAAAACAAACTTTCAGCACCAGGGGAACCAGAGAACCATCCAATCATAGAATCCCTACAGTGCAGATGGAGGCCGTTTGGCCCATTGAGCCTGCACCAACAGCAATCCCACCCGGGCCCCATCCCTGTAACCTTACATATTCACCCTGCTAATCTCCCAAATACTAAAGGGGCAATTTAGCATGGCCAATCCACCCAACCTACACATCTTCAGACACTAAGGGGCAATTTAGCATGGCCAATTCACATAACCGATTTATCTTTGGACACTAAGGGGCAATTTAGCATGGCCAACCTACCTAACCTACACATCTTTGGACACTAAGGGGCAATTTAGCATGGCCAATCCACCTAACCTGCACATCTTTGGACACTAAGGGGCGATTTAGCATGGCCAATCCACCTAACCTGCACATCTTTGGACACTAAGGGGCAATTTAGCATGGCCAATCCACCTAACCTACACATCTTTGGACACTAAGGGGCAATTTAGCATGGCCAATCCACCTAACCTACACATCATTGGACACTAAGGGGCAATTTAGCATGGCCAATCCACCTAACCTACACATCTTTGGACACTAAGGGGCAATTTAGCATGGCCAATCCACCTAACCTGCACATCTTTGGACACTAAGTGGCAATTTAGCATGGCAAATCCACCTAACGTACACATCTTTGGACACTAAGGGGCAATTTAGCATGGCCAATCCACCTAACCTATACATTTTTGGACACTAAGGGGCAATTTAGCATGGCCAATCCACCTAACCTACACATCTTTGGACACTAAGGGGCAATTTAGCATTGCCAATTCACATAACTGATTTATCCTTGGACACTAAGGGTAATTTAGCATGGCCAACCCACCTAACCTATACATTTTTGGACACTAAGGAGCAATTTAGCATGGCCAATCCACCTAACCTACACATCTTTGGACACTAAGGGGCAATTTAGCATGGCCAATTCACATAACCGATTTATCTTTGGACACTGAGGGTAATTTAGCATGGCCAACCCACCCAACCTGCACATTTTTGGACACTAAGGGGTAATTTAGCATGGCCAACCCACCTAACCTACACATTTTTGGACACTAAGGGGTAATTTAGCATGGCCAACCCACCTAACCTACACATTTTTGGACACCAAGAGGCAATTTAGCATGGCCAATTCACCTAATCTACACATCTTTGGACACTAAGGGGCAATTTAGCATGGCCAATCCACCTAACCTGCACATCTTTAGACACTAAGAGGCAGTTTAGCACGGCCAATCCACCCTAACCTGCACATCTTTGATGGGGGAGGTGAGTTTGCACACAGTTTGGAGACTAAGCGAGTGGCTTTGCATTTTCACAGCGCCTTTGAGATCCCATCCATTGATCCTGTTTACACTTCCCGCTGCTTCGGGAAAGCTGCCAGCATAAATATGCACCCCAGGCATACTCTCTGCCACCTTCTTCTTCTGTTGGGAAAAGGGTTCAAAAGTCTGGCCTCCTTTCAAGGGCATTAGTGAACCAGATGGGTTTTTCCAACAGTAGTTTCATGGGCATCAGTAGGTTCTTAATTCCAGATATTTTTTTAAAATTGAATTCAAATTCCACCATCTGCCTTGTTGGATGGCAGCAGGGAAGAAGTTCTTGAATGGATTGGTACATGAATGGTGTAAGATTCCGGCCTATGATTCGGCTAGTGGGCAGGAAGCTGAGTGCAAATGTCGGCACAAGAACACCCTTGCCCGCACCTCGATCTGATGCCCATGTCCCCGTGCTTGGATCTCGTGCCCGGCAACAGCAAATTTCATTCACATTAAGTGGAACAAAAATTGGAAGGGGCATGCATATTTAACGGGAGGTGCTGTGGGGAGCACTCCTGATACTGAGCCAAAAGCTCCAGGTTCGAGTCCCATTCCAGGACTTTAAGCCCAAGGAAGGTGCATTCGAAACAGGTTGAGTGTCAACCTGCAAATGCTTCCAAACATGCCAATGGCAGGCGGTAAGAGTGGGAGAGACTCCTGCTGAGATGTACAGTGGGTCCCTCAAGCTATAAGCCCCTGGCTACTGACTTAGTGACTTGTTCCGGGAATTACTAACTATGGAAGTAGCGTGCCTCGAGGTATTTGGAATTTATAGTGCATCATATAACTGATTTCTCAGTGAGGCTAAGGAAAAAAATGATGGCACAGTGGTTAGCACTGCTGCCTCACAATGCCTGGGACCTGGGTTCGATTCCCAGCAATCTGCACATTCACCATGTGTCTGCCCCTTAGTGCCCAAAGATATGTAGGTTAGGTGGATTGACCATGCTGAATTGCCCCTTAGTGTTCAAAGATGTGTAGGTTAGGTGGATTGGCTATGCCAAATTGCCCCTTAGTGTCCAAAGATATGTAGGTTAGATGGATTGGCCATGCTAAATTGCCCCTTAGTGTCCAAAGATATGTAGGTTAGGTGGATTGGCCATGCTAAATTGCCCCTTAGTGTCCAAAGATATGTAGGTTAGATGAATTGGCCATGCTAAATTGCCCCTTAGTGTCCAAAGATATGTAGGTTAGGTGGATTGGCCATGCTAAATTGCCCCTTAGTGTCCAAAGATGTGCAGGTTAAGTGGATTGGCCATGCTTAATTGCCCCTTAGTGTCCTCTGGGTGCTCTGGTTTCATCCCACAGTCCAAAGAGGTGCTGGTTAGATGCATTGACCGTGCTAAACTCTCCCTCAGTGTATCTGAACAGGCGCCAGAGTGTGGCAACTAGTGGGATTTTCACAGTAACTTCATTGTAGTGTTAATACAAGCCTACTTGTGACACTCACAAATAAACTTAACTTTTAAAAAAAGAACTCAGCAAGCCTGCTATTACTCTCATTAAAAGTTACAGGGGGTTGGTGGAAGATGGGGCACAGGGCGTCAGAAGCAACGGGGTCTGGGACACCTCCCGTACGTGCCGTCTCTACTGGAGAAGCTAAAGGAACAAAGCAAGCATGGTGACCTTTGCTTGCTCATAACGCTCTCTTAAACAAAATGATCCATTTCGTGGTAAGGATTGCACCTCGGTTGAGAGCGAGAGGTGGAAGTAACGTTCCAAAGGTGTCTGTGGTTTGACCCTCGCTGAGGAGAAGCAGCGAGAGGTGATCCAGAACCTTGGCTGGCGGGGGGTGGGGGGGGGAAAACACTTAACCAGCTCATTGAGTGTCAATGAAGGGGGTGAGAATGGAGAAGTAAACTGGTCTCACCTCAGAGGGAGGCTGGCATTTTCAGAAAATTTTATAAAAAGGCATGCGCACGTGACTTAGCATAGATTTGAAACGGAACCACAAGAGAAGAAAAAAACATACTTACTAATATTTTGGAGACATGCTTCATCTACAAGACTATCAAACTCATATTTCCTTTCTGAAACAATGTGGTTTTGTTCTACTAACGTCTCACAGTATGGCAATGATTCAAACCGGTAGCCCGTCAGCAGAACTCATTTCAACTTCAACCTAAGATTTCAGTTGCATCTTTATTCAGCCTTCCCGTACAGGCTCCTTCTCAGGGAGAGTGAGGGTCAACTGGGGTAGACGTGACTTTGCATTCCTGTTCTCCTGCATTCCCCCCGCCAACCGCCCCCCTGTTAAGTAAAGCCCACCAACGCCTCTACTTTCTCAGGAGGCTAAGGAAATCCGGCATGTCTGTTACGACTCTCATTGATTTTTGCAGATGCGCCATAGAAAGCGTCCTTCCTGGATATATCACCGCTTGGTGTCCATGATTGCAAGAAACTACAAAGAGTTGTGAACGTGGCTCATTCCCATCATGCAAACCAGCCTCCCAACCATCGATTCTGTTCTACACTTCCTGCTGCCTCGGAAAAGCAGCCGGGACCCCACGCACCCTTCTCTCTTGCACCATCGGGAAAAAGATACAAAAGCTTGAGGTCTGGTACCAACCAACTAAAGAACAGCGTCTTCCCTGCTGCCACTTCTGTGCTCTTAACCTTTCTGTGGATTCATAGAGACTAGAAGCAAGAGTAGGCCATTCAGCCCTTCAAGCCTGCTCCACCATTCATTCTGATCATGGCTGACCATCCACCTCAGTCCACCTCTTTCCCCTGACATCCTTTGATCTCCTTCACCCCAAGAGTTACGTCTACCTCCTTCTTGAAAACACAGGGGTTTTATGGCCTCGCTCACCCCAAAACTGTAAAATCCCATCCGAGGTCGGCCTACCTTTCCGTTGTCCGCTCCTCGCCCGCTCTGATTCCCGTGGTGGACTAGGTGGTAAAATTTCGACCACAATGTTTTGGCCACAATTGCTTTCTGTCGTGGCGGATTCCTACTACCCTCTGGGTAAAGAAATTTCTCCTCATCTCAGTCCTAAATGGTCAACTTATATCTTTAGAATGTGACCCCTGGTTCTGGACAACCCCACCATCAGGAATGTCCTTCCTCCATCTACTCTGTCTAGTCCTGTTAGAATTTTATAAGTTTCTATGAGATTCCCCCCTCATTCTCCTAAGCTCTAGTGATTATAATATTAATCGATTCAATCTCTCCTCATATATAAGACTCACCAACCCTGGAATCAGCCTGGTGAACCTTCACTTGCACTCTCTCTATAGCAAGGGCATCCTTCCTCAGATAAGGAGACCAAAACTGCCCACAACACTCCAGGTGTGGCCTCACCAAGGCCCCAGTATAATAACAACACATCCCTACTCCTGTACTCAAAATTTCTCACTATGAAGGCCAACATACCATTTACCGCCTACTGCACCTGCACACTTACCTGTTTGGATTTGATTTGGTTTATTATTATCACATGTATTAGGATACAGTGAAAAGTATTGTTTCTTGCGCGCTATACAGGCAAAACATACCATTCATAGAGAAGGAAAGGAAAGAGTGCAGAATGTAGTGTTACAGTCATGGCTGGGGTGTAGAGAAAGGTCAACTTAATGCGAGGTAGGTTCATTCAAAAGTCTGATGGCAGCAGGGAAGAAGTTATAGAGTCGTAGAGGTTTACAGCGTGGAAACAGGCCCTTCGGCCCAACTTGTCCATGCCGCCCTTTGTTTTTAAAGCCTGTAAGCTAGTCCCAATTGCTCGGATTTGGCCCATGTCCCTCTACACCCATGTAACTATCTAAATGCTTTTTAACAGACAAAATTGTACCCGCCTCTACTACAAAGCATACCATTCATAGAGAAGGAAATGAGAGAGTGCAGAATGTAGTGTTACAGTCGTAGCTAAGGTGTAGAGAAAGATCAACTTAATGCAAGGTGTGTCCATTCAAAAGTCCAATGGCAGCAGGGAAGAAGCTGTTCTTGAGTCGGTTGATACGTGACCCCAGACTTTTGTAACTTTTCCCCAACGGAACATCATGGGACAGAGAATGTCCGGGGTGTGTGGGGTCCTGAATGATGCTGGTTGCTTTCCCGAGACAGCGGGACGTGTAGACGGAGTCAATGGATGGGAGGTTGGTTTGCGCGATGGATTGGGCTACATTCATGACCCTACGTAGTTTCTTGCAGTCTTGGGCAGAGCAGGAGCCCATACCGAGCTGTGATACAACCAGAAAGGATGCTTTCTATGGTGCATCCGTAAAAGTTGGTGAGAGCTGTCACTGACGTACCAAGTTTCCCTAGTCTTCCGAGAAAGTAGAGGCGTTGGTGGGGCTTTCTTAACTGTAGTGTCGGCATGGGGGGGGACCAGGACAGGATCTTGTATTCAAACCTCTCACGCTGAAGACCAACATACCGTTTACCTTCTTTACCACCTGCTGCACCTGCACGCTTACCTTCAGTGACTGGTGAAGGAAATGGGCTGTTGACATGGTGCTAAATGTTCTGACTTACCTGAAAATTACCTCCATAGGTTGAGTTCAGCTCGTAAAAAAATTTCCCCGGATCTGGGATAGAAAGCCACTGAAGTTTCTTCACTTTGTACCTAGGGAACAAAGAGTATAAGAACTAGGAGCAGTAGGCCACTCGGCCCCTCAAACCTGCCCTGCCATTCAATACAGTCATGGTTGATCTCATCTTGGTCTCAGTGCCACTTCTTTCTGTATGACAGCTTTCACTCACCTGACAAAGGAACATCGTTTCCGAAAGCTTGTGGGTTTCCTATCAAATAAACTGGTTGGACTTTAACCTGGTGTTGTGAGACTTCTTACTATGTTCTATAACACTCAGGGCTATGGGCCAAGCACTGGTAGATGGAATTAAGAGGGGGTTCAGGGGTCTCTTGTGTGTCGTTGCAGTCTCGATGGGCTGAAGGGCCCCTCTTCTGGACTGTATGATTCTATGACTCAGCAAGCCATGTGGAGAAGGGCAGAAATTATGGCCTGTTTGCAAGTACGGCAGGACGGCACAGTGGTTAGCACCGCTGCCTCGCAGCGCGGGTTCGATTCCTGGCTTGGGTGACCGTCTTGTGTAGAGTTTGCACGTTCTCCCCGTGTCTGCGTGGGTTTCCTCCAGGAGCTCCGGTTTCCTCCCACAGTCTGAAAGACGTGCTGGTGAGGTGCTAAGTTCTCCCTCAGTGTAACCCGGACAGGCTCCGGGGACTAGGGGATTTTCACAGTGACTCCATTGCAGCGTTAATGTAGGCCTTACAAAGAACAAAGAACATAAAACAGCCCGAGAAACAGGCCCTTCGGCCCAACGAGCCCGCGCTGCCATCTCAACACCACCAGTCCCCCTCTCCACCCACGACCCTTGTCTAATGTTTTATGGCCTAAGTGGTGATGAGGGAACCCGCTCTCTGGCAGCACCGCTGAACCTACTTCACCGAGGTAACATTCCAGAATGTTCTCACCTCTTTATTGTCACATATTTAACGGCAACCGCAATCAGGATTCCGGCGAATATAAGCGAGCTAACCAGGATGGGCTGCATCACTCCTGGGAAAGAAAATGAGAAAGGAGATAGGTCAACGTTGGAGAGAACCTGTTGAGCCAATGGCTGTTGACATCTTGGCCAGAGAGGACACGTATTCAGAGAATCATAGAATCCCGACAGTACAGAAGGAGGTCATTCGGCCCATCGAGTCTGTACCAACCACAATCCCACCTACTTCCAAAACCTTCATTTACCCCGTTGATTGCCCCCTGGCACTAGGCCAATTTAGCATGGCCAATCATAGCCAATGACTTTGGGTAGGATTTTCAGGATTTGGGCCTGCACTGCTGGAAAATCCCGCCCTTGATTTGATCTGATTTGATTTGACTTATTATTGTCACGTGTGTTAACATAGGAGTATTGTTTCTTGAGCGCTCTGCAGACAAAGCATAGAGAAGGAAAGGAGAGAGTGCAGAGTGTAGTGTTACAGTCATAGCTGGGGTGCAGAGAAAGATCAACTTAGGTCCATTCAAGAGTCTGATGGCAGCAGGGAAGAAGCTGTTCTTGGGTTGGCTGGTACGTGACCTCAGACTTTTGTATCTTTTTCCCCACGGAAGAAGGTGGAAGAGAGAATGTCCGGGGTGCAGGGGGGGGTCCTTAGTTATGCTGGCTGCTTTGCCGAGGCAGCGGGGAGTGTAGACAGAGTCAATGGATGGGAAGCTGGTTTGCGTGATGGATTGGGCTACGTTCATGACCCCTGGTTCTAGAATTCTCCGCCAAGGGAAGCAATTTTATCCTGTCCAATCTAACTCGTCTCCTCACAGTTTTGTCCACCACTATCAAGTCCTCCCCTCAGCCTTCTTTGTTCCAACGAAAATAACCCCAGCCTGTGGAATCTCTTCTTATCGCTACACTTTCCCAGCCCTGGCTTCTTAGGCCGAGCAGTCTAAGTCCGTAAGCAATGGAATGTAAGGGCTGCGATGGAAGCAGAGAGATGGCAGAGAAGTAGGGCACCTTTGAGCCAAATCCCTTTTCGGACTTTTGGCTCAGATCAAGTGGAGCGTCTGCTCTTAATGTCTGCTACGGGTGACACAGTGGTTAGCACTGCTGCGTCACAGTGCCAGGGACCCGGGTTCGATTCCCGGCTTGGGTCACTGTCTGTGTGGAGTCTGCATGTTCTCCCCATGTCTGCGTGGGTTTCCTCCGGGTGCTCCGGTTTCCTCCCACAGTCTGAAAGACGTGCTAAATTCCCCCTTAGTGTACCCGAACAGGCGCCGGAGTGCGGCAACTAGGGAATTTTCACAGTAACATAATTGCAGTGTTAACGTAAATTTCTTGTGACACTAAATAAATGAACTTTAAAAGAGGGTGGCTAACAGTGAACTTGCAGTGGCTCTGGAGTCACAGGTAGGCCAGACCGGGTAAGGATGGCAGATTTCCTTCTCTGAAGGACAGTAGTGATTCTTTTATGTACCTTACTAAGGTGGCACAGTGGTTAGTACTGCTGCCTCAGAGTGCCAGAGGCTTGAGCTAGACTCGGGTCACTGACTGTGAGGAGTTTGCACATTCTCCTTGTGTCTGCGTGGGTTTCCTCCAGATGCTCCGGTTTCCTCCCACAGTCCAAAGATGTGCGGGTTAGGTTGGATTGGCCATGCTAAATTGACCAGGGGGGATTAGCAGGGTAAATATGTGGGGTTCCCGGGATAGGGCCTGGGAAGGATTCTGGTCGTTGCAGACTGGATGGGCCAAATAGCCTCCTTCTGCACTGTAGGGGTTCTATGATTCAATGGTGTTGAGTACTTACCGACAGAGGGTAGGGGTGCTTTGGATTTCCATGTCACCGTGTGACTCCAATCGCTCCACGTGCTGTTATATCTCTCTGGATTGTCCTCGACGATCTTAACACGGATTTGCGCCTTGTAGACGCGGTCTGCTTTCAGGTTAGCCGCATCGATCTTCGTCCTCTGTTCATTTTGCACAACCTGAAACCTCTTGGCATCCTAGAACGTGAAAGAATGGTGGGTAACTCAACCTGAAGCTCCCAGCAAAGACTTCCTTTCTATTCTTCATTGGACAATGGCTGGGCCAGCATTTATTGCCCATCCCTAGTTGCCCTTGGAGGGCAGTTGAGAGTCACCCACATTGCTGTGGCTCTGGAGTCACATGTAGGCCAGACCGGGTAAGGGCGGTAGATTTCCTTCTCTAAAGGGCATTAGTGAACCAGATGGGTTTTTCCGACAATGGTTTCATGGTCATCAGGAGATTCTTAATTCCAGATTCTTTTTACTGAACTCAAATTCCACCAGCTGCCGTGGCGGGATTCGAACACCAGGTTCCCAGAACATGAGCTAAGTTTCTGGATTAATAGTCTAGCGATAATACCACTAGGCCATTGCCTCCTTGCTTGGCGAGATGACCTGTGGCACAGTGCTGAACCACGAGCTGTGTTCACCACTAAAGAACCGTAGAATTCTTACAGTGCTGAAGGAGGCCATTCAGCCCATCGGGCCTGCACAAACACCTCAGGCCCTATTCCCATAACCCCACAAATTTATCCTGCTCCTCCACCTGCCACAAAGGGGCAATTTAGCATGGCTAACCCACCTAACCCGCACATCTTTGGATGGAAACCGGAGCAATGGGAAGAAACCCACTCTGACACGGGGAGAACGTGCAAACCCCGAGCAGACAGTGACCTGAGGCTTGGGGGGGAATTGAACCCGGGTCCCCGACGCTGTGAAGCAGCAGTGCTAACCACTGCGCCACCGTGCTGCCCATTTTGGTAGGATCTGAAAATGCTCTCCATCTTCCACCCAATTTCGTAGACTTTGTAAACATGGGACGGCACGACGGCACAGTGGGTTAGCACTGCTGCCTCGCACACCAGGGACCTGGGTTCGATTCCTGGCTCGGGTCACTGTCTGTGTGGAGTCTGCACATTCTCCCCGTGTCTGTGTGGGTTTCCGCTGGGCGCTCCGATTTCTTCCCACAGTTTAAAGATAGTTCGGTGGATTGGCCATGGTAAGTTGCCCCTTAGCGTCCAAAGGCAATTTAACATGGCTGATCCACCCTAAGCTGCACGTTTCTGGAAAATCCACCCGGTATACAAAAATGAATGAACTTACTCTCCAGTGTTCGTCCTCAGTCTTATATCTCATTTCAAATTTCAGTTTATCCTCAAAAACGTCATCACGCTCCACCAGCCAAACAAAATTTGTCCCGATTCTGGAATTATTGACGACTGTCAAGTTGTACGGTGGCATTAGCTTGACTACAAGACAGAAAAGATCGGACGCATCATTTTCTCAGCGGCTGAAGAGGCCTTTTGGTTGTATCACAGCTCGGTATGGGCTCCTGCTCTGCCCAAGACCGCAAGGAACGCAAAGGGTCGTGAACGAAGCCCAGTCCATCACGCAAACGATCCACTGACCCCGTCTACACTCCCCGCTGCCTCAGGGAAAAGCAGCCAGCATAATTAAGGACCCCACGCACCCCGGACATTCTCTCTTCCACTTTCTTCCGTCGGGAAAAAGATACAAAACTCTGAGGTCACGTACGAACCGACTCAAGAACAGCTTCTTCCCTGCTGCCGTCAGACTTTTGAATGGACCCACCTCGCACTAAGTTGATCTTTCTCTACACCCTAGCTATGACTGTGACACTATATTCTGCACCCTCTCCCTTCCTTCTCCCCCTACATACTCTATGTACGGTATGCATAGAGCGCAAGAAGCCATTGGGAAGGAATTGGTTAAGCATTTGGAAAGGAGAATTGTAAAAAGACAGGAGGAAGGAGATGGAAAATGGGCTTCCAGCAGAGATGCGATGGGCCAAATGGCCTTTAGTGTGTCCTATTCTCTCTGAGGCCAGGAAGCCGTTCCAGGAGCAGGCATTGGTGGGGTTTATTGAAGTTGGGAGGTATGGGAGATGTATCCAAGGCAAAGATTGTTTTAGACGTCTGGTAGCTGAGACAGAAATTTATCCGGCCAAGGTTCACAGTTTTTGTTTCAGACTTGCTTAGGTTTTGTAGCTGTCCAGTATGTGAAAACTGTCACGTTTATGACCATGTTCTAGCCCATAGGCCAAAGAAGGCTGAGTGGCCATATGATGATGTGGCTACGAAAGTGGACAGATGTCAGGAGTGTGGGAGTTTTCCATGGGAGTGTGGGATTCTGGCTGTCCTCCCCGGGAGTGTGGGAGTTCTCCCCAGGGATTGTGGGAGTGTGGGGGTGTGGGAGTTCTCCCCAGGGGTGTGGGAGTTCTCCTGGGAATGTGGGAGTTCTCCTGGGAATGTGGGAGTGTGGGAGTTATTCCCAGCAGCCAGGGAGTGGGGGAGATCTCCCCGGGAGTGTGGGAGTTCTGCCCAGGATTGTGGGAGTTCTCTCCAGGAGTGGACGAATGTGGGAGTTCTCCCTGGGATCGTGGTGGCACAGTGGTTAGCACCACTGCCTCACAGCGCCAGGGACCCAGGATCGATTGGGTCACCGCCTGTGCGGAGTTTGCACATTCTCCCCATGTCTGTGTGGGTTTCCTCTGGGTGCTCCGGTTTCCTCTTGCAGTCCAAAGCTGTGCAGGTTGAGTGGATTGTCCATGCTAAATCGTCCCTTAGTGTCCAAAGACGTGCAAGTTAGGTGGCTGGTAAATATGTGGGGTTACAGTGATGGGGCGGGGAAGGGGGCCTGGTTAAGATACTCTGTCAGAGGGTTGGTGCAGAGGACACAATGGCTTCTTTAGTGCAGTTGGGGTTCTATGATCTACACACAGGTACACAGCCAGGCTGGAAGGGAGGAAATGGTTCAAATAGAATGCTTAATTTCACCTACTGTGTTGGAATGGTTTAAATTCTTGAATCCATGCAACCTCCTGGAGAGGCCCAGGCCCTGGGCACGACAGAGAGATGTTAAAAACCTGCACGGCAGCAAAGTAGGGGACCTCAAGGTGGCAAATTCTGTTTTGTCTCTTCGATGAGCTCGATTCCTGCTTTGGCCTGCAGGTCAGTGGGAAATCAGAGCTGCAAAACACAAAACGGGGTCAGAGGGTCAGAGCAAAGAGAAAACAAGACAGGAACTGTCCTCCTGAGCTGGCCCCAGGGTTGCCGGACGATGCTGCTTCCTGCAGGGAATGCTGGGAGTGTGCTCCACTGCAAGGGCTGCCCCCGCAAGAGCGGACTTCAGCCGTGCCGGGGGGGGGAGATTTAATCAGTGCGTTCAGGAAGGAGCTTCGTGTAATCCCTACAGCGCAGAAGGAGGCCATTCGACCCATCGAGCCTGCACAGACAACTATCCTACCCAGGCTCTATCCCCATAACGCCACACGTTAACCCTGCTAATCCCCCTGATTTTAAGGGCGAGTTAGCATGGCCAATCCACCTCACCTTAGCTTATGAAAATAGGTTGAATAGACTGGGTCTGTACTCATTAGAGTTTAGAAGGCTGAGCGGGGAGGGGGGGGATCTTATAGAGACTTACAAGATAATGAAGGGGATGGATAGGGTAGAGGTAGAGAGATTCTTCCCGCTTAGGAAGGAAATCAGGACTAGAGGGCACAGCCTCAAAATAAGGGCGGGACAGTTTAGAACAGAGTTGAGGAGGAACTTCTTCACTCAAAGGGTGGTGAATCTCTGGAATACTCCGCCCATTGAAGTGGTGGAGGCTGCCTCGCTGAATATATTTAAGTCACGGGTAGATAGATTTCTGATAGACAAGGGAATTAAGGGTTACGGGGAGAAAGTGAGAAAGTGGAACTGATCCACTTCAGATCAGCCATGATCTTATTGAACGGCGGGGCAGGCTCAAGGGGCTAGATGGCCTACTCCTGCTCCTATTTCTTATGTTCTTAACCTGCACATCTTTGGACACTAAGGGACAATTAAGCATGGCCAATTCACCTAATCTGCACTAATCTTTGGACATTAAGGGGCAGTTTAGCCAATTTAGTCTGTCACCTGTAGCTTGAGGGCACCACTCCACATCAAACATGGCTGATCACGGATCTCTCCCACTTTTACTGCCAACCACTGGCGCGTTTGGAAGGATTTGACAGGCTGAGGTTCTGTTTTGGCTATGTCATGAATGCCCCTTCCATGACCATCGAGTCCAAGAACAAAGAACAACACAGCAGGGGAAACAGGCCCTTCGGCCCAACGAGCCCGCGCTGCCATTGTGAGTCCCCTCTTCCACCCGAGACCCTTGTCTATGCTTGTGGCACTCCACATTGGAAACCAGACTGAGGGGAGACTAATTTAGGGACAATTTGTTACACCCATTAGCCTAAGGGCACATCTTTGGGGTGTGGGAGGAAACCGGAGCACCTGGAGAAAATCCACGCAAGCACGGGGAGAATGCGCAAACCCTCACAGACACCGGCCCAAATCCACGTATCTGCACAGCAAACAGGGATAGTCCTGGGTCGGGATTTGAACCTGGAGCTTTTGGCTCAGAGACGGGGACATTAACCCCACTGCACCACAGGACGATAATGGTGAGAGCCAACCGAACAGTGACATATCTTCTTTGGCATCGAACACTGCCTGGTAATCCTTTAGTCTTTGGGACATTCTTTTTGTGATGTGAAAGGTACAACCCTCGGTGTAAGCTGTTGCTGTGTAAATGCCAATGTTAATCTTGGTCATGCTAAACTGTCAAAACAAGGTGAAATCAGAGAGAGTTTTGGCCTTTAGCCAAAGGCAGCGTTGTGGAGCTTCTGAACAACCTTTCTGCTACATTCTGTTGTTTATTAACTCAGGAAGTGGCTTCAGTAAATACACGATCGAGGCTTTAAATTTATTTATGATTTCAAGCTCACGTCTCGAGAATTGCACAAAGGCTTAGCACTTCAAGTCTCTAATGTTTTTTGCCTGTGTTGTGCATGTCTGGAGGGAGGTCATCCATGCTCTATTTACACATTTTTATGCATGAAGATACAGCATCCCTCTCCAAATAGAAAGAAATACGCTGCTTTACACACCAATGGGATCTTTAGTCTCGGCACCATGAGGTTTGGAACACCTCATGACTGCATCACGGTGGCACAGTGGGTTAGCGCTGCTGCCTCTCAGCGCCAGGGACCCGGGTTCAATTCAGCCTTGGGTGACAGCCAGTGCGCAGGTTCTCCCCTGTATCTGCGTGGGTTTCCTCCAGGTGCTCCCGGTTTCCTCCTGCACTCCAAAGATATGCAGGTTAGGTGGATTGGCCATGCTAAATTGCCCCTTAGTGTCCAAAGATATGCAGATTAGGGGGATTGGCCATGCTAAATTGCCCCTTAGTGTCCAAAGATGTGCAGGTTAGGTGGATTGGCCATTCTAAATTACCCATCAGTGTCCAAAGATGTGCAGGTTAGGTGGATTGGCCATGCTAAATTGCCCCTTAGTGTCCAAAGATGTGCAGGTTAGGTGGATTGGCCATGCTAAATTGCCCCTTAGTGTCCAAAGATGTGCAGGTTAGGTGGATTGGCCATGCTAAATTGCCCCTTAGTGTCCAAAGATGTGCAGGTTAGGTGGATTGGCCATGCTGAATTGCCCCTTAGTGTCCAAAGGTATGCAGGTTAGATGGATTGGCCATGCTAAATTATCCTTAGTGCCCAAAGATGTGTAGGTTAGGTGGATTGGCCATGCTAACTTTCCCCTTAGTGCCCAAAGATGTGCAGGTTAGGTGGATTGACCATGTTAAATTGCCTCTTAGTGTCCAAAGATGTACAGAGTAGGTGGATTGGCCATGCTAAATTGCCCCTTACATTACTTACAGTGCAGAAGGAGGCCATACAGCACATCGAGCCTCCACCGACAGCAATCCCAGCCAAGTCCTATCCCCAGAACCCCACATATTTACCCTATTACTCCCTCTGACACTAAGGGGCAATTTAGCATGGCCAAACCACCTGACCCGCACATCTTTGGGGTGTGGGAGGAAACTGGATGTGGGAAAGCAAAACCACATTTTTTTTGTCAATGTCGTGCTCCAGTCTCACCCCAGCTCCTCTGACCAATGGTGTGGCTAAGGGGAGGACACGGGATCTGAGAGTGCTTCCAGTGGGCACGGAGGGACTGGGCGGGCAGGGACCATGCCACTCATTGTCAGGTTTGCTTTGTGCTGGGTCTAACTCTTTCTCCTTCATTTCTGGGGCTGGCTGAATTGGTCATATCTCTGAAACACTCTCTACTTTGTGGACACCCAGTTCAGCAATTATTTTTTATTCATTCCTGGGACATGGGCATCGCTGGCTGGGCCAGCATTTATTGCCCGTCCCTAGTTGCCCGAGGGCAGTTGGGAGTCAACCACATTGCTGTGGCTCTGGAGTCACATGTAGACCAGACCGGGTAAGGACGGCAGATTTCCTCCCTTGAAGGAACACCGGTGAACCAGATGGCTTTTCCAACAATGATTTCATGGTCATCAGTAGATTCTTAATTCCATATATTTTTTATTGAGTTTACTTTCCACCACCTGCTGTGGCGGGATTCGAACCCAGTTCTCCAGAATGTTAAGGTTTATTTATTCGTCACAAGTAGGCTTACATTAACACTGCAATGAAGTTACTGTGAAAATCCCCTAGTTGCCACACTTGGCGCCTGCTCGGGTACACTGAGGGAGAATTCGGTATGGCCAATCCACCTAACCAGCACATCTTTGGACTGTGGGAGGAAACCCACGCAGACACGGGGAGAATGTGCAAACTCCACACAGGCAGCGACCCGAGCCGGGAATCGAACCCAGGTCCCTGGCGCTGTGAGGCAGCAGTGCTAACCACTGTGCCACCAAGCTGCCCAAGCGTTTTGTGCAGGAGATTGTTCCTGTGTAAGTGCGGTCTTGCTCTTTGACTGCAATGAATATCAGCGTGTAAGGTCCTGACCCTTGCCTCTGTGTGTGTGTGTGTGTGTGTGTGTGTGTGCATGTGCGTGTGCATGTGTTCGTATGTGTGTGTATTTGTGAGTGCATGTGTGTGTGCGCGCGTGTGCATGCGTGTGCGTGCGTGCATGCGTTCGTGTGTGTGTGTGTATTTGTGAGTGTGTGCGTGTGTGTGCGTGCGTGTGCGTATTTGTGAATGTGTGCATGCGTGTTTGTGCGTGCGTGTGCATGTGTTTGTGAGTGTGTGTGTGTGTATGAGACGTCCATATGGCTGGTGAGGTTTGGAGACTGTGATCACTCTGTCACACTGTTGGAGGGTGATAAAGTTGTATGTGAGATTTTGACGCCATTTGGGGTATTTCTGAACTTGTTAGTGTGCCTCTCCGCAGTGGTTTATTTTCATTAATGAGTTCACCAGAAAAACCACCTTATGTCCTGAAAAACATATTTTTCTTCTTGCTCTTGGAGTTCACATGAGGTGTGTGCTGCGTGGGGCGTGGCAATCCTCTCGAGATTTGAAGCGAGCTATTTATTCACTGACTGACGAACATATGTGTGTCGGTGGCTCATTCTCTTTGGGGAGGTGATGGGCCTGTGGTGTTATCGCTAGGCCATTAATCCAGAAGCCCGGCTAACGTTCCGGGGACCTGGGTCCGAATCTCACCATGCCAGGAATTCAAATTCAATAAAAAATATCAGGAATGGCAAATGACCGTGAAACCATTGTTGGAAAAACCCACCTGGTTCACTCATGTCCCTTTAGGGAAGGAAATCTGCCGTCCTTACCCGGTCTGGCCTACGTGTGACTCCAGAGCCACGGCAACGGGGTTGACAACCCACCAAGGGCAACTAGGGCTCATAGAATCCTACAGTGCAGAAGGAGGCCGTTCGGCCCATCAAGTCGGCACCTACCACAACTCCTATCCCTATAAGCCCATGCATTTACCTGAGTTAGTGTCCCTAATAATTTCCCTTGGACTGTGGGAGGAAACCAGAGCACCCGGAGGAAACCCGTAGGGAGACTGTGTGAACTCCGCACGGACGGTGACCCGAGGCCGGAATTGAACCCGAGTTCCCCGGTGCTGTGCTAACCACTGTGCCAGTGTGCCGCCCCTAAGTTGTCACGAGTGCGCTAGCACTTGGAAAGATAAGCGCAATTATCCCCAGTGTTGCTTCCCGATAGGCCCAAACAATTTTTCGTTTTCAGTATTTATGCAATTTCCCCTTTGAAAGTTATTATTGAATTTGCTGCCTTTCAGGGAGGGAGGTATGGCCATTTTAACTTCAAGGCTGCACCTTCAATGAAGAAGCGTCTGATAAAAATATTATCGAGCGTGTGTGTTGGGCCTCGTGCCATTTTCTTTTATTCATTCATGGGACATGGGCGCCGCTGGCTGGTCAGTATTTATCGCCCATCCCTAGTTGGAGGGCAGTTGAGAGTCAACCCCGTTGCCGTGGCTCTGGAGTCACATGTAGGCCAGACCGGGCAAGGGCGGCAGATTTCCTTCCCTAAAGAGCATGAGTGAACCAGGTGGGTTTTTCCAACAATGGTTTCACGGTCATTTGTAATTCCTGATATATTTTATCGAGTTCAAATTCCTGCCATGGCAGGATTCGAGTCCGGGTCCCCGGAGCGTTAGCCGAGTTTCTGAAAAGGTAGATTTGCCATGCTAAATTGCCCCTTAATATCCAAAGATGTGTAGGTTAGATGGATTGGCCATGCTAAATTGCCCCTTGGTGTCCAAAGATGTGTATGTTAGATGGATTGGCCATGCTAAATTGCCCCTTAGTATCCAGCGATGTGTAGGTTAGATGGATTGTCCATGCTAAATTGCCCCTTAGTGTCCAACGATGTGCAGGTTAGATGGATTGGCCATGCTAAATTGCCCCTTAGTGTCCAACGATGTGTAGGTTAGATGGATTGTCCATGCTAAATTGCCCCTTAGTGTCCAGCGATGTGTAGGTTAGATGGATTGTCCATGCTAAATTGCCCCTTAGTGTCCAACGATGTGCAGGTTAGATGGATTGGCCATGCTAAATTGCCCCTTAGTGTCCAACGATGTGCAGGTTAAGTGGATTCACATGTCAGTAAGGATGGCAGATTTCTTTCTCTAAAGGACATTAGTGAACCAGATGGGTTCTCCTGATTATCGACAATGGCCATCAGTAGATTCTTTGATGAAAATTTTACCGCCCTGCTCGCAACAGGAATCGGAGCAGGCGTGGGGGCAGGAAAATGGAGAAGTCCACTGACTTCAGGTGGGATTTTCCTGATCTTAGGACGAGTGAGGCCATAAAATCCCACCCTTAGTTTCAGAAAGTTTGTGTTAGAGAATCATAGAATCCCTACAGTGCAAAAGGAGACCATTCGGCCCATTGCACCAACCACAATCCCACACAGGCCCTATCCCCCTAACACCACGTATTGACATGAGGGTCAAAGGGTAAAAGCAAATTACTGTGGATGCTGGAATCTCAAACCGAAAGGGAAAACGCTGGAAAATCTCAGCAGGTCTGGCAGCAACTGTAAGGAGAGAAAAGAGCTGATGTTTCGAGTCCAAAGATGACCCAAAGCTTTGACAAAAGGTCATCGAAACGTCAATTCTTCCCTCTCTGCTGCCAGACCTGCTGGGATTTTCCAGCATTTTCTCTTTTGGTGACACGAGGGAGAATTTAGCACGGCCAATCCACCCAAACTGCACATCTTTGGACCGTGGGAGGAAACCGGAGCAGCCGGAGGAAACCCACGCAGACACAGGGGGGAGAATGTGAAAACTCTACACAGACAGTGACACCCAGGCCGGAACTGACCCCGGATCCCTGGCACTGTGAGCGCTGCTCCTCGTCGAATTTGAATTGACCATCTGCCGTGGTGGGATTCAAACCCAGGTCCCCCGGAACATTAGCCGAGTGTCTGGATCAATTGTCTAACAAAAATAGTACTAGTCCATCACCCCCACTATCGCTTTCATCTACAATAAAGAAAGGGCAGATTAAAGGATTTCTTAAAGGTATCGCCTGCGACAGTTCTCATGAGGAGCGATTAGTTTGGAGAACAAGGGGTCACTTACTCTTCTGGGTCAGCCACGTTCACTTCACACCCAGGGTTGTCGTGGGAAACCTTGCGCGACCAGCAACATGTCATCGAGTTGCTGTAATCCACAAAGCACTTCAGATCTTGATTTCCTATTTCCAAGGAGAGTTGGGGGAAAAGGGGTAAAAATAAAAAGAGAATTATCCAAGGGTTGCAAAGTCACTTCACTGGGGCAGCATGGTGGTTAGCACCGCTGCCTCACAGTGCCAGGGACCCAGGTTCAATTCTTGGGTCACTTGGAGACTGCACATTCTCCCCGTGTCTGTGTGGGTTTTCACCGGTGCTCCGGCTTCCTCCCACAGTCTGAAAGACATGCTGGTTAGGTGCATTGGGCCGTGCTAAATTCTCTCTGTGTACCAAAAACAGGCACCGGAGTGTGGCGACTGGGGGATTTTCACAGTAACTTCATTGTGGTGTTAATATAAGCCTACTTGTGACACTCACAGTAACTTCATTCTATGTGTCTGTGGGTCCTCCATAATAAGAATATTGGTTGAGCTTCATTTAGGGACTTCTGTTATTTATTTATTAGTGTCACAAGTGGGCTTATATTAACACTGCAATGAAGTTACTGTGAAAATCCCCTAGTCGTCACACTCCGGTGCCTGTTCGGGTACACTGAGGGAGAATTTAGCATGACCAGTGCACCTAACTTGTACATCCTTGGGTCTGTGGGAGGAAACCAGAGCACCAGGCGGAAACCCATGCAGACACGGGGAGAATGTGCAGACATCGCACAGACAGTGACCCAAGCTGGGAATCGAACTCGGCTCCCTGGTGCTGTGAGGCAGCTGGGCTAACCAAGGTAGTGCTGAGTCTGGTTAGGTGCATTGACCAGGATGGCAGATTTTTTTTTCTCTGCAAGGGTGAACCAGATGGATTTTTACAACACTCGATGGTCAGGGAGACCAGCTTTTAACTCAAGATTTGTGGATTGAAGTGAAATTCCACCGTGGTGGGACTTGAACCATCGTTCCCCAGTGCATTAGTCAGGGTTCCTGGATTAATAGTCCAGTGACCATTACTACTGTGCCATCATTGTGGTAGCGAACACCACACCCCAGCAGTAGAGGTTTCTCCTGAGTTGTCTGCTGGGTTTATTAGAAGCAATGACATAACCATAGGGCAGGATTTTCTAGCCGCATTCGCCCCAAGACCGGAAAGTCCGTCCCGAGGACAACAGATTTTTCCATGGTCCGCCTCTCTGTCCACTATGATTAGAGGGCGGGATGGGAAAACTCCTACCATGGGCTCTAGTTTTGAGCTCAACCACATGTGAAAACATCTTCTCGATGATGTTAGGGAGCAGATCAAAAACCCAAAGGTTTATTAGGAAGTTAGACTAGACCCGAACTTTTTTTGATTTTGACCTTAGTGTGAGGATAAGGCGTTTAACTCCAGGTGTGATTCTATTGACACACTAGGAAGCTTTTATCAAAGCAAACTTTATTTCACAATACTGTTCAACTGTAACAAATGAATTAGCTCAACTTTTAGCTTAATAGGTGCAAATCTTAACAGCTAACCTATCTCTATTAGTTCCAATTTAAGCAATATTCCTCACAGCGTTAAATTCCTCTTCAAAATCAGTTAGCAAACAAAATGGGCTTATGTGCTTTACTTGTTAACAGTCTGAGAGTGGGATTTTACGGCCTCGCTTGCCCCAAAACTGTAAAACACTACCTGAGATCAACACACCTTTCCCGCTCTGATTTCCATGGTGGACAGGGCAGTAAAATTTTGGCCTTAGAGTTAGACACCGCTGGAGAGAGAGAGAGAGAGAGAGATGTCTGTTTTCTGATAGCTGCCAAGCAGCTGTCTCTACAGAGAGAGGGGAAGATATCCCTTGCTCCTTCTAGACCCTGTCTGCTTTTCCTCTGTAAACTTAACTCCTCCCTTAAGCACATGGCTCTGTCTCTTGTCAATCAACATAATCGAAACCCTATTCTGAAATCCTGGATCGGGGCCGGGGGCGGGGGGGGGTGGGGGGGGGGGGGGGGGGGCAGCGGCGGTGGTGTGTGGGGAGAAACCAAAAATAAACAGAAAAATGCATTCAATCAGATTAAAACAAACGCTGCATTGGCCAACGTCAATTAGTAGCCTGCATTCTCGGCCTGTGAGCTACCTGCTGCAGACAATTGGGCACCCAGCCAACAGGGCTGAATTTTAAACATATCCCTTCCAAGAAACATGACAAACATTCCCAAAAAAACAGAGAAAAATATTTGCTTACACACCTCTGTGACATCCAAGGCCAGGTGACAACAAGGAAGCAATGAGGGCAATGAGCCTGAACTGAAATCCTTTCATCTTTTGCTGATACTGTAGAAACACAGAAAAAAAAAGGGTAAAACTGATGACCCTGCCTTACGTTTAATCCATCCAATGGGATGGATAAGGAGAGGACACTTGATGCCCTGGAATCATTTAACCCATCCAGAGCCCTCGTCTGATCCCATAGCAAGTTTGTTGGCTCATTGGTTACGTGGAGTGGCTGCTGCTTTCACACCAGCTCAACCTGTCCATCTTTCAACCATTACGTAGCCTTACCTCTCCCTATCTCTGGAACCTTCTCCAGTATTTCAGCCTTCCTCCCAACCCTCCCATCTCTGTGCAGTCTGGTGGTCGCTGTGAGACCTGTTGCCTTTACTCAAACAAACATCTTCTAACGTTACAGCTCAGTCACTAGTACAGTGGAACGCAGCCTAAAATTGAAGCTTTTAAGTTTATTTATTTGTGTCACAAGTGGGCTTACGTTAACATGGCAATGAAGTTACTGCGACAACCCCCCTGGTTGCCACACTCCAGCGCCCGTTCTGGCACACTGAGGGAGAATTTAGCACGGCCAATCCACCCTAACCAGCACGTCTTTCGGATTGTGGGAGGAAACCAGAGCACCCGGAGGAAACCCACGCAGACACGGGGGAGAACGTGCAGACTCTACACAGGCAGTGACTCAAGCTGGGAATCGAACCCGGCTCCCTGGCGCTGCGAGGCAGCGGTGCTAACCACAAGAGCCACCATTTCGTCTGGCGTCTGGCCTCTTTAAGGGGCAATCTTTTGAAAGTGTCACCTGACCTGAACTAACCAACCAGGGACCAACTTCACAGAGTCCCTACAGTTCAGAAAGAGGCCATTTGGCCCATCGAGTCTGCACTGACCACAATCCAACCCATTCCCTATCCCAGTATCCCGACATAGTTACGCGCTAATCCCTCTAACCCACGCATCTCAGAACAGCAAGGGGCAATTTTAGCATGGTTAATCAACCTAACCCGCACGTCTTTGGATTGTGGGAGGAAACCCAGGCAGACACGAGGAGAATGTGCAAACTCCACACACAGCGTCCCGAGCCGGGAATCGAACCCAGGTCCCCGGAGCTGTGAAGCAGCAGTGCTAACCACTGTGCTACCGTGCTGCCTGGCCTTGTCGCAGCGGTTTGACCCTGGACTTGCCTGAGCTTGTCACAGCAGTTTGATCCTGGAATCACCTCTGACTGCTTTGAGTCTGCATCACCTTTTAAATAGCTCTTGTTTGTTAATAAATAAGGCACGTTCACTCTAAAGAGGCAGAGCCTAGTTGCAACAGCTGGCAAAAATAGACTGGTCATTGGCTTTTATTTCAACCACGAACAGAAAACTGAACCTTGGTTTCGTGCATTGAGTAAACACAACACAAGATACCATCACAGTTCGGCTTGCACCTGATAAGTTTCACACTGTTCTTAGTTTTTGACTCTGATCTGTGTCTGACTACATCAGAACCTCAACTGAAGCCAAATTCACATTTGGCCATTTCACCCAGGGTCTCATCCCGCTTTTCCATTCATACAAAACTAGAAGCAGGCCCTTCAAGCCTGCTCTGCCATTCACTTCTATCATTGCTGATCATCAAATTCAATATCCTGATCCCCCCACCTTCCCCCCCATATCCCTCGATCCCTTTAGTCCCAAGAGTTTTATCGAATTTCTTCTTGGAATCACGCAACGCTTTGGGCTCAACTACTTCCCGTGGGAGTGAATTCACCACCCTCTAGGGGAAAAGGTTCTCCTCACCTCAGTCCTAAAAGACTTACCTCTTGTCCTCAAATTCTGACCCCTCTTTCTGGACTCCCCCACCATCGGCAACATGCTTTCTGAACCTACCCTGTCCAAACCTGTTAGAATGTTATAAGTTTCTATGAGACCCCCTCTCTCTCTTCTAAACTCCAGTGAATATAATCCTAACCGACTTAGTCTCTCATATGACAGACCTACCATCCTAGGAATCAGCCTGGTAAACCCTCACTATACTCCCTCTTTAGCAAGGACATTCTTCCTCAGATAAGGACACCAAAACTGCCCACAATATTCCAGGTGTGACCTCACCAACACCCTATACAATTGCAGCAAAACATCCCTATCCCCATGCTCTAATCCGCTTGCTATGAAGGCCAACATACCATTTGCCTTCTTTACTGCCTGCTGTACCTGCGCGCTAACTTTCAGTGACTGTTGCACGAGGACGCCAAGGTCTCGTTGAGTATCCACCTCCCTCAATTTTCACCCATTCAAATAGTAATCTGTCTTCCTATTATTGCTACCAAAGTGGATAACCTCACATTTATCCACATTATACTGCATCTGCCATGCAGATGGCCACACACTCAGCCTGTTCTAATCACACTGATGCATCTCAGTATCCTCCCCTCAGCTCACCCTCCCATCCGACTTTGTATCATCTGCAAATTTGGAGATAATACATTCAGTTCCCCCTTCCAAATCATTCCTATATAATGTGATGGGGACCTGGCACAGATCCCTGCGGAACCCCACTAGGCACTGACTGCCAATCGGAAAAAGACCCATTTATGCCAACTCCTTGCTTCTTATCTGCTAACCAGCTTTCTATCCATCTCAAGACATTACCTGCAATCCCATGTGCTTTAACTTTACGTTGAAGTCTGTTCTGCGTGACCTTGTCCAAAGCTATCTGAAAGTCTAAATAAACCACACACGCCAGTTCTCCTTTGCCATTTTACTTTAACGCTCAAAGAATTCCAATAAATGCGTCAAGCATGATTTCCCTCTTGTGAATCCATGCTGACTTTGTCTGATTACACCATTCCCTCCCAAATGCTGATGATAGACTTCCCCAGTACCAACGTTAAGCTCACTGCTCTATAGTTCCCTGTTTTCTCTTTACCTCCCTTTTTGAATGGCATTAGTTACCCTCCAATCTGTAGGAACTATTTCAGTGTCCAAAGCGTTTTGGAAAATAACCACTTAGCTGTGACTGTAACACTACATTCTGCACCTTCTCCTTTCCTTCTTCCCTGTGTATTCTATGAATGGTATGCTCTGTAGCGTGCAAGAAACAATACTCTTCACTCTATCCCAATACATGTGACACTAACAAATTGAATCAACCCTACCATACACTGATGGTCAGGACAGATCGAAACTGGTCCCATTCCTCTGGCTATTTAAGGGTTTATAAGACCCTTGTCAGACCCCACTTGGAGTACTGTGTGCAGTACCGGTCGCCTCACTACAGGAAGGATGTGGAAGCTATTGAGAGGGTGCAGAGGAGATTTACAACGATGTTGCCTGGATTGGGAGGCATGCCTTATGAAGATAGATTGAGGGAGCTAGGTCTCTTCTCCCTGGAGAGACGGAGGTTGAGAGGCAACCTGATAGAGGTTTATAAAATGTTGAGAGGAATAGATAGGGTGGATTCTCGGAGGCTATTTCCCAGGGCTGAAATGGTTGCTACGAGAGGACACAGGTTTAAGGTGCTGGGGAGCAAGTACAGAGGAGATGTCAGGGGTAAGTTTTTCACTCAGAGGGTGGTGAGTGAGTGGAATCGGCTGCCGTCGGTGGTGGTAGAGGCGAACTCACTGGGGTCTTTTAAAAGACTTCTGGATGAGTATATGGGATTTAATGGGATTGGGAGTTACAGGTAGATCTATGGCCTGGTAGGTATGGATGTGATCGGCGCAACTTGTGGGCCGAAGGGCCTGTTTGTGCTGTAGTGTTCCATGTTCTATATTGTCTGGAGTTTGTCATCAGTTATTTAGTAGCTGAGGGAACCTCCCATCAAATTTCTTCTTCAAAAATAAGGGGTGCAGCTTTCCAGCTACGTGACCCCCATCCCCCTGTAACCGTCTCCCCCAACCATAAAATCTCAAACCCAAGATCAACGGGGCTTCCTATGGTCTGCTGAGTTTCCTGCCTTGCCCGCTATGATTCCCGTGGCGGAGGGGAGGGGGCGATGGGAAATTTATGGCCAAGGGGCGGAATTTTCTGGCCACCCCCCCAAAATGAGGTCAATGGGACCTTCACACGGTCTACTGCCCCTGGGCGGGACAGGGAAGTTTCCTGCCAAGAATGTAGCCTTGAGGGTGCTGTCATTTCCCAGCACGTCCCTGAGTGGGGGCGGGTGGGAGGGGGAGCCCCAGAACTGAAACACAGTCCCGTTGACTTTGCTTCGATCGTGCAGTCATTTGGCGAAAAGCCATTCTCTGTTGCTGTTTGTTTACAAAAAGAAAACAAAAAGAAAGAAAGCGAAAGCCAACCCCCGACCTCCGTTATCTACCAATCAAGCGCCCACATCTCTTCGCAAAGGCTCGGCCGAGTGAAACTTGTCAGCGCGATAGCGTCTTGTGGGCGACGGGACAAGAGCAACAAAATGGAGGTTTCAGTCAGTATCTTGTGCACAGTTAACAAAAATAACCATGCAGTCGTGTGGAGGGTAAGCGGTTGAGGTTCTCGAATATTTCTGATACGAAGGGAGAGAGAGAGAGAGGCCATTTTAAGCTGTAGTGAAGCCTGCAATTTGACCATTACCTCTCGGTAACCCCTTCAAACTCTTCAAATCAATCTTATTTGCAAAAAGCAACAGAAACCGATGTGGGAATTTCCTGCATTTCGACATGTTTTGTTTCACAAGTACAGCAAATTTAGTGAGGGGACACGGTGTCTATAATAAACAACTAAGGAAATCTCTGGTCCAAATATAACCTCAATAATTGCTTTGCGCTAATGTCTTAGAGGAGGGGGAGGCCCTGGTATAGGGGTAATTACACTGAGGCCCAGGCCAATCGAAATTAGAAGTGGAAGTAGGCCATTTGGCCCTTCGGGCCTGCTGTCCCATTCATTTTGATCATTAGTCAGAGAGTGGTTAGGGTGCGGAATACACTGCCTGCTGTGGTAGTCGAGTCGGACACTTGAGGAACTTTCAAGCGGTTATTGGATAGGCACTTGGAGCACACGGGAATGATAGGGAGTGGGATAGCTTGATCTTGGGTTTGGACATAGCTCGGCACAACATCGAGGGCCGAAGGGCCTGTACTGTTCTATGTTCTGTGGTTGATCATCGAATTCAATATCCTGACTCCCCCCAGCCCCCTTCCTTCCTTATCCCTTGATCACTTTAGCCCCAAGAGCTATTTCTAATTTCTTCTTGAAATCACACAACGTTTTGGCCTCAACTACTTTCTGTGGGAGTGAATTCCACACATTCACCATCCTCTGGGTGACAAAATTTCTCCTCACCTCAATTTACCCCTTGTCCTCAAACTATGACCCCTACTTCTGGACTTCTCCCACCATCAGGAACATTCTTTCTGAATCTATCCTCTCTAACCCCGTCAGAATTTTATAAGTTTCTATAAGATCCCCTCTCACTCTTCTAAACTCCAGTGAATATAATCCCAACGAACAAGTTTGTAGTATCACTTATAGAACCAACTCCACTTTCTAGAGGATTTGGTCAATAAATTTAGTCACAGAGGAAGTAGGCCAAGGCTTTGCACTGAATTGAAAAAAATTTGAAGTTTATTTATTAGTGTCACAAGTCGGCTTACATTAACACTGCAATGAAGTAACTGTGAAAATCCCTTAGTCGCTACACTCCAGCGCCTGTTCGGGTACAGTGAGGGAGAACTCAGCATGGCCAATGCACCCTAACCAGCACGTCTCTCTGTCAGTGGGAGGAAACCAGAGCACCCGGAGGAAACCCATGCAGACACGGGGACAATGTGCAAACTGCAAGCAGACAGTGACCCAAGCCAGGAATCGAGCCCAGGCCTCTGGTGCTGCGAGGTATCAGTGCCATCCCGAACAATGTACTTGTGGCAACTGGGGGATTTTCACAGTAACTTCATCGCAGTGTTAATGTAAGTCTAATTGCGACACTACTGTCCAAAAAAAAGTTTAAACTTTATCGTGGGAGAAAGGTGAGAAAGTGGAACTCTCTACTGCATGGAATAGCTGAGGCAAATAGCGAAGGTAGACTGAAGAGAGAGTTAGATAATCAGGTAAGCACAGGAGGGAGTAAGGAATAGACAGAGATATTGACAGGCTGGGTTGGGAGGGGACCCGTGTGTGGAGCATAAGTGCCAGCACGGATGGGCCGAAAGGTTTCCTTTCAGGTTTACAGTATGGAAACAGGCCCTTCGGCCCAACTTGTCCATGCCGCCCTTGTTTTTTCAATCCCAATTGCCCACCTCTATACCCATGCAACGCTTTCTGAAAGGCAAAATTGTAATAGTATTTTGTGCTGTTCTATTGTCTGTGTAATTCTGTGCAACACCCCCTTCCCCACCCCCCCTCTAGCCTGTGAGGTCTAAACCCACATCTTAAACAATCTGATGGCTTCAACTTTGGATTGTTTATATCGATTGCAGATAAGGGGGAGGCCACGTGTCTGAATATAGCATTCACCGGTGGCCGTGGAAGTCTTCACAAGCGCAAAGATAGCACAATGACTTATATAGAAAGTATGCCTGATCAAAGTCAGAACAGAGACAACTTGTGATATCCCGAGTATGCAAAACATGATAATAAAAGAAAGACAGACTTGGGACTATATATCACCTTTCCTGACCTTGGGACGTCCCAAAGTCTTTCAGAATCATTTTTAATTTCTAATTTTTGTTTCAATGGTTTGCGGCTGGTGGGGAGGGGCTAGTATTTATTGGCCACCCCTCATTACCCCAGAGAAGGCACAACCCAGTGGCTTATTGGGGCCAGTTCAGAGGGTTTTTATCCTGATGGTCCCTGGATAGGGTGCAGGCCGTTTAAAACTGAGATCCCGAGAAACATCACGGGATCCCTGCAGTGCAGAAGGAGGCCACTCGGCCCATCGATCTGCGCCGACCACAATCCCACCCAGGCCCTATCTCCACAACTCCATTTATTTATCCTAGCTTGTCCCTCTGACACTAAGAGGCGATTTAGCATGGCCAATCCACCTAACCAAACTTCTTAGAATCATAGAATTCCTGCAGTGCACAAGGAGGCCGTTCGGCCCATTGTGTCTGCACCGACCACAATCCCACCCAGGCCCTATCTCCATAACCCCATGTATTTATCCGAGCTCGTTCCCCCTGACACTAAGGGGCAATTTAGCATGGCCAACCCACCCAACCGAACTTCTTAGAACCCTTACAGTGCAGAAGAGGGCCATTCGACCCATTGAGTCTGCACTGAGTCTCTGGCAGAGTATTTTACCCTCTCCCCGCCCAACACCGCTCTATCCCCATAACCTCACACATCAACAACATTCTTCACTGCAGATGGTGAGCTTGTGGAATCCTCTTCCACTTGACGCCAAGTTATTAAAAGTCATTTAAGAAGAAGATGGGCAGATTTCTGGACACTAAGAGTGTCAAGGGGAAAGTGCAGGAATAAGGCATGGAGATAGAGGAACAGCCAAGATCATAATGAACGGCGGAACAGGTTTGAAGGGCCAAATGGCCTCCTGCTGCTCCTATTTTCCAAATATTTTCTGTGTTTGTTGCGTTTTGAATGAGTTCCCAGTTATTGTCCGCAGCACCGGTCTATAGTTCATCATGAGATGGCAACAGGAGCAATCTATTCAGCCCCTCCAGTCTGTCGTACTAACCCATTTGTATTTAACATGCCCTTTTTCCTTTCACTAAAACAATTCCTCCCACATTCCCAAACTTCTTCTTGCTGTCCTAATTTTGTATCTATTCACTTTTGTACACAAGGTAACACAAATCCAATTTTGCCCAAACATTTTGTACCTTTTAACCATTTTTTTGATCATCTCCTCACTCTACCCGGTCTTTCCAAAGAAGGGACGCACGGGAATTGAGAAGAGACCCACGGCCAGCACGGTGGCATAGTGGTTAGCACCGCTGCCTCACAACGCCAGGGACCCGGGATCAATTCCTGGCTTGGGTCGTTGTATATGTGGAGTCTGCACGTTCTCCCCGTGTCTGCGTGGGTTTCCTCCGGGTGCCCCGATTTCCTCCCACAGCCCGAAAGAGGTGCTGGTTAGGTGGATTGGCCGTGCTAAATTGTCCCCTTAGCGTCAGGAGGGCTAGCTAGGGTAAATGCATGGGGATAGGGCCTGGGTAGGTTTGTGGTTGGTGCAGACTTGATGGGCCAAATGGCCTCCTTCTGCACTTCTTTGAACCAATCTTTGCTCACACAAGGGCAGCATGGTTGGACAGCAGATAGCACTGCCGCTTCACAGGGACAGGGACCCGGGTTCAATTCCCGGTTTGGGTCACTGCCTGCGTGGAGTCTGCACGTTCTCCCCGTGTCTGCGTGGGTTTCCTCCGGGTACTCTGGTGTCTCCCCATGGTCTCAAAAACGTGCTGGTTAGATGCTAAATTCTTCGTCAGTGTACCCGATCAAGCACCAGAGTGTGGCAACGAGGGGACTCTCACAGTAACCTCACTGCGGTGTTAATGCAAGCTGACTTCTGACACAAGTAAACTCTGCTCCCTGACAATCTTGTTACTTTTTTTAATTGTAGCATGACGATGGTCTCACTGACCTATCCATTGGAAACCACAAGGTCTTTGATCTAGGTCCAGCGCACGGAACATTCAGACCAGAGCAGAACCGAATGGTTACTTTTAAGTTTGTGGAAATAGACTTTAAAATAGATTTCAGTCAGGACTTCTTTTATTTCAAGATTTTAAATATTTGTGCTATTCTGCCAGGAAGCTATTTGGTTTTCCCTGGGAATTAGGATGTTGAAGGACGGTTTGGAAAAAGTTTTCCAGATATTGGGCGGGATTTTACAGCCTCGCTTGAGCGAGACTGGGAATTCCCTCCCAAAGTCAAAGGATATTTCCATTGTCAAACCTCTAAGGGGCAATTTAGCATGGCCAATCCACCTAACCTACACATCTTTGGACACTAAGGGGCAATTTAGCATGGCCAATCCACCTAACCTGCACATCTTTGGACACTAAGGGGCAATTTAGCATGGCCAATCCACCTAACCTGCACATCTTTGGACACTAAGAGGCAATTTAGCACAGCCAATCCACCCAACCTGCACATCTTTGGACACTAAGGGGAATTTAGCACAGCCAATCCACCCAACCTGCACATCTTTGGACACTAAGGGGAATTTAGCACGGCCAATCCACCCAACCTGCACATCTTTGGACACTAAGGGAATTTAGCATGGCCAATCCACCCAACCTGCACATCTTTGGACACTAAGAGGCAATTTAGCACAGCCAATCCACCCAACCTGCACATCTTTGGACACTAAGGGGAATTTAGCACGGCCAATCCACCCAACCTGCACATCTTTGGACACTAAGGGGAATTTAGCATGGCCAATCCACCCAACCTGCACATCTTTGGACATTAAGGGGCAATTTAGCATGGCCAATCCACCAACCTGCACATCTTTGAACATTAAAGGGCAATTTAGCATGGCCAATCCACCTAACCTACACATCTTTGGATTGTGGGAGGAAACCCACACAGACAAAGGGAGAACGTGCAGACTCTGCACAGTCAGCTAAGGCTGGTATTGAACTCAGGTCCCTGGTGCTGTGAGGCATCTGTGCTAACAACTGTGACACCATGCCACCTATGGCTCAGTTGGAAAGTCCCCTGCGTGATCTTTCAAGGACGGGTGATCACCAAACGTACAAATGGTTTACTAAGTAAGTAACTATTTACAGAGAGTGATATAAAGGCTGCCATATTTCCTCAATTCCAGGAAACATGCACTCAGCCCAGGATTCATGCCTGGGAGGGGGGGGTGGGGGGTTGGGGGGGTGCGGTGGATAGTGCAAGTGGGATGGGGGGGTAGGGAGAAAGGAGGAGGAGAGGGGCTGAGGGGGAAGAGAGTTGGAAGAGAGAGGAAGAAGAAGAGGAAGAGAGGTGGGGTGGGGAGCTGGGGAGGGGGGGTTGTGTGGGGAGGAGAGAGAGAGAGGTGGTGGAGGTTGTAGCAGAGGGATAAGGGTGAGGGATGGGGAGAAGGGGGCTGAGGGGGAGAGCGCAATGAGGGGGCAAAAGAGACGGGGAGTGGAGGGGGGTAGGGGAGGGGAGTGGGGGGGAGAGGAGGGGAGGGGAGTGGGGGGAGGGGAGGGGAGTGGGGGGGGAGGGGAGGGGAGTGGAGGGGGAAGGGGAATGGAGGGGGGGAAGGGGAGTGGAGGGGGAAGGGGAGTGGAGGGGGGAAAGGGGAGTGGAGGGGGGGACGGGAGTGGAGGGGGGAAGGGGAGTGGAGGGGGAAGGGGAGTGGAGGGGGAAGGGGAGTGGAGGGGGGGAAGGGGAGTGGAGGGGGGGAAGGGGAGTGGAGGGGGGAAGGGGAGTGGAGGGGGGAAGGGGAGTGGAGGGGGGAAGGGGAGTGGAGGGGGGGAAGGGGAGTGGAGGGGGGGAAGGGGAGTGGAGGGGGGAGGGGGAGAAGTGGGGAAGGGGAGGGGGAGAAAGGGAGTGACGGGAAGAGAAAGGGGGAGAGAGAGGGGGGAGAGAGTGAAGGGGGTGAGAGTCGGAGAGAGGGAGAGAGAGAAAGAGGGAGAGGGAAGGGTTACAACTGAACTGTTGCTGAAAGGGCAGTTAGTTTACAGGCAAGCTTCTTCCAATCAACACTTATTATTTCCTGTTTTTTTTTTACCATTGAGTTACCACAAAGCCACAAAATAGTCAGCTCACCCCATTAAAGATTTTGCACTGAGCATTCTGTCTGCCTCCGAAATATTTAACCCTTCTGAATCTCCAGGGGAGTCGAAATATCTCATCACAAAGATCCACTGGAAGCCGTTTCTGCTGGAGATTGCAGTCGGGGGAGGGGAGCCTGTGGGAGGCGAGGGTGCTTGGGGAGTTGGCAAGACTCCCACAGACTTGGCAAGGCCATTTGAACTTTCCTCACTTCCTTTTCCCTCTTCTCTATCTTCTCTCTTTTACCCTCACTGGTACTTCTAAAACTAGGCCTCAGTCCACCACTCCCTGCCTTTGAAGTATTCAATACTCTGATTTCTCTCGAGTCTTTAATCCCTTATAAAAACAAATGAGCGCGGAATTCCAACACACCCCTTTTTTTCTGTGAATGTTTCAGGTAAGTCTTAACTTCTTGTGGAGGGTAGGTCAAAACTGTAGAGCTTGCCAGCTGTCAAGTTATTTAAATGGTCAGCCCTTTAAAAATTGAAAAAGACTGCCTGCCTGTGTCTGAGAGAGTGGAAAAGTATCTATCACAGCAGCTTCAATAGCTGTTTGTTGATATAAGCCCAAGGGCTATCGATCAATATTTGATATGTGACTGCCTATCACAACCAAATATTATTGCAGTGGGGTTTGGGGGTTTAGGCTGTAAGTTTACATTTGATTGACAAAGGTTATTAAAAGATTAGCTGTCTTCAGTGTGGGGTCATGAACACAAATGCATGTTTTTGTGAACACGGATGCATTGGAACATGGATGCTGAGTTCCTCCCAAGAATTTTTGGTTTCCGTTTCAGATCATCAGCATCCGCAGCTTTTTATTTTAGCTTTTATGGCCAAATGGATGGCATGGTGGCACAGTGGTTGGCACTGCTGCCTCACAATGCCAGGGACCTGGGTTCGATTCCAGTCTCAGGTTATTGTCTGTGCAGAGTTTGCACATTCTCCCTGTGTCTGCGTGGGTTTCCTCTGGGACTTCTGGTTTCCTCCCACAGTCCAAAAATTAGGGGAATTGGCGATGCTAAATTGCCCATTAGTGTCCAAAGACGTGTAGGTTAGGTGGATTGGCCATGCTAAATTGCCCCTTAGTGTCCGAAGATGTGCAGGTTAGATGGATTGGCCATGCTAAATTGTCCCTTAGTGTCCAAAGATGTGTAGGCTAGGTGGATTGGCCATGCTAAATTGCCCCTTAGTGTCCAAAGATGTGTAGGCTAGGTGGATTGGCCATGCTAAATTGCCCCATTGTGTCCAAAGATGTGTAGGTTAGGTGGATTGGCCATGCTAAGTTGCCCCTTAGTGCCCCAAGATGTGCAGGTTAGGTGGATTGGCCATGCTAAATTGCCCCTTAGTGTCATGGCATTTAGCAGGGTAAATACTTGGTAAATCTGGGGATAGGGCCTGGGTGGGATTGTTGCTAGTGCAGGCCTAGTGGGCTGAATGGCCTCCTTCTGCACTGTAGGGATTCTATGATTCTATAAATTTAGCATGGCCAATCCACCTAACCAGCATATCTTTGGAGCGTGGGAGGAAACTGGAGCACTTGGAGGAAACCCACGCAGACATGGGGAGAACATGCACACTCCAGACAGTCACCCGAGGCCGGAATCGAACCCAGGCTGCTGGCGCCGCGAGGGCGGCTGTGTTAACCAGTGTGCCACCATGCTGCCTTTTGGGGGAAGAGACTCACAACACTCTGGGACGGAAAATAATGTCTCCTTATCCCTGCCTGAAAGGGACCACATGATGTGGAGATGCTGGCGTTGGACTGGGGTAAACACAGTAAGAAGTCTCACAACACCAGGTTAAAGTCCAACAGGTTCATTTGGTAGCAAAAGCCACTAGCTTTCAGGCCTCTGACCCTTCACCAGGTGAGTGGAGAGTTCAGAGGCCCGAAAGCTCGTGGCTTTTGCTACCAAATAAACCTGTTGGACTCTTAACTCTTGGACTCTTGTGAGACTTCACAGGGACGACACCAGATTCCAGAGAGAAGGGTTGCATTGCCGCCTTTAGCGAATCTTATTTATCGAAAAGTTCAAGCCAGCGGCGAGAAGCCGAAAATAGGCCCATCTGATGTGTAACGAGATAGCCCCCCTCCCACACACACATAACGCCTACACAGCGGAGGATGGACAAGTGGACAGGATATCACAGCAGCAAGCTGACACAGGAAACATATCTAGGTGTGAACAAACTAAACCTGGCTGGATCTGGCAAAGTACCTGCTCCTCATTTTAACTTCAAGTGTGCAGTATGTAAATTTGTTTTCCCGACCGCATTGTGTGAATTTATCTTTTCCTTTGCCTGTTTGTGCGTGCGACCACAGATAGTACAATCATTTCTGCTGAAGCAAAGGAAAAGCAGCGAGTGACTAATAACTGGCAGTATTGCTACGATCTTTGCTGTGTCAAAAGACCTGGGAACCTCGTACTTGCTTATTCACTGCAATACCTGGGCCTCTCAATTAGTTTTGGAGATGACACAAACAACACCTTGCATTTATGTAGCATCCTTAAAGTCCCCAATGCACTTCGCAGACACGTCCTTAGACAAAACGTCACTCACGAGCAGACAGGAGACCATAGAAAGCATTCTTTCTCCTTGTATCAATGATATTATTGTAACCATCATCCTTCCAGAACGTCAACAAAACGAAGGAGATTGTCATCGACTTCAGGAAGTGTGGTGGAGAACATACTCTTGTCTTCATCAGAAACACTACTGCACAATACAGGCCCTTCGGCCCACAAAGTTGTGCTGAACATATCCCTACCTTAGACATTACTAGGCTTACCTATAACCCTCTATCTTACTAAGTTCCATGTACTTATCTAAAAGTCCCTTAAAAGACCCTATCAATGGGGATGGAGTAGAAAGGGTCGAGAGCTTCAAGTTTTTAGGTGCCCAGATCACCAACAACCTGTCCTGTCCCCCCCATGCCAACACTACAGTTAAGAAAGCCCACCAACGCCTCTACTTTCTCAGAAGACTCAGGAAATTTGGCATGTCAGCTACGACTCTCACCAATTTTTACACATGCACCATAGGAAGAATCCTTTCTGGTTGTATCACAGCTTGGTATGGCTCCTGCTCTGCCCAAGATCGTAAGGAACTACAAAGGAATGAACCACAGTCCATCACACAAACCAGACTCCCATCCACTGACCTCCATTTACACTTCCTGCTGCCTCGGCAAAGCAGCCAGCATAATTAAGGACCCCACGCTACCCGGACATTCTCTATTCCACCTTCTTCCGTTGGGAAAAAGATACAAAAGTCTGAGGTCACGTACCAACCGACTCAAGAACAGCTTCTTCCCTGCTGCTGTCAGACGTTTGAATGGACCTATCTTATATTAAGTTGATCTTTCTCTGCACCCTAGCTGTGACTGTAACACTACATTCTGCACTCTCTCCATCTCTATGAATGGTATGTTTTATAGCACGCAAGGAACAATATTTTTCACTGTATACCAATACATGTGACAATAATAAATCAAATCAAACCAAACAGCTGGCCAAAAGGTAAGTCAAAATGGGAGGTTTTGATACAAAAGAGAGTTGGAGAGGTTTAGGGAGTGAGTTCCAGTACCACGGGCCTAAAGTAAAGTCTAAAGTTTGTTTATTAGTGTCACAAGTTGGCCTATGTTAAAACTGCACGTACACTCACCAAAGTGTATACCCCACCCCACCCCCACTCTGTGTCACCTCATCACTATTACTATGACATGGTTCTCCCCTTTACCCAGTGTTAAGTCCCAGTCTATCCAGCCTCTCCTGATAACTCAAACTATCAAATCCCGATAGCATTTTGCCACATCTCTCATGCATCTGAATTAAACTCCATCTGCCATGTCTCGGTTCACTGTCCCAGATCAAGATCCCATTGTAATCTCAGGTAACCTTCTTCACTGTCCACTATGCCACCCAGTTTTTACCATTAAGCTAGTTCCAATTGTCCGTGTTTGGCCCATATCCCTCTGTACCAATCTTACCCATGTAACTGTCTTCTTAAAAGACAAAACTGTACTCACCTCTAGTACTACCTCTGGCAGCTTGTTCCAGACACTTGCCACCCTCTGTATGAAAAAAGTGCCCTTTTGTATCTCTTCCCTTTCACCTTAAACCTATGCCCTCTAGTTTTAGACTCCCCTACCTTTGGGAAAAGATGTTGACTCCCTAGCTGATCTATGTCCCTCATTATTTTATAGACCTCTACAAGAGCACTCCTCAGCCTCCTACACTCCAGGGAAATAGCCCCAATCTACCCAGCCTCTCCGTCTAACCCAAACCATCAAGTCCTGGTAGCATTCTGCCCTGGTTCGATCTACCAAAATGCAACACTTTGCAAATAGAAGTTTTGAGCTTGGAAACAGGCCCTTCGGCCCAACTTGTCCATGCCGCCCTTTTTCTTTAAACCCCTAAGCTAATCCCAATTGCCCGCATTTGGCCTATACCCCTCTATACCCATCTTACCCTTGTAACTGTCTACATACATACATCTGAATTAAAATTCATCTGCCATTCCTTTGGCCCAGTTGACCAAGATCCCCAATGCAGCCTCAGATAAGTTGTTTCCCTGTCCACGACACCACCAACAAGCTGCAAACTTACTCACCATACCTCCTATTTTCTCGTTTCTATATAAGAGAAGCAAAAATGGTGGAGCAAAGACAATTAGAGAAGTGAGGAGGACACACACTCGAGTGTACATATCTCCCCACCGCTCCCCCCCATCCCACCGCCCTCCCCCCAAAGCTGTGTCACCTCAACATTATTGCGATTACGGGGCTCTCCCCTTTTCCCCACCCGGCTGATGCCCCACGTTACGAAGCTGAAGGGAGAAGACCTTGTTTTTGTAATTATTAAGCGCTTCCGCCTCACCTGAGGGGGTTTCGGCCCACTCCGCATCCAACAACCTGCTCTGAAAACTCTGCTCACGTCTTGACAGCCGCGCAGTACGGTAACTGGGGCCGCCACACATCAACGGCGTTCTCAACCAAACAACCCTCAACACTCTCAAAGGAAGCGACGATTCCCCAATCTCTCAACGTCGACGGATCTGTGAAAAAATAATCCAGGATCCATCATCATAGAATCACACAGCGCAGAAGAGTCCCTTTGGTCCATCGAGTCTGTACCGGCACATTAGAAATACCTGAACTCCCACCTATTCCCCTCTGCCAGCACTTGGCCCACAGCCCTGAATGTTATGACGTGCCAAGTGCTCATCCAGATACTTTTTAAAGGATGTAAGGCATCCCACCTCCACCACTCTCCCAGACCAAGGAATAATCAATGCCTCCTTGTCTGTGTAGCATGTGTTGTTAAGATCTGTGCATTAGGTTTTGAGATGACTTGTTCATAACAGTCAGACTTACAAACAGGAGTGAAAATATTACCTTCACCTTCACTGACAGAGCTAATTATTATTCCTGATTCATTTCTTTACACTTTGGGCTCCTAAATTGGATTTAGATTGGAGCTTAACTCAATCACACGCTGAATGCTCGCCTTCTACATTCTCCCCCACAGAAACCATACACTCCCTACTGCGCAGAAGGTGGCCATTCATCCCACTGACTCTGCACCGACTCTGACAGACCAAGCCACCTAACCTACACATCTCTGGACACTAAGGGGCAATTTAACATGGCCAATCCACCTAACCCGCACATCTTTGCATACTAAGAGGTAATTTAGCATTGCCAATCCACCTAACCCACACATCTTTGGACATTAAGAGGCAATTTAGCATGGCCAATCCACCTAACCTGCACATCTTTGGACATTAAGAGGCAATTTAGCACAGTCCAAAAGACGTGCTGATTAGATGCATTGGCCGTGCTAAATTCTCCCTCACTGTACCTGAACAGGCACCGGAGTGTGGCGACTAGGGGACTTTCACAGTAACTTCATTGCAGTGTTAATGTAAGTCTATTCGTGACAATAATAAATAAACTTAAAAAACACCCGTTTCCTCTTATGGAAAAGCATAACTCAAGGCCATCAGTGTAAAATAGTCACCAAGAAATCCATGTGAGATGGGGTTGCGTAGTGGGAGAGTGTACTTGCCTCTGAACCAGAAGGTCTGGGTTTGAATGCCACGATGGGGTGGCACGGTAGCACAGTGGTTAGCGCCGCTGCTTCATAGCTCCAGAGACTTGGGTTCGATTCCCGGCTCGGGTCACTGTCTGCATGGAGTTTGCACATTCTCCTCGTGTCTGCGTGGGTTTCCTCCGGGTGCTCCGGTTTCCTCCCACAGTCCAAAGATGTGCGGGTTAGGTTGATTGGCCATGCTAAAATTGCCCCTTAGCGTCCTGTGACGTATCGGTTAGAGGGATTAGCGGGTAAATGCGTGTTAGGGATATGGGGATAGGGCCTTGGGGGGGATTGTGGTGGGCGGAGACTCGATGGGCTGAAGGGCCTGTTTCTGCACTGTAGGGTTCTATGTTCTATGCTGGCGTTGGACTGGGATAACCACAATAAGAAGTCTCACAACACCAGGTTAAAGCCCAACAGGTTTAGTTGGTAGCAAAAGCCACTAGCTTTTGGAGCTCTCACTACCCCTTTGTTGGGTGAGTGGGAGATGTGTTCCCAAACAGGGCGTATAAAGATTCGAAACCCACCCCAAAACTTGATGGCCAAGGAAGGCGCGTCCATAAGTTTAAAGTTAATTTATTATTGTCACAGTGTCAACATCCTGTACCATTGAACCCATGCCCATGTTGTACCTACCTTGTAGTGCGTGGAGCTGGCTTTAGAAGCATTGAGCAATGTCACTCTGAAGTGGATGGTATAGATGCTTCAGGGGCTGATCTGCACTATGTATAGATCTAGAATAGACAACAAGAGATGACAGACCACATCTGTAGGGTAGGCTGGGCTGATATAAATATTCAACCTTATCTGATGTCTCCATGTTGAGGTGTTGGTTGCTGCAAAGGCTGATAGGAAATGGTGATAGGCCCAAATAAGGTCAGGCTGGGCAGAATCAAAGTGGGTGTTCCTCAGCAACGATGATACTATTGCGGTCTTATGTTTACAGGCCCAAAGAGCGACTTGCACCAGCTCGGACAGAATTATTGTGCCAAGCCGCCATAGCGCGCAAGGTCCAGAGGTCACAGGTCATTGCTAAGGCGACGAGGCCGTTCCTTCTCCCCGTTCAGCAACACCAACATTCCTGGCCCCAATCCTAGTCGCAGGGTGAGGGCCCCCAATCGTTATTTGTAAGGGGCGCGTGGGTGGACAGACTGTTGGTGGGCGTTTCCGGGGCAGAAGGAGGTGATTTAGCCAGTCAGGTCAATGCCAGCCATCTGCAAGACTAACTCACCCGATGCCACCCAGCAACCACACCACCTCCCCCCCAGCACCCTTTCACCCACCCCCCCATCCCAAGCACCCCTCCACCCACTCCCACCCCTGCCCACCTCCCCACCCCTCTCCACCAAGCTCCCCTGCGCCCCCCCCAAACCCCCGGCCTATGCCTGCCCTCCACCCGCCTCTCCACCGCTGTAGTCTGGCAAAAGTTTTAAAATAGAATCATAGAATCCCTACAGTGCAGAAAGAGGCCTGACGAGTCTGCTCCAGTAATAATCCCACCCAGACCCCGTCCCCCTAACCCCACCAACTTTTATAGGTGCACCTTAGAAAGCATTCCTTCCGGTTGTATCACAGCTTGGTGTGGGCTCCCGCTGTGCCCAAGGCCGCAAGAAACTACAAAGGGTTGTGAACGTAGCCTAATCCATCACTCAAACCAACCTCCCATCCAATTGACTCTGTCTACACTTCTTGCTGCCTCGGGAAAGTAACCAGCATAATCAAGGATCCCACACACCCCGGACATTCTCTCTTCCACCTTCTTCTGTCGGGCAAAAGATACAACAGTCTGAGGTCACGTACCAACCGACTCAAGAACAACTTCCTCCCTGCTGCCATGGAAGAATGGACCTACCTCGCCTTAAGTTGATCTTTCTCCACACCCTAGCTATGGCTACATTCTGCAATCTCTCCTTTTATTCTCTATGAACGGTATGATTTGTTGGTGCAGCACGCAAGAAACAATACTTTTCACTAGATGCTAATACATGCGACAATAATAAATCAAATCAAAGCAATATTTACCCTACTAATCCCCCCGACACTGTGGGTTAATTTAGCACGGCCAATCCAGCTAACCTGCGCATCGTTGGAGTGTGGGAGGAAACTGGAGCACCCCGAAGAAACCCACGCAGACATGGGGAGAACGTATCTGCAATGAGGCCATTGAGGGTGGCCTATTGGAGTACGAGCTCCCTGATTAAGGATCCAATTGATGGGCGAATCAGGGAGTCCTTGCCTTGTACTGAACTGGGCACGTCAGTTCCTCCGGCACCCCCGGGAGGTAGACTGCTGACTGCGAGCACTCTGTGCACCACTGTTAGAGTTTGTAAATAAAGGGGTTTTGATGAAGGGATTTCTGCCCCTGAAGAATTATTACAGTGCCTGTGGTGTAGTCAGCCTTGTCTCGAAGGCAGCCAAATTTGAACACAGCGAGGTCTCATAAAGGAAGGAGATGAAAGGGCCTGGGTGAGGGGGAGGTGGGGAGGGGGAAATAGGTTAATCAGGGGCCCCTTTTCTGCCTGCTATTCAGGGACCCCTTGGTCAGTAATGGCCATTAGATTGTGTTCACTGTCAAACGGCCTGTCCACCCCGGATGTCTGGTCCTGTACATGAAGGATGACCACTCGTGTTCATGGCGCGTCTCAGCCTTGTGGTAAATTTGCAAAAAATAGATCCTGAGGTCACGGGTAATGTGCAAATACACTTTTTAAAAAAAAACCCAGAAAAGGTCACCTACCCACAAGAGGATGGAAATGTCAACACGAAGCACACAATCTCACTAGGGTACGCGCTTGATAAAGTCTGCAGTAAATGTTCCACATCACAGTGCGGAACATCTTAGTCAAAAGCTAGCAAGCTCTGTCGGCTTGGCCATCTCCTTCTTAAAACCATGGCTGGCACAGCGGTTAGCACCGCTGTCTCACGGCGCCGGGGTCCCGGGTTCGATTCCGGCCTCAGGTCACTGCCTGGACGCTAAGCCAGTAGTCTGAGATGGGGCATGGTTTCGCGAGCGTTAATTCTTCCCCCTCCACCTGCCCCCTCACCACCTCCCCGATGTCCCCCATCCCGTGGGTGGCACGGCGGCACTGCTGTGTGTGTGGGCATGAGTGTGGGAGAGTGTGAGAGCGTGTGAGTGTGTATGGACCTACCCTGCATTAAGCTGATCTTTCTCCACACCCTAGCTCCTTTCCTTCTCTATGAACGGTATGCTTTGTATAGTGTACAAGAAACAATACTTTTCACTGTATCCCAATCCATGTGACAATAATAAATCAAATCAAATCAGGCCCTGATCAAAATGAATGGGGGTGAGCTGGATAAGAGTGGTGGCCGCCTGCCCTCTCTTCACTCTGGGTTTGCTTCATGGTGTTGGTATCTCCATCGCTCACAAACTGAGTTTGTGGTCTGATTGCTTTCCATTCAGGAGATTGGGCAGCGCTCTGCTGGGCCAGCCCATCCCTAATTACCTTGGAACTGCGTTGAGGGCATCTGGAGCCGTGTGTACGCCAGACCAGGGGAGGACAGCAGGTTTCCTAACCGGAAAGGAGATTGGTGGACCAGGTGGCATTTTTTCTGACAATCGACAATGGTTTCACGATTGCCATTTATGGTCATCTGACTTTTTAATTCTAAATTCTAGATGGGGTGGCACAGTGGTTAGCACTGCTGCCTCACAGCGCCAGGGACCCAGGTTCGAATCCAGCCTTGGGTGACTGTCTGTGCAGAGTCTGCACGTTCTCCCCATGTCTGCGTGGGTTTCCTCCGGGTTCTCCAGTTTCCTCCGAAAGATGTGCTGGTTAGGGTGCATTGGCCGTGCTAAATTCTCCCTCAGTGTACCCGAACAGGCGCTAGAGTGTGGCGACTAGGGAATTTTTACAGTAACTTCACTGCAATGTTAATGCAAGCCTACTTAAATAAACTTCAGTGGGCCAAGATGGGGTTGTTACGATAATCGACAATTCTTTCATGGTCACCTATTATAGTCATCAGACTTTTTAATTCCAGATTTTCCATTGTCACCATGCTGGGATTCGAACCCGGGTCCCCAGAGTACTAGCCCAGTGACTATAGCCACAGCCTTCCACACAGGTTCGTGATCACCCTGTTTAGAACTCCGTTCTGCTGTTGGAACCCCACCCGTCTCGCTAATTGAACTGGCTTGGGTAATATTATCTCTCCTCTGGACTGCTCTGCCCAAGAGTGCAAGAAACTACGAAAGGTTGTGAATGTAGCCCACTCCATCACGGAAACCAGCCTCCCATCCGTTGACTCTGTCTACATTTCCCGCTGCCTCAGCAAAGCAGCCAGCATAATCAAGGACTCCACACACCCCGGACATGCTCTCTTCCACCTTCTTCCTTCGGGAAAAAGATACAAAAGTCTGAGGTCACGCACTCAAGAACAGCTTCTTCCCTGCTGCTGTCAGACTTTTGAATGGACCTACCTCGCATTAAGTTGATCTTTCTCTACGCTCTAGCTATGACTGTAACACTACATTCTGCACTCTCCTTTCTTTCTCGATGAACGGTATGCTTTGTCTGTATAGCGTGCAAGAAACAACACTTTTCACTGTATATTAATACGCGTGATTATAATAAATCAAATCATTAAGACAGATAAGCCTTCATCAGGAATCCCAGAAACTTCCAACAATTAATTCGATCTAACCAGGTACAGGAGTAGATAATCTCGAGGTTCCACAAAGGCATCACTCTCAGAGTTGTGGAGATGTGTTGGATGGAATTTTGTGCTCCATCCTCCACGGACCATTCAAATGTCTGTTACCCGGGATTTTCCCACCTTGGGGCAAGCGCGGCCAACAAATCCCGCCCATTACGTGAGATCACCAATTATGTGAATTAGTCGTTTGTACAATAGCTCTTAACCTTTTAGACCAGAAGGCCATAAGACATAGGAGCAGAATTAGGTCCCTCGGCCCATAGAGTCCGTTCCTCCATTCAATCATGGCTGACATTTTTCTCATCCCCATTTTCCTGCCTTTTCCCCATAACCCCTGATCCCCTTATTAATCAAGAACCTATCTATCTCTGTCTTAAAGACACTCAATGACCCAGCCTCCTCTGTGGCAAAGAGTTTCACAGATTTACCAGTCTCTGACTGAAGAAATTCCTCCTCGTCTCTGTTTTAAAGGATCGTCCCTTTAGCCCGAGGTTGTGTCCTCTGGTTCTAGTTTTTCCTACTAGTGGAAACATCCTCTCCGCATCCACTCTATCCAAGCCTCAAAATATCCTGTAAGTTTCAATAAAATCCCCCCTCAATCTTCTAAACTCCAACAAGTACAAACCCAGAGTCCTCAACCGTTCCTCATATGACAAGCTCTTCATTCCAGGGATCATTCTTGTGAACCTTCTCTGGACCCTTTCCAAGGCCGGCACATCCTTCCTTAGATATGGGGGCCCAAAACTGCTCACAATACTCCAAATGGGGTGTGACTGGAGCCTTATACAACCTCAGAAGTACATCCTTGCTCCAGCCCTCTCGACATGAATGCTAACATTGCACATTTTACACCACACTGTCCATCAGGAGGACAGAATTTGGGATAATTGCTGATGTTATAAGGATGTTTCACTGCAATTGTTGGTGAGGCCACACCTGGAGTATTGTGTGCAGTTTTGGTGTCCTTACTGGAGGAAGGATGTCCTTGCTATAGAGGGAGTATAGTGAGGGTTTACCAGGCTGATTCCTGGGATGGCAGGTCTGTCATATGAGGAGAGATTAAGTCGGTTAGGATTATATCCACTGGAGTTTAGAAGAGTGAGAGGGAATCTAATAGAAACTTAGAAAACTCTAACAGGGTTAGACAGGGTAGATTCAGAAAGAATGTTCCCCAATGGTGGGGGGAGTGCAGAACGAGGGGTCAGAGTTTGAGGGTCAGGGGTGAACCTTTTAGGACTGAGGTGAGGAGAAATTTCTTCACCCAGAGGGTGGTGAATGCGTGGAATTCACTCCCACAGAAAGTAGTTGAGGCCAAAAAGTTGTGTGATTTCAGGAAGAAATCAGATATCGTTCTTGGGGCTAAAGGGGATTAAGGGGAATGGGGGGGGGAATCAGGATATCGAATCTGATGATCAGTCATTATCAAAATGGGCCGAATGGCTGATTCATAGAATCATCGAACCCTACAGTGCAGAAAGAGGCCCTTCAGCCCATCGAGTCTGTACCAACCACAATCCTACCCAGCCCTTCCCCCACTGATTCCTGCTTTTATTTTCTATATTCCTGCTCTCCCATGTTCCTGAGTCCACGTTGTTTCTCCGTTTGTACGTTACAACCATAGCAAATGTTACATGCTGAGTAAATCAAATCCCGGAGGGAAACTTGGCTTCCAGGCCACAACCATCTTTTAGATATTCTGAAACAAGGAAAGGTGCTCGACTCTCTGCTCTCAACAGCAGAGAGTCCAGGACACTTTTGGCATTTAAAATGAAATAAGCATAAAAGGTTTATGCTTGAGGTTTAAGAAGAAAAAAAAGATTACAGTTATATAATTAAATTTCGACTTACAAAACATTTCCCTCTCAGCCCAAAATCTCCCTATTTTGTTACACCCACAAGTTAACACCTTCCACGCAACACTCTCCTTTAGATATTTAACCGTTAAAAAATCCTACAAATATTACCCAAGTTCAACCTCTTGTTGCTTTGATGAAGGTTTACCATGTGACCCTTCAAACTCACTTCCACTCTGCTGCGGAATTCCAAAAACTTTAGACCATGGTTGCTTTTGGCACCAAGAACTTTCTGGCTTGAGTCTATAACTGATAGAAGTGTCACCTTCTCCCAGTCCAGAGCTATTCCTGAAAGATCTTCCATGCCTAGCCAGCCCTAGTCTCCTCAACATATCTCCTTACACGTCCCTCCACCCCGGTGCATCATAGCACCCAGCCTCCTTCAACAGCTCTTCCAAAGGTAACCCCTACCACCAGGGAAACAGTGCTTACAACTTACAAACAACCCCTCCAGACTCCACCGTGACTTGATTTAATTTGATTTGATTTATTATTGTCACATGTATTAATGTACCACGAAAAATATTGTTTCTTGTGTGCTATAAAACATACTCTTCATAAAGAAGGAAAGGAGAGGGTGCAGAGTGTAGTGTTACAGTCATAGCTAGGGTATAGAGAAAGATCAACTTAATGCGAGGTGGCACAGTGGTTCGCACTGTTGCCTCACAGCGTCAGACCTCAGCTCACTGTACATGAGGAGTTTGCATGTTCTCCCCATGTCTGCGTGGGTTTCCTCCGGGTGCTCCAGTTTCCTCCCACAGTCCAAAGATGTATGGGTTAGGTTGATTGCCAAGTTCCGCACACATGAGGACGGTCTCAACAGGGGTCTTGTGTTCATGTCGCACTCTCTGTAACCCCCGTGACTTGCCTGGGTTTGCAAAACCTCACTCACTGTACTGTCTGGAGACAATACACATCTCTTCAACCTGGGCTTAACGCTCCTTCCACTCACATTGTCGGCCACTTTAAGACTTGAATAGCAGGATTGATGTAAAGATTCATATTCTAATCAGTGATCTGTAAACTGTCTGTGCTTTGTATGCTCTGTCTGAGGCCAGAACTCTCCATTCACCTGACGAAGGGGCGAACCCCAAAAGCTTGTGAGTTCACTATCAAATAAATTGGTTGGACTTTAACCTGGTGTTGTCAGACTTCTTACTGTGTTTACCCCAGTCCAATGCCTGCATCATAGGTTGATTGGCCATTCTAAATTGACCTTACTGTCAGGAGGATTGGCAGGGTGGGGTTACAGGAATAGGGACTGGGTGGGATTGCGGCTGGTGTAGATTTGATAGACTGAATGGCCTCCTTCTGCACTGTAAGATTCTATGACTTGTAAGCATATCATCACTCCTTTACTGTTGTTGGGTCAAACCGTGGGTGTACCTCAGTCATTCTAGGTAAGGTCGTTTCCAACTCGATACATCTGATGCTTAAGATCTAAGTCATTGAACCTCGGGCAGCAACTTCCAGTCGTGGTATGGTTGGGTCTGGAAAATCCCACCCTTTGCATCTAATTTTACTTGGTTAAAACCCCACGAAAGTGCATTGGAAGGTTTTGGGATGCTCCCCTCAGTTAGTTGTTAGATGTTCCCCTGAGTTGAAGGGTCAGTCATGAGTCGGGGGGACGCATAGGTCAAAGGTGCGGGGCAGGAGGTTTATGGAGGACGTGACGAAGAACCTTTTCACCCACAGGGCGGTCAGGGTCTGGAATGCACTGCCCGGGGGCGGGATGCCTCACATCCTCGATAAAAATACCCGGATGAGAACTTGGCACGTCATAACAGTCAGGGATATGGGCCAAGTGTTGGCAGATGGGATGAGGTGGGAGTTTGGGTGGGGGGGGCCTTTTATAGCCTCACTCATCCCAAAATCCCACCTGAGGTAAACATTTCCATGGACGGCTCCGATTCCCGTGGCGGGGGAATGGTAAAATTCTGGCCCAGGTTCTTTTTGCATGTTGGTGCGGACTGGATGGGCTGAAGGGCCTCCTCTGCGCTACACGATTCTGTGAAAGGCGCTACAGAAATGCAACTTGTTGTTGTCAGTCGCGCGCGGTTGGAGACACTTCACACTTCATTGTTGTTTTGCACACCACCCCCCACCCCGCCCCACAAATTGGACCCTGCGTCCTGACCCACCAACAACTTTGATCTAATTCCCCTGTCAGCACACGATCCGAACCCGCCCCGGAAGCCATTTTTCTCTTGGCCGTTTTTCACACCACAGGACGCTGGGTGCTTCGCACCTCACCGTGTCCAGCCCGGGAGAGACGAGACGGAGAAACAGGTTGCATCAGAGCTTACGCAACCCCCGGGGAAGGAAGTGGCGAAGGTTGCTTGAGTGATTGCTCGCAATTTCCACAAAAGAAAAGGTCATTTGCAAAATCTGCCATGATTCATGGATGCGGGGGCCTCGGGGAATGCTTTGCCAATGGGGGGGTGCGGGGGGTCTGCGACCAATCCCTCAGTATCCCAACCCCAATCACGTGCGACGATTGCCACCAGAGAGTGGATTGAAGGCATCATGGGTATCAAACGGTTCATCTGATCCAGCAATGTATTTGTTCCCCCCACCCCCCTGCAACTACCTGCCCCCCCAACACGTCCACCCTCCAACCCCCACAACTACCACACGCCCCTCCGCCCCCCCCCCCAACCCACCCACCTCCCCGATCTGTGGGCCTGTTCAGTCCAACTCCAATCTTGACCATTGGACATGAGGCTTGAGGGAAATGATGTCATTGAGTTATCTCATTGGTGGGGGTGGGGGTCTCAGGATTTGGGGTGGGGTTGGGGAACGTGCGTGAGGGCCTGGAATCTTCCAGCACAAGAAGAAATTCTAACCAGATCTCCCCCCACAACCTCCCTCCTCAAGTTGCCCCACTGCTCCTTAATTTCCCACCCCCAACCTCCTCAGTCTGCCCCACACGCCCCACTTCCTCAGTTCCACCCCCCACTCACACCCCACCTCCTCAACACCCCCCAGGTCCCCCCTCAGTTCCACCCCCCTACTCACACCCCACCTCCTCAACACCCCCCAGGTCCTCCCTCGGTTCCACCCCCCTACTCACACCCCACCTCCTCAACACCCCCCAGGTCCCCCCTCAGTTCCACCCCCCTATTCACACCCCACCTCCTCAACACCCCCCACTTCCTCAGTTCCACCCCCCACTCACACCCCACCTCCTCAACACCTCCCAGGTCCCCCCTTCAGTTCCACCCCCTCACACGCCCCCACCTCCTCAATTCCCTCCACAACCCCTCTCCTCAACTCCCCCACTTTCTCAGTTCCACCTCTTCATGCCCCCTCTCCTCAACTCCCCCCCCTCACACACTACCTTCTCCTTATCTCCCCCCATTTCCTCAGTTCCACCCCCTCACGCGCTCCTCTCTCCTCAACTCCCCTGAACACCCCCCTCAGTTCCACTCCCCAACTCCCCCCGCCCACAATTCTCGCACCCACCCCACACCCTCACACCCCCACCTCCTCAACTCCCCCCATGTCCACCGCAGCTCCAACCCCCTCACACTCCCCCTCCACTCAACTCCCCCCATGCCCACGATTCTCCCACCAACACCCCCCCCCAGCCCCCCAAACCCCCCCGTACCTACGCCACACGGACTGCAATGGTTCAAGATGGTGGCACGCTGCCCTCTTCTGTTCTAGCCGGTGACACCCACATTCCGTTAAAAATCTTCACCAGTACGTCGCAAAATGGAGGAAGGAACACTCGCCATCTCACTCACCCACTGCTGTCAAATAAAACCTGTCAAACAAATAAAGAGAAGCGTCCGTTATTTACCCGAGTGGATTTCTACATTTGTATTTAATCGCTCTTATTTTCATTGAAAGAACATCATTGGGGCCAGCGTGTAACTCACTTTGTTCACCTCCCCCTCCCCCCCCCCACCTCCCCGTGCCCCCTCCTGTCTCGGAGTGAATTTTGCGTTTGTCATCTCGGCTGCCGCTGAGGTGATGTTGCGTTGTTTATTTTACTTATTAGTGTCGCAAGTAGGCTTACATTAACACTGCAATGATGTCACTGTGAAGATCGCCGAGTGGCCACACTCCGGCGCTTGTTCGGGTACGCTGAGGGAGAATTTAGTCTGAATTGGGAGAGGGGAGTGTGCAGAGGGATCTGGGCGTCCTTGTGCACCAGTCGCTGAAGGTAAGCATGCAGGTGCAGCAGGCGGTAAAGAAGGCAAATGGTATGTTGGCCTCCGTTGTGATAGGTTTGGAGTACAGGAGTAGGGATGTGTTGTTGCAATTATATAGGGACTTGGTGAGGCCACACCTAGAATATCGTGTGCAGTTTTGGTCTCCTTTTCTGAGGAAGGATGTTCTTGCTCTCGAGGGAGTGCGAGTGAAGGTTTACCAGGCTGATTCCTGGGGTTGGAGGGACTGATGTATAAAGAGAGATTGACTCGGTTAGGATTATTTCCTCTGGCGTTCAGACGAATGACAGGGGATCGCCTGGAGACTTATAAAATTCTAACAGGATTAGACAGGGCAGATGTTCCCGATAGCGGGGGAGCCAACGCGCTTAACCAGCACGCCTTTCGGACTGTGAGAGAACCCGGAGGAAACCCACACAGACACGAGGAGAATGTGCAGACTCTGCACAGACAGTGACCCAAGGTGGGAATCGAACCCAGGGTCCCTGGCACCGTGAGGCAGCAGAGCTGGCTGCCCTGTTGGGTTCCTTTATGATGGGGAGGTGACGGCCTAGTGGTATTATCACTAGGCTATTAATTGAGAAACTCAGCTAATGTTCTGGGGATCCGGGTTCGAATCCCACCATGGCAGATGGTGGAATTTGAATTCAATAAAAAGTATCCGGATTTAAGAATCTACTGATGACCATAAAACAAAGAAAATTACAGCGCAGGAACAGACCCTCCAAACCTACACCAACCATGCTGCCCGACTTAACTAAAACCCCCTACCCTTCTGGGGACCAGATCCCTCTATTCCCATCTCATTCACGTACTTGTCAAGACGCCCCTTCAAAGTCACTATCGTATCCGCTTCCACTACCTCCCCCAGCAGCGAGTTCCTGGCACCCACTACTCTGTCTAAGAAAATCTGCCGTGTTCATCACTTTTAAACCTTGCCCCTCGCACCTTAAACCTGTGCCCCCTCCCTAGTAATTGACTCTTCCACCCTGGGAAAAAGCTTCTGACGATCCACTCTGTCCGTGCCTCTCATAATCTTGTCGACTTGTCAGAATGAAAGTTTCACGAGACGTCCTTTAGGGAAGGAAATCTGCTGTCCTTACCCGGTCTGGCCTACATGTGACTCCAGAGCCACAGCAACGTGGTTGACTCTCAACTGCGCTCCAGGGGCAACTAGGAATGGGCAATAAATGCTGGCCCGTGTCCCACGAATGAATATTTAAAAAAGTTTGTGTACGAGAATAAGCCAAAACCAGAGAGAGAAACAAAATCGTAAGATGTGTCCAATTTTGCGAACAATTTATATCCTGTTTACTGATCGCCTTCAAAATCCACTGCGAGGCTTTTGGCGTAGCACTAAATCCCACGCTTTCTAAAATTAACACCACACCTCTTCATCAGATGTGGTGGCGTCCGAAAATATTCGAAAAGACAGACTCTGGGGGAGCTTCCTCTGATGAGCAATCTTAGACCACCCTTAGGTCACTGCGCACCGGAGAAGGCACAGAAAGAGGGTGAGATCAGAAACAAGGGGATAGATCCATCCGGAAAGACTGAACAGGCTGGAACGCCATTCTCCCGAAAGGAGGGGACTGGGAGATGTTCTGGTCGAGAGCTATAAAAAGGTTAGACGGAGAGATGTTTCCACTTGTTGGGGGTGGTAAGGGTGATTTTGAGTCCAAAACCTGGGCCCAATAAATGTAACACGGTCACTAGGGGTGATCTCATAGAGGACGATTAAATAATGAGGGGCATAGAAAAGGTAGGGGGGTCTAAAACTAGACGGCATAGGTTTAAGGTGAGAGGGGAGAGATACAAAATGGTCCAGAGGGGCAATTTGTTCACACAGAGGGTGCTGAGTGTCTGGAACGAGCTGCTAGAGGTAGTAGTAGAGGCGGGTACAATTTTGTCTTTTAAAAAGCATTTAGACAGTTACATGAGTAAGATGGACACAGAGGCAACATGGGCCAAATGTGGGCAATTGGGACAAGCTTAGTGGTTTAAAAAAAGGGATGGCATGGACAAGTTGGGCCGAAGGGCCTGTTTCCCAGCTGTAAACCTCTATGACACTAATAACTCAATAGAGAATTCAGGAGAAAGCTGTTCCTCTGGAGATTGACTAGAATGTGGAACTTCCTACCATGGGAGACGGATCATATCGGTTCAATATTTCTGATACATGTTGCAGAAGCTTTTCATAGAAACATAGAAGATAGGAGCAAGTGGAGGCCATTTGGCCCTTCGAGCCTGCCCCATCATTCATCATGATCATGGCTGATCATCCAACTCAATAGCCCTATCCTGCTTTCTCCCCATAACCCTCAACCCCATTCACCCCAAGTTCTATATCTAGCTGCCTTTTCGATGCATTCAATGTGTTGACATCAACTACTTCCTGTGGTAATGAATTCCACAGGCTCACCACTCTTTGGGTGAAGAAGTATCTCCTCTTCTCCATCCTAAATGGTCTACCCCGAATCCTCAGACTGTGACCCCTGATTCTGGGCTCCCCACCATCAGGAACATCCTCCTTGCATCTACCCTGTCTCGTCCTGTTAGAATTTTATAAGCCTCTATGGGATCCACCCCCCTCATTCGTCCAAACTCCAGCGAAAACAATCCTAAACTAGTCAACCTCTCCTCATACATCAGTTCCGCCATAAAGAACAAAGAACAAAGAACAAAATCAGCCCGGGAAACAGGCCCTTCGGCCCAACGAGCCCACCCCGCCATCTCAACACCACCAGTCCACCTCTTACCCACGACCCCTGTGTAATGTTTTATGGCCATCCAGATTGAGGGAAACTAATTTAGGGACAATTTATTCCCTCCATTCAGCCTAACAGCACACCTTTGGGGTGTGGGAGGAAACCGGAGCACCCGGAGAAAACCCACGCAAGCACGGGGAGAATGCACAAACTCCCACAGACACCGGCCCAAATCCATGTGTCTGCACAGCAATCAGCGATAGTCACTGAGCTGTCGTCTTGCCCAGTATCTTGTCCAGTTTAGGCACACACTAACGACATGAAGCACTAGGCCAATCTCGAACAACCAAGAGCAGCCCAAGTACAACCCATCGCGTGTATGCCCCTCGTTGGACACGAGGTGGACCGACTTAAAATCTGTGAATGAAAAGAGAAAAAACATTATCATACTATACCCATTTACATTACCAGGGACGCCCCAATGCTAATGACCCTTATTTAAAAGGATCTCCTATATCCACCCATCTCCAACTCAGTCATGTGCCTGTCTAAGTTACTCTTAAAGGCCTCTAGCGTGTTTGCCTCCACCACCTTACTTGGCAGAGCATTCCATACCCCCACTACCCTCTGTGCGAAAAACCTCCCTCTAATATCTGTGTTGTACCTCTCCCCCCTCACCTTAAGTCCATGGCCCCTTGTCCTACATGTCTCTATTATAGGAAATAGCATACCTCTGTTTACTCTATCTGTACCCTTCATAATCTTATATACCTCTATTAGATCCCCCCTCAGTTGGCATCTTTCAAGGGAAAAGAGCCCCAATTTCTTCAATCTTTCCTCATACCTCAGTCCTTCCATACCAGGCAACATCCTGGTAAACCTCCTCTGCACTCTCTCCAGAGTCTCCACGTCCTTCCGGTAGTAAGGTGACCAGAACTGTACGCAGTACTCCAAATGCGGCCTAACCAACGTTCTGTACAACTGCAACATTAGACTCCAGCTCTTATATTCTATACCCCTTCCTATGAAGGCTAACATACCATAGGCTTTCTTCACCACATTCTCCACTTGCAATGCCACCTTCAAAGACTTGTGCACTTGCACCCCCAGGGTCTCGCTGCGACTCTATACTCCTTACAGGCTTACCTTTTATCATATAACTTCTCCCTACATTATTCCGGCCAAAATGCATCACCTCACATTTAAGAACATAAGAACATAAGAAATAGGAGCAGGAGTAGGCCATCTAGCCCTTCGAGCCTGCCCCGCCATTCAATAAGATCATGGCTGATCTGTTGTGGCTCAGTTCCACTTTCCCGCCCTCTCCCCATAACCCTTAATCCCCTCTCTTATCAAGAACCCATCAACCCGCTTCTTAAAAATATTTAGCGAGGCAGCCTCCACCACTTCAACGGGCAGAGAATTCCAGAGATTCACCACCCTTTGAGTGAAGAAGTTCCTCCTCAACTCCGTTCTAAACCGCCTCCCCTTTATCTTGAGGCTGTGCCCCCTAGTCCTACTGTCTTTTTTGAGCGGGAAGAGTCTCTCCACCTCTATCCTATCCATCCCATTCATCATCTTATACGTCTCAATGAGATCTCCCCTCATTCTTCTAAACTCTAACGAGTACAAGCCTAGTTTATTCAGCCTCTCCTCATAGCTCAATCCCCTCAACTCCGGTATCAGCCTAGTAAACCTCCTCTGCACTCCCTCCAGGGCCAAAATATCCTTGCGCAGGTGCGGCGCCCAAAACTGCACACAGTACTCCAGCTGCGGCCTCACCAATGCCCTATACAGCTGCAGCAAGACCTCCCTACTTTTATATTCAATCCCCCTCGCTATGAAGGCCAGCATCCCATTCGCCTTCCTGACCACCTGCTGCACCTGCAAGCTGGGTTTTTGCGACTCATCTCCATTTGCCACTTTTCTGCCCAATCAACCAGCCTATCAATATCCCGCTGTATTGCCGGACACGGCTCCTCACTGCCCGCCAATCCAGCCATCTTGGTGTCATCAACAAATTTGCTGATCACACCACCTACTCCCTCTTCCAAATCATTTATATACACTACAAAGAGAAGAGGTCCCAGTACCGAGCCCTGTGGCACACCACTAGTGACGGACCTCCAGCTAGAAAAAGACCCCTCCACTACTACTCTGACTCCTCTTTGCAAGCCAGTTCTCTACCCAACTAGATACCTGACCACATATCCCATGAGCTTTAATCTTCTGTACCAACCTACCAGGAGGGACTTTGTCAAACACCTTACTGAAATCCATATAGACGACATCAACAGCTCGTCCTTCGTCAACCGTTTTTGTCACCTCCTCAAAGAATTCTATCAGATTCTTAAGGCAAGACTTCCCCTTGACAAAGCCATGCTGCGTATCCTTAATCAGATCGCAACGCTCCAAGTGCGCATACATCCTATCCCTAAGAATCCTGTCCATCAACTTACCTACCACTGACGTTAAACTCACCGGCCTATAGTTACCCGGGCTATCCCTCCTACCCTTTTTAAACAACGGTACCACGTTCGCTATCCTCCAGTCCTCTGGGACCTCACCTGTGTCCAAAGAAGAGACAAAGATTTGCATCAGAGGCCCAGCAATCTCATCCCTTGCCTCTCTAAGCAGCCTAGGATAAATGCAATCAGGCCCCGGAGATTTATCGGTTTTAATGCCCCCTAAAAGCCCTAACACTTCTTCCCTCGTAATCGATAGATCTTTCAATTGGTCTACCGCTCCCTCAATGACCGTACTAGACATCAGGCCCCTCTCCTTCGTGAATACCGACACAAATTATTCATTCAGGATCTCCCCCATTCCCCCTGCCTCTAAGCACAATTCCCCACGTCTGTCCCTGAGAGGACCGATTTTACCCCTAGCCACCCTTTTGTTCTTAAGATAGGAGTAAAACGCCTTTGGATTCTCCTTAACCCGACCTGCCAAAGCCATCTCATGCCCCCTCTTTGCTCTCCTAACTCCCCGTTTGCGATCCCTCCTACTCTGTGTTCCTCCAACTCTGTTCCCAGCTGCTTAGACCTGACATACGCCTCTCGTTTCTTCCTAACCAGGTCTTCTATATCTCTAGTAATCCACGGTTCCCTAATCCTACCTTTCCCATCTTTTCTCCTAACTGGCACATGCCTTTCCTGCACCCTTTGCAGTTTTCCCTTGAAAGATTCCCACATGCCTAATGTGGTCTTGCCTTCCAACAGCCTATCCCAGTCTGTATCCCTAAGCTCCTGCCTAATCCGGCTGTATCTAGCCTTCCCCCAATTTAGCACCCTCCCCTTAGGACAGCTCTCGTCTTTTTCCATTCGTATCCTAAAGTAGACAGAGTTGTGGTCACTATTAGTCACATGTTCGCCTACCGCAACCTCAACCACCTGACCCGGCTCATTTCCCAGAACTAAATCCAGTATAGCCCCCCTCTCTAGTCAGGCTATCTACATACTGTCGCAAGGATCCTTCCATTACACATCTTATGAATTCCTCCCCATCAGACCCCCCAGCTCTAGGCACCTTCCAATCCACCCCAGCGAGATTAAAATCTCCCACTACAACAACACTATTCTTCCTACACTTATCCAAAATGTCCCTACATATACCCTCTTCCACTGCCCATGGGCTATCGGGTGGCCTATAGTACACTCCTAGCATAGTAATGGCCCCCTTCCTATTCCTCAACTCCACCCACAGAGACTCAATGTCCAACCCCTCCATGTTATCCTCCCTCTGCACCACTGTGATCTGCTCCCTAACTAAGAGCGCCACTCCCTGTCCTCTTTTCAACCCTCCCCTATCACGCCTAAAACACTTATACCCTGGAATATTTAGCTGCCAGTCCTGCCCCTCCTTTAACCATGTCTCTGTCACTGCCACCACATCTAAATTCCTCGCGAACATCAAGGCCCTAAGTTCATCCGACTTTCCCGTCACACTCCTTGCATTAAAACAGATGCACTAAGACCCTCAGGCCCTCTCGGATCCTCCTTCTCCTGGGAGATTTTCCTATCATCTAGGATTACCCTGACCTCCAACTCACTCCCAGTGCCTGAGCTGTCTCTCTCCTCCCCAGCCCCCCTCCATGCTAGTTTAAACCCTGCCTAAACACTCCAGCCAACCTCCCAGCTAAAATATGTGTCCCCTTCCTATTTAAGTGTTCCCTATCCCTCTTATAGAAGTGCCCTTCCTTTGCAAAGACTTCCCAATGGTTGACAAAACTAAAACCCTCTGTCCTGCACCAATCCCTCAGCCACACATTCAGCTGCAGGATCTCATTATTCTTATCCCTGCTATTGCTGGGCACTGGCAGCAGCCCAGAGATCGCCATCCTGGAGGCCCTGCACTTCAGCCTGGCTCCCAACTCCCTGAACTGCATACGTATTTCCCCCCTACTCTTCCTTCCTATGTCCCTCTCTCCTACATGTATAATTACATCCGCCTGGGTCCCTTGGCCCTTCAAGATTCCCTCTACCCTCTCCGACACATCCTGTACCCCTGCTCCAGGGAGGCAGACTACCATCCTGGATTCCCGCTTTTGCCCACAGAACCGCCTATCCATTCCTCTAACCCTCCCGTCCCCCACCAATATCTCACATCCAGCCCCCTTCCTTCCCGCTGAGGCATTTTCCTCTTCCCCTCGTGCCCTTTCCACCTCAGTTGGTGCCTTACCCCTGCTATCTTGAGGGACTTCCCCTGGGGTAGCCTTTGGAACATTACTCCTCTTCTTTTCCCCCTTCCTAACTGTAACCCACCCATCCATCCCCCCTCCTTGGCTCTGGGATCCCCTCTTGAATCTGGTTCCTATTCATTAGTGCCTCATTCTCCCTCACTAAAAATAAATCCTCCAGCCTCAACTCCAGTTGCCTAACCCAGGCCCTCAAACACTGCAACTCCAGACATTTGGTGCAGGTGTGGACTCTCCGGAGATGCTGCGTCTCCAGGAACTCCCACATATTGCACCTTACACGGCTGACACGTCTCCCCACTGTCCCTGCCATTTATTTGACTACCCTCAGACCTATGGACACACTTTGAAAAACTTGACCAGTAACTCACCTTGCCTAACTCTGCCTCACCTAAGCCCTGTGAGCCAAAGCGCTTGCAGTGCTCACTCAGCACCCGCCTCACTCTGCTGCCCACTCCCAACACTGCCCACTCCCTACTGTGGCCTTGTTTTTATACTCCCTCACTCCCTTCCCAACAGCCCTTGCACCTCGGACCCTCTATGGAAAGCACAAAGGGAAAAAAACCCCACCACCCAGCAACGCAATTTGAAAAAAAACACCGTCCACTCACAGTTTACACTCCCCAGCCACCAGTACACTGCTCCAGAGAACAATCCCCGGAATCAGCCTGGAAAACCTTCGCTGCACTCCCTCGAGAGCAGGAACACCCTTCCTCAGGAAAGGAGACCAGAACTGCAGACAATACTCTAGGTGTGGCCACACCAAGGCCCCTGTATAATAACATCCCTGCTCCTGTACTCCAAACCTCTCGTAATGAAGGCCATCATACCACTTGGCTTCTTTACCACCTTCTGCCCCTGCACGCTTACCTTGAGCGACTGGTGCACAAGGACGCCCAGGTCCCTCTGCTCACTCCCCTCTCCCAATTTACACCCATTCAGGTAGTAATCTGCCTTCTTGTTTTTGCTTCCAAAGTGAACAACCTCACATTTATCACCTTGCGTGAATCAGGACGATCGCCAGGGTGACAAATTTCAAACAACCGCAACAAACTATGCAATTGGAGCAAAGGGCGTGGGTTGGCTGGTAAATCAGTTCTGATTGGCTGTGGGAGGGATGGTCACTATGGAGAAAATAACATTAGGCTTTCCAAACTCCTGACTAATTCAAAACAGCTGCAAGATTTGGACATGTTCCTCTTGTTTGCAGGGAAGGGATCCCTGTGTAGGAATATATGTCACTCCTAGCGAATGTAAATGAGCCACGTCACAAGCTCAACTCATCATCTTGCATAGGTTGTCAGTGTTGCTATTGGCACACTCAGGAATTTCAGCAAGTGCTACCCCATTTGAAGGGGGGGAAGTGTGGTGGGGATGGAACCATGTCAAACTATAGACATTTTGTTTGGGTTTTGTGCGCATGGGCTTTTTGAGTGTGATCTATACCTTGCCCGTTACGATCCATTGTGAACCTTTGAAACTTGCCATTCTTGCATTTGTCCTGATAGGTGCAAGATAAAAAGCTTCAACAGCACGTTCCAGATCCACACGACTGAGGGATGTTAATGCAGATTCACCTGAGGTGTGCGGATTAGGTGGATTCACCATGCTAAATTGCCCCTTAGTGTCCAAAGATGTGTAGGTTAGGTGGATTGGCCATGCTAAATTGCCCCTTAGTGTCCAAAGATGTTCAGGTTAGGTAGATTGGCCATGCTAAGTTGCCCCTTAGTGTCCAAAGATGTGTAGGTTAGGTGGATTGGCCATGCTAAATTGCCCCTTAGTGTCCAAAGATGTGCAGGTTAGGTAGATTGGCCATGCTAAATTGCCCCTTAGTGTCCAAAGATGTGTAGGTTAGGTGGATTGGCCATGCTAAATTGCCCCTTAGTGTCCAAAGATGTGCAGGGTAGGTGGATTGGCCATGCGAAATTGCCCCTTAAGAACATAAGAACATAAGAACATAAGAAATAGGAGCAGGAGTAGGCCATCTGGCCCTTCGAGCCTGCCCCGCCATTCAATAAGATCATGGCTGATCTGTCGTGGCTCAGTTCCACTTTCCCGCCCTCTCCCCATAACCCTTAATCCCCTCTCTTATCAAAAACCCATCAACCCGCTTCTTAAAAATATTTAGCGAGGCAGCCTCCACCACTTCAACGGGCAGAGAATTCCAGAGATTCACCACCCTTTGAGTGAAGAAGTTCCTCCTCAACTCCGTTCTGAACTGCCCCCCCTTTATCTTGAGGCTGTGCCCCCTAGTCCTACTGTCTTTTTTGAGCGGGAAGAGTCTTTCCACCTCTATCCTATCCATCCCATTCATCATCTTATACGTCTCAATGAGATCTCCCCTCATTCTTCTAAACTCTAACGAGTACAAGCCTAGTTTATTCAGCCTCTCCTCATAGCTCAACCCCCTCAACTCTGGTATCAGCCTAGTAAACCTCCTCTGCACTCCCTCCAAGGCCAAAATATCCTTGCGCAGGTGCGGCGCCCAAAACTGCACACAGTACTCCAGCTGCGGCCTCACCAATGCCCTATACAGCTAGTGTCCAAAGATGTGCAGGTAGGTGGATTGACCATGCTAAATTGCCCCTTAGTGTCCAAAGATGTGTAGGTTAGGTAGATTAGCCATGCTAAATTGCCCCTTAGTGTCCAAAGATGTGCAGTTTAGGTGGATTGGCCATGCTTACTTGTCCCTTAGTGTCCAAAGATGTGTAGGTTAGGTTGATTGGCCATGCTAAATTGCCCCTCAGTGTCCAAAGATGTGTAGGTTAGGTTGATTGGCCATGTTAAATTGCCCCGAATTGTCAGGGGGATTAGCAGGGTAAGTACGTGGGCTTACAGGAATAAGGCCTGGGTGAGCTTGTGTTGCGTGCAGACTCGATGTACCGAATGGCCTCCTCCTACACTAGCGGGGGGTTCTATGCTATTCCTGACTCAAATCTCTGGCGGTGCGATAGCTTTTCCTGATATCACATTTGGTCCTTTTGCGAATCGCTGCGTGCCCTCTCATCCTCGATCTTTTTTTTAACGAGCGGGCACAATTTCTGCTGGGGTACCAGCCCCGGTTTATGATCTTTGACCATCTCCGTCAGAATTTCCCTGAGTCTTCTCCTCTCCAGGGAGGGTAGGCAGTAATACTCTCTCGCTCTGTTTGCGCTCATTGAAAATAATGAGCTGACGAGGCAAACTGAAACCAACACAGGAATCTACAGCCTCGCAAAATATTAGAAGAAAGAGTAATGTTGAGAAAGCCCCAGTCAGATCCAGTGGAAACCACAGCACAGTTGCTATTCTTTGCAAAGTTTGCACCAGCAGATCCGGTAAAAATGCTCGTTTTTATTTGAAACTGGGTCTGTCAAATTTTTTTTTAGCCTGAGTGTCACCCTGACCCACTTCTCTGGGTCCGCGAGCCTCCTGCCATCAGGCAGGATACAACAGGTTAACTGAGCTCAGAAGCTGCCTGTTCCATTCTGGAGTCGATCACCGTGGAGTTCACCTGCAGGATATTTCTTTAGAAAATAGATAGAATCCCTGCAGCGCCATTCGGCCCATCAGATCTGCACCGACTCTCTGACACAGCATTCCACCCAGGCCCCATTCCCGTAACTCCACAGGTTTTCCCCTAATCCCCTCAACCTACACAATTTTGGACACTATGGGACAATTTAGCATGGCCAATCCACCGAACCTGCACATCTCTGGACAGGAAGGGGCAATTTAGCATGGCCAATCCACCTAACCTGCACATCTCTGGACAGGAAGGGGCAATTTAGCATGGCTAATCCAGCTAATCTGCATATTTTTGGACACTAAGGGACAATTTAGCATGGCTAATCCACCTAATCTGCATATTTTTGGACACTAAGGGACAATTTAGCATGGATAATCTGCCTAACCTACACACCTTTGGATACAAAGCGGCAATTTAGCATGGCCAATCCACCTAATCTGCACATCTTTGGACACAAGTGTCAATTTAGTATGGCCAATCCACCTAACCTGCACATCTTTGGACAGGAAGGGGCAATTTAGCATGGCCAATCCATCTAACCTGCACATCTTTGGACACTAAGGGGCAATTTAGCATGGCCAATCCATCTAACCTGCACATCTTTGGACAGGAAGGGGCAATTTAGCCTGGCTAATCCACCTAACCTAGATATCTTTGGACACTAAGGGATAATTTACCATGGCTAATCCACCTAACTTGCACATCTTTGGACACTAAGGGGCAATTTAGCCTGGCTAATCCACCTAACCTAGATATCTTTGGACACTAAGGGATAATTTACCATGGCTAATCCACCTAACCTGCACATCTTTGGACAGTGGAAACCAGAGCAACCAGAGGAAACCCATGCAGATACTGGGAGTAGGTGCAAAGTTCACACAGTCACCTAAGGCTGGAATTGAACCCAAGTCCCTGGTGCTGTGAGGGAGCAGTGCTAACCACTGTGCCACTGTGCCAAAGACAATTCCATTTGCGGTGGAAGAAACTTATAAAATCTTCCACTATGCTTATTATGTGGGATCACAGAGGAAAAAGGCAATTTGGCCAACCACTGCATGCTAACATTTATACTCCTCAAGATTCTCCTCCCATCTCCCTTCGTCTAACCCTATCAACATATCCCTGTATTCCTTTCTACGTCATGCATCCATTCTTTGGAAACTAAGGGGAAATTTAACACGGCCAATCCACCTAATCTGCACATCTTTGGAGTGTGGGAGGAAACTGGAGCACCCGGAGGAAACCCACGTAGACACGGGGAGAACATGCAAACTCCGCACTCTGCCTGGAAGTGTGGTGGAGGCAGGTTCAATCGAGGCATTCGAGAGGACATTGGATGATTGTTTGAATAGAAACAACGTGCAGGGTTACGGGGGAGAGGCAGGGGAATGGACACTAAGTCATGATACTCCATTGGAGAGCCAGTGCGGACACGATGGGCCCAATGGCCTCCTTCTGTGCTGTGGGAATTCTGTGAAATTCTTCCCAACACAGTTGCCAAGGCGGTTGGATGTATTCCTGTAGATTTCGATGACAGGATATTCCCCTTCACCCACTCAAACAGACCCTTTCTCTCTTCTCTCTAGTTTCTATTTATAACGAAGATTATTTATTAGTATCACAGTAATTAGTGTCATTCTAGGCTTACATTCACACTGCAATGAAGTTTCCGTGAAAATCTCCTAGTTGCCACAATCTGGTGCCTGTTCGGCTACGCTGAGGGAGAGTTTAGCACCGAACCAGCACATCTTTCGGACTGTGGGAGGAAACCAGAGCTCGCGGAGGAAACCCACACAGACACGGGGAGAATGTGCAGACTCTGTACAGACAGTGACCCAAGCCGGGATTCAAAGCCGCTCCCTGCCACTGCGAGGCAGCAGTGCTCACCGCTTACAATTATAAATGTACGTGTGTAAGATTTTGATGGGTATGGATAGAGGGAATGCAAGCAGGCTTTTTCCACTGAGGCTAGGGGAGAAAAAAACTAGAGGACACGGGTTAAGGGTGAAAGGAGGAAAGTTTAATGGGAATATTGGGGGGGGGCAATTCTTCATGCAGAGAGTGGTGGGAGTGTGGAACGAGCTGCCGGATAAATGCAGGGTCACTTTTAAGAAAAGCTTGGACGGGTTCATGGATGAGAGGGGTTTGGGGGGATAAGGTCCAAGTGCGGGTCAGTGGGACTGGGGCAAAAAACGGTGGGGCACAGACAGGAAGGGGCAAAAGGCCTGGTTCTGAGCTGTAAATTTCCTATGGTTCTCAGGTTCGCCCTGCTGCCCTTTTATAAATATAAATGATCAAATAAATAATCTGAAATTACCGGGGCCAGAATTTGCTGAGACGAGAGGCCTCTTAGACTGAATAAAATAACCATTCGGTTTGAAAGTATGTAGCTCCCTGCTGGGGGCCTGTGGTGGGAATGATGGAATCAGGGCAACGGGGTGGGCAGAACCTCGGTGAGTGACTAGGCCAACACTCCACCAACTTGGGTCAGCCCAGTTGACGCACTCTTGCCTCTGAGTTGTGGGTCCAAACCCCACTCCAGTGTTGACCTCTGTTCCCCCTTTGCATGCTGGATAGTTTTTTTTGGGGTATGCCATCGAAGTGAGACCCCCCATTGGCCTTTCTTTTTGAGGGTGGATACCAAACACCCTGGAGTAGCAGCAGGGGAGATCGTCACCGGAGCCCTGATCAATACTTATCCCTCGATCAACCGCACTGATCATAATCTGGGAGGGGTGGGGAGAGGGGGCGGGGGCTGCTGGTTATCTACAAATTATTGCTGCGTTTTCTACACCGCAACCGTGACCACACTTCGAGAGTACCTCATTGCCTGTGAGGCAGTCTGGGAAAGGCACCCAGTGGTGGCAGAAGGTGCTACAGGAATGTACAACGGGCTCTTTGGGCTGAGCGGCAAGGTTTAAGGGCCCGGGGCTGGGGATTTTCCTGCTGCGCACACCCAAAACCCCGGAAAATCCCCCCCCCCTCCGCCGAGGCAACAGACCTTTACAAGGTCTGCACCACCCCCCCAAATCCCTGTGGTGGGTGGGACAGGAAAACTCCACCCCCCCACCGTGCCAGGAATTCAGGAGTGATGGGGAAGGAGGAATTTGGAGTGGAATTGGGCACTGGAAGAGGAATGTAGGGCGGAATCTTACCAGAAAGTGGCGGAGTGTTGGTTCTGCTGCAGGAAAAGGAGTGATTCCCACGGATTGGCGTGCTTTCGGGCTTATCTTATTCCTTGTTAGTGATAACTTTTATGCCCAAGAGTTTCCCGCAGTTTCAGGGATGCCGTCCCTCTGATTCACCTGGCCTGCAATGACTGAACTGCTGCAAACACTGGGGTGCGCCATATAAACACGGTGGTGCAGTGGTTAGCACTGCTGCCTCACAGCTCCAGGGACCTGCGTTCAATTCCGGCCTCGGTCACTGTCTGTGTGGAGTCTGCACATTCTCCCTGTATCTACGTGGGTTTCCCTCGGGTGCTCCGGTTTCCTCCCATAGTCCACAAGATGTACAAGTTAGGTGGATTGACAATGCTAAATTTCTCCTTTATGTCCAAAGATATGCAGGTCAGGTGGATTGGCCATGCTAAATTGCCCCTTAGTGTCCAAAAATGTGCAGGTTAGGTGGATTGGCCACGCTAAATTGCCCCTTAGTGTCCAAAGATGTGCAGGTTGGGTGGATTGGCCATGCTAAATTGCCCCTTAGTATCCAAAGATGTGCAGGTTAGATGGATTGGCCATGCTAAATTGCCCCTTAGTGTCCTGGGATGCGTAGGTTCGAAGTATTAGCAGGATAAATAGGTGAAGTTATGGGAATGGGGCCTGGGTGGGATTGTTGTTGGTGCAGACACGATGGGCCGAATGGCCTAGGGATTCTATGGTTTATAAGTGTCACTAGAGCACCTGTTTCACAATGTGTGCTGGGGGTAGCAGGCAAGAAGACAGCATCGCGCTTTCCGGAGGGGGCCCTCACCAGGATGCTGGCTGGGGTGGAACCGGCGGGGGGGGGGGGGGGCGGGAGGTGGTCACACTCTACCCCCTTGCCGTGCTCTGTGTCCCGATTCCTGTGGCGGGCTGGCTGGGGAAATTCCACCCTAGAGTTCAGATGACCTTTTGTGTCCTCAACTTAAGGAAACCCGGTGCTGAGACCGTACGATTGAGGAGCAGAATTAGGCTGTTCGGCCCATCGAATCTGCCCTGCTATTCAGTCATGGCTGAAATGCTTCTCAACCCCATCCTCCCAGCCCTTCCCTGTAACCTTTGACCCTCTGTGCGATGAAGAACCTATCCTTCTCTGTCTTACATACACTCAGTGACCCGGCCTCCTCTGCGGCAGTGAGTTCCACAGGTTCACCACCCTCCGGCTGAAGAAATTCCTCCTCATTTCGGTTCTAAATTATCGTCCTTTTACTCTGAGGCTGTGCCCTCGGATCCCAGTCTCTCGCTCTAATGGTAACATCTTCTCCATGTCCACTCTATCCAGGCCTTTCAGTATCCTGAGATCCTCCCTCATTCTTCTAAATCCATTGAGTACAAACCCAAGTTCTCAAACACTCCTCATGTGTCAAGCTTTTCACCTCAGGAATCATTCTCATCTGAAGAGGTTTGAAGGAACATTCCAGATTCACCCACTCACCTGTCCTTGATTGGCTAGTGCCAGTTGCCCCTTGACCCCACCATTCCCAGCTCCAATCACCTCTTCCCTTTCTCCCATAGCAACAGGAAGAGGCTGTTTTATCCCATCATTCAGTGAGAACATGGATCGTGCGCATCATATCCTCCTCTGCTCCGAATCCCTTGCCAGCTTTGGGGTAACAAGCACCTCCCAATCTTAGATTTGGAAATAACAATTGTTCTAAATATTAGCTGTTGATTATGGTTCCAAAAGTCTATCAAGCAGCCCCACTCCGATTGGCGTCCCTTCCACGCTCGTTCCCTTCACCACCTACGCACAGTGCCAACAATGCGTACCATCTACAAGATGCATTGCAGCAACTCACCAAGGCTCATAGAACCCTACAGTGCAGGAAAAGGCCCTTCGGCCCATCGAGTCTGCACCGACCACAATCCCAATCCCACCCCATATCCCTACACATTTTACCCGCTAACCTAAGCATCTCAGGACACTAAGGGGCAATTTTAGCACGGCCAATCAACCTAACCTGCACATCTTTGGAGGAAACCGGAGCACCCGGAGGAAACCCACGCAGGCACGAGGAGGACGTGCAAACTCCACACAGACAGTGACCCGAGCCGGGAATCGAACCCAGGTCCCTGGAGCTATGAAGCAGCAGTGCTAACCCACTGTGCCACCGTGCCGCTCCTTGGGCAACACCTTCCAAACCCATGTCCATTCCATTTAGAAGGACAGGAGCAGCAGATGCCTGGGACACACCTGCAAGTTGCCCTCCAAACCACACACCATTGTGACTTTATTTATTTGTGGGACGTGGGCATCGCTGGCTGGGCCAGCATTTATTGCCCATCCCTAGTTTCCCAAGGACAGTTGAGAGTCAGCCGCATTTCTGTGGCTCTGGAATCATATGTCAACCAGATAACAACGGCAGATTCCCTTCCCTAAAGGATATTTGGGTTTTTCCGACAATGGATTTACAGTCATCAGTAGGTTCTTAATTCTAGATTTTTAAGAAGTTGAACTCAAATCCCACCATCTGCCGTGGCGGGATTCGAACCCGGGTCCCCAGAACATTTCTGGATTGTACCACCAGACCACCGCCTCCCTGTGGGGAAATATGGACCGCTCCTTCACTGTCGTTCGCTCAAAATCCTGCAATTCTCTCCCGAAGAACACTGTGCGGATGCAAGTTCCTCTCCAAGCCACACCCCATCCTGTATTGGAAGCACAACTCCCTCCCTAACAGCACTGAGGATGCACCTACACCACATGGACTGCGGAGGTTCAGGAAGGCAGCTCACCACCGCCTTCTCTCGGGCGATGAGGGATGGGTAATAAATGCTGGTCCTGGCCAGCAATGCTCAAACCTTGGGAAAGAATCCAGAAGAACTCTCCCACTTTTTGCACGTTGCCCTTTTCAAACTGAAATTGGAATATGTTGCCTTGATGGAGCTCCCTCGAGTAGCGGAAATAAGTCCTCTCTATTCTTGCTGCCCTGAACATCCTGAAAGCTTAAAGCAAATTCACTTCGAAGGACACAACTTTAGTCGATGCAAACTTGCCTCATATTTGAGCCCTTCATGTTCAGGGGAAGTCTGTGCCGCGCTCCCTCAAAGTGGAGATGCCGGCGTTGGACTGGGGTGGGGCTCAGTAAGAAGTCTCACAACACCAAGGTTAAAGTCCAACAGGTTTATTCGGAATCACGAGCTTTCAGGATGCTCCACCCGCCCGGTGAAGGAGCAGTGCTCCGAAAGCTCATGATTCCAAATAAACCTGTTGGACTTCCTCAGTGGAAAGGGGTGTATTTGATGGGAAAGGGATATATTTGATGGGAAAAGGATGTATTTGATGGGAAAGGGATGTATTTGATGGGAAAGCGATGTATTTGATGGGAAAGGGATATATTTGATGGGAAAGGGATGTATTTGATGGGAAAGGGATGCATTTGATGGGAAAGGGATATATTTGATGGGAAAGGGATGTATTTGATGGGAAAGGGATATATTTGATGGGAAAGGGATGTATTTGATGGGAAAGGGATATATTTGATGGGAAAGGGATGTATTTGATGGGAAAGGGATATATTTGATGGGAAAGGGATGTATTTGATGGGAAAGGGATGCATTTGATGGGAAAGGGATATATTTGATGGGAAAGGGATGTATTTGATGGGAAAGGGATGCATTTGATGGGAAAGGGATGTATTTGATGGGAAAGGGATATATTTGATGGGAAAGGGATATATTTGATGGGAAAGGGATGTATTTGATGGGAAAGGGATATATTTGATGGGAAAGGGATATATTTGATGGGAAAGGGATGTATTTGATGGGAAAGGGATATATTTGATGGGAAAGGGATATATTTGATGGGAAAGGGATGTATTTGATGGGAAACTCGACTGAGAAGGGCTGGACCATAAGATCCCAGACAGTGGTGTGCCCTCTGCTGCAAAACACCGCAGAGGGGGAGGAAAATCCTGCACAGCATGTCCAGAACATGGGGCAGCACGATAGCTCAGTGGGTAGCACTGAGGCCTCACAGTGCCAGGTTCAATTCCCGGCATGGGTCACTGTCTGTGCAGAGTCTGCATGTTCTCCTCGTGTCTGTGTGGGTTTCCTCCGGATGCTCCGGTTTCCTCCCGCAGTCCGAAAGACTGTGCTGGTTAGATGCACAGGCCGTGCTAAATTCTCCCTCAGTGTACCCGAACAGGCGCTGGCGATTTTCACAGAAACTTCATTGCGGTGTCAATGTAAACCTACTTGTGACACTTGATAAATAAATTTCTGGGAGAAAACTGGAGCAGGCGGAGGAAATTCAGGGATAAAGTGCAAACTCCACACAGAGAGTGACCCGAGGCTGGAATTGAACCTGGGACCCTGGTGCTGCGAGGTCGCTGTGCCACCTTGCCACCCCATGCTCTGATTTCCTCCCACAGTCTGAAAGACGTGCTGGTTTGGTGTTAAAATTCTCCCTCCCTGTACCCGAAGAGGCGCCAGAGTGTGGCGAGGAGGCGATTTTCACAGTAACTTCATTGCGGTGTTAATGTAATGCGACACTAATTAAATAAATAAACTTAAAAATAAGGCCGGAATCGAACCCCGGGCCCCTGGCGCAGTGCTAAGCACTGTGCCACCGTGCTGCCCTATATGGAGAATATTGGGTGATGGGTGAATCGGGGCTGGTAACTGGGCGAGCTTGAAGAATCAACTAATCTTCTCCGAATGAAGCTGGGAGGGTGGACACTTTGGATAACTAATGGTGAGCCTGGGTGGTTGGACGTGGGAGGTCAATAGACAAGACCTCCAGGAACGTATCCACGCAGTGTGAGCGACGAATGGGTCCCCTTTTGTGCCCATCGATATCTTGGCACTGCCCTTCCTCCGCTCTTCCGAAGACACAGGAAGGAGGTCACATCCCCAGTTACCAGCTCTGAAAGGGAAGTGGCTTTTACCAGCACTGACAGGTAGCACGTCACGATGTGCTCTCACAGTCGACACATCTTCGCAAGTCAGGATTACCAGAAACCCGACGTGGACGAAACTGAGAGTGAGCTGTCCACTCTGAGCAGAGGGGGCCTTTCACGGATGATTCACGGTTTTCAGTTCGCTTCCGTACAACACAAGCAATCCCTGTCTGCTTCCAACTGTCGGAATCCACAGCCACTCATCCAACCCTCGCTATCCAGCCAGAATCATACAATCCCCACACTTCAGGAGGAGCCATTCAGCCCATCGAGTCTGTACTGACTCTTTGACAACAATCCCATCCAGGCACTATTCCCCGAACCCCACATTTTTTCCACAGTTAATCCACCCAATCTGCACATCATTAGGCACTAAGGGGCAATTTAGTATGATCAATCCACCCAATCTGCACATCTTTGGACACTAAGGGGCAATTTACAATAGCTAATCCACCATACCTATACACCTTTGCACAATAAGGGGCAATTTAGCATGGCTAATCCACCTAACCTGAACATTTTTGGACACGAAGGGACAATTTAGCATGGCCAATCCACCTAACCTGCACATCTTTGGACACTAAGGGACAATTTAGCATGGCCAATCCACCTAACCTGCACATCTTTGGACACTAAGGGACAATTTAGCATGGCCAATCCACCTAACCTGCACATCTTTGGACACTAAGGGACAATTTAGCATGGCCAATCCACCTAACCTGCACATCTTTGGACACTAAGGGACAATTTAGCATGGCCAATCCACCTAATCTGCACATCTTTGGACACTAAGGGACAATTTAGCACGGCCAATCCACCTAACCGCACATCATTTGATTCAGAGGAAATTCATGCAGGAACGGGGGTGGTTGGGGGAGAATGTGCAGACTCTGCACAGACAGTTACCTGATGCCGGAATTGAAGCAGGGTTCCTGACGCTTTGAGGCAGCAGTGCTAATCACTGTGCCACCTTGCCGCCCACATCAAATAGCATAGCCCTTTGGATGTTAGTAAGTACTAATCGCACCCAACCAGCTTGTGCTCACAAAATCACAACATTGTGTGATTCTGTGATTGGACCACACTTACTAAATAATCCCGAGTGTACTGAGATTGTCAGTTGGGCCCATAGCATGGCTCACTTACACGTGCCAGAAGCTACATACAATCACACGGACAGGGCCCTGTCCTTTGCAAACATAAAGATGTCTTCACGTTGCACCTCTCTCAACCAAACAAATGTTTTGGGGGTGGGGGGAACCATTTTCAGGTTTGTTGCCCACAGTAATGCGGTGACCAACCAAAGTCGGCTTGACTTGTTTGAAGTTAGACAATACCTTGGCAGTTAACTGTCCCCCTGGTGCATTCTCCATGGCAACACTTTTCCCAATCACAGCACACTTGCCAACCATGCAGGGCTCCCATCTCATGCGGCATAAATTATCGTCCCCTTTGAGATTTGCTGTTCTTGCAAATCTGTCCTGCTGAGTGCAAGATGTAAAACTTTGACAGCATGTTTTTTTTTCAGGATATTGAATGGGTTTTGTTAGGCAAAGGATATTGGTGAACATAGGACCAAGGCAGATAGAAGATATGGATCCGCCATGACACAATTGAATGGGAGAGCAGGTTGGAAGGGCTGAACGGCCTACATCTGTTACAGTTGTATAAAGCATTGGTTAGGCCGCATTTGGAATAATCTGTCCAGTTCTGGTCACCACACTACCAGAAAGGATGTGGAAGCTTTGGAGGGAGTATAGAAAAGGCTTACCAAGATGCTGCCTGGTAGGGAGGGTATTAGTAATGAGGAGAGATTGAACAAACTGGGATTGTTCTCTCTGGAAAGATGGAGGTTGTCGGGGGAGGTTGCGAACTGATAGAAGTCCATAAAACTATGAAGGGGATAGATAGGGTGAACAGTTGGAAGCCAGGGCAGAAATGACAAATACAAAGGCGGGGTACGAGTTCAAGATAAGGGGGGAAAGGTTTAGTGGAGATGTGCGTGGGAAGTTTCTTTACACAGAGGGTGTGGAGGCCTGGAATGCACTGCCAAGTAAGGCAGACATGTCAGCGACATTTAAGGCTTACCTGGATGAACACATGAACAAATGGGGAATAGAGGGATACAGGTGTAGGTAGGGGGGAAAATCCTGCACAGCATGTCCAGAACATAGGGCAGCAGGACAGCTCAGTGGATAGCAGGCTTGGAGGGCGGAAGGGCCTGTTCCTGTGGCTGTACTGTTCTTTGTTCTGTCCCTATATCTCCTCCTTCTATTTGGGATGGGGTTAGACAATCACCATAAAACTCGTGGCGGTGTACGGGCAGCAGGGGGCACTGTGTGTCCCAGCTCCATTGGCTCGATGGAGCTGACAGAACGCGCGCCCCCATTGCCAACCTCTCGGGGACCACTAGAGGGGAAGCCTTCCTGCTAACGAGGTCTGACTGCCCTCACAACCTCTGGTTTATGACAGGCAATATCTGGCAGGGAGTGTGTGATGCCTCCACCCACCATCTACCTTCACCCGAAGCGGGAATCGCTTCCTGCAGACTGTTCTGTTGTCTCCCTAAGATTGGTGGGCTAGTGAACACGGATACTGGCGCATCCGGTGCCATGTGTAGACCTTAAGTCTCCTGGGAGAACCTGAGGTGAGCAGGTTTTCCAACGCAGAGCGGAGATAATTTTTTCCTTCATGGTGCTGAGGACCACTTCTGTAGAAATCCATGGGAAACCGGAGGCTCCTGTTCCTGCACACCAGGAGCATAAGACCATAAGATATAGGAGCAGGATTTGGCCCATTGAGTTTTCTCCCCCATTCAATCATGGCGGATATGTTTCTCAACCCCATTCATCGGATGATAGAAGGAGGCCATTTGGCCCATCGAGTCTGTACTGACCACAATCCCACCCAGGCCTTATCCCCATGACTCTATGCATCTACCTGAGCTAGTCCCCCAGGCACTAAGGCGCAATTTAACATGGCCAATCCATCTAACCCGCACTTTTCCCATCTTTTCCCGGTAAACTTTGATCCCCTTACCAATCAAGAACCGACCTATCTCTGTCTTAAATACACTCAATGAGCTGTCCACCCAGCCTCCTGTGGCAATGACACACATTCACCACCCTCTGGCTGAAGAAATTCCTCTTATCTCAGTTCTATGGATATAGAGATGTTAGTTGAGAATGGACTGTGCTTGAGACAGGGGAGGTGATAGCCTAGTGGTATTATCACTAGACTATTAATCCAGAGACTCAGCTAATGCTCTGGGGGACCCGGGTTCGAATCCCGCCACAGCAGATAGTGGAATTTGAATTCAATTTAAAAAAAATCTGGAATTAAGAATCTACTGATGACTATGAAACCGTTGCTGATTGTCAGAAAAAGCCACCCGGTTCACTGATGCCCTTTGGGGAAGGAAATCTGCTGTCCTTATCTCCAGAGCCACAGCAATGGGGTTGACTCTCAGCTGCCCTCTGAACAGGGGCAAGACAATGCATTAGAAAAATGTGATAAGTTTTGGGCTAACGTGGAAATAATAGAGGGGTGGGTGGTGGGGGAGGAGGTAAATGTATTGCATGTAACCTCCTGAACAACAAAAGCCCAACTGACCCCAATAAGACCGACGCCACAGCACCAGCGGCGTCCCAACATCCACTGGCATCTGATATACTCACAGCGAACAGCAAATCAGTCACCGACCAGAGACTGGCGTATATCATAGCATTGTACAGCACGGAAAGAGGCCGTTTGGCCTGTCACACCTCTGCTAGCTCATTGAAAGAGCAGTTGCGATAAGCCCCACTATAACTCCATGGATACTCCATACTCAATTAGCTGCCCATATTCCTGTCACTGATGGGAGGACCTCCCACCGGTGACATGGTGGCAAGGTGGTTAGCACTGCTGCCTGACAGTGCCAGGGGCCCGGGTTCAATTCCCGGCCTCGGGTCACTGTCTGTGTGCACTTTGCACATTCTCCCCGTGTCTGCGTGGGTTTCCTCCCACACTCGAAAGATGTGCAGGTTAGGTGGATTGGCCAAGATAAATAGGGAAGGCGATGGCCTCGTGGTATCATCACTAAACTATTAACCCAAAAAATCAGCTACTGTTCTGGGGATCGAATCCCACCACGGCAGATGGTGGAATTTCAATTCAATTCAAAAAAATCTAGAATTAAGAATCTACTGATGACCACGGAACCATTGCCGATTGTCGGAAAGACCCATCTGGTTCACTAATGTCCCTTTAGAGAAGGAAATAAGCCGTCCTTACCTGGTCAGACCTACATGTGACTCCAGAGACACAGCAATGTGGTTGATCCTGAACAAGGGCAACTAGGGATAGATAATAAATGCTGGCCAGCCAGTGACCCCATGTCCCCTGGATGAATAAAATAGGCTCGTTTCATTGGCCATGCTAAATTAGCTCTTAGTGCTTAAAAGATGTGTCAGTTAGGGGGATTGGCCATGCTAAATTGCCCCTTAATGTATTAAGGGCATCCTTGCGAAAGCATTCTCCAAGGCAGCCGTAAGGCACACAACAGCGCAGAGCAGAAACTGATAGCCAAGTTCTGCACACATGAGGACGGCCTCAACCGGGATCTTGGGTTCATGTCACACTATCTATAACCCCCATGACTTGCCTTGATTTGCAAAATCTCACTAACTGTCCTGAGATAGTTCAGACCTGTTTAACCTGTGCTTAACCCTCTCTTCACTTGAACTTTCTGCACCTGTACCTGTTAAAACTCACAATCTAACCATTATCTTGTAATTGAGTTTGTGTCTATATATGCCCAGTTTGCCAACCCAATTCTGAACTGATGAAGGAGCAGTGCTCTGAAAGCTTGTGTTACTAAATAGACCTGTTAGATTTTAACCTGTTGCTGTGAGACTTCTTACTGTATAAAGATGTGCAGGTTAGGTGGATTGGCCATGCTAAATTGCCCCTTAGTGTCCAAAGATGTTCAGGTTAGGTGGATTGGCCATGCCAAATTGCTCCTTAGTGTCCAAAGATACAGTAAGTAGTCTCACAACACCAGGTTAAGGACAACACCACAACCCAACTCACTCACCTGATGAAGGGTCAGCACTCTGAAACATCGTGCTACCAAATAAACCTGTTGGACTTTAACCTGGTGTAGTGAGACTACTTACTGTGCCCACCCCAGCCCAACATCGGCAATTCTACATCGTGTCCAAAGATGTGCAGGTTAGGTGGATTGGCCATGCTAAATTGCCCCTTAGTGTCCAAAGATGTGCAGGTTAGGTGGATTGGCCATGCTAAATTGCCCCTTAGTGTCCAAAGATGTGCAGGTTAGGTAGATTGGCTATGCTAAATTGCCCCCTTAGTGCCCAAAGATGTGTGGGCTGGAAGGATTTGTGGGGTAAATACTGGGGGTATCAGGATGGGGGGGGGGAGGTGGGCCTGGGAAAGATGCTCTGTCAGAGAGTCTGTTGATGGGCCAAATGGCCTCCTTCTGCACTGTAGGATTCCGTGACTTTATTCAAAGGGAAAACATTTCTCCTCAGTTCCCTTTCCAGATCTTTGGTTAGCCGACTTTTCTGTTCTCTATTTCCCTCCCTTAGGTGAGTGGGTGTGGCTGGCCAGGCCAGAATTTACCACCCAGCCCTGAGGAAGAGTTGCCTTCCTGAACCTTCGCAGCAGCTGTGGTGTAGGTACATCCACCGTGCTGTTAGGGGTCAGAGGTGAAGTTCTGCATGTTGGCTTTTGTTGAAAAATGTACAAAATGGAATCAATAACCACGCTCAAACAGAAGTAATTCCCTCATGTGTGAAAGAGAGGGAACTCCAGGAGTCTAAATGCACTAAGCAGATAAATCATCATCGTAGAACAGAATCATAGAATCCCTACAGTGCAGAAGGAGGCCATTTGGCCCATCGAGTCTGCACTGACTTTCAGACCCTATCCCCGTAACCTCACTTATTTGCCCCGCCAATCCACCCAACCTACACATTTTGGGGTAATTTATCATGGTCAATCCACCTAACTTGGAGTGTGGGAGGAAACCAGAGCGCCTGGAGGAAACCCACGCAGACATGGGGAGAACGTACAAACTTTGCACAGACACTCAATGCCAGGATTGAACCTGGTCCCTGGCGCTGTGAGGCAGTAGTGTTAACCAGTATTGGCCTATTTGTATATGGAATGCATGTATGGAATGTGTGTGTGTGCGCGCATATATGTGTGTGTGTGTGTGTACCAGTGTGTGTGCATGTATGTGTGTGTATTGGTGTATGTGTGCATGCATGTCTGTGCGTACGTGTGTGTATGTGCAAATGCGTGTATATGAGTGCCCCAATGTGTGTGTATTTGTGTGTGTGTCCAAATGTGTGTGTGCTATGTCTGCGTGTGTCTGTGTGTGTGTGTGTATGTGTGTTATGTGTGTATGTGCAAATGTATGCATGTATTTGTGTGTGTATGTGTGTGTATGCGAGTATGTGTGTGTGTGACCATGTGTATGTGTGCATGTGTGTGTGTGTGTGTATGTGTGTGAATGTGTGTATGTATGTGAGTGTGTGTATGTGAGTGTGTGTGTGTATGTATGTGAGTGTGTGTGTGAGTGTGTGTGTGTGTATGTGTGTGTGTGAGTGTGTGTATGTATGTGCGTGCGTGTGTGTGTGTGTATGTGTGTGAGTGCGTGCGTGTGTGCGAGTGTGAGTGTGTGTGTGCATGTGTGTGCGTGTGTATATGCATCAGTGCAATAATTAATGCCAATATTTGACAGTTTGCAAGCTTATTGGGTTCCAGCTGGAAGTTATACTGTTATGAATATTAACAATACTCTTTCTCTCGAATCATTGCTCTGTAAGTTACATCAACTCAGGACAATCAACAGGCGATCCGCTTAATAACAGAGTGCGTTCTCCTCTGAGGATCAACCCACACCCCTGAAAGATTGCGACTGGATTGCAGACATTAGAACAAAGTGAAATACAGAGAGAGAGAGAGAGAGAAGGAATAAATGTGTAGTCACCTTCTAATATCTGGCAGCTGGTTCCAAAAGCGCTCACTCCTCTGAGGCGATGAGATAGAGTAGATCTGATATGAGTCACTAGGTGCTGGAGTTTGACATGACGAGGGCTGATCTAAAGGTCCGATATGATGTCAGGCGCACACACACACACAGGATCTCATCGCGCGGTGTGTGAGGTCGCTAGTTCTGTGGCTTCTTGTTTTCTCACACTGATACATAGCTGGGGGCGGTTGGTCAAAGAGGAAATGGAAATAAAGGTAGATAAGAGTACCTGCGTCTCAGCAGCGGAGAGGTTCACTTCACCCTTTTTCGGGGAAAGGGGCAGCAGACACATCCTCCCATCTTGTCCTGAAGCTGGGTGGACCCCAGAACCGTCGGCAAACGCTGGTTCGGAACTCATCAACAGGAATGGAGAGCGAGCAAGTTTCCCCTCACCGCGGCTACCCCTGATTGCAGCTTTTGCCATAAGTGTTGGCCTAATTGGCAAGGCCCACAGTTAAATACTGGCCCAGTTGGCAAGACCCATAGGTAATTGAAGGCCTAGCTGACAAGGCCTACAGGTAAATGAAGGCCTGGTTGGCGAGGCCCATAGGTAAATGTAGGCCTGGTTGGCGAGGCCCATAGGTAAATGTAGGCCTGGTTGGCGAGGCCCATAGGTAAATGAAGGCCTGGTTGGTGAGGCCCATAGGTAAATGTAGGCCTGGTTGGCGAGGCCCATAGGTATATGTAGGCCTGGTTGGTAAGGCCCATAGGTAAATGTAGGCCTGGTTGGTGAGGCCCATAGATAAATGGAGGCCTAATTGGTCAGAGCCTACAGGTAGATGAAGGCCTAGCTATCCAACAAAGCTGGGATACTGCAGTCCTTGTCTCACATAAACTGTGAACCTTAATGATTTTGACACAAGTTACATTGCACTTTTCTGGTGAAGGCAGTGGAAGAGATTCTTTATTCTGATCTTTCTCATTGGCCCCCCACCTTCGTGCCTCCCCACACCCCGCCCCCCTACCCCACACAGCATCCTGGTGCCAGTTGAAGTGTTAGATTCAGGATGAATCATGAATGATACACTGAGCTTGTAGGCAAATCTAATTTCCTAACCTGCCAATCTGAAAGAGGCTTCAATTGGTGTGCACTTTCCGAATGGTTAACCAGAAGTCCCAGTACACCGCTCGAATCGCTCGACACTCCCACCCTCGCGAATGCCACCAAGACTTGCATTTAGATAGCATCCTCAGAGACCAGGAGCACCCGCAAAGTGCCTCGCAGCCATGGCAAGTGGAGAGCTCCCCCCACCCCGACCCCCGGCTCCCCCCCACCCCCACCCCCGGCTCCCCCCACCCCCACCCCGATGGAGGCGCCAAGGCTGCCATGAGCTTAGGAGTCGAATGTCCTCGACAAAACTGAGCATCAGCGCAATGGGAACATTAGGAGCAGAAGGAGGCCATTCAGCCCTTCGAGCCTGCTGCGCCAGTCAACCCAGATCAAAACTGAATAAGTGGCTTAGTGTGCTGCCTGACAGGCTGGGTGGCTGCAGGGTGGTGGTGGTGGGGGGGTGGGGGGGTGGCTGGGGGGGGGGGCGTGGGGTGGGGGAGGGTGTTGTGGGATGGATGGAGGGGCGGGTTGGGGGAGGGATGGGGTGGTTGGGGGGTGGTGGAAGCAGATTCTGAAGTGGGCAATTTTGCAGGGGGATGTGTCCAGGGAAAGAGCAAGGAAATGAGATCATTCTATCAAAGAGCTAGTGCCCACACAATGGGCCGAATGGCTTCCTTAAGTGATTCTATAAACCGGGAGAGAGGTCCTTCCTGACCTCTGTTGTCTGAGAGCAAAATAGCAGAATAAAGGTCAGCGTGTCTGAGAGCAAAATAGCAGAATAAAGGTCAGCGCTGTCTGAGAGCAAAATAGCAGAATAAAGGTCAGCGCTGTCTGAGAGCAAAATAGCAGAATAAAGGTCAGTGCGTCTGAGAGCAAAATAGCAGAATAAAGGTCAGCGCTGTCTGAGAGCAAAATGGCAGTGTCAACAATAACAATGATTAGTACAGGAGGATTCCACCCTTGACATTCAATGGCGTTACCATCACTGAATTCCCCACTCTGAACATTGTTGGGGTTGCCATTGACGAGAAACTCAATTGGACTCACCACATAAACACTGTGGCTACAACAGCAGGTCAGAGGCTAGGAATACTGCGGAGAGTAACTCACCTCCTGCCTCCCCAAAGCCTGTCCACCATCCACAACGCACAAATCAGGAGTGTGATGGAATACTCCCCACTTGCCTGGATGGGGGCAGCTCCAACAGCACTCAAGAAGCTCAACACCATCCAGGACAAAGCAACCCCGCCTTATTGGCACCACATCCACAAACATTCACTCCCTCCACCACCGACACTCAGTAGCAGCCGTGTGTACCATCTACAAGGTGCACTGCAGCAATTCACCAAAGACCCTTAGACAGCACCTTCCAAATCCATGACCAGTTCCATCTAGAAGGAGAAGGTCAGCAGACACATGGGAACACCACCCCCTGCAAGTTCCCCTCCAAGCCACTCACCATCCTGGAAATATATCGGCTTTTCCTTCGCAGTCGCAGGGTCAAAATTCTGGAATTCCCTCCCTAACGGCACTGCGGGTCAACCCACAGCACGTGGACTGCAGCGATTCAAGAAGGCAGCTCACCCACCACCTTCTCAAGGGGCAACTAGGGATGGGCAATAAATGCTGGTCCAGCCAGCGACGCCCATGTCCCACGAATGAATAACAAAAAAATTTACCCATGTTTAAACAAATTATATTTCATAGTGAGTTTTGCTGTATTAGCTGAAGCAAACTTGGTCACACTGATGACCGAGGCAGTATTTGAGAGAGAGGGCTGGTTGGTGACTGCGCCATTAACTGAAGGTGGCATCAGAGAAGGTGAAAATAGATTTGAAAGTGGGCACCAAGTGTGGCTCAAAGTCTAAACTTTGAGGAAGAGATAGGTAGTCCAGATAAGAACGCAGGTTTTGATTAGATTTGATTTATTACTGTCACATGTATTAGCATACAGTGAAAAGTATTGTTTCTTGTGCACTATACAGACAGAGTATACTATTCATAGAGAAAGAAAGAACATAATATCAGAAATAGGAGCGGGAGTAGGCCATCTAGCCCTTCGAGCCTGCCCCGCCATTCAATAAGATCATGGCTGATCTGAAGTGGATCAGTTCCACTTTCCCGCTTTCTCCCCATAACCCTTAATTCCCCTGTCTATCAGAAACCCATCTACCCGTGACTTAAATATATTTAGCGAGGCAGCCTCCACCACTTCAACGGGCAGAGAATTCCAGAGATTCACCACCCTTTGAGTGAAGGAGTTCCTCCTCAACTCTGTTCTAAACTGCACCCCCCCCTGTTAATTTGAGGCTGTACCCTCTAGTTCTGGTTTCCTTTCTAAGTGGGAAGAATCTCTCTACCTCTACCCTATCTAGCCCCTTCATTATCTTATACGTCTCTATAAGATCTCCCCTCAGCCTTCTAAACTCCAATGAGTACAGGCCCAGTCTATTCAATCTCTCTTCATAAGCTAACCCCCTCATCTCCGGTATCAGCTTGGTGAACCTTCTCTGCACTCCCTCGAAGGCCAATATATCCTTTCTCAAATAAGGGGACTAAAACTGCACACAGTACTCCAGCTGCGGCCTCACCAGTGCCCTGTACAGTTGCAGCAAGACCTCCCTGCTTTTATATTCTATCCCCCTCGCGATAAAGTCCATTTGCCTTCTTGATCACCTGCTGTACCTGCAGACTGGGTTTTTGCGACTTGTGCACAAGGACCCCCAGGTCCCTCTGCACTGTAGCATGCTGCAACTTTTCACCCTTCAAATAATAATCCCTCCGACTATTATTTCTACCAAAGTGGATAACCTCACATTTGCTAATGTTATACTCCATCTGCCAGGTCCTCACCCACTCACTCAGCCTATCCAGATCTCTGGAAACGAGAGAGTGCAGAAGGTAGTGTTCCAGTCATAGCTGGGGTGTAGACAAAGATCAACTGAGTGCAAGATAGATCCATTCAAAAGTCTGATGGCAGCAGGGAAGGAGCTGTTTTTGAGCCGGTTGGTACGTGACCTCAGACTTCTGTATCTTTTTCCCAAAGGAAGAAGGTGGAAGAGAGAATGTCCGAGGTGCGTGGGGTCCTTAATTATGCTGGCTGCTTTGCCGAGGCAGCGGGGAGCGTTGACCGAGTTAATGGATGGGAGGCTGGTTTGCGCGATGGATTGGGCTACATTCATGACCTTTTGTAGTTCCTTGCGGTCTTGGGCAGAGCAGGAGCCCACACCAAGCTGTGATACAACCAGAAAGAATGCTTTCTACGGTGCACCTGTAAAAGTTGAGTTTATAAGGTTGGTTAGAATTCCGTTACAAGCAGAGTTTGGGAAAGGAAGAGACAGGCGAAGAAGAAATTCCGAAAATGAATTGGAAAGAAATAGGTTGGAGGGGGACGGGGTGTCAGAACGTATAAACCGGACTCATTTCATGAAAAGGAAGTAAGAGAGAGATTTGATGATGAGGCAACTTAAACTCTGGTTTTGATTCAGCGAGGAACATTCACTGAGGGACGAAATTCTGTTAAGGACGGAGCTGGAATGTACTTCTACCCTTTGAGAAAATGGATAAGGCATTACAATAGCCATTGCGTAGAGTGCTTATTGAGGAGCGTTATGAGAGTACGCATCACTTTCAGATCTACAGATAAATGATCACGATACTGAGCTGTGCTTCTCGCGAATGAGCTAGTTCCAGACATTTTTTCAGTGAATTCTGTCTAGTCAGCCCTTGTGGGTTTCCTCTGGGTGCTCCTGTATCCTCCCACGCTCGAAAGGTACACGGGTTAGGTGAATTGGCCATGCTAAATTAGCCCCTTTGTGTCAGGGGACTGGCAAGGGGTAAATACATGGGGTTACGGGGACAGGACCTGAGTGGGATTGTTGCCAGCATGGACTCGATAGGCCGAATGGCCTCCTGCACTGTAGGGATTCCATAAAATCTAAAGAGGAGGCAGAATCAGAGCTTTGTGGAGTGCACGGAAGAAAGAGAAATGGTATTTCATAGAAGAATCATAGAAATCCTACGGTGCAGAAGGAGGCTATTCAGCCCATTGACCCTGACCATCCTACCCTATCCCCATAATTCCACATATTTACCCAATTTAGCAATTTAGCATGGCCAATCCACCTAACCAGCTGTCTTGTGGACTGTGGGAGGAAACCAGATCACCTGGAGGAAACCCACGCCGACATGGGGAGAATGTGCAGACTCCGCACAGACAGTGAACTGAGGCTGGAACTGAACCCAGGTTCTTGGCGCAGTGAGGCAGCAGTTCTAACCACTGTGCCACCGTGCTGCTGTGATAGATATCGTAAGTCTTTGAATCCTGAATCGGAGGGAAGACAATGACCGACTGGTATTGCCATGAATGGGGTGGCACGGTCGCACAGTGGGTTAGCACAGCTGCTTCACAGCTCCAGGGTCCTGGATTCGATTCCCGGCTCGGGTCACTGTCTGTGTGGAGTTTGCACATTCTCCTTGTGTCTGTGTGGGTTTCCTCCCACAGTCCGAAAGACGTGCTGTTTAGGATGCATTGGCCGTGCTAAATTTCCCCTGGGTGTACCCGAAGAGGTGCCGGAGTGTGGCGAATAGGGGATTTTCACATTAACTTCATTGCAGTGTTAAGCTCAGCCTACTTGTGACACTAATAAATAAAGTTAAAACTTTAACTTAAAACTCGTGGGTAGTGGTGTCCCGAGGTATCTGCTGCCCTGGTTCTTCTAGATGGAAGTGGTTGTGGGTTTGGAAGGTGCTGTCTAAGGAGTCTTTGTCAATTCCCAGGAATGTATCTTGTAGATGGTACACACGGCTGCTACTGAGCGCCGGTGGTGGAGGGAGTGGATGTTTGTGGATTGGGTTCCGATCAAGCGGGGTTGCTTTGTCCTGGATGGTGTGGAGCTTCTTGAGTGTTGTTGGAGCTGCCCCCATCCAGGCAAGTGGGGAGTATTCCATCACACTCCTGACTTGTGTCTTGTAGATGGGGGACAGGCTCTGGGGAGTCAGGAGCTGAGTTATTCACCAGAGTATTTCCTAGCCTCTAACCGGCTCTTGTAGCCACAGTGTTTATGTGGCTGGGTTCAGTTTCTGGTCAATGATAATCCCACGGATGTTGACAGTGGGCAGATTTCAGCGCTGGTAATCATAGCATCGCTAAAAGGAGGCCATTTGGCCCATCGAGTCCATACTGGCCACAATCCTACCCAGGCCCTCTTCCCCTAACCCCACATACCTACCCTGCTAATCCCCCTGACACTAAGGGGCAATTTAGCATGGCCAATCCACCTAACCTGCACATCTTTGGATTGTGGGAGGAAACCGGAGGAAACCCACGCAGGCACGGGGAGAATGTGCAAACTGCGCACTGACAGTGGCCCAAGACCAGATTTGAAGCCCGGTCTGTGCTGCTACAAGGCAGCAGTGCCAACCACTGTACCATCTTGCTGCCCTAATGTCATTGAATATGAAGGGGAAATGGTTAGATATTCTGTTGTTGGAGATAGTCATTGCCTGATAATTGTGTGGCGTGACTGTTACTTGCCTCTTGTCAGCCCGAGCCTGGATTTAAAACAAAAATCCATCCATGGGACACGGGCGTCGCTGGCTGGCCAACATTTATTGCCCATCCCTAGTTGCCCTTCAACTAATCGGCTTGCTGGGCCATTTCGTAGGGTGGCTGAGAGTCAACCACATTGCTGTGGCTCTGAAGTCACAAGTAGGCCAGACCGGGTAAGGACGGCAGATTTCCTTCCCTAAAGGAACATTAGTGAACCAGATGGGTCTTTCCGACAATGGACTGGTGGTGTTGAGATGGCGGTGAAGGCTCGCTGGGCTGAAGGGCCTGTTTCCCGGGCTGTTTTTGTTCTTTGTTTCATAGAACATAGAAAAACTACAGCACAAACAGGCCCTTTGGCCCACAAGTTGCACCGATGATATCCATACCTACTAGGCTTACCTATAATCCACAATTCTATTCAGTCCCATGTATTAAGTCCCATGGTCATCAGTAGATTCTTAATTCCAAATTTTTAAAATTGAATTCAAGTTCTCCCTTTTGTCATAACTCATGGTGGGGTGTCCAATTCAGGGCTTGGTCTGGGTGTTTAAAGTAGTTACACTGATGTTAGAAGTTCTTTTACTCCTTCAAATTCTTTAAGACTACAATGAGGCAGCACGGTGGCACAGTGGTTAGCACTGCTTCTTCACAGCACCAGGGACCTGGGTTCAATTCCCAGCTTGAGTCATTGTCTAGGTGGAGTTTGCACATTCTCCCGTATCTGCGTGGGTTTCCTCTGGGTGCTCCAGTTTCCTCCCATAGCCTGAAAGATGTGTAGGTTTGGTGGATTGACCATGCTAAATTGTCCCTTTAGTGTCCAAAGATGTGCAGGTTAGGTGGATTGACCATGCTAAATTGTTGCTTACTGTCCAAAGATGTGCAGGTTAGGTGGATTGGCCATGTTAAATTGTCCCTTATTGTCCAAAACTGTGCAGGTTAGGTGGGTTGGCCATGCTAAATTGCCCCTTCGTGTCCAAAGGCGCAGGTTAGGTGGATTGGCCATGCTAAATTGTCCCTTAGTGTCCAAAGAAATGCAGGTTAGGTGGATTGGCCATGCTATATTACTCCTTAGTGTTAAGGGGGACTAGCTAGGATAAATACATAGAATTACAGAGACAGGGCCTGGATAGAACATAAGAACATAAGAAATAGGAGCAGGAGTAGGCCATCTGGCCCTTCGAGCCTGCCCCGCCATTCAATAAGATCATGGCTGATCTGTCGTGGCTCAGTTCCACTTTCCGGCCCTCTCCCCATAACCCTTAATCCCCTCTCTTATCAAAAACCCATCAACCCGCTTCTTGAAAATATTTAGCGAGGCAGCCTCCACCACTTCAACGGGCAGAGAATTCCAGAGATTCACCACCCTTTGAGTGAAGAAGTTCCTCCTCAACTCCGTTCTAAAACACCCCCCCTTTATCTTGAGGCTGTGCCCCCTAGTCCTACTGTCTTTTTTGAGTGGGAAGAGTCTCTCCACCTCTATCCTATCCATCCCATTCATCATCTTATACGTCTCAATGAGATCTCCCCTCATTCTTACAGCTGCGGATTGTTGTTGATGCAGGCTCGATAGGCCGAATGGCCTCCTTCTGCATTGTAGGGATTCTAGGATTCTATGATGTTAGTGGTTTAAAATTGCTTTGTCATGTGGTTCCCAGTCCAGCACAATTGTCCAGGGTAAGTTTGCCTTCTAGACAATTGCCGGTACCCATTTCCCAGGGAATTCTCGTGAGGGATTCCCCGCGTGTCTCACTCCAGTCCCTGTAGCTTCACACCACCCTGAGACTTTTCAATTGTTTCTGCTGTGAGACACCAGTACACAATTCCCTGTTCTGAAACAGTAACTGCAGCAGGCATGATCTCATCGAATTTTTCCATAAAACACAACCAGCAAAGCACTTCACCGATCCCTTATCGAGCAGGAGAAGGAGGGAAAGGGACAGGTGATGTACCGAGCACAGGCTGATCGGAGCCGTGTGCTCTTTCCTTTGGGATTGCTGTGCCCGGCTTTGCAAAGTGACCATCCTGAGGAACAAGACTGACTGCGAACCAGGATCTTACAAAAAAAAACTGTATTTTGTTTCATCTTTCATGAGCTTTTAAGAAGTCGCATAAGCCTATCCTCTTATTCTATTGTGTGTGTGTGTGTGTGTGCATGTCTGTGTGTGCGCATATCTGTGTGTGTGTGTGTGCGCATCTGTGTGCGTGCACATGTCTGTGTGTGTGTGTGCGCCTGTGTGTTTGTGCATGCATGTGTACGTCTGCATGCATGCCTCTGTATGCATTTGTGTGTGATGTATGCACACATGTGTGCGTGTGCATGTACACGTGTGCGCGTGCATGTGCACGTGTGTCCGTGTGTGTACACGTGTGTGTGTGTGCACGCATGTGTGTTTATATATGTGTGTCCAAACATTCCCAAACAAATATACTGTCACGTATTGCTTCATATGTCAGAAAGATGAATGAAATGTTGAGTAGCTCAGGGCAGGATTTTGTCTTTCCCCCGCCCTCATTCCGAGGATTGGCCGCAATATGAACAATCTTTCTCCTCTGATTTTTGACCCAGAGAGAGGCTGGTGTACGTGGTGACGTTATCCATCCATCCATCCCGTCCCGGTGCCCCTCTGTACACGCTTTCCTCGCATTCCTTCTTTGTTCCAAACCCTCCCCTCCTGTTCACATCACCAGAGGGAATTCTCCCATTCCCGCCTTCCACTGGAATTGTAGTGAGTGATGGGGGGAGGGGGGCATGGACCAGGCAAAAGTCTATTGATCTCGGTGGGAGGGGGTATTTTACAGTTTTGGGGTGAGCGCAGCCGGGATATTCTGCCCCGTGTCTCCAAACTATGTGTAAGCTATGTGGGGCGGCACGGTAACACAGTGGTTAGCACTGCTGCTTCACAGCTCCAGGGACCTGGGTTCGATTCCCGGCTCGGGTCACTGTCTGTGTGGAGTTTGCACATTCTCCTCGTGTCTGCGTGGGTTTCCTCCGGGTGCTCCGGTTTCCTCCCACAGTCCAAAGATGTGCGGGTTAGGTTGAGTGGCCGTGTTAAAATTGCCCCTTAGTGTTCTGAGATGTGTAGGTTAGAGAGATTAGTGGGTATTATATGTAGGGATATGGGGGTAGGGCCTGGGTGGGATTGTGGTCAGTGCAGACTCGATGGGCCAAAGGGCCTCTTTGTGCACTGTAGGGTTTCTATGATTTGATGAAGCTTCCTCAATAACACTGCCTCAAACCTCCCAACACCAGCTCCCTCCAGCAGCAACTCATTGTGGAAGACTGGAGGATATTGCCCAACAAGGGGGATACACACGGTGGGTCGTGCGAGGGTTGCTCTTGGATGTTGCTTTGAGAGTTTGCCTCGTGCTTCACGTCGTTAGTGTACGCTTAAACTGGACCATCTGACAGGCAACACGACAGCTCAGTGACTATCACTGTTTGCTGTGCAGATACATGGATTTGGGCCAGTGTCTGTGGGAGTTTGCACATTCTCCCCGTGCTTGCGTGGGTTTTCTCTGGGTGCTCCGGTTTCCTCCCACACCCCAAAAAACGTGCTCTTAGGCTGATTGGTGTAACAAATTGTCCCTAAATTAGGCATCCCTCAATCTGGTTATAATTCCTTTCTTGTGGAGTCCAGTTGGCGTAGACACAGGTCATAGGGAGAAGAGGGGACTCACAATGTTAAAATGGCGGCGCGGGCTCATTGGGCCGAAGGGCCTGTTTACCGTGCTGTGTTGTTCTTTGTTCTTTGATATTCTTGCCTGGAGTTTTGGATCTTTGGGTTAATTCAATGAAGCTTAAAATCTGGCTTCCCATGGGTGGCACAGTGGCACCGCTGCCTCACTGCGCCAGCGATCAATCCCCAGCTTGGGTCACCGTCTGCGTGGAGTTTGCACATTCTCCCCGTGTCTACTTGGGTTTCCTCCGGGTGCTCCGGTTTCTTCCCGCATTCCGAAAGACGTGCTGGTTAGGTGTTAAGATTCTCCCTCAGTGTACCTGGAACTGTGGGGAGGGGGAGTGCTGGTTTTCACAGTAACTTCATTGCAGTGTTAATGTCAGCATGCCAATAATAATAAATACACTTTTAAATGATTCCTGAATCAGTTTTGGAGAAAAATATGCTCACAGGATAGGGTGAAGGAGGGGAGGGGTAGCCTAGTGTGGAGCACTTGTGTGTGATTCTGTGCCATGCATTCTGTGTAAGGTTTTTCTCTATTTTTCATGAGATGTGGGCGTCACTGGCTGGATCAACATTTCTTGCCCTTCCTTGAGGGCATTTAAGAGTCAACCACATTGCTGTGGCTCTGGAGTCACATGTAGGCCAGACCGGGTAAGATGGCAGATTTCCTTCCCTAAAGGACATTAGCGAACAAAGAACAACACAGCACAGGAAACAGGCCCTTCGGCCCAACAAGCCCATGCCGCCATCTTAACATTCAGTGAGTGCCCTCTTCTACCTATGACCTTTGTCTACGCCTACTGGACTCCACAATAAAGGTGTGCAAATTTAGAGAATTTTAACCAGATTGAGGGACACCTAATTTAGGGACAATTTGTTACACCAATCAGCCTAAGAGCACGTTTTTTGGGATGTGGGAGGAAACCGGAGCACCCGGAGAAAACCCACGCAAGCACGGGGAGAATGTGCAAACTCCCACAGACACCGGCCCAAATCCATGTATCTGCCCAGCAAACAGTGATAGTCACTGAGCTGTCGTGTTGCCTGTCAGATGGCCCAGTTTAAGCGTACACTAACGACGTGAAGCACCAGGCAACTCTCGAAGCAACATCCAAGAGCAGGCCTCGCACGGCCCACCGCGTGTACGCCCCTTGTTGGACAACAAGGCGGATCGAATCTCCTGTGGATGTAAAAAAAAAGTTTGCTTCAATTGTGTATTTCCCCCTTATATTCCAGAACCAAGACCATAACGTGCGCTGTACAGTACAGTGCATCCATTAGCACCAGCCTGCTCTTCCAGAGTTATCCACCCTTTAAAACTTTTAGACATGGCCTAAGCATTTAACACTTCATAATATTCCACGATGCCAAGCATCAGATCAGTAGACATTCTAGTGAGAAGCTTCGGACAGGATTTTCCGACAATGGTTTCATGCAGCTTCTTAATTCCAGATTTTTCAAAAAATTCAAATTCTACCGTCTGCCGTGTCAGGATTCGAACCCGGGTCCCCAGATTATCAGCTGAGTTTCAGGATTGATAATCCAACGATAACACCACCAGCCTCCTGCACGGGCATCGCTGGCTGGCCAGCATTTATTGCCCATCCCTAATTTCCCTTGAACTGAGTGGCTGGCGACAGGGGACAGCTGAGAGCCAACCACATAGCTCTGGAGTCACAGGTAGGCCAGACCAGGTAAGGACGGCAGATTTCCTTCCCTGAAGGAACATTGGTGAACCAGGTAGGTTTTTGTGACAATAGTTTCATGGTCATTAGTAGATACTTAATGCCAGATTTTTTTTTTATTGAATTCAAATTTCACCATCTGCCACATGGGGATTCGAACCCCAGGTCCTCAGAGCATTACCTGGATCTCCGGATTACAAGCCCAGTGAGAATGCCACCACTGCCTTCCCTCTATGTAACACTTCCGCATATACCTGAGTCCAACATTTCAAGAACCTTACTGTTTGTGATGGATGGATGGATGGAGTCGCTGTCCTATTAATAAAATGCTACCCTGACGAGGATGCACGTAAACCACATCATCACATGACCCTGTCAATCACTCCAAAGCGAAATCCTAGGGGAACTGAAGTAAACAAAAATCCATCAGTTCGACTTAACACAACCACTTGCAAGGTTGAACTGAGTAATTTACTGCTCTCCCAGCATCTGAGCTGCATTCCTGCCAGACAAACTGACTGGCTGCAGAGAAAAACTGAACCTGAAAACATTCTCCTGAAACACAACAAACACACTATATGTTTATCGTTTGGAGGCTTTAATCACACAATACACAACTATGTTAATCACATGCTAATGTGCCATCTGACACCAGCAATCGGCCCAGTGGCAAGCATTGCTGTCTCGCCGCACCATGGATCAGGGTTCAATTCTGCCCTCAGGTGACTTTCTGTGTGGAGCTTGCACACTCTCCTCGAGTCTGCATGGATTTCCGCTGGGTGCTTTGGTTTCCTCCCACGGTCCAAAGAAGCTTCTGATAGGTTGATTGGCCATGCTAAATTGCCCCTGAATATCTAACGATGTGTAGGTTAGGTGGACTGGCCATGATAAATGGCCTCTTATGGTCCCAAGATGTGTACGTTAGGTGGATTGGCCATGCTAAATTGCCCCCTAGTGTCCAAAGACGTGTAGGTTAGGTGGATTGGCCATGTAAAATTGACGCTTAATGTAAAAAGATGTGCAAATTAGGTTGATGGGCCATGCTAAATTGCCCCATTCGTGTAAAAAGGTGTGCAGGCTAAGTTGATTCCATGCTAAATTGCCCCATTAGTGTAAAAAGATACGTAAATTAGGGGGATTAGCCGAGGTAAATGCCTGGGTTACGGGGATAGGATAGCGCGACAAGCCTGGGTAAGATGCTCCTTTGAAGAGTCAGTGCAGACTCAATGGGCCAAATGGCCTGTTGATATTCTATGGTTGAGGTCACAGTTCATCGTCTGACGCCTTCCTGCACCTTATTCCCACCTTGTACGGCTTTGGGGTGAGAGTCGCTTTGTATTCAGCTTGCAGGTTTGGAGACGAGGTTTCGTCAGGCCAGTAAAACTCAAAATTCTGAAGGAGAGATGTGAAAAACAGAAAGAGCTCCATCTTGGCCAGTTTTTCTCCTGGGCACGCTCGCAGACCTAGGGAATTCAACATGAATGAGTCGAGATGAAAAATAAGTCTCGCTCGAATCAGTCCGGGATGGTTTACGTTTACTGTAAATGGGAGAAACTGGAGGAACATTAACGTGCAGAGGGATCTGGGCGTCAGGTCCACAGTTCCCTAAAAGTGGCAACGCAAGTGGCCAAAGTGATTCAGAAAGCATATGGCATGCTTACCTCCATCAGCCGGGGCACCGAGTACAAGGGTTGGGAAATCACGTTGCAGCTATATAAAACCTTGCATTTGGAGCATTGCATGTAGTTCTGGTCACCACACTACCAGAAGGACGTGGAAGCTTTGGAGAGAGCGCAAAGAAGGGTTCACCGGGATGTTGCCTGGTCTCGAGGGTACGAGGAGAGGTTGAATAAACCAGGATTGTTTTGACTGGAAAGACAAGGAGACCTGATTGAGGTCGACTAAATGATCAGAGGCAGGGTGGATAGTCAGAGGCTTTTCCCCCAGGGCGGAAGTGTCAATTACAAGGTGCTGAAAGTGAACGGCGGAAAGTTTAAAGGAGACGGGGGAAATTTAAGGGGGAAATTTTTCACGCAGGGAGTGCCTGGAATGTGCTGCCAGAGGAGGTGGTGGAATCAGGCACATTAGCAACATTTAAGAGGCACCTGGTTGGGTACAAGAATAGGGAGGGAATAGAGGGATATGGACTGAGTAAGGGCAGAAGGTTTTGTTTTAGCCTAGCTAGGGCATCATGGTCGACACAGGTTTGGTGGGCCGAAGGGCCTGTTCCTGTGCTGTACGTTTCTTTATTCTGTATTATCAATAAAACACTATGCAGTGTACATGTTCACTGTCACAACATAGGGCAGCACGGTGGTGAGCACTGCTGCCTCAGAGCCCCGGGGACCCAGGTTCAATTCCATGCCTGGGTCACTCTGGAGTTTGCACATCCTCCCCGTGTCTGCGTGGGTTTCCTCCGGGTGCTCCGGTTTCCTTCCACACTCCGAAAGACACGCTGATTCGGTGCTAAATTCTCCCTCAGTGTTACTCAAACAGGTGCCGGAGTGTGGCGACTAGGGGATTTTCACAGTAACTCTATTGCAGTGTTAATGCAAGATTGATTGTGACACTAATAAATGCAAAAAAAACTTTACTTCCACCTTTTGTAGCTACTCCCACCTCTCACCCAGTCTCAGATCAACTACAATGAAAACCTTACTCGTGCCTTTTTTACCACGTGGCTATCTCGATTTAAAAATTGTTACGTTATTTTTTATTGGTAGAGGGATTGAGTTTCGGAGCCGTGAGATCATGTTGCAGCTGTACAAAACTCTGGTGTGGCCACACTTGGAGTATTACGTACAGTTCTGGTCGCCGCATTATAAGAAAGATGTGGAAGCATTGGAAAGGGTGCAGAGGAGGTTTACCAGGATGTTGCCTGGTATGGTGGGAAGGTCTTACGAGGAAAGGCTGAGGGACTTGAGGTTATTTTTGTTAGAGAGAAGGTTAAGAGGTGACCTAATTGAGGCATACAAGATGATCAGAGGATTAGATAGGGTGGACAGTGAGAGCCTTTTTCCTCAGATGGTGATGGCTAACACAAGGGGACATAGCTTTAAATTGAGGGGTGGTAATTATAGGACGGATGTCAGAGGTAGGTTCTTTACTCAGAGGGTAGTAAGGGTGTGGAATGCCCTGCCTGCAGCAGTTGTGGACTCGCCAACTTTAAGGGTGTTCAAATGGTCAGTGGATTGGCGAATGCATAATATTGGAATAGTTTAGGTTAGAGGGTCATTAGATTGGTTCCAATGGTCGGTGCAACATCGAGGGCCGAAGGGCCTGTACTGTGCTGTAATGTTCTATGTTCTCGCACAGGAAACGAACGCCAGTCTCTGACCAAAAAGAAACCCAAAGGTTTACAGATAGCAGAGGGAATCGACGAGGAGGTGACTAGGTGTGTAGATGGGGGTGGTGCAGTTGATGTAGTCTGCAAGGACTTCAGTAAGGCTTTTGACAAAGTCCCGTATGAGAAACAGACCAAGAGGGCAAGAGCCTCTGGGATCATAGAATTTATTGAGCAGAGAGAGGCCATTTGGCCCATTGAGAGGGGGGAGATACAAAAGGGTCCAGAGGGGCGATTTTTTCACCCAGAGGGCGGTGAGTGTCTGGAACAAGCTGCCAGAGGTACTGGTAGAGGCGGGTACAATTTTGTCTTTTAAAACGCATTTAGATAGTTACATGGCAGCACGGTAGCGCAGTGGTTAGCGCTGCTGCTTCACAGCTCCAGGGACCTGAGTTCGATTCCCAGCTCGGAGTCTGTTGGAATTTGCATGTCCTCCTCATGTCTGCGTGGGTTTCCTCCAGGTGCTCCGGTTTCTTCCCACAGTCCAAAGATGTGCGGGTTAGGCTGATTGGCTGTGCTAAAAATTGCCCCTTAGTGTCCTGAGGTGCTTGAGATTAGAGGGATTAGTGTGTAAAATATGTAGGGATATGGGGGCAGGGCATAGGTGGGATTGTGGTTGGTGCAGACTTGATGGGCCGAAGGGCCTCTCTGCACTGTAGGGATTCTATGGTTCTATTGTATGGGTATAGAGGGATATGGTCCAAACGCGGGCAATTGGAATTAGCTTAGCGGTTTGTAAAAAAAGGTGGCACTGCTGAGTTGGGTCTAAGGGCCTGTTTCCATGCTGTAAACCCTGATGACTCTATGACTCTGCACCAACCAGCGTGGTCGCTACCGTGCTGCCATGTAACTATCTAAATGCGTTTTAATCGACAAAATTTTACCCACGTCTACCAATACCTCTGGCAGCTTGTTCCAGACACTCACCGCCCTCTGCGTGGAAAAAATTGCCTCTCTGGACCCTTTTGTATCTCCCCCCTCTCAATGGGCCCCATCCCATATACTTACCCTCACCAGCCCCCTTAACACGAAGGGACAACTTAGCATGGCCAATCCACCCAACCCGCTCATCTTTGGACTGTGGGAGGAAACCGGAGCACCCGGAGAAAACCCAAGCAGACACGGGGAGAATGTGCAAACTCCACACAGACGGTGACCCGAGGCGGGAATCGAATCCAGGTCCCTGGCGCTGTGAGGCAGTGGTGCCAACCACTTGTGTCACGGTGCCCGCCCTAAATGCAGGTCAACGTGGGCAATTGGATCCAAAATAGTCTTAGCAGGAGGGCGAGGGTGAACGGTTGTTTTTGGCACCGGAAGCCTAAACCCTGTGATGTTGGGATTGGTGCTGGGAGCCTTGTTGTTTATAACGTTCATTAATGATCTAGGTGTGGCTGTGAGGGGTAGAATCAGTAAGTTTGGAGATGATACGGAAATCGTGAGGAGGAAAGCTTTGGATTACAGGGTGACGTAGATGGGCTGCGCAGATTGGCAGAACAGCGGCAAATGGCGTTGAACCCTGGAAATGGTGAGGTGATGCATTTTGGGAGGGCTGACAAGACAGGGGGAATCTCATGGAAACTTACAGATTAATAAAAGGGCCTAGGTAGAGTGGACGTGGGGAAGGTGTTTCCATTAGTGAGAGAGACTGAGGATCCGAGGGGCACAGCCTCAGAGGCTACAGAGAGAAGGCAGATAGGAAGGAGCTCTCCCCTTAGTAAAGGGGTCAAAAGTTGAGATTTAGGGTAAGGGGCAGGGGATTTGGAGGGGATTTGGGGAAAAGCTCTTTCACCCAGAGGGTGAATCTGGAACTCGCTGCCTGAGGGGGTGGGAGAGGCGGGAATCCCTCACAACATTTAAGGAGCATTTAGATGAACACTTGGAACACCTACAAGGCCACAGAGCAAGTGCTGGAAAATGGGACTCGGATTGGTGTTTGATGGCCAGCACAGAAAAAAATGGGCCGAAGGGCCTCTTTGTGAGCTGTAAAACTCTTTGCGGGGGCAGGGAGTTTTACTGTCCCGCTAGCCCCAGGAATCGTAGCGGGTGGGGAGGGGGCCAAACTCTCTTGACCTCAGGCGGGATTTGCCAGTTTTGGGACAGGCGTGGCTGGAAAATCAGGACTCTTAGGGGTGGAATTTCCCAGCCATTAACGTGGCAGGATTCTCCAGTCCCGCCGTGCAGGGAGGAGAGAGTTGGCTGAGTGCCAAATTCTCCCTTGCAGTGGCGGAACGGGCGGTGAGATCACAACCAACGACTTTACGCCAATCGGGAGAAGGAATTTTGGATGAACGGGACTCCGTGCCTGTTCCTCGGTCGAGGGGATGACATTAAACGGACTGACTGTCAACTGGGATCCCGAAAGAATCGACTCACCCACGGAAAATGGAATGAACGCTTCCGGCTTGGAGAATTCCCCATTTTCGTTCAGGAAATTCTCTGGATTAAATTGTTTGGGGTCCTTCCACTGTTTCTTGTCGGACAGCACCGATAGCATGTTCACTATGACGGAAGTTCCCTGGAGAGACAACAGGTCGAGATACCTCGCGTTATTGAGCTGTAGGGTGGCTGTCATCATTTCTCCCAGAGGATACGGAACCCGAAGAGAGGCAACGGTTACGATATCGCGAGCGAGGGAGGGAGATGAGGCGGGCAGCAGTTCTGTAAAGTTTTCTCGTCACAAGTAAGGCCCTCGTTAACTCTGCAATGAAGTTACTGTGAAAATCCCCCTGGTCTCCACACCTTGGGAGAATTTAACAAGACCAATGCGTCTAACCAGCACGTCTTTTGGATTGAAGATCGAAGAAGAACACAGCACGGGAAACAGGCCCTTGGGCCCAACGAGCCCGCGCCGCCATTTTAACATTATGAGCGCCCTCCTCCACCCATGACCTTTATCTACGCCGATTGGGGAAGACTAATTTAGGGACAATTTGTTACACCAATCAGCCTAAGAGCACGTTTTTTGTGGGTGTGGGAGGAAACGGGAGTACCCGGAGAAAACCCACGCAAGCACGGGGAGAATGTGCCAACTCCCACAGACACAGCACCCAGAGGAAATGTGCAAACTCTGCACGGATCCAAGAACAAAGAACAACACAGCACAGGAAACAGGCCCTTTGGCCCTACAAGCCCGCGCCGCCCATTTTAACACTCAGTGAGTGCCTCATCCCAATCCTCCTTCCACCTACGTCTACATCTCATGGACTCCACAATAAAGGGAGTGCAACTTTAGAGAATTATATGGGCGCCAGATTAAGGGAGATCCAATTTAGGGCCAATTTATTAACGCTAAACAGCCTAAAAGAACGTTTTTGGGGTGTGGGAGGAAACCGGAGCACCTGCAGAAAATCCACGCAAGCACGGGGAGAATATGCAAACTCCCACAGACACCGACCCAAGCCAGAGATCCGACCCGGGTCCCTGTAACTGCACAGCAGACACTGATAGTCACAGAGCTGTCGTGTTGCCCGTCAAGGCGGGAATCGAACCTGGGTCCTTGGTGTTGTGAGACAGCAGTGCTAACCACTGGGCCACCGCACATGAAGGGAGACAAAATTAGCTAGGATTGTATTCATTGAAGAGTGAGAGGGGATCTCATAGAAATGTATAAAATTCTAACAGGATTAGCCAGGGGAGATTCAGAAAGGATGTTCCTGGTGGTGGGGGAGTCCAGAATTTCCTACAGCGGGGCAGCCAGGATTGTAGGCAGTTCTCCACATGTAGCCTTGCCTGTGTCTTGTACAGTTAGAATCATAGAACCCTACAGTGCAGAAAGAGGCCCTTCGGCCCATCGAGTCTGCACCAAACACAATCCCACCCAGCCCCTACCTCCATATCCCTACATATTATACCCACTAATCCACGCATCCCTGGACACTAAGGGGCAATTTCGTAGCCAATCAACCTAACCCGCACAGCTTTGGACTGTGGGAGGAAACTGGAGTACCCGGAGGAAACCCACGAGGGCAACAGGTGGCACAGTAGCACAGTGGTGAGCACTGCTGCTTCACAGCTCCAGGGTCCTGGGTTCGATTCCCGGCTCGGGTCACTGTCTGTGTGGAGTTTGCACATTCTCCTCATGTCTGCGTGGGTCTCCTCCGGGTGCTCCGGTTTCCTCCCACAGTCCAAAGATGTGCGGGTTAGGTTGATTGGCTACGAAATTGCCCCTTAGTGTCCAGGGATGCGTGGATTAGTGGGTATAATATGTAGGGATATGTGAGTAGGGCCTGGGTGGGATTGTGTTCAGTGCAGACTCGATGGGTCGAAGGGTCTCTTTCTGCACTGTAGGGTTCTACGATCTATGAATGTACAAACTCCACACAGACAGTGACCCGAGCCAGGAATCGAACCCAGGACCCTGGAGCTGTGAAGCAGCAGTGCTCACCACTGTGCTACCGTGCCGCCCAAAGTTGTAACACAACATCCCAGCTCCTACACTCAGTGCTCTGACAGATGAGGGCAAGTGTTGCCACACGCCCTGAGTTGAGAGATAGAATGAGTCACCGAGACACTTGGTCTCACCAAGGTCCTGTACAGTTGCAGCGTAACCCCATGATTCTTAAACTCAAACCCCCCTGTTCATAAACGCTAACACACTATAAACCGCCTTCTTCACCGCTCTATCCTGTTGAGTGGCAACTTTCAGAGATCTGTGGATACGAACCCCAAGATCTCTCTGTTCCTCCACAGAACCCTGCCGCTGACCCTGTAATCCGCATTCGAGTTTGTCCGACCAAAATGAATCACCTCGCATGAACGTTGGACCCTTAGAGGATGAGAAGGGGGACTTAGTGGTAGGGGATGGGGAAATGGCTGAGGTCTTGAATAACTTTTTTGTTTCGGTCTTCACGGAGGAGGACGTGAATAATTTGCCGGGTGTTAGCAATGGAAAGGTGGTAGGACTGGAGGGTCTCGATGACATTATTGTTACTAGAGAGGCGGTGCTCGACAGACTGGAGGGGCTGATTGTGGACAAGTCCCCAGGACCGGATGGAATGCATCCGAGGGTTCTGAAAGAAATGGCGGAGGTGATAGTGGATGCCTTGGTGGTTATTTTCCAGATGTCGCTGGATTCCGGGGAAGTGCCGGAAGATTGGAAAGCGGCTAATGTTACGCCGTTGTTTAAGAAGGGTGCCAGGCAAAAGGCGGGGAATTATAGGCCGGTTAGTTTAACGTCTGTTGTAGGTAAAATGTTAGAATCCGTCATCAAGGAGGAAATAGCGAGGCATCTTGAGGGGAATTGCTTGATAGAGCAGACGCAGCACGGTTTCGTTAAGGGGAAGTCGTGTCTGACAAATTTACTGGAGTTCTATGAGGATGTGTCTAGGGCGGTGGATAGAGGAGAGCCGGTGGATGTGGTCTTTCTTGATTTTCAGAAGGCGTTTGACAAGGTACCTCACAAGAGGATATTGCAGAAGGTCAGGGGACATGGAGTTGGGGGTAGGGTGTTAGCGTGGATAGAGGACTGGTTGTCAAATAGGAGGCAGAGAGTGGGGGTCAATGGGTGCTATTCGGATTGGCGGTTGGTGACTAGTGGAGTGCCCCAGGGGTCGGTGCTGGGGCCTCAGCTATTTACCATTTATATAGATGATCTGGAGGAGGGAACCGAGCGTATGGTGTTAAAATTTGCTGATGACACCAAGATTGGTGGAACGGCAAATTGCACGGAGGGTGTGGGGAGTCTACAGAAGGATCTAGATAGGCTGGGCAAATGGGCCAGGAACTGGCAAATGGAATTTAATGTTGGCAAGTGCGAGGTGGTCCACTTTGGTAGGAATAATGGTAGGAAAGACTATTACTTACGTGGAGAAAAACTGCAGCAAGCGACGGTGCAGAGGGACCTCGGGGTCCTTGTGCATGAGTCGCAAAAACCCAGCTTGCAGGTGCAGCAGGTGGTCAGGAAGGCGAATGGGATGCTGGCCTTCATAGCGAGGGGGATTGAATATAAAAGTTGCGAGGTCTTGCTGCGGCTATATAGGGCATTGGTGAGGCCGCAGCTGGAGTACTGTGTGCAGTTTTGGTTGCCGTACTTACGCAAGGATATTTTGGCCTTGGAGGGAGTGCAGAGGAGGTTTACTAGGCTGATACCGGAGTTGAGGGGGTTGAGCTATGAGGAGAGGCTGAATAAACTGGGCTTGTACTCGTTAGAGTTTAGAAGAATGAGGGGAGATTTCATTGAGACGTATAAGATGAATGGGATAGAGGTGGCGAAACTCTTCCTGCTCAGAAAGGACAGTAGGACTAGAGGGCACAGCCTCAAGATAAAGGGGAGGCGGTTTAGAATGGAGTTGAGGAAGAATTTCTTCACTCAAAGGGTGGTGAATCTCTGGAATTCTCTGCCCGTTGAGGTGGTGGAGGCTACCTCGCTAAATATTTTTAAGATGCGGGTTGATGGGTTTTTGATAAGAGAGGGGATTAAGGGTTATGGGGAGAGGGCGGGAATGTGGAACTGAGACACAACAGATCAGCCATGATCTTGTTGAATGGCGGGGCAGGCTCGAAGGGCCAGATGGCCTACTCATAAGAACATAAGAACATAAGAAATAGGAGCAGGAGTAGGCCATCTAGCCCTTCGAGCCTGCCCCGCCATTCAATAAGATCACGGCTGATCTGTCGCTGCTCAGTTCCACTTTCCCGCCCTCTCCCCATAACCCTTAATCCCCTCTCTTATCAAAAACCCATCAACCCGTGTCTTAAAAATATTTAGCGAGGCAGCCTCCACCACTTCAACGGGCAGAGAATTCCAGAGATTCACCACCCTTTGAGTGAAGAAGTTCCTCCTCAACTCCGTTCTAAACCGCCCCCCTTTTATCTTGAGGCTGTGCCCCCTAGTCCTACTGTCTTTTTTGAGCGGGAAGAGTCTTTCCACCTCTATCCTATCCATCCCATTCATCATCTTATACGTCTCAATGAGATCTCCCCTCATTCTTCTAAACTCTAACGAGTACAAGCCCAGTTTATTCAGCCTCTCCTCATAGCTCAACCCCCTCAACTCCGGTATTAGCCTAGTAAACTTCCTCTGCACTCCCTCCAAGGCCAAAATATCTTTGCGCAGGTGTGGCGCCCAAAACTGCACACAGTACTCCAGCTGCGGCCTCACCAATGCCCTATACAGCTGCAGCAAGACCTCCCTACTTTTATATTCAATCCCCCTCGCTATGAAGGCCAGCATCCCATTCGCCTTCCTGACCACCTGCTGCACCTGCAAGCTGGGTTTTTGCGACTCATGCACAAGGACCCCGAGGTCCCTCTGCACCGTCGCCTGCTGCAGTTTTTCGCCCCGTAAGTAATAGACTCCTGCTCCTATTTCTTATGTTCTTATGTTCTTATGAGGGTTAAACTCCATCTGCCACTTTTTGGCCCAGCTCTGCATCCTATCAACGTCATATATCGGAAAGATGGAATAAGGTGCATTTTAACTCCCTACAGAAAAATAATTGATATGGCACTTCTCGTGTGACAAAATGTGCACAGTTAAAAAACCAAAAATGACTAGATGAATCTGACATAGCAATGGTGTAAGTGTAGATATGAGTCTGCCTTTTGGCCTTTTTTCTCCCTTCTGTTGTCCCTTGCCTTGACTCGCCAACTTTAAGGGCGTTCAAATGGTCAGTGGATAGGCATTTGGATGACATTGGAATAGTTTAGGTTAGAGGGTCATTAGATTGGTTCCACTGGTCGGCGCAACATCGAGGGTCGAAGGGCCTATACTGCGCTGTAATGTTCTGTGTTCTTACCTCCGCCCTAACGATCAATTTCAAACTTTGCGCCTGGAATTCTACAACCTCGTCTGCCACAAGCTGAAGTCTTCATTGATCTCAGATTGGAATTTTCGGTCTCACCCAAGTAGGGAAATAGAAACACAGGGTTAAAAAAACAGAGTCACCTTTTTGATTGTGTAACCCCTCAAGATGGTGTCCTGTGTCGTCGCGTGGCCAACTGACAGCGGGACAATATTCCCAAATCTTTGCACCTCGTGGACAACAGCGTTGACGTACGGCATGTTGGGGATGTCTTCCATGGAGGGGGTTCGAGACCAGCCGACAACCTCGTCAATCTCCTTCTGACATCTTTCTGTAAAGAGAGGGTTAAAAAAAAAAATCTGAAGGGATAACAGCTGAGGCCTGGCCCACGAGCTGCCTTTCAAAGTATCGACGGGCCGAAGGGCCTCTACTGTTCCAGGTCATTCGATGATAATTAATGCATTCTGTCAGGATATTAAATAAAAACAGAATTCCCCAGGCACACCCCTTGTTAAGTCCATATACTCAGGTCCTGCAGATTAGGTGGATTGGCCACACTGAATTGCCCCTTAGTGTCCCAAGTTGTGTAGGTTAGGTAGATTGGTCATGCTAAATTGTCCCTTAGTGTCCCATGATGTGCAGAGTAGGTGGATTGGCCATGCTAAATTGCCCCTAGTGTCCAAAGATGTGCAGAGTAGGTGGATTGGCCATACTAAATTGCCCCCTAGTGTCCAAAGATGTGCATGTTAGGTGGATTGGCCATGCTAAATTGTCCCTTGGTGTTCAAAGATGTGCAGAGTAGGTGGATTGGCCATGCTAAATTGCCCCTTAGTGTCCTAAGATGTATAAGTTATGGGGTAAATATGTAGGTTTAAAGGGATAGGTGGTGGGTGGGCCTGTGTAAGATGCTCTTTCGGAGAGTCAGTGAACACCCAATTGGCTGAACAGCCTCCTTCTGCACTGTAGGTGTTTTATGATGCTATGGACGGAATTCTCTCATCCTGCCTGCAATGGGAATCGTAGCAGGATTTTGCAGTCTTGGCGTGAACGCAGCCAGAAACTCCCACCCTATGTATTGTAAGCATGCGGGCCCAGTAAGGGTGGGGAGGGGGCGGAGGTGCCATTCAGCTTGTACCTGTTACAGCTCTTTGAAAATTGGACGCTGGAATTCTCCGACCTCGTCCACCGCTGGGATTCTCCAGTCCCGCTGCGGTGAATGGAGTTTTGGCTGAGCATCAAATTCTCCGTTCTCGCTGGCAGCGGGGACTGGAATGGGCGTGATTGGTGAATCCCAGCGGCGCGGAGCCTTTGAGAATTCGGAAACACGTTCAATGGTTGTACCTCGAATCGCGGGACGTCTGGTGGTACAGGAGGCCAGAGGCCTAGATTTTACCTTGTATTTCTGGATAAGCCATCATGTAGAGAATGGCCCACCGTAGAGTGGTTGCCGTGGTTTCGGTGCCAGCCATGAACAGATCATTAATGTTTTGGAGCAGGTTTCCTTCTGTCAAACATGAGTCAGGAGAATTCCGCTCCTGGAAAACAAAGGTCATTGCTTCAAGGATTTACGCTGGAAACCTCCGACCTCGCCTGCGACTGGGATTCTCCGATCCCCGCTGCGCTGTATGAATTCTTGGCTGAGCGTCAAGTTCTCCCTTCTCACCGGCAGGAGGGCAGGAGCGAACGATATGGAAGAATTCCGGTTCTTGCTGTCAGCATTCCCAATTGCATCCCAATAGCAAACAATCATTGAGCGGGTTGGAACATGAGTAGGAATACAGATTCACAAATGCTTACAGCAGAGAAGGAGGCCATTTGGCCCATTGTTTCCATGCTGGTCGACAAAGATATGACTACATATATAATCATTGGACGGTAGCACAGTGGTTAGCGCTGCTGCCTCACAGCGCCAGGGACCCGGGTTTGATTCCCGGCTTGGCTGTGCGGAGTTTGCACATTCTCCCCCTGTCTGTGTGGGTTTCCTCCGGGCGCTCCGGTTTCCTCCCACAGTCCAAAGGCGTGCGGGTTAGGTGGATTGGCCGTGCTAAATTGCCCCTTAGGGTCGGGGGACTAGCTAGGGTAAATGCATGGGGTTATGGGGTTAGGGCCTGGGTGGGATTGTGGTTGGAAAGACTTGATGGGCCAAATGGCCTCTTTCCACACTGTAGGATTATGATTCTATAAGATACTTAATGGGGTTTGGCACGTGGGAGAATGTTCCCTCATGGGAGAGTTTAGACTCCGAGGGCATAATCGCGGAATCAAATAAAAATGTATTTATTTATGAGTGAGACAAGTCGGCTTACGTTAACACTGCAATGAAGTTACTGCGAAAATCCCCTAGTCGTCACACCCCGGCCTCTGATTGGGTACACTGAGGGAGAATTTAGCACGGCCAATGCACCCTAACCAGCACGTCTTTCGGAGGAAGCCGGAGCACCTGGAGGAAACCCACGCAGACACGGGGAGAACGTGAAGACTCCATACAGACAGTGACCCAAACTGGGAATTGAACCTGGGTTCCTGTGAGGCAGCAGTGCGAACCACCGTGCCACCGTGCCGCTAGCTTGTTGAGTTGAGGTTGAGTTGACTGGTAGCCTTTAGTTTGGGAATTCTAAACGGAAAGAGATTGAAGTTTAAATCCAGCCGCTGTGCTTACCTTCTCCATTTCCAGTAAGTAGGCATCAATAAAATCGCGGATCACTTCCTCATTCAGCGTGTCTTTGTGCTGACTGATAATTTCCTGAAACATGGCATTGATTAATGCCTGGTTTTGGAATACCCTCTGGTGAGGCCCAGGGACGGAGTTCATGAAGGGGATGACGAAACACATCTGTCAGAAAGCACAAAGGGATTCCTGTGAGTGATCCTCCATCCCTGCCTTATTCACCAAGCATGGAACTGTCACCTTTAGAGACAGCTTTAACGCAAGAAGACTCTGCGTTTATACAGAGCCACTGATGAGCAAGTGGTTGGCCCCGGTGGCGTTGTGGCTCACGATAATGCCTCAGATTACCAGGAACGTGGGCTCGATTCCAACCTTGGGTGACTTTTGGAAACCTATCAAGTTTTGCACCGATTGTCCGACAGAGCAACTTACCCAGGTCCTATCCCTACGTAATTACTCTGTTAATCTGTCCAACCTACACATCTTTGGACACTAAAGGGCAATTCAGCATGACCAATCCACTTAACCTGCACATCTTTGGACACTAAAGGGCAATTCAGCATGGCCAATCCACTTAACCTGCACATCTTTGGACACTAAGGGACAATTTAGCATGGCCAATCCACCTAACCTGCACATCTTTGGACACTAAGGGGTAATTTAGTATGGCCAATCCGCCTAGCCTGTACTTCTTTGAACTATGGGAGGAAACAAGAGCACCCGGGGGAAACCCACGCGGATATGAGGAGAACGTGCAAACTCCACACAGACAGTGACTCGAGGCTGGAATTGAACACGGGTCCCTGGCGCTGTGAGGGAGCAGATTGCACGTTCTCCCCCTGTCTGCGTAGGTTCCTTCTGGATGGCTCGGTTCCCTCCCACATTCCAAAACCAGGGTTCGGCTATTGAGTTGGGTGATCAGCCAGGATTGCAATGAATGATGGAGCAGGCTCGATGAGCCGAATGCTCTCCTCCTGCCCCTTTTCTTCTATGTTTCCATCTGCTTCCGAATGTTCCGGAATCAGGAGCCACGTTCTTGACATCAGTTGCTCTATTCAAAGGAGATTGCCCGTGAGGAGAGGAAATTTTGACTCTTGACCTTACTTGCATCCACTTTGATGTCTGAATTTCCATGTTGTCTCGGAAGAGTTCCACCAGGCGTGTGAACGTCTTGTCTTTGTAATGGAATCGCTTTCCCAGGATGACCGAGCAGATCACATTGGACACGGCATTGGTGAGTTTTGGGGTCGGATCGAAGGGCCCTCCTGCACAAAAGAGAGAGGACGGAGCAAACCAGAACTCTATGGGTCGGTGGCGAAGTCGCGACCTGCTCCAGAGGGCGTCTCTGGCTAATGCCACTACCGAAACTTTCCCATTCCCGACGGGAATCGCAGCGGGCGGGCGGGAGGTGGTGGGGAGGGGGAACCATGCCAAAATCTCTTGATCTCAGGTGGGATTTTGTGGCCTTGATGCAAGCGGCCTGCAAAGTCCCACCCACCCACTTACAGTTTTCAATGTCCTGGTGACCAGGGAGGGAACAGGAACCCAAAATAAAATGTTAGCAATTATTGCAAACTGTCTGGAGTGTAGAAGTCGAGAGTATTTATTTATTTGCGTGACAAGTTGGCTTACATTCACATTGCAATGAAGTTACTGTGAAAATCCCCAAGTCGCCACACTCCGGCCCCTGTTCGGGGTAACACTGAGGGAGAACTTAGAACGGCCAATGCACCCGAATCAGCATGGAGTGTGGGAGGCAACCGGAGGAAACCCACGGAGTGCAGACGCCCCACACACGCACACGCAGTGACCCAAGCCGGGAATTCATAGATATCAGGATGGCCCACCTCCTCCTCAAACCCCCCTCCTCCTCCAATCATTGGGGCTCTCCCCTCACCACCCTCAGATAAATGAGGGAGGGTAGCCCTCTGATGCGACATTGCATCCTTGGCACTGGTCCCCCAGTGCCCCCCGCACCCACCCCACCCCAAGGAGGCACTGCCAGGGTATCAGGGGTACATGCCCAACCTGGTCACTCAATCCCCTGGAGACTCCAGGCATTTCCCTGGCGTGGTCATTACAGCTGGTTTTCACTTTTGAAAACCAGTAGTTAGTCACTCACTGGTGGTGGTGGGGTGGGGTGGGGGGTGCGATGGGTGGTGAGGGATGGGGGAGAGACTGAGCTGGTTGGACCCGGTGGTGTTAAACCACTTGAGTGGTGTGTTCAATCGTGCTGAAGTCTGGTTCGTGCCAGCAGACGGGGTGGGCAGAGGGGGTGGTGGGGCTGAGGGGGAGATCTCACCGGTGCAAGCAACAGTGGTGCAGTGGGTTAGCGCTGCCGCCTCACAGCGCCAGGGACCCGGGTTCGATTCCCGGCCTCGGGTCACTGCCTGTGTGGAGACTGCACATTCTCCCCGTGTCTGCGTGGGTTTCCTCTGGGTGCTCTGGTTTCCTCCCACAGTCCAAAGATGTGCGGGTTAGGTTGATTGGCCATGCTAAAAATTGCCCCTTAGTATTCTGGGGTGTGTAGGTTCGAGGGATTAGTGGGTAAATGTGTAGGGATATGGGGGTAGGGCCTGGGTGGGATTATGGTCGGTGCAGACTCGATGGGCCGATGGGCCTGTTTCTGCACTGTAGGGTTCTATGTTTCCTCCGGGGCTCCGGTTTTCTCCCACAGTCCGAAAGACGTGCTGGTTAGGGTGCATTGGGCTGTGCTAAATTCTCCCTCAGTGTTACCCGAACAGGAGTGTGGCTTCTAGAGAATTGTCACAGTAACTTCATTGTAGTGTTAATGTGAGCCCACTTGTGACACTAACAAATAACTTTTGGTTATTCAATATTTAACTAATAAACTTCCAACAATTGCAACACTTCAAGTCTTCCTCTTCAACTCTTCACGTTAACTCTTCAACTGGAAACCGATGCTATCCAATTTAGAATGAGTTGTCCTGGTTCGTTCCTGAGGTGGACTCACCCTCACAGTTCTGCTCTGTATCCTGAAGATGTTCCTTCAAGCCACACTTTGCCACGGTGAGTCTTGACTCATCGCTGGAGACAAAAGGGTCGGGGGGGAGGTTTTCCTGTCCCACTGCCATGGGAAATCGTAGCGGGCAGGACACGGATGGCGCAAAGATCCATTGATCTCGGGGGGGGGGGGGGGGGGGGATTTTCTGGTTCTGAGGCGAGCGTGGCCGGAAAATCCCGCCCAAGAGGCTGAAGTACGTTGGGCGGGATTTGATGGCCTCGCCTGGGTGAGACTGGAAATTCTCGCCCGAGGTCAACGGAGAATTCCGCTGTTGGACGCTCGCCCAGCTCCGCTTGTGTGGCGGGCAAGCTGGCAGAGTTCTGGCCATTCCCTTCATCCCCAAAGTTTCCCAACTTTCTAGAAGGTTCTCTGGTATCAGCCAATGATATCGCCAATCACAATGTTCGAGTGTGCGCCAGTGGAGTTACTCGTAAAACAACTCCCAAATATTCATCCCAAACTGCATGCTAATTATATTGCCTCACCATAAATGGTAACCATAGCTCTGACTTGTATGCCGTAGTTCAAAAATCTATCCTTATTTGGTTTAGTGTTAGTCACTCCTCACAGGCCAGATGGTGACGGGGAAATTTGAATTCAATAAGACGGTGGAATTTTAGTTTGAACGCTCATTTAGCCTTTATATATCCAAACCTTTCGCCCTCGTGTTAACGCGAGCCTACGTGTGGCACTAATTAACACTGCACTAACATTAACACTGCAATGAAGTTACTGTGAAAATCCACCAGAAGCCACTCTCCTGTTCGGATAACACCGAGGGAGAATTTAGCAAGGCCCAACGCACCCTAACCAACACGTCTTTCGGACCGTGGGAGGAAACCCACGCAGACACGGGGAGAATGCGCAGACTCCGCACAGACAGTGACCCGAGGCTGGGAATCGAACCCGGGTCACTGGCGCTGCGAGGCGGCAGCGCTAACCCACTGTGCCACTGTTGTTTGCACCGGTGAGATCTCCCCCTCACCCCCACTTCTGCCGACCCCATCTACCACATCCTGTTCCTGGCCGTGCCCCTCGAGACTTAGCAGCTGTTGCGGGATTTGGGCCCACGGCTACCGGGCCCGTAAGATCGGGCCACAATTTACCGACACGAGAATTTCTTTTCTCCCCGAGTCGCTGGTGGCAGTGCCTGGAGTTGTTCGCCAAAGAATCCGGGAGACTCGGACAAATTATTCGGAAACTGTGGGTCTGATTCTCCCCAGGCAAATTCGAAAGGGAACTGGTGTAAATCGCCCCTTGTCTTTTCTTTTTATTGGGAGTTCAGACTCGAATCTCCTGCACTCTGTGCAATGCAGAGGTCGCCATTGTGGATATCATTAAAAGCTCGGGCAGGGTGGGGCCTATTCCCACTGGAGCCTGACCTTTCCAGAACTCTGCACACGCGCAGTGGCCCCGAACTGTCAGATTGCAGTTTGCTGGCGAGCTCTTTCACTGGCCATCCCAGGACACCCACCGTGTTGCCCCTGCAGCATCCCCCCCCAACCCTTACCCCCCCCACCATAGCCTGATTGCAGTGCGCATAAGCATTCACGGGCCAGCCCCTACCTCCACTGTCCCCGATCTCCAGCCCCCACCCCGTGTCCCCGAGTAGTGATGATCTCCCCAACCCACATTATCAGAACCACCCCCCTCCCCCCCACCACCTGGGAGGCAGACCCCCTTCCAAGGGGGCAGACCCCACCCCCGGGAGGCAGAGCTCCCCCCCACCCCCCAAAAGACCCACCCCCACATGCCCCGATCGCTGGCCTCCCTCTGGCCAATCCCAATGCAGCGTGGCAGTGAGACCAGCCACCCCCGTACCCCCCATCACTCGCCCCTGTGGCCCAATCCACAGTAGGCCCCGTCCCCTCGGCCTCGCACACAACAGGCCCCTTCAGGATGGGAGAATCGGGCCCTGCGCTGTCTTAAATAAAACTAGGCCACAGAGCTTACCAATCGATGCCTTAAAGACCTCCGTCAAATACTTGGCTTCTTCCAGGATTTTCTCCTCAAAGGCAATTTTTCCTAAACCAAAGTTTCTGAGGACAGTCAGTGCAAATCTCCGTTGCTGTTTCCAGGACCTTCCGTAGGGGGCCATGATGATGCCTGTCAGAAAGGGGGACACAGGGTGTAAATAACGCATTCTCACGTTGAGAGCAAAGAAAAAATTCTCAACACCTTTCAGAGCCAGTGACAAAGCTGATTAACGTACAAGGAAGGCCCCCTTGAAACCCCTTTCACTCCAGGCCACCACGCGCTCTGAGTCCATATCCCCGCCTTTGCCCCCACATCCCTTGGGTCAAAAACCATCTATCAATTAAAATTAACGATATGCAGGACCTAACAATTGGCCTGGTGCAGGAGGAGGCCATTTGGGCCATCGTCTCTGCACCTAGCCTGCCAAACGAACATCATGGGCGGGATTTTGCGACCTCGCTCGAGCGAGACTGGAAGATCCCGGCCAAAGTTAACCGACGTTTCCATTTCCCGCCCCTTGCCCGCTCCAATTCCGCGGCGGGCGGATTCAGTTGGGGTTTTCCTGCCGGGAAAATCCAGCCCGAGGTCAACGGACATTTGCGTGATCCGTGTTCCGCCTGCTAGGTTGTTACAGAAGGTTAGAGGGCATGGAGTTGGGGGTAGGGTGTTAGCGTGGATAGAGGACTGGTTGTCAAATAGGAGGCAGAGAGTGGGGGTCAATGGGTGCTATTCGGATTGGCGGTTGGTGACTAGTGGAGTGCCCCAGGGGTCGGTGCTGGGGCCTCAGCTATTTACCATTTATATAGATGATCTGGAGGAGGGAACCGAGTGTAGGGTGTCGAAATTTGCTGATGACACCAAGATTGGGGGAACGGCAAATTGTGCGGAGGGTGTGGAAAGTCTGCAGAAGGATCTAGATAGGCTGGGCGAATGGGCCAGGAAATGGCAAATGGAATTTAATGTTGGCAAGTGCGAGGTGGTCCACTTTGGTAGGAATAATGGTAGGAAGGACTATTACTTACGGGGCGAAAAACTGCAGCAGGCGACGGTGCAGAGGGACCTCGGGGTCCTTGTGCATGAGTCGCAAAAACCCAGCTTGCAGGTGCAGCAGGTGGTCAGGAAGGCGAATGGGATGCTGGCCTTCATAGCGAGGGGGATTGAATATAAAAGTAGGGAGGTCTTGCTGCAACTGTACAGGGCACTGGTGAGGCCGCAGCTGGAGTACTGTGTGCAGTTTTGGTTGCCGCACTTACACAAGGATATTTTGGCCTTGGAGGGAGTGCAGAGGAGGTTTACTAGGCTGATGCTGGAGTTGAGGGGGTTGAACTATGAGGAGAGGCTGAATAAACTAGGCTTGTACTCGTTAGAGTTTAGAAGAATGAGGGGAGATCTCATTGAGACATATAAGATGATGAATGGGATGGATAGGATAGAGGTGGAGAGGCTCTTCCCTCTCAGAAAGGACAGTAGGACTAGGGGGCACAGTTTCAAGATAAAGGGGGGGCGGTTTAGAACAGAGTTGAGGAGGAACTTCTTCACTCAAAGGGTGGTGAATCTCTGGAATTCTCTGCCCGTTGGAGTGGTGGAGGCTACCTCGCTAAATATACTTAAGACACGGGTAGATAGGTTTTTGATAGGCAAGGGGATTAAGGGTTATGGGGAGAAGGCGGGAATGTGGAACTGAGCCATGACAGATCAGCCATGATGTTATTGAATGGTGGGGCAGGCTCGAGGGGCTGGATGGCCTACTCCTGCTCCTATTTCTTATGTTCTTATGCTACGATTCCCATGGTGGGCGGAATGGGAAAATTCCACCCCATGGCTTAGTGCCCATTTCCCTGCCCTTTCTCCCGTACCCCCTGCGCATTGTCTCGAGTCAAATAATCATCCAATGCCCTCTCGAGTGCCTCGGTTGAACCTGCCTCCTTCCAGGTGACGCATTCCATACCCCAACCGCTCACTGCGTGGAAAAGATATTCCTCATATCACATTTCCTTCTTTTGCAAATCACTTTCAATCTGCGTCCCCCTCGTTCTTGGTCCTTTTACGAAGGGGAACAGTTTCTCCCTCTCTACTCTGACCTCATGGTTTGGAACATCTCAACCAAACCTCCTCTTAGCTATCATCTCTCCGAGGAGATCAGTCCCGATCTCTCCAGTCTCTCCTCGTAACTGAAGTTCCTCATCCCTGGGACCATTCTTGTAAACCTCTTCTGCACTCTCTTCAATGCTTTCATATCCTTCCTATGGTGTGGCGCCCAGAACGGTACACAATATTCCAGCTGTGGTCTAACCAGTGTCTTATATAAGTTCAGCATAACCTCCTTGCTCTTATACTCTATGCTCCTATTAATAATGACGGTGGCACGGTGCCACAGTGGTTAGCGCCGCTGCCTCACAGCGCCAGGGACCTGGGTTCGATTCCCGGCCTGGGTCACTGTCTGTGTGGAGTTTGTACGTTCTCCCCGTGTCTGCGTGGGTTTCCTCCGGGAGCTCCAGTTTCCTCCCCCAGTCTGAAGATGTGCAGGTTTGGTGGGTTGGCCGTGCTATGTTGCCTCTTAATGTCAGGGGGACTAGCTAAGGTAAATGCATGGGGCTATAGGGATAGGGCCAGTGTGGGATTGTGGTCGGTGCAGACATGATGGGCTGAATGGCCTCCTATTGCACTGTAGGATTCTCTGAGCACTGAGTGAGATTGGCGGTTGTACTAAGGAGACACAAGTGGTCCAAAACTCATATTATGAGCTTTATTAACTGCTCTCTCCACCTGTCCTGCCACCTTCAATGGTCTCCGTGCTCATACACCCCGTTCCCTCGGCTCCTGGACCCCCTTAAAGAATTTTACTCCTTATTTAATTTGGTCTCTCCATGTTCGTCCCACCAAAATGCCTCACCCCACACTGTCCCCCTGCACTGAACTCCATCTGCCACCTGTCTGCCCACCCCGCTGGATTGAATGTGTAAAGTTGATGAACTGTTGGTTGCCATTTCCAAACGCTTGTGATTTCATTCTGGGCTCGACTATTTAGATTTTGTTCTCTTGGGCGGCACGGTGGCAGGGCGGTTGGCGCTGTGCCACCGTGCCGCAGGCAAATGGGAAGTATTCCCTCACACTCCTGACCTGTGCCTCGTAGATGGTGGGCAGACTCTGGGGAGTCAGGAGATGAGTCATTCGCCACACATTCCTCGCCTCTGAGCTGCCCTTGTAGCCACTGGGTTAACGTGATTAGTCTGCTTGAGTTTCTGGTCAATGGTAACCCCAGTGATGTTGATGGTGGGGAATTCAGTGATGGTAACACCACTAAATGTCAAGGGGCAGTGGTTTAGAAAGGCCAACCCACCTGTCCTACACATCTTTGGACACTAGGGGGCAATTTAGCATCGCCAATCCACCTAACCTACACATCTTTGGACTCTGAGGGGCAATTTAGCATGGCCAATCTACCTAACCTGACATCTCTGGACACTAAGGGGCAAATTAGCACGGCCAATCCACCAATCCTGGCTACACATGTTTGACCATTAAGGGACAATTGAGCGTGGCCAAGCCACTTTACCTGCACGCCTTTCAGACTGTGGGAGGAAACCGGAGCACCGGGAGGAAACCCACGGGGAGAGAACGTGCAAGCTCCACACAGACCCGAGGCTGGAATCGAACCTGGGCCTGTGGGGCTAACCACTTTGAAAGAGGCATAGCGTAGGAGATGAGCAAAGTTTCCACTTTGATGCTGAGGATTAGCCTTCGAGCGATGGAAAAAAAAAGACTTTCGTACCTTGCCCTTTGATCATTTTCTCGAAGAATTTGAAATGGGGGCGTCCTGCAAATTCCCTGCCCTGCTGGACTAGCGCCTCCTGAATGAGCTCAAACCCACCGATGACGACGAAGGGAACCCAGAGGATGTGACAAGTAAAAAGATCTCCGTACTCCTTGGCCAGCTGGGAAAGGAGGAAAGAGAAATTATCCACCTTCCAATAATCAACCAAAAACAAAACAATTTGAGAGCCAATGCCGTTACTAAGCTAATGTTTAGGAGAATGAGAGGTGACCTTATTGAGACATGTCAGATTCACGGGGGGTTGACAGGGCAGAAGCTGAGAGGTTGTTTCCCCTAGTGGGAGAGCCTCGGAGCAGAGGGCATCATGTCAGAGTGAGGAGGGTCACCCACTGAAGACAGAAATGAGGAAGAATTTCCCCTCACAAAGGGTAGTGGAATTCTTTACGCAGAGAGGCCTAGAGGTTGGGCCATCGGGCGCTATTTGACCATTTTAATTCCGAGTGCTGGGTGAACTGGGAGTGTTTCAGATCTGGCATTTAGTCCCGTTCTGAGGCCTCCCCGTATGCACTCTACCCAAAAAAAAATTCCGAATCGCGTTACAGATGCCTATGGGCGGGGCTTTACGGGCCCAAAATCCTGCAGCTCCGATCGGAGGCTCCCACTCCCAGGCCCTACCCTCATATTATACCCACTAATCCCCTCTAACCTACGCATCCCTGGACACTAAGGGGCAATTTCTTAGCACGGCCAATCAGCCTAACCCCACACACCTTTGGCGTGTATCCCAGATACTGACACATTGGTGAATCCAGTTAGCGTTGAGGCTCCTGGGTCACTCTCTGGTGAGGACGATACGTCTGATCATGTACATCGGGTGGAGGAGGGAGTGTCCGAGGCCTCTGGCCTGCAGTGAGGGGGGGGGGGGGGGGGGGGGGGGGGGGCGGCCGGAAGCCAGGGCTCCGCTGGCCCCAGGCTGGGCCTCTGGGATCACCTCCCCCTGGAGTTGCAGCAAACAGCGAATGCAGGAGGGGCTGGCGGCCAAACTGGACCCCCTGAGAGGCTGCTGGGAAGTTTTCAGGCCGCCCTGTCTTGCTCGGTTGCCAGGCCAACACATTGCAAGGACGGCATCTGCAGTGGAAAGCCTGGGGGCGGGAATGGGGGCGGTGTTCCTCACCATGGGTGGCAGGCTCCAAGCGATGGCCCAGTCACAGCAGGCCACAGTGGAGGGACAGAACAGGCTTCTCAAGATTCTGCGGCCCATGGCTGAGAGGCTCGAGAGCTTGCAGGAGATGCAGCGGGACAGCACTGAGACACAGTGGGCTGCGGCAGCAACCCTTGAGAACAATTTTAGAGGGTCATGGCCGAGGCGCCCCAAAGCGTGGCCCAGTCTCAGAGGGCACTCGCTGCAGCCATTGAGAGGTGGCCCCCGACTCGAGTGGGCCTCCTTGGTAGGACGAAGGTGGTCCTCCAGGATTGGTAGTGCCCGGTGACGGCAGAGCTCACTGCAGGAACACTATGGTCCCATGGAGTGACACAGGGGGGCCCCACAGGAAGCACGAGGGAGGAGGAAGGCCTTGAGCCTATGCTGGGGCCTTGCAGCCAGGCTGTGGCTACACCTTCTGACTACCACACCCCCCCCCCCCCCCCACTTCCTGGTATCTCAGGGGCAGTGGGATGGAGAAGGTATCGTGGAAACATCCCAGATAGCTGGAAGCTGGCCAGGGCCCTCAGGGCCTACAGGGTTGCCAAGTGGACCATAAGTCAGGTAGGCTGTTGGCTCCCCCCGCCCCCCACGATGTACATTTTGGGAAGTCGCTGAGATGTAGTGCTGGGCCATGAAAGGTTAGGAAGTTGTATTTGCACTGACGGGCTGCACTGGTTAGAAAGAAATGTGAGCACTTAACGTTCTCTGTTCTCAAGTTCTGACGTTAGAACTTATTACTTGAACACTTTGATTGCAATTGGGAGTTGGGGGGAGGAATCAGGATATTGAATTTGATGATAGCCATGATGGTGGTGAATGATGGAACAGGCTCGAAGGGCCTTCTCCTGCTTCGAGTTTTACCTCATCCAGAGCAAGGTGCGGCATCCTGCTCTGCTCGAAGTTGCTCCTTCCGAACAAGGACACGGGCGGTCCAGGGGGCAGTCCACTGCCTCGCCTCCACTTCACGGCGAGCCACGCGGCTAAAAAGGTGGCCAGGAAGACGAACAGGGTCTGTACGGTGAAATGACCGAGCCACTGGGAAGGCAGCAGCTCCGGCAACCAGGCCAAGGCCTTCATTTCTCAGAGGTGGACGCTGTCGCTCGGGGCTGCGGGACGAAAGACTCGAAGTCGCGGAGCAGCTTCTCCTCCGACAAGCAGCCTGGGGAATGTTGACTTCACGAGGCCAATTCCTGTGACATAATGAGTTCAGAATCCACTTTCCCTTTTGTTTGACTTGTTACATCATTCCACGGGGAGGAGTGGCTGCTCGCTGTCTGGAAGCTGGGGGAGGCGGGCGGGGGGGAAAAGTTTTCTCACGCTCTCTGTCAGTACAGCAAGAAGTCTCACAACACCGGGTTGCAGTCCGATAGAGTTAGGTGGATCTGTTTGGACTTTAATCTGTTGTTGTCAGGCTTCTTACTCTGTCCAACTCAGTCAAAGAACAAAACAGCACGGGAAACTCGGCCCAACGCGCCCCCCCCGTCCTAACAATGTGTTTTCCCTCCTCCCCCCTTGACCCATGTCCAATGCCGGCCTGCCCGCAACACTTGTGTGTCAGTGCAAAAGGGTTTGTGTCATTTGCCAACAGTTTCTGGCAGAGCTTGCTGCCAGCAACCCCTCTGCTGTCCTTCCTTCATATCTTGAAGTTTTTGGGGAGACGGTGGCGCAGTGGTTAGCAGCGCCGCTCCACGGCGCCAGGGACCCAGGTTCGACCCCCGGCTCGGGTCACTGTCTGTGTGGAGTCTGCACATTCTCCCCCGTGGGTTTCCTCCCACAGTCTGGAAGACTGTGCTGGTTAGGGTTCATTGGCCGTGCTAAACTCTCCCTCCGTGTACCCGAACAGGTGCCGGTCAATTTGGGGATTTTCACAGTAACTTCATTGCAGTGTTAATGTAAGCTCACTTGAAGTATGTTTATTTGGTAATGTTTGGAAGTAGATATACACACACACACACTTACCCTGGACGATTGTGGGTGAAGTTACTGTGAAAACCCCACTCCGGCACCTGTTCGGGTAACACTGAGGGAGAATTTAGCGCGGCCAACACACCCTAACCAGCACGTCTTTTGGACTGTGGGAGGAAACTGAAGCGCCAAGAGGAAACCCACGCCAACATGGGGAGAATGTGCAATCTCCACACAGACAGTGACCCAAGCTGGGAATCGAACCCGGGTCCCCGGCACTGTGAGGCAGCAGTGCTAACCACCGTGCCACCATGCCACCCCAAGTAGGAGGACAGGATATAGGGAATGAAGCTTGGCTCAGTGTCAAACAGGAACGTTTGTGTTTAGTTTTTAGTGTTTATTTATTAGTGTCACAACTGGGCTTACATTAACACCGCAATGAAGTTACTGTGAAAATCCCCTAGTCGCCACACTATGTTCAGGTACACTGAAGGAGGATTTAGCACGGCCTCTGCACCCTAACCAACACATCTTTCCGACTGTGGGAGGAAACCGGAGCACCCAGAGGAAACCCAGGCAGACACGGGGAGAATATGCGAACTCCACACAGACAGTGACCCAAGGCCGGAATTGAACCTGGGACCCTGGCTCTGTGAGGCAGCAGTGCTAACCCACTTTGCCGCCCCGTGTTGTGGTCGTGAATAGAATAATGTCTCATGTATGCTGCAGAATGTTTTATTGATTAGCCAGGCAGTCTTAACAAAGAGAACAAAGAACAGTACAGCACAGGAACAAGCCCTTCGGCCCTCCAAGCCCATGCCGAACATGACCCTAACTAGACTAAAAAAAACCCCTCTGCCCTTCCTCGTTCCGTATCCCTCTATTTCCTCCCTATTCATCCATCCATCCAGAGACCGCTTAATTCATGTGTCTGCTTCCACCGCCTCCTCTGGCAAGTGCATTCCAGGCACCCACCCACCACTCTCTGTGTGAAAAACCTCCCCCTGCACATCCCCCTTAAGCAGCCCGCCCTCTCAGCTTCAACCCCTTTTAATTGACACTTAAACTCTGGGGAAAAAGTCTCTGACTATTCACACTGCCTGTGATGTGGAGTTGCCGGCATTGGACTGGAGGTGGGCGCAGTAAGATGTCTCACAACACCAGGTTCGAGTCCAACAGGTTTATTCGGAATCATGAGCTTTTGGAGCGCTGCCCCTTCATCAGGTGAGTCCCTCAGTGCTCCGAAAACTCACGCTACCGAATAAACCTGTTGGACTTTAACCTGGTGTTGTGAGACTTCTGTCTACACCTCTGACAATTTGATAGACCAATGCTGATTAGGGAATAATTTAAATGGTTATTTTTATCGTCACAAGTAGGCTTACATTAACAGTTACGTAGCGATGCCGGCTTTGGACTGGGGCAGGCACAGTGAGAAGTCTCACCACACCGGGTTAAAGTCCAATAAGTTTAATTGGGAGCACGAGCTTTTGGAGCGCTGCTCCTTCATCCGGTGAGTGGAGGATTGGGGTCACAAACAGGGCGTGTACAGACGCAGACTCAATTACAAGATAATTTTTGGAATACGAGTCTTTACGGCTAATCAAGTCTTTCCAGGGGGCAGCCAATGCCAGTGGAGAGAGGGTTAAAGAGGTGTGTGAACTATCTTACGCTAGGACAGTTAGTGAGATTTTGCAAGTCGCGGGGAGAGTTACAGATAGTGCAACGTGAACCCAAGATCCGAGCTGATGTTGGCCTCGTGTGCGGATATTGGCCAATGGTTTCAGTGTCAGATCAGATCAAAACTGGATCTTGGGTTCGTGTCACGCTATCTGTAACCACCATGACTTGCCTGGACTTGCAAAATCTCACTAACTGTCCTAGCCTGAGATAGTTCACACCTCTTTAACCTGTTCTCAACCCTCTCTCTGCTCGCACTGACTCGCATTGTACCTGTAAAGATTTGATTACCTGTTCAGACTCGCATTCCAACCATTATCTTTCAATTGAGTTTGTGTCTACATATGGCCCGTCTGAGAACCCAATCCTCCACTCACCCCATGAAGGGGCAGCGCTCCGAAAGCTCATGCTACCAAATAAACCTGTTGGACTTTAACCTGGTGCTGTGAGACTTCTTTCTGTACATTAACACTGCAATGAAGTTACTGTGAAAATCCCCTGTTCCCCACACTCTGGTGGGTACACTGAGGGAGGGTTTAGCATAGCCATTGCACCTAACCAGCGCGTCTTTCGGACTGTGGGAGGAAACCGGAGCACCCGGAGGAAACCCACGCAGACACGGGGAGAATGTGCGGACTCCGGATAGACGGTGGTCCAAGACGGGAATCGAACCCGGGTCCTGGGTGTTAACAATAGTGCTGCCCGTGCAAAGCTTTTAGTCTTCATTGAGTTAATCCAGATATCCAAAACTCATGCAAGGTTATCCTCTAGTCTTCCACAAAGGGGAGAAATGAGCAGCTGCTGGAGGAAGCTGGTGTTGGGAGGTACGTGTTTGAGGCAGTGTTACCGAGGAAGCTTACGCATAGTTTGGGGACATGGGCCACAACGTCCCGGCCGACCTCACCCCAAAACCGGAAAATACACCCTCCTGAAGTCACCAGGCCTTTGCACGGTCTGTCCCCATCCCCCGCTTGCCCTCTACGATTCCCACGGTAGGCTAGAAGGGAATGCCACCCTGCACCCCCCCACCGTGATGTGACGAAGAGGGAAGGGTTTGGAAGAAAGATGGAACGCGAGGCTGAACACCTTGGAAAGCGTGTGCAGAGGAGTGCCGGGATGGCACAGGTGGATGGATAACGTCAGCATGTACACCGGCCTCTCTCTGGATCGAGGGTGGGGGAGATCGGAAATCCGTGGAGAAAGATCGTTCATATTGCGGCTCGGATTGAGGGCAGGCAGAACACGAGATTCTGCCCTGAACTACTCAGCACTTTGTTAACGTTCCTGACACTGTGCAGATGTGGCGGAGAACGTGCAGACTACACACAGACAGTGACCCAAGGCCAGGAGTCGAACCTGGGCCCCTGGCGCTGTGAGGCAGCAGTGCCAACCGCTGTGCCACCGCGTGGCCCATGCTCAAATATATCTGGTCACTGGAGACCTCAGCCTGGTTCTGTTGGTGAGTGACCAATGGAGACCCTGATGTCGAACCGGCGCTCGCGATTTAACCTATCCCGGATTGCCCCTGCTGAACTTTGACCTCCGACCTCTGTACCTTCAGCTCCCTTGTCGCTAAAGCCCTGAAACTCCCCCCCCACCCCCGGCACCTCTTTCCCCTCCATTAAGACGCTCTTTAAAATGTTTCTCTTTGACAGAGATTGCCTTCATTGGCAACACTTTCTTCCATAATTCTCTGGCAAGAAAAAAAATGTTTAATTAAAGCTCTCTGTTGCTGAGTTTCAGTGGACCATCTACGCTGCGAGTAGGAGCTTCACACTTCGGTTAGTGTAGCCCTTGACCTACCCCCCCCGCCCCCAAACCCAACCTCAAGGCGTCCAATTACTTGTTGCGGCAATCCCTGTCTCCACAAGCCGGGTAGACCTGCTGCACAACTACACCTTCTCTCACCATAGCAACTTTCCCCGAGAAAGATTGTCTGGAAGATTGGCAAAACCAGTCAGAGGCATAGTCAGGGCAGACCATAAATGCTCTCGGTGAGATGGGTTTTAAAGGAGATGGAGGGGCCATCAGTAGTGGGGCAAAACAGGGCAGAAAGGCACATCATAGGACCCTACAGTGCAGAAAGAGGCCCTTCAGTCTGCACCCAACACAATCCCACCCAGGCCCTACCCCCATATATTATACCCACTAATCCCTCTAACCTACACATCCCTGGACACTGAGCGGCAATTTCTTAGCACAGCCAATCAACCCAACCCACATACCTTTGGACTGTGGTAGGAAACCCACGCAGACACGAGGAGAATGCGCAAACTCCACAGACAGGGACCCGAGCCGGGAATCGAAGCCAGGACCCCGGAGCTGTGAAACAACAGTGCTAACCCACTGTGCTACCGTACCGTGCGGGAAGAACGGAGTTGGGGTGTATGCCTCGATTGTGGGGCTGGAGGGGGGGCTAGCGACACGCAAGTGGGCGATTCCATGTAAGTACTTAAGCAAATTGGTGAGATGGTTCAGATGGAATGAGAGTTGAGGCTTCAATCCATACGGCCAATGGATTTGTGGCACAGTGCTTAGCACTGCTGCTTCACAGGGCCAGGGACCCAGGTTCGATTCCGGCCTCGGCTCACTGTCTGTGCGGAGTCTGCATGTTCTTCCCATGCCTGCGTGGCTTTCCTCTGGGAGCTCCGGTTTCCTCCCACAGCCCGGAGGATGTGTGGGTTAGGTGGATTGGCCATGCTAAATTGCCCCTTAGTGTCCAAAGATGTGTAGGTTAGGTGGATTGGCCATGCTAAATTGCCTCGTACAGTTGAAAGACGTGCAGGTTTGATGGATTGGTCATACTAAATTGCCCCTTGGTATTAGGGAGATTAGTAGGATAAATACGTGGATTTATGGTGACAGGGTCTGGGTGGGATTATTGTTGGTGCAGATTTGATGGGCTGAATGGCCTTCTGCACTGTGGGGATTGCATGATTAGAAGGAGGACGTGACCACATTGGAGGGGGTTCGGAGGAGATTGTTGAGAATGTTGCCAGGATTGGGGAAGTCTAGCTCTGAGTGAAGAGGGGCTAGGTGGGAGGAAGCTGAGGGAGATTTACCTGAATAGCAGAGCAGCCGTGATGGGCCAAATGGCCTACTTCTACTTCTGTACCTTCTGGTCTTATGGGATACAATGAAAAGCAGCTGATGCTAGGGAGGGCCCATTTCCTTTAGTTAACGTGTCAGCGGAAACTCTCGTCATATTTTGAAAATACTCGCATATTCTGCAGAGAGAGAGGTGGACCAAGAGCTGGAGTGTGGGATCAGGCTGGATAACCCTGTTACGTGATGTGGAGACGCCAGCGTTGGACTGGGATAAACCCAGTAAGAAGTCCCGCAACACCAGGTTAGAGTCCAACAGGTTTATTTGGTAGCAAAATGCTACTAGCTTTCAGGGCTTTTCCCCTTCGTCAGGTGAGTGGGGAGTTCTGAACATATAAAGGTACACACTCAGTTTACAGTATTCCGTAGCCCCGAAAGCGAGCGGCTTTTGCTACCAAATAAACCTGTTGGACTTTAACCTGGTGTTGTGAGACTCCTTCCTGTGTTAACCCTATTACAGCCAGGACAGACACGATGGGTAGAATGGTCTCCCACTGCATCATAGATTTGCCCTGTTCTGCTTTCCTACATGTACGGGGGCAAAGTGAATCTGAGAGCATGAAGTGGTCAGAATTCATTTGAATTTGGGGCGGCACGGTAGCACAGTGGTTAGCACTGCTGCTTCACAGCTCCAGGGTCCTGGGTTCGATTCCCAGCATGGGTCACTGTCTGTATGGAGTTTGCACATTCTCCCCGTGTCTGTGTGGGTTTCCTCCGAGTACTCCGGTTTCCTCCCACAGTCCAAAGATGTGCGGGTTAGGTTGATTGGCCGTGCTAAGAAATTGCCCCTTAGTGTCCAGGGGTGTGTAGGTTAGAGAGATTAGTGGGTATAATACGTAGGGATATGAGAGTAGGGCCTGGGTGGGATTGTGTTCGGTGCAGACTTGAAGGGCCTCTTTCTGCACTGTAGGGTTCTATGATCTAGCTATGACTGTAACAATATATTCTGCACTCTCTCCTTTCCTTCTCTATGCATGGTATGCTTTTTCTGTATAGCACGCAAGAAACAATACTTTTCACTGTATGCTAATACATGTGACAATAATAAATCAAATCAAAGTTTATTTATTAGTGTCACAAGTAGGCTTACATTAACACTGCAATGAGATTATTGTGAAAATCCCTTACATGCCACACTCCAGCGCTTGTTCGGATACACTGAGGGAGAAATTAGCATGACCAATGCACTTAACCAGCATATTTTCTGGACTGTGGGAGGAAATCGGAGCATCTGGAAGAAACCTACGCAGACATGGGCAGACTCCGCACAGATGGTGACCCAAGCTGGGAATCAAACTCGGGTCCCTGGCGCAGTGAGGCAACAGTGCTAACCACTGCGCCACGATTGTGGATTACAACATCACAGTGAAAACAGCAACCGACAGCGTTGGTCTTCCCTGTTTACCTGGAGATTACTGCTGACCAGCTGAGGGTTATCCAATCAGCACCCTGTTCTCATGTTGCACAAATTGCCTTTGAAGTTCCATTTGAAATTTGACATTCTTGTGACTGTCCTGATGAGTGCAGGATGCAAAGTTTCTGCAGCATGTTTCTTTTATTTCAGCAATACTCAAGTGCTGTATTACCAAGTGACTAAAAGAGAGACATGGTGAGGATTTTGACCCAGCGGCAGTGAAGGAGCGAGTGACGTATTTCCAAGTCAGGATGCAGTAAGAAGTTTCATAACACCAGGTTAAAGTCTAACAGGTTTATTTAGTAGCATAAACTTTCGGAGCGCTGCCCCTGTGAGTTATTCATCTGATGAAGGAACACTGCTCTGAAAGCTCGTGATTTCAAATAAACCTGTTGGACTTTAACCTGGTGTTGTGAGACTTCTTGCTGTGCCCACCCCAGTCCAACGCCGGCATCTCCACATCAAGTCAGGATGGTGAGTGGCTTTTTAAAATTAATTCATGGGACATGGGTGGCCAGCATTTATTGCCCATCCCTATTTGCCCTTGGAGGGCAGTTGAGAGTCAACCACATTGCTGTGGCTCTGGGAGTCACATGTAGGCCAGAGCAGGTAAGGACGGCAGATTTCCTTCCTCAAAGGACATTGGTGAATCAGATGGGTTTTTCTAATAATCGACAATGGTTTCATGGTCATCGGTAAATTCTTAATTACAAATATTTTTTATTGAATTCAAATTCCACCATCTGCCGTGGCGGGATTCAAACCCAGGTCCCCAGAACATTAGCTGGGTTTCTGGATTAATAGTCCAGCGATAATACCACTAGGCCATCACTTGGAGGGGAACTTGCAGATGGTGGTGTTTCCATGTATCTGCGGCCCTTGTCCTTCTAGATGGTGGTGGTAGTGTGTTTGGAAGGTGCTGTTGGAGGAGCCTTGGGTGAGTTGCTGCAATGCATCTTGTAGATGGTACACACGGCTGCTACTGTCCGTTGGTGATCCGGTGCCGGAGATATTGGGTTTAATTTTCCACTCCCGCTGAAGCTAATGGACTTCTGGATGGCTCACTGCATTTTCCAGCCCCATGGTGACAGGGCTATAAAATTCCACACATCTGGGCGGGATTTTACGGCCTCGCTTGGGTTAAGGCTAGCAATGCCTGCCCGAGGTCACGGAAATTTCTATCATCAGACCCTTGCCCGAATCTGTGGACTTTATCCCTACGATTAGTTGGATTGTAAACAGATGACGGCTGGGATTTTCTGACCTTGCCCATTGCTGGGGTTCTCCAGCCCCGCTGCAGTGAATGGAGTTCAGGCCGAGTGCCAAATTCTCCGTTCTTGCTGGCAGCGATGGCGGGGCGAACGAGATTGGAGGATCCGGGTCGATGTCTCCGATTCTGAATCGATTTAACTGTATAATGGCTTGTCCACTTTTCTTGATCATTGACTTTGGAAATCTCCCATCCTCCTTCTCTTCAGTCACATTTCCCAATCACACTGCGGTGACTTAGCGATGGCAACGCACTTCGTAGAATCACAGAATCCCTACAGTGCAGAAGGAGACCATTCAGCCTATCATCCTGCACTGATCACAATCCCACACAGACCCCGGACCCGTAGCCTCAGATATTTACCTGTTAACCCCCCTAACATTAAGGGAAAATTTAGCATGGCCAATCCACCTAACCTGCATACCTTTGGACACTAGGGGGCAATTTAGAACATAAGAACATAAGAAATAGGAGCAGCAGTAGGCCATCTAGCCCCTCGAGCCTGCCCCGCCATTCAGTAAGATCACGGCTGATCTGTCGTGTCTCAGTTCCACTTTCCTGCCCTCTCCCCATAACCCTTAATCCCCTTGCCTATCAAAAACCTATCAACCCGCGGCTTAAATATATTTAGCGAGGCAGCCTCCACCACTTCAACGGGCAGAGAATTCCAGAGATTCACCACCCTTTGAGTGAAGAAGTTCCTCCTCATCTCCGTTCTAAACCGCACCCCCCCCCCCACTTTATTTTGAGGCTGTGCCCTCTAGTCCTACTGTCCTTTCTGAGTGGGAAGAGTCTCTCCACCTCTATCCTATCCATCCCATTCATCATCTTATACGTCTCAATGAGATCTCCCCTCATTCTTCTAAACTCTAACGAGTACAAGCCTAGTTTATTCAGCCTCTCCTCACAGTTCAACCCCCCCAGCTCCGGTATCAGCCTAGTAAACCTCCTCTGCACTCCCTCCAAGGCCAAAATATCCTTGCGTAAGTGCGGCGACCAAAACTGCACACGGTACTCCAGCTGCGGCCTCACCAGTGCCCTGTACAGCCGCAGCAAGACCTCCCTACTTTTATATTCAATCCCCCTCGCTATGAAGGCCAGCATCCCATTCGCCTTCCTGACCACCTGCTGCACCTGCAGGCTGGGTTTTTGCGACTCATGCACAAGGACCCCGAGGTCCCTCTGCACCGTCGCCTGCTGCAGTTTTTCGCCATGCAAGTAATAGTCCTTCCTACCATTATTCCTACCAAAGTGGACCACCTCGCACTTGCCAACATTAAATTCCATTTGCCATTTCCTGGCCCATTCGCCCAGCCTATCTAGACCCTTCTGCAGACTTTCCACACCCTCCGCAAAATTTGCCGTTCCACAATCTTGGTGTCATCAGCAAATTTCGACACCATACACTCGGTTCCCTCTTCCAGATCGTCTATATAAATGGTAAATAGCTGAGGACCCAGCACCGATCCCTGGGGCACTCCACTAGTCACCAACCGCCAATCCGAATAGCACCCATTAACCCCCACTCTCTGCCTCCTATTTGACAGCCAATCCTCTATCCACGCTAACACCCTACCCCCAACTCCATGCCCCCTGACCTTCTGTAATAACCTCTTGTGCGGTACCTTGTCAAACACCTTCTGAAAATCAAGGAACACCACATCCACCGGCTCTCCTCTATCCACCGCTCTAGACACATCCTCATAGAACTCCAGTAAATTCGTCAGACACGACTTCCCCTTAACGAAACCGTGCTGCGTCTGCTCTATCAAGCAATTCCCCTCAAAATGCCTCGCTATTTTCTCCTTGATCATGGATTCTAACATTTTACCTACAACAGACGTTAAACTAACCGGCCTATAATTCCCCGCCTTTTGCCTGCCACCCTTAAACAACGGCGTAACATCAGCCGTTTTCCAATCTTCCGGCACTTCCCCGGAATCCGGCGATGTTTGGAAAATAATCACCAAGGCGTCCACTATCACCTCCGCCATTTCTTTCAGAACCCTCGGATGCATTCCATCCGGTCCTGTGGACTTGTCCACAATCAGTCCCTCCAGTCTGTCAAGCACCGCCTCTCTAGTAACAATAATGTCATTCAGGTCCTCCACTCCTACCACCTTTCCATCGCTAACACCCGGCAAATTATTCACGTCCTCCTCCTCCGTGAAGACCGAAACAAAGAAGTTATTCAAGACCTCAGCCATTTCCCCATCCCCTACCACTAAGTCCTCCCTCTCATCCTCTAAGGGCCCAACGTTCACCCTAGTCAGCCTCTTCCTTTTTATATATTTATAAAAACTCTTACTATCCTTTTTTATATTAAGCGCTAGCCCAGCTTCATAGTTTATCCTACCCTTCTTTATCAACTCCTTCGTCATTCTTTGTTGACATTTAAACCTCTCCCAATCCTCTTCTCGCCCAGTACTCTTAGCTACTCTAAACGCATCCGCTTTTAATTTAATACTTTCCTTTACCTCCTTCGTTATCCACGGCTGATTATCTCTCCTCCTACGATCCTTTTTAACCATTGGAATAAATTTCTGCTGAGCACCAAGAAAGATCTCCTTAACGATCCTCCACTGTTCCTCAGCAGACCTACCTTCCAACGCGCTCCCCCAATCAACATTCGCCAATTCCTCTCTCATCCTATCGTACTCCCCTCTGTTCAAACAAAGGACACAGGTCTGGGAACCCACTTTCTCCTCCTCCATCTGCATCAGAAACTCCACCATACAATGATCACTCTTCCCAAGAGGATCCTTACAGTCATAGCTGGGGTGCAGAGAAAGATCAACTTAGGTCCATTCAAAAGTCTGATGGCAGCAGGGAAGAAGCTGTTCTTGGGTCGGCTGGTACGTGACCTCAGACTTTTGTATCTTTTTCCCCACGGAAGAAGGTGGAAGAGAGAATGTCCGGGGTGCAGGGGGGTCCTTAGTTATGCTGGCTGCTTTGCCGAGGCAGCGGGGAGTGTAGACAGAGTCAATGGATGGGAGGCTGGTTTGCGTGATGGATTGGGCTACGTTCACGACCCCTGGTTCTAGAATTCTCCGCCAAGGGAAGCAATTTTATCCTGTCCAATCTAACTCTTTCCGTCACAGTTTTGTCCACCTCTATCAAGTCCTCCCCTCAGTCTTCTTTGTTCCAACGAAAATAACCCCAGCCTGTGGAATCTCTTCTCATCGCTACACTTTCCCAGCCCTGGCATCTTAGGCCGAGCAGTCTAAGTCCGTAAGCAATGGAATGTAAAGGGCTGCGATGGAAGCAGAGAGATGGCAGAGAAGTAGGGCACCTTTGAGCCAAATCCCTTTTCGGACTTTTGGCTCAGATCAAGTGGAGCGTCTGCTCTTAATGTCTGCTACGGGTGACACAGTGGTTAGCACTGCTGCGTCACAGTGCCAGGGACCCGGGTTCGATTCCCGGCTTGGGTCACTGTCTGTGTGGAGTCTGCACGTTCTCCCCATGTCTGCGTGGGTTTCCTCCGGGTGCTCCGGTTTCCTCCCCCAGTCCGAAAAATGTGCTAAATTCCCCCTTAGTGTACCCGAACAGGCGCCGGAGTGCGGCAACTAGGGAATTTTCACAGTAACATAATTGCAGTGTTAACGTAAATTTCTTGTGACACTAAATAAATAAACTTTAAAAGAGGGTGGCTAACAGCGAACTTGCAGTGGCTCTGGAGTCACAGGTAGGCCAGACCGGGTAAGGATGGCAGATTTCCTTCTCTGAAGGACAGTAGTGATTCTTTTATGTACCTTACTAAGGTGGCACAGTGGTTAGCACTGCTGCCTCAGAGTGCCAGAGGCTTGAGCTAGACTCTGGTCACTGACTGTGAGGAGTTTGCATATTCTCCTTGTGTCTGCGTGGGTTTCCTCCGGATGCTCCGGTTTCCTCCCACAGTCCAAAGATGTGCGGGTTAGGTTGGATTGGCCATGCTAAATTGACCAGGGGGGATTAGCAGGGTAAATATGTGGGGTTCCCGGGATAGGGCCTGGGAAGGATTCTGGTCGTTGCAGACTGGATGGGCCAAATGGCCTCCTTCTGCGCTGTAGGGGTTCTATGATTCAATGGTGTTGAGTACTTACCGACAGAGGGTAGGGGTGCTTTGGATTTCCATGCCACCATGTGACTCCAATCGCTCCACGTGCTGTTATATCTCTCTGGATTGTCCTCGACGATCTTAACACGGATTTGCGCCTTGTAGACGCGGTCTGCTTTCAGGTTAGCCGCATCGATCTTCGTCCTCTGTTCATTTTGCACAACCTGAAACCTCTTGGCATCCTAGAACGTGAAAGAATGGTGGGTAACTCAACCTGAAGCTCCCAGCAAAGACTTCCTTTCTATTCTTCATTGGACAATGGCTGGGCCAGCATTTATTGCCCATCCCTAGTTGCCCTTGGAGGGCAGTTGAGAGTCAACCACATTGCTGTGGCTCTGGAGTCACATGTAGGCCAGACCGGGTAAGGGCGGTAGATTTCCTTCTCTAAAGGGCATTAGTGAACCAGATGGGTTTTTCCGACAATGGTTTCATGGTCATCAGGAGATTCTGAATTCCAGATTCTTTTTACTGAATTCAAATTCCACCAGCTGCCGTGGCGGGATTCGAACACCAGGTTCCCAGAACATGAGCTAAGTTTCTGGATTAATAGTCTAGCGATAATACCACTAGGCCATTGCCTCCTTGCTTGGCGAGATGACCTGTGGCACAGTGCTGAACCACAAGCTGTGTTCACCACTAAAGAACCGTAGAATTCTTACAGTGCTGAAGGAGGCCATTCAGCCCATCGGGCCTGCACAAACACCTCAGGCCCTATTCCCATAACCCCACATATTTATCCTGCTCCTCCACCTGCCACGAAGGGGCAATTTAGCACGGCTAACCCACCTAACCCGCACATCTTTGGATGGAAACCGGAGCAATGGGAAGAAACCCACTCTGACACGGGGAGAACGTGCAAACCCCGAGCAGACAGTGACCTGAGGCTTGGGGGGGAATTGAACCCGGGTCCCCGACGCTGTGAAGCAGCAGTGCTAACCACCGCGCCACCGTGCTGCCCATTTTGGTAGGATCTGAAAATGCTCTCCATCTTCCACCCAATTTCGTAGACTTTGTAAACATGGGACGGCACGACGGCACAGTGGGTTAGCACTGCTGCCTCGCACACCAGGGACCTGGGTTCGATTCCTGGCTCGGGTCACTGCCTGTGTGGAGTCTGCACATTCTCCCCGTGTCTGTGTGGGTTTTCGCTGGGCGCTCCGATTTCTTCCCACAGTTTAAAGATAGTTTGGTGGATTGGCCATGGTAAGTTGCCCCTTAGCGTCCAAAGGCAATTTAACATGGCTGATCCACCCTAAGCTGCACGTTTCTGGAAAATCCACCCGGTATACAAAAATGAATGAACTTACTCTCCAGTGTTCGTCCTCAGTCTTGTATCTCGTTTTGAATTTCAGTTTATCCTCAAAAACGTCATCACGCTCCACCAGCCAAACAAAATCTGTCCCAATTCTGGAATTATTGACGACTGTCAAGTTGTACGGTGGCATTAGCTTGAGTACAAGACAGAAACGATCGGATGCATCATTTTCTCAGCGGCTGAAGAGGCCTTTTGGTTGTATCACAGCTCGGTATGGGCTCCTGCTCTGCCCAAGACCGCAAGGAACGCAAAGGGTCGTGAACGAAGCCCAGTCCATCACGCAAACGATCCACTGACCCCGTCTACACTCCCCGCTGCCTCGGGGAAAAGCAGCCAGCATAATTAAGGACCCCACGCACCCCGGACATTCTTTCTTCCGTCGGGAAAAAGATACAAAACTCTGAGGTCACGTACCGACCGACTCAAGAACAGCTTCTTCCCTGCTGCTGTCAGACTTTTGAATGGACCCACCTCGCACTAAGTTGATCCTTCTCCACACCCTAGCTATGACTGTGACAGTATATTCTGCACCCTCTCCCTTCCTTCTCCCCCTATATACTCTATGTACGGTATGCATAGAGCGCAAGAAGCCATTGGAAAGGAATTGGTTAAGCATTTGGAAAGGAGAATTGTAAAAAGACAGGAGGAAGGAGATGGAAAATGGGCTTCCAGCAGAGATGCGATGGGCCAAATGGCCTTTAGTGTGTCCTATTCTCTCTGAGGCCAGGAAGCCGTTCCAGGAGCAGGCATTGGTGGGGTTTATTGAAGTTGGGAGGTATGGGAGATGTATCCAAGGCAAAGATTGTTTTAGACGTCTGGTAGCTGAGACAGAAATTTATCGGGCCAAGGTTCACAGTTTTTGTTTCAGACTTGCTTAGGTTTTGTAGCTGTCATAAGAAATAAGAAAGAGGAGCAGGAGTAGGCCATCTAGCCCTTCGATCCTAGTATGTTAAAACTGTCACGTTTATGACCATGTTCTAGCCCAAAGAAGGCTGAATGGCCATGCAATGACAAAAGTGGGCAGTTGTCAGGAGTATGAGGGTGTGGGAGGTTTCCCTGGGAGTACGGGATTTTGGCTGTCCTCCCTGGGAGTGTGGGGGTTCTCCCTGGGATTGTGGGAACTCTCCCCCAGGAGTGTGGGGATTCTGTCCTCGGGCATGGGGGAGTGTGGAAGTTCTCCCCAAGAGCGTGAGAGTTCCCCCCACGAGTAGAGAATTGCTGGGAGTTTTCCCTGGGAACGTAGGAGTGTGGGAGTTCTATCCGGCAGTGGGGGAGAGTGGGAGTTTTTCCCTGGGAGTGTGGGAATTCTTTCCGGAAGTGTGAAATTGTGGGGGTTCTCCCCGAGAGTGTGGGAGTGTAAGAGTTCTACCTGGGAATGTGGGAGTGTGGGAATTCTCCCCGGGAATGTGGGAGTTGTCACAGGGATGTGGGAGTTCTCCCCGGGACTGGGGAATTGTGGGAATTCTCCCCAAGAATGTGGGAGTTCTCCCAGGAAGTGTAGGTGTTCTCCTGGGAACGTGGGAGTTATTCCCAGCAGTCAGAGAGTGTGGGAGTTCTTCCCGGGAGTGTGGGAGTTCTGCCCAGGACTGTGGGAGTTCTCTCCAGGAGTGGACGAATGTGGGAGTTCTCCCTGGGATCGTGGTGGCACAGTGGTTAGCACCACTGCCTCACAGCACCAGGGACCCAGGATCGATTGGGTCACCGTCTGTGCGGAGTTTGCACATTCTCCCCATGTCTGCGTGGGTTTCCTCCGGGTGTGCCGGTTTCCTCTTACAGTCCAAAGCTGTGCAGGTTGGGTGGATTGGCCATGCTAAATTGTCCCTTAGTGTCCAAAGACGTGCAAGTTAGGTGGCCGGTAAATATGTGGGGTTACAGTGATGGGGCGGGGAAGGGGGCCTGGTTAAGATACTCTGTCAGAGGGTTGGTGCAGAGGACACAATGGCTTCTTTAGCGCAGTTGGGGTTCTATGATCTACACACAGGTACACAGCCAGGCTGGAAGGGAGGAAATGGTTCAAATAGAATGCTTAATTTCACCTACTGTGTTGGAATGGTTTAAATTCTTGAATCCATGCAACCTCCTGGAGAGGCCCAGGCCCTGGGCACGACAGAGAGATGTTAAAAGCCTGCACGGGAGCAAAGTAGGGGACCTCAAGGTGGCAAATTCTGTTTTGTCTCTTCGATGAGCTCGATTCCTGCTTTGGCCTGCAGGTCAGTGGGAAATCAGAGCTGCAAAACACAAAACGGGGTCAGAGCAAAGAGAAAACAAGACAGGAACTGTCCTCCTGAGCTGGCCCAAGGGTCGCCGGACGATGCTGCTTCCTGCAGGGAATGCTGGGAGTGTGCTCCCTACAGCGCAGAAGGAGGCCATTCGACCCATCAAGCCTGCACAGACAACTATCCTACCCAGGCTCTATCCCCATAACACCACACGTTAACCCTGCTAATCCCCCTGATGTTAAGGGCGAGTTAGCATGGCCAATCCACCTCACCTTAGCTTATGAAGATAGGTTGAATAGACTGGGTCTGTACTCATTAGAGTTTAGAAGGCTGAGCTTGGGGGGGGGGGGGGGGGGGGGGGGGGAATCTTATAGAGACTTACAAGATAATGAAGGGGATGGATAGGGTAGAGGTAGAGAGATTCTTCCCGCTTAGGAAGGAAATCAGGACTAGAGGGCACAGCCTCAAAATAAGGGAGGGACAATTTAGAACGGAGTTGAGGAGGAACTTCTTCACTCAAAGGGTGGTGAATCTCTGGAATACTCCGCCCATTGAAGTGGTGGAGGCTGCCTCGCTGAATATATTTAAGTCACGGGTAGATAGATTTCTGATAGACAAGGGAATTAAGGGTTACGGGGAGAAAGTGGGAAAGTGGAACTGATCCACTTCAGATCAGCCATGATCTTATTGAATGGCGGGGCAGGCTCGAGGGGCTGGATGGCCTACTCCTGCTCCTATTTCTTATGTTCTTAACCTGCACATCTTTGGACACTAAGGGACAATTAAGCATGGCCAATCCACCTAATCTGCACTAATCTTTGGACATTAAGGGGCAGTTTAGCCAATTTAGTCTGTCACCTGTAGCTTGAGGGCACCACTCCACATCAAACATGGCTGATCACGGATCTCTCCCACTTTTACCGCCAACCACTGGCGCGTTTGGAAGGATTTGACAGGCTGAGGTTCTGTTTTGGCTATGTCATGAATGCCCCTTCCATGACCATCGAGTCCAAGAACAAAGAACAACACAGCAGGGGAAACAGGCCCTTCGGCCCAACGAGCCCGCGCTGCCATTGTGAGTCCCCTCTTCCACCCGTGACCCTTGTCTATGCTTGTGGCACTCCACATTGGAAACCAGACTGAGGGGAGACTAATTTAGGGACAATTTGTTACACCCATTAGCCTAAGGGCACATCTTTGGGGTGTGGGAGGAAACCGGAGCACCTGGAGAAAACCCACGCAAGCACGGGGAGAATGCGCAAACCCTCACAGACACCGGCCCAAATCCACGTATCTGCACAGCAAACAGGGATAGTCCTGGGTCGGGATTTGAACCTGGAGCTTTTGGCTCAGAGACGGGGACATTAACCCCACTGCACCACAGGACGATAATGGTGAGAGCCAACCGAACAGTGACATATCTTCTTTGGCATCGAACACTGCCTGGTAATCCTTTAGTCTTCGGGACATTCTTTTTGTGATGTGAAAGGTGCAACCCTCGGTGTAAGCTGTTGCTGTGTAAATGCCAATGTTAATCTTGGTCATGCTAAACTGTCAAAACAAGGTGAAATCAGAGAGAGTTTTGGCCTTTAGCCAAAGGCAGCGTTGTGGAGCTTCTGAACAACCTTTCTGCTACATTCTGTTGTTTATTAACTCAGGAAGTGGCTTCAGTAAATACGCGATCGAGGCTTTAAATTTATTTACGATTTCAACTCACGTCTCGAGAATTGCACAAAGACTTAGCACTTCAAGTCTCTAATGTTTTTTGCCTGTGTTGTGCATGTCTGGAGGGAGGTCATCCATGCTCTATTTACACATTTTTATGCATTAAGATACGACATCCCTCTCCAAATAGAAAGAAATACGCTGCTTTACACACCAATGGATCTTTAGTCTCGGCACCATGAGGTTTGGAACACCTCATGACTGCATCACGGTGGCACAGTGGGTTAGCGCTGCTGCCTCTCAGCGCCAGGGACCCGGGTTCAATTCAGCCTTGGGTGACAGCCAGTGCGCAGGTTCTCCCCTGTATCTGCGTGGGTTTCCTCCAGGTGCTCCCGGTTTCCTCCTGCACTCCAAAGATATGCAGGTTAGGTGGATTGGCTATGCTAAATTATCCTTAGTGCCCAAAGATGTGTAGGTTAGGTGGATTGGCCATGCTAACTTGCCCCTTAGTGTCCAAAGATGTACAGAGTAGGTGGATTGGCCATGCTAAATTGCCCCTTACATTACTTACAGTGCAGAAGGAGGCCATACAGCACATCGAGCCTCCACCGACAGCAATCCCAGCCAGGTCCTATCCCCAGAACCCCACATATTTACCCTATTACTCCCTCTGACACTAAGGGGCAATTTAGCATGGCCAAACCACCTGACCTGCACATCTTTGGGGTGTGGGAGGAAACTGGATGTGGGAAAGCAAAACCACATTTTTTTTTGTCAATGTCGCGCTCCAGTCTCACCCCAGCTCCTCTGACCAATGGTGTGGCTAAGGGGAGGACACGGGATCTGAGAGTGCTTCCAGCGGGCACGGAGGGACTGGGCGGGCAGGGACCATGCCACTCATTGTCAGGTTTGCTTTGTGTTGGGTCTAACTCTTTCTCCTTCATTTCTGGGGCTGACTGAATTGGTCATATCTCTGAAACACTCTCTACTTTGTGGACACCCAGTTCAGCAATTATTTTTTATTCATTCCTGGGACATGGGCATCGCTGGCTGGGCCAGCATTTATTGCCCATCCCTAGTTGCCCGAGGGCAGTTGGGAGTCAACCACATTGCTGTGGCTCTGGAGTCACATGTAGACCAGACCGGGTAAGGACGGCAGATTTCCTCCCTTGAAGGAACACCGGTGAACCAGATGGCTTTTCCAACAATGATTTCATGGTCATCAGTAGATTCTTAATTCCAGGTTTTTTTTATTGAGTTTACATTCCACCATCTGCTGTGGGGGGATTCGAACCCGGTTCTCCAGAATGTTAAGGTTTATTTATTCGTCACAAGTAGGCTTACATTAACACTGCAATGAAGTTACTGTGAAAATCCCCTAGTTGCCACACTTGGCGCCTGCTCGGGTACACTGAGGGAGAATTCGGTATGGCCAATCCACCTAACCAGCACATCTTTGGACTGTGGGAGGAAACCCACGCAGACACGGGGAGAATGTGCAGACTTCGCACAGACAGTGACCCAAGCTGGGAATCGAACTCGGCTCCCTGGTGCTGTGAGGCAGCCGGGCTAACCAAGGTAGTGCTGAGTCTGGTTAGGTGCATTGGCCAGGATGGCAGATTTTTTTTTCTCTGCAAGGGTGAACCAGATGGATTTTTACAACACTCGATGGTCAGGGAGACCAGCTTTTAACTCAAGATTTGTGGATTGAATTGAAATTCCACCGTGGTGGGACTTGAACCATCGTTCCCCAGTGCATTAGTCAGGGTTCCTGGATTAATAGTCCAGTGACCATTACTACTGTGCCATCATTGTGGTAGTGAACACCACACCCCAGCAGTAGAGGTTTCTCCTGAGTTGTCTGCTGGGTTTACTAGAAGCAATGACATAATCATAGGGCAGGATTTTCTAGCCGCATTCGCCCCAAGACCGGAAAGTCCGTCCCGAGGACAACAGATTTTTCCATGGTCCGCCTCTCTGTCCGCTATGATTAGAGGGCGGGATGGGAAAACTCCTACCATGGGCTCTAGTTTTGAGCTCAACCACATGTGAAAACATCTTCTCGATGATGTTAGGGAGCAGATCAAAAACCCAAAGGTTTATTAGGAAGTTAGACTAGACCCGAACTTTTTTTGATTTTGACCTTAGTGTGAGGATAAGGTGTTTAACTCCAGGTGTGATTCTATTGACACACTAGGAAGCTTTTATCAAAGCAAACTTTATTTCACAATACTGTTCAACTGTAACAAATGAATTAGCTCAACTTTTAGCTTAATAGGTGCAAATCTTAACAGCTAACCTATCTCTATTAGTTCCAATTTAAGCAATATTCCTCACAGCGTTAAACTCCTCTTCAAAATCAGTTAGCAAACAAAACGGGCTTACGTGCTTTACTTGTTAATAGTCTGAGAGTGGGATTTTACGGCCTCGCTTGCCCCAAAACCGTAAAACACTACCTGAGATCAACACACCTTTCCCGCTCTGATTTCCATGGTGGACAGGGCAGTAAAATTTTGGCCTTAGAGTTAGACACCGCTGGAGAGAGAGAGAGAGAGAGAGAGAGAGAGAGAGAGAGAGAGAGATGTCTGTTTTCTGATAGCTGCCAAGCAGCTGTCTCTACAGAGAGAGGGGAAGATATCTCTTGCTCCTTCTAGACCCTGTCTGCTTTTCCTCTGTAAACTTAACTCCTCCCTTAAGCACATGGCTCTGTCTCTTGTCAATCAACATAATCGAAACCCTATTCTGAAATCCTGGATCGGGGCCGGGGGGGGGGGGGGGGTGGTGGTGGTGGTGGGGGGGGGGCAGCGGTGGTGGTGTGTGGGGAGAAACCAAAAATAAACAGAAAAATGCATTCAATCAGATTAAAACAAACGCTGCATTGGCCAACGTCAATTAGTAGCCTGCATTCTCGGCCTGTGAGCTACCTGCTGCAGACAATTGGGCACCCAGCCAACAGGGCTGAATTTTAAACATACCCCTTCTAAGAAACATGACAAACATTCCCAAAAAAAGAGAAAAATATTTGCTTACGCACCTCTGTGACATCCAAGGCCAGGTTACAACAAGGAAGCAATGAGGGCAATGAGCCTGAACTGAAATCCTTTCATCTTTTGCTGATACTGTAGAAACACAAAAAATAGGGTAAAGCTGATGACCCTTCCTTACATTTAATCCATCCAATGGGGTGGATAAGGAGAGGACACTTCATGCCCTGGAATCATTTAACCCATCCAGAGCCCTCGTCTGATCCCATAGCAAGTTTGTCGGCTCATTGGTTACGTGGAGTGGCTGCTGCTTTCACACCAGCTCAACCTGTCCATCTTTCAACCATTACGTAGCCTTACCTCTCCCTATCTCTGGAACCTTCTCCAGTATTTCAGCCTTCCTCCCAACCCTCCCATCTCTGTGCAGTCTGGTGGTCGCTGTGAGACCTGTTGCCTTTACTCAAACAAACATCTTCTAACATTACAGCTCAGTCACTAGTACAGTGGAACGCAGCCTAAAATTGAAGCTTTTAAGTTTATTTATTTGTGTCACAAGTGGGCTTACGTTAACATGGCAATGAAGTTACTGCGACAACCCCCCCGGTTGCCACACTCCAGCACCCATTCTGGCACACTGAGGGAGAATTTAGCACGGCCAATCCACCCTAACCAGCACGTCTTTCGGATTGTGGGAGGAAACCAGAGCACCCGGAGGAAACCCACGCAGACACGGGGGAGAACGTGCAGACTCTACACAGGCAGTGACTCAAGCTGGGAATCGAACCCGGCTCCCTGGCGCTGCGAGGCAGCGGTGCTAACCACAAGTGCCACCATTTCGTCTGGCCTCTTTAAGGGGCAATCTTTTGAAAGCGTCACCTGACCTGAACTGACCAACCAGGGACCAACTTCACAGAGTCCCTACAGTTCAGAAAGAGGCCATTTGGCCCATCGAGTCTGCACTGACCACAATCCAACCCATTCCCTATCCTAGTATCCCGACATAGTTATGCGCTAATCCCTCTAACCCACGCATCTCAGGACAGCAAGGGGCAATTTTAGCATGGTTAATCAACCTAACCCGCACGTCTTTGGATTGTGGGAGGAAACCCAGGCAGACATGAGGAGAATGTGCAAACTCCACAGAGACAGCGTCCCGAGCCGGGAATCGAACCCAGGTCCCCGGAGCTGTGAAGCAGCAGTGCTAACCACTGTGCTACCGTGCTGCCTGGCCTTGTCGCAGCGGTTTGACTCTGGACTTGCCTGAGCTTGTCCCAGCAGTTTGATCCTGGAATCACCCCTGACTGCTTTGAGTCTGCATCACCTTTTAAATAGCTCTTGTTTGTTAATAAATAAGGCACGTTCATTCTAAAGAGGTGGAGCCTAGTTGCAACAGCTGGCAAAAATAGACTGGCCATTGGCTTTTATTCCAACCACGAACAGAAAACTGAACCTTGGTTTCGTGCATTGAGTAAACACAACACAAGGTACCATCACAGTTGGGCTCGCACCTGATAAGTTTCACACTGTTCTTAGTTTTTGACTCTGATCTGTGTCTGACTACATCAGAACCTCAACTGAAGCCAAATTCACATTTGGCCATTTCACCCAGGGTCTCATCCCGCTTTTCCATTCATACAAAACTAGAAGCAGGTCCTTCAAGCCTGCTCTGCCATTCACTTCTATCATTGCTGATCATCAAATTCAATATCCTGATCCCCCCACCTTCCCCCCCATATCCCTCGATCCCTTTAGCCCCAAGAGTTTTATCGAATTTCTTCTTGGAATCGCGCAACGCTTTGGGCTCAACTACTTCCCGTGGGAGTGAATTCACCACCCTCTAGGGGAAAAGGTTCTCCTCACCTCAGTCCTAAAAGACTTACCTCTTGTCCTCAAATTCTGACCCCTCGTTCTGGACTCCCCCACCATCGGCAACATGCTTTCTGAACCTACCCTGTCCAAACCTGTTAGAATGTTATAAGTTTCTATGAGATCCTCTCTCTTCTAAACTCCAGTGAATATAATCCTGACCGACTTAGTCTCTCCTCATATGACACACCTGCCATCCCAGGAATCAGCCTGGTAAACCCTCACTCTCCTCCCTCTTTAGCAAGGACATTCTTCCTCAGATAAGGACACCAAAACTGCCCACAATATTCCAGGTGTGGCCTCACCAACGCCCTATACAATTGCAGCAAAACATCCCTATCCCCATGCTCTAATCCGCTTGCTATGAAGGCCAACATACCATTTGCCTTCTTTACTGCCTGCTGTACCTGCGCGCTAACTTTCAGTGACTGATGCACGAGGACTCCAAGGTCTCGTTGAGTATCCACCTCCCTCAATTTTAACCCATTCAAGTAATAATCAATCTTCCTATTATTGCTACCAAAGTGGATAACCTCACATTTATCCACATTATACTGCATCTGCCATGCAGATGGCCACACACTCAGCCTGTTCTAATCACGCTGATGCATCTCAGTATCCTCCCCTCAGCTCACCCTCCCATCCAACTTTGTATCATCTGCAAATTTGGAGATAATACATTCAGTTCCTCCTTCCAAATCATTAATATATAATGTGAACAGTTGGGGTCCTGGCACAGATCCCTGCGGAACACCACTAGGCACTGACTGCCAATCGGAAAAAGACCCATTTATGCCAACTCCTTGCTTCTTATCTGCTAACCAGCTTTCTATCCATCTCAAGACATTACCTGCAATCCCATGTGCTTTAACTTTACGTTGAAGTCTGTTCTGCGTGACCTTGTCCAAAGCTATCTGAAAGTCTAAATAAACCACACACGCCAGTTCTCCTTTGCCATTTTACGTTAACGCTCAAAGAATTCCAATAAATGCGTCAAGCATGATTTCCCTCTTGTGAACCCATGCTGACTTTGTCTGATTACACCATTCCCTCCCAAATGCTGATGATAGACTTCCCCAGTACCAACGTTAAGCTCACTGCTCTATAGTTCCCTGTTTTCTCTTTACCTCCCTTTTTGAATGGCATTAGTTACCCTCCAATCTGTAGGAACTATTTCAGTGTCCAAAGCGTTTTGGAAAATAACCACTTAGCTGTGACTGTAACACTACATTCTGCACCTTCTCCTTTCCTTCTTCCCTGTGTATTCTATGAATGGTATGCTCTGTAGCCTGCAAGAAACAATACTCTTCACTCTATCCCAATACATGTGACACTAACAAATCGAATCAACCCTACCATACATACACTGATGGTCAGGACAGATCGAAACTGGTCCCATTCCTCTGGCTATTTAAGGGTTTATAAGACCCTTGTCAGACCCCACTTGGAGTACTGTGTGCAGTACCGGTCGCCTCACTACAGGAAGGATGTGGAAGCTATTGAGAGGGTGCAGAGGAGATTTACGAGGATGTTGCCTGGATTGGGAGGCATGCCTTATGAAGATAGATTGAGGGAGCTAGGTCTCTTCTCCCTGGAGAGACGGAGGTTGAGAGGCTACCTGATAGAGGTTTATAAAATGTTGAGAGGAATAGATAGGGTGGATTCTCGGAGGCTGTTTCCCAGAGCTGAAATGGTCGCTACGGGAGGACACAGGTTTAAGGTGCTGGGGAGCAAGTACAGAGGAGATGTCAGGGGTAAGTTTTTCACTCAGAGGGTGGTGAGTGAGTGGAATCGGCTGCCATCGATGGTGGAGGCGAACTCGCTGGGGTCTTTTAAAAGACTTCTGGATGAGTATATGGGATTTAATGGGATTGAGAGTTACAGATAGTTCTATGGCTTGGTAGGTATGGATGTGATCGGCGCAACTTGTGGGCCGAAGGGCCTGTTTGTGCTGTAGCGTTCCATGTTCTATATCGACTGGCGTTTGTCATCAATTATTTAGTCGCTGAGGGAACCTCCCATCAAATTTCTTCTCTTCCCACATCACAGCCAAAAATAAGGGGTGCGACTTTCCAGCTACGTGACCCCCATCCCCCTGTAACCATCCCCCCCCAACCATAAAATCTCCAACCCAAGATCAAAGGGACTTCCTATGGTGTGCTGAGTTTCCTGTCCCGCCCGCTACGATACCTGCAGCGGAGGCGGGGGGAGGGGGAATGTGTGTGGGATGGGAAATTTACGGCCAAGGGGCGGAATTTTCTGGCCACCCCCCCAAAATGAGGTCAATGGGACCTTCACACGGTCTACTGCCCCTGGGCGGGACAGGGAAGTTTCCTGCCAAGAATGTAGCCTTGAGGGTGCTGTCATTTCCCAGCACGTCCCTGAGTGGGGGCGGGGGGGAGGGGGAGCCCCAGAACTGAAACACGGTCCCGTTGACTTTGCTTCGATCATGCAGTCATTTGGCGACAAGCCATTCTCTGTTGCTGTTTGTTTACAAAAAGAAAACAAAAAGAAAGAAAGCAAAAGCCAACCCCCGACCTCCGTTATCTACCAATCAAGCGCCCACATCTCTTCGCAAAGGCTCGGCCGAGTGAAACTTGTCAGCGCGATAGCGTCTTGTGGGCGACGGGACAAGAGCAACAAAATGGAGGTTTCAGTCAGTATCTTGTGCACAGTTAACAAAAATAACCATGCAGTCGTGTGGAGGGTAAGCGGTTGAGGTTCTCGAATATTTCTGATACGAAGGGAGAGAGAGAGAGAGGCCATTTTAAGCTGTAGTGAAGCCTGCAATTTGACCATTACCTCTCGGTAACCCCTTCAAACTCTTCAAATCAATCTTATTTGCAAAAAGCAACAGAAACCGATGTGGGAATTTCCTGCATTTCGACATGTTTTGTTTCACAAGTACAGCAAATTTAGTGAGGGGACACGGTGTCTATAATAAACAACTAAGGAAATCTCTGGTCCAAATATAACCTCAATAATTGCTTTGCGCTAATGTCTTAGAGAAGGGGGAGGCCCTGGTATAGGGGTAATTACACTGAGGCCCAGGCCAATCGAAATTAGAAGTGGAAGTAGGCCATTTGGCCCTTCGGGCCTGCTGTCCCATTCATTTTGATCATTACTCAGAGAGTGGTTAGGGTGCGGAATACACTGCCTGCTGTGGTAGTCGAGTCGGACACTTGAGGAACTTTCAAGCGGTTACTGGATAGGCACTTGGAGCACACGGGAATGATAGGGAGTGGGATAGCTTGATCTTGGGTTTGGACATAGCTCGGCACAACATCGAGGGCCGAAGGGCCTGTACTGTTCTATGTTCTGTGGTTGATCATCGAATTCAATATCCTGACTCCCCCCACCCCCCTTCCTTCCTTATCCCTTGATCACTTTAGCCCCAAGAACTATTTCTAATTTCTTCTTGAAATCACACAACGTTTTGGCCTCAACTACTTTCTGTGGGAGTGAATTCCACACATTCACCATCCTCTGGGTGACAAAATTTCTCCTCACCTCAATTTACCCCTTGTCCTCAAACTATGACCCCTACTTCTGGACTTCTCCCACCATCAGGAACATTCTTTCTGAATCTATCCTCTCTAACCCCGTCAGAATTTTATAAGTTTCTATAAGATCCCCTCTCACTCTTCTAAACTCCAGTGAATATAATCCCAACGAACAAGTTTGTAGTATCACTTATAGAACCAACTCCACTTTCTAGAGGATTTGGCCAATAAATTTAGTCATAGAGGAAGTAGGCCAAGGCTTTGCTCTGAATTGGAAAAAGTTTGAAGTTTATTTATTAGTGTCACAAGTCGGCTTACATTAACACTGCAATGAAGTAACTGTGAAAATCCCTTAGTCGCTACACTCCAGCGCCTGTTCGGGTACAGTGAGGGAGAACTCAGCATGGCCAATGCACCCTAACCAGCACGTCTCTCTGTCAGTGGGAGGAAACCAGAGCACCCGGAGGAAACCCATGCAGACACGGGGACAATGTGCAAACTGCAAGCAGACAGTGACCGAAGCCAGGAATCTAGCCCAGGCCTCTGGTGCTGCGAGGTATCAGTGCCGCCCCGAACAATGTACCTGAACAGTGTGGCAACTGGAGGATTTTCACAGTAACTTCATCGCAGTGTTAATGTAAGTCTAATTGCGACACTACTGTCCAAAAAAAAGTTTAAACTTTATCGTGGGAGAAAGGTGAGAAAGTGGAACTCTCTACTGCATGGAATAGCTGAGGCAAATAGCGAAGGTAGACTGAAGAGAGAGTTAGATAATCAGGTAATCACAGGAGGGAGTAAGGAATAGACAGAGATACTGATAGGCTGGGTTGGGAGGGGACCCGTGTGTGGAGCATAAGTGCCAGCACGGATGGGCCGAAAGGTTTCCTTTCAGGTTTACAGTATGGAAACAGGCCCTTCGGCCCAACTTGTCCATGCCGCCCTTGTTTTTTCAATCCCAATTGCCCACCTCTATACCCATGCAACGCTTTCTGAAAGGCAAAATTGTAATAGTATTTTGTGCTGTTCTATTGTCTGTGTAATTCTGTGCAACACCCCCTTCCCCACCCCCCCCTCTAGCCTGTGAGGTCTAAACCCACATCTTAAACAATCTGATGGCTTCAACTTTGGATTGTTTATATCGATTGCAGATAAGGGGGAGGCCACGTGTCTGAATATAGCATTCACCGGTGGCCGTGGAAGTCTTCACAAGCGCAAAGATAGCACAATGACTTATATAGAAAGTATGCCTGATCAAAGTCAGAACAGAGACAACTCGTGATATCCCGAGTATGCAAAACATGATAATAAAAGAAAGACAGACTTGGGACTATATATCACCTTTCCTGACCTTGGGACGTCCCAAAGTCTTTCAGAATCATTTTTAATTTCTAATTTTTGTTTCAATGGTTTGCGGCTGGTGGGGAGGGGCTAGTATTTATTGGCCACCCCTCATTACCCCAGAGAAGGCACAACCCAGTGGCTTATTGGGGCCAGTTCAGAGGGTTTTTATCCTGATGGTCCCTGGATAGGGTGCAGGCCGTTTAAAACTGAGATCCCGAGAAACATCACGGGATCCCTGCAGTGCAGAAGGAGGCCACTCGGCCCATCGATCTGCGCCGACCACAATCCCACCCAGGCCCTATCTCCACAACTCCATTTATTTATCCTAGCTTGTCCCTCTGACACTAAGAGGCGATTTAGCATGGCCAATCCACCTAACCAAACTTCTTAGAATCGTAGAATTCCTGCAGTGCACAAGGAGGCCGTTCGGCCCATTGTGTCTGCACCGACCACAATCCCACCCAGACCCTATCTCCATAACCCCATGTATTTATCCGAGCTCGTTCCCCCTGACACAAAGGGGTGATTTAGCATGGCCAACCCACCCAACCGAACTTCTTAGAATCATAGAACCCATACAGTGCAGAAGAGGGCCATTCGACCCATCGAGTCTGCACTGACTCTCTGCCAGAGTATTTTACCCTCTTCCCCCCCCCACCCCAAACCACCCCCTCCGCACCGCTCTATCCCCATAACCTCACACATCAACAACATTCTTCACCGCAGATGGTGAGCTTGTGGAATCCTTTGCCACTTGACGTCAAGTTATTAAAAGTCATTTAAGAAGAAGATGGACAGATTTCTGGACACTAAGAATGTCAAGGGGAAAGTGCAGGAGTAAGGCATCGAGATAGAGGAACAGCCAAGATCATAATGAATGGTGGAACAGGTTCAAAGGGCTGAACGCCCTCCTGCTGCTCCTATTTTCCAAATATTTTCTGTGTTTGTTGCATTTTGAATGAGTTCCCAGTTGTTGTCCCCAGTACCGGTCTATAGTTCATCATGAGATGGCAACAGGAGCAATCTATTCAGCCCCTCCAGTCTGTCGTACTAACCCATTTGTATTTAACGTGCCCTTTTTCCTTTCACTAAAACAATTCCTCCCACATTCCCAAACTTCTTGCTGTCCTAATTTTGTATCTATTCACTTTTGTACACAAGGTAACACAAATCCAATTTTGCCCAAACATTTTGTACCTTTTAACCATTTTTTTGATCATCTCCTCACTCTACCCGGTCTTTCCAAAGAAGGGACGCACGGGAATTAAGAGACCCACGGCCAGCACGGTGGCATAGTGGTTAGCACCGCTGCCTCAACGCCAGGGACCCGGGATCAATTCCTGGCTTGGGTCGTTGTATATGTGGAGTCTGCACGTTCTCCCCGTGTCTGCGTGGGTTTCCTCCGGGTACCCCGATTTCCTCCCACAGCCCGAAAGAGGTGCTGGTCAGGTGGATTGGCCGTGCTAAATTGTCCCCTTAGCGTCAGGAGGGCTAGCTAGGGTAAATGCATGGGGATAGGGCCTGGGTAGGTTTGTGGTTGGTGCAGACTTGATGGGCCAAATGGCCACCTTCTGCAATTCTTTGAACCAATCTTTGCTCACACAAGGGCAGCATGGTTGGACAGCAGATAGCACTGCCGCTTCACAGGGACAGGGACCCGGGTTCAATTCCCGGTTTGGGTCACTGCCTGCGTGGAGTCTGCACGTTCTCCCCGTGTCTGCGTGGGTTTCCTCCGGGTACTCTGGTGTCTCCCCACGGTCTCAAAGACGTGCTGATTAGTTGCTAAATTCTTCGTCAGTGTACCCGAACAAGCACCAGAGTGTGGCGACGAGGGGACTCTCACAGTAACCTCATTGCGGTGTTAATGCAAGCTGACTTCTGACACAAGTAAACTCTGCTCCCTGACAATCTTGTTACTTTTTTTAAATTGTAGCATGACGATGGTCTCACTGACCTATCCATTGGAAACCACAAGGTCTTTGATCTGCGTCCAGTGCACGGAACATTCAGACCAGAGCAGAACCGAATGGTTACTTTTAAGTTTGTGGAAATAGACTTTAAAATAGATTTCAGTCAGGACTTCTTTTATTTCAAGATTTTAAATATTTGTGCTATTCTGCCAGGTAGCTATTTGTATTCCCTGGGAATTAGGATGTTGAAGGACAATTTGGAATAAGTTTTCCAGATATTGGGCGGGATTTTACAGCCTCGCTTGAGCGAGACTGGAAATTCCCTCCCTAAGTCAAAGGATATTTCCATTGTCAAACCTCTAAGGGGCAATTTAGCATGGCCAATCCACCTAACCTACACATCTTTGGACGCCAAGGGGCAATTTAGCATGGCCAATCCACCTAACCTACACATCTTTGGACGCTAAGGGGCAATTTAGCATGGCCAATCCACTTAATCTGCACATTTTTGGATTGTGGGAGGAAATCCACACAGACACAGGGAGAACATGCAGACTCTGCACTGACAGTCAGCTAAGGCTGGTATTGAACTCAGGTCCCTTGTGCTGTGAGGCATCTGCGCTAACCACTGTGACACCATGCCACCTATGGCTCAGTTGGAAAGTCCCCTGTGTGATCTTTCAAGGACGGCTGATCACCAAATGTACAAATGGTTCACTAAGTAAGTAACTATTTAGAGAGTGATATAAAGGCTGCCATATTTCCTCAATTCCAGGAAAACTTGCACTCAGCCCCAGGGTTCTATGAGGATGTGTCGAGGGCGGTGGATAGAGGAGAGCTGGTGGATGTGGTCTTTCTGGATTTTCAGAAGGCGTTTGACAAAGTACCTCATAAGAGGTTATTGCAGAAGGTCAGGGGACTTGGAGTTGGGGGTAGGGTGTTAGCGTGGATAGAGGATTGGTTGTCAAATAGGAGGCAGAGAGTGGGGGTCAACGGGTGCGATTCGGATTGGCGGATGGTGACTAGTGGAGTGCCCCAGGGGTCGGTGCTGGGGCCTCAGCTTTTTACCATTTATATAGATGATCTGGAGGAGGGAACCGAGTGTAGGGTGTCGAAATTTGCGGATGACACCAAGATTGGGGGAACGGCAAATTGTGCGGAGGGTGTGGAGAGTCTGCAGAAGGATCTAGATAAGCTGGGTGAATGGGCCAGGAAATGGCAAATGGAATTTAATGTTGGCAAGTGTGAGGTGGTCCACTTTGGTCGGAAGAATGGTAGGAAGGACTATTACTTACGTGGCGAAAAACTGCAGCAGGCGACGGTGCAGAGGGACCTCGGGGTCCTTGTGCATGAGTCACAAAAACCCAGCTTGCAGGTGCAGCAGATGGTCAGGAAGGCGAATGGGATGCTGGCCTTCATAGCGAAGGGGATTGAATATAAAAGTAGGGAGGTCTTGCTGCAGCTGTATAGGGCATTGGTGAGGGCGCAGCTGGAGTACTGTGTGCAGTTTTGGGCGCCGCACCTGCGCAAAGATATTTTGGCCTTGGAGGGAGTGCAGAAGAGGTTTACTAGGCTGATACCAGAGTTGAGAGGGTTGAGCTATGAGGAGAGGCTGAATAAACTAGGCTTGTACTCGTTGGAGTTTAGAAGAATGAGGGGAGATCTCATTGAGACGTATAAGATGATGAATGGGGTGGATAGGATAGAGGTGGAGAGACTCTTCCCGCTCAAAAAAGACAGTAGGACTAGGGGGCACAGCCTCAAGATAAAGGGGGGGCGTTTTAGAACGGAGTTGAGGAGGAACTTCTTCACTCAAAGGGTGGTGAATCTCTGGAATTCTCTGCCCGTTGAAGTGGTGGAGGCTGCCTCGCTAAATATTTTTAAGAAGCGGGTTGATGGGTTCTTGATAAGAGAGGGGATTAAGGGTTATGGGGAGAGGGCGGGAAAGTGGAACTGAGCCACGACAGATCAGCCATGATCTTATTGAATGGTGGGGCAGGCTCGAAGGGCTAGATGGCCTACTCCTGCTCCTATTTCTTATGTTCTTATGATTCATGCGGGGACGGGGAGGGGGACAAGGTGGGGAGGGGCGGAGGGACGGGGACAAGGGGGGGAGGGGACAAGGTGGGAGGGGCGGAGGGACAGGGAGGGGGGGGGAACGAGGGGGGTGGGGGTGGGGGAGGGGGAGGGGGAGGGGGAGGGGGGGGACAAGGGGGTGAAGAGAGAGAAAGAGGGAGAGTGAGGGGTTCCAACTGAACTGTTGCTGAAAGGGCAGTTGGTTTACAGGCAAGCTTCTTCCAATCAACTTATTATTTCCTGTTTTTTTTAAACCATTGAGTTACCACAAAGCCACAAAATAGTCAGCTCACCCCATTGAAAAGATTTTGCGTTGAGCATTCTATCTGCCTCCGAAATATTTAACCCTTCTGAATCTCCAGAGGAGTCGAAATATCTCATCACAAAACGCAAGAACAGCTCCGGTTTAGCAATACTCCCGATCCACAAATACCCCAATTTTAATATTCTCACTCTTGTTTCCAAATCCCAACCAGGCCTTACCTCTTTAGCTGTGTCATCTCTGTCAGCCCCACAACACCCTCAGATCACTGGGCTCCTCACATCCCGGCCTCGTGACCGTTCCCGGTTTTAACCGTTTTCTCGTTGTTGACTGGATTATTCTGGAATCGCCGAGACTGCGTGGTGTATCCAAGATGGCGGGCGGATCCACCGGAAGCCGTTTCTGCTGGAGATTGCAGTGGCGGGAGGCGAGCCTGTGGGAGGCGAGGGTGCTTGGGGAATTGGCAAGACTCTCACAAACTCGGTAAGGCCATTTGAACTTTCCTCACTTCCTTTTCCCTCTTCTCCATCTTCTCTCTTTTACCCTCACTGGTACTTCTAAAACTAGGCCTATCAGTCCACTATTCCCTGCCTTTAAAGTATTCAATACTTCTGATTTCTCTCGAGTCTTTAATCCCTTATAAAAACAAATGAGTGCGGAATTCCAACACACCCCTTTTTTTCTGTAGCAGGAATGTTGGAGTTGTGAATGTTTTAGGCAAGTCTTAACTTCTTGTGAAGGGTAGGTCAAAACTAGAGCTTGCCAGCTGTCAAGTTATTTAAATAGTCAGCCATTTAAAAATTGAGAAAGACTGCCTGCCTGTGTCTGTGAGAGTGGAAAAGTATCTATCACAGCAGCTTCAATAGCTGTTTGTTGATATAAGCCCAAGGGCTATCGATCAATATTTGATATGTGACTGCCTATCACAACCAAATATTATTGCAGTGGGGTTTGGGGGTTTAGGCTGTAAGTTTACATTTGATTGACAGAGGTTATTAAAAGATTAGCTGTCTTCAGTGTGGGGTCATGAACACAAATGCATGTTTTTGTGAACACGGATGCATTGGAACACGGATGCTGAGTTCCTCCCAAGAATTTTTGGTTTCCATTTCAGATCATCAGCATCCACAGCTTTTTATTTTAGCTTTTATGGCCAAATGGATGGCATGGTGGCACAGTGGTTGGCACTGCTGCCTCACAATGCCAGGGACCTGGGTTCGATTCCAGTCTCAGGTTATTGTCTGTTTAGGGTTTGCGCATTCTCCCTGTGTCTGTGTGGGTTTCCTCTGGGACTTCTGGTTTCCTCCCACACTCCAAAAATTAGGGGAATTGGCCATGTTAAATTGCCCCTTAGTATCCAAAGATGTGCGGATTAGGTGGATTGGCCATGTTAAATTGCCCCTAGTGCCCAAAGATGTGTGGGCTGGAAGGATTTGTGGGGTAAATACTGGGGCTATCCAGGATGGGGGGGGTGGGCCTGGGAAAGATGCTCTGTCAGAGAGTCTGTTGATGGGCCAAATGGCCTCCTTCTGCACTGTAGGATTCCGTGACTTTATTCAAAGGGAAAACATTTCTCCTCAGTTCCCTTTCCAGATCTTTGGTTAGCCGACTTTTCTGTTCTCTATTTCCCTCCCTTAGGTGAGTGGGTGTGGCTGGCCAGGCCAGAATTTACCACCCAGCCCTGAGGAAGAGTTGCCTTCCTGAACCTTCGCAGCAGCTGTGGTGTAGGTACATCCACTGTGCTGTTAGGGGTCAGAGGTGAAGTTCTGCATGTTGGCTTTTGTTGAAAAATGTACAAAATGGAATCAATAACCACGGCTTGAACAGAAGTAATTCCCTCATGTGTGAAAGAGAGGGAACTCAAGGAGTCTAAATGCACTAAGCAGATAAATCATCATCGTAGAACAGAATCATAGAATCCCTACAGTGCAGAAGGAGGCCATTTGGCCCATTGAGTCTGCACTGACTCTCAGACCCTACCCCGTAACCTCACTTATTTGCTCCGCCAACCTACGCATTTTGGGGTATTTTATCATGGTCAATCCACCTAACTTGGAGTGTGGGAGGAAACCAGAGCGCCCGGAGGAAACCCACGCAGACACGGGGAGAACATACAAACTTTGCACAGACACTCAATGCCAGGATTGAACCTGGTCCCTGGCGCTGTGAGGCAGTAGTGCTAACCAGTATTGGCCTATTTGTATATGCATGTATGGAACATGTGTGTGTGTGTGTACCAGTGTGTGTGCATGTATGTGTGTGTCTGCGCGTGTGTGTGTGTGCATGCATGTCTGTGCGTACGTGTGTGTATGCAAATGCGTGAATATGAGTGCCCCAATGTGTGTATTTGTGTGTGTGTGCTATGTCTGCGTGTGTCTGTCTGTGTGTCGTGTGTGTATGTGCAAATGTATGCATGTATGTATTTGAGTGTGTGAGTGTATATGCATCTGGGCAATAATTAATGCCAATATTTGACAGTTTGCAAGTTTATTGGGTTCCAGCTGGAAGTTATACTATTATGAAAATTAACAATACTCTTTCTCTCGAATCATTGCTCTGTAAGTTACATCAACTCAGGACAATCAACAAGCGATCCGCTTAATAACAGACAGAGTGCGTTCTCCTCTGAGGATCAACCCACACCCCTGAAAGATTGCGACTGGATTGCAGACATTAGAACAAAGTGAAATACAGAGAGAGAGAGAAGGAATAAATGTGTAGTCACCTTCTAATATCTGGCAGCTGGTTCCAAAAGCGCTGACTCCTCTGAGGCGATGAGATAGAGTAGATCTGATATGAGTCACTAGGTACTGGAGTTTGACATGACGAGATGATCTAACGGTCCGACATGATGTCAGGTGCACACACACACACACACACACACACACACAGGATCTCATTGCGTGGTGTGTCTGAGGTCGCTAGTTTTGTGGCTTCTTGTTTTCTCACACTGATACATAGCTGGGGGCGGTTGGTCAAAGAGGAGATGGAAATAAAGGTAGAATAAGAGTACCTGTGTCCTCAGCAGCGGAGAGGTTCACTTCACCCTTTTTCGGGGAAAGGGGCAGCAGACACATCCTCCCATCTTGTCCTGAAGCTGGGTGGACCCCAGAACCGTCGCAAACGCTGGTTCGGAACTCATCAACAGGAAATGGAGAGCGAGCAAGTTTCCCCTCACCGCGGCTGCCCCTGATTGCAGCTTTCGCCATAAGCGTTGGCCTAATTGACAAGGCCCACAGTTAAATACTGGCCCAGTTGGCAAGACCCATAGGTAATTGAAGGCCTAGCTGACAAGGCCCATAGGTAAATGTAGGCCTGGTTGGCGAGGCCCATAGGTAAATGTAGGCCTGGTTGGCGAGGCCCATAGGTAAATGAAGGCCTGGTTGTCAAGGCCCATAGATAAATGGAGGCCTAATTGGTCAAAGCCCACAAGTAGATGAAGGCCTAGCTGTCCAACAAAGCTGGGATCCTGCAGTCCTTGTCTCTCTGGTGAAGGCAGTGGAAGAGATTCTTTATTCTGATCTTTCTCATTGGCTCCGCCCCCCCACCCCAACACAGCATCCTGGTGCCAGTTGAAGTGTTAGATTCAGGATGAATCATGAATGATACACTGAGCTTGTAGGCAAATCTAATTTCCTAACCTGCCAATCTGAAAGAGGCTTCAATTGGTTTGCACTTTCCGACTGGTTAACCAGAAGTCCCAGTACACCGCTCGAATCGCTCGACACTCCCACCCTGGCGAATGCCACCAAGACTTGCATTTAGACAGCATCCTCAGAGACCAGGAGCACCCGCAAAGTGCCTCGCAGCCATGGCAAGTGGAGAGCCCCCCCCCCCCACCGATGGAGGGGCCAAGGCTGCCATGAGCTTAGGAGTCGAATGTCCTTGACAAAACTGAGCGTCAGCGCGATGGGAACATTAGGAGCAGAAGGAGGCCATTCAGCCCTTCGAGCCTGCTGCGCCAGTCAACCCAGATCAAAGCTGAATAAGTGGCTTAGTGTGCTGCCTGACAGGCTGGGTGGCTGCAGGGTGGTGGGGGGGTTGGGGGAGGGATGGGGGGGTTTGGGGGGTGGAAGCAGATTCTGAAGTGGGCAATTTCGCAGGGGGATGTGTCCAGGGAAAGAGCAAGGAAATGAGATCATTCTATCAAAAGCTAGTGCCCACACAATGGGCCGAATGGCTTCCTTTTGTGATTCTATAAACCGGGAGTGAGGTCCCTCCTGACCTCTGTTGTCTGAGAGCAAAATATCAGAATAAAGGTCAGTGCTGTCTGAGAGCAAAATAGCAGAATAAAGGTCAGCGCTTTCTGAGAACAAAATGGCAGTGTCAACAATAACAATGATTAATACAGGAGGATTTCACCCTTTGACATTCAATGGCGTTACCATCACTGAAGTCCCCACTCTGAACATTGTTGGGGTTACCATTGACGAGAAACTCAACTGGACCCACCACATAAACACTGGCTACAAGAGCAGGTCAGAGGCTAGGAATACTGCGGAGAGTAACTCACCTCCTGACTCCCCAAAGCCTGTCCACCATCCACAAGGCACAAGTCAGGAGTGTGATGGAAGACTCTCCACTTGCCTGGATGGGGGCAGCTCCAACAGCACTCAAGAAGCTCAACACCATCCAGGACGAAGCAGCTCCGCTTGATTGGCACCCCATCCACGAACATTCACTCCCTCCACCACCAACACTCAGTAGCAGCCGTGTGTACCATCTACAAAATGCACTGCAGCAATTCACCAAAGACCCTTAGACAGCATGACCAGTTCCATCTAGAAGGAGAAGGTCAGCAGACACATGGGAACACCACCCCCTGCAAGTTCCCCTCCAAGCCACTCACCATCCTGGAATATATCGGCTTTTCCTTCGCAGTCGCAGGGTCAAATCCTGGAATTCCCTCCCTAACGGCATTGTGGGTCAACCCACAGCACGCGGATTGCAGCGATTCAAGAAGGCAGCTCACCCACCACCTTCTCAAGGGGCAACTAGGGATGGGCAATAAATGCTGGTCCAGCCAGCGACGCCCATGTCCCACGAATGAATAAAAAAAAATTTACCCGTGTTTAAACAAATTATATTTCATAGTGAGTTTTGCTGTATTAGCTGGAGCAAACTTGGTTATACTGATGACCGAGGCAGTATTTGAGAGAGAGGGCTGGTTGGTGACTGCGCCATTAACCGAAGGTGGCATCAGAGAAGGTGAAAATAGATTTGAAAGTGGGCACCAAGTGTGGCTCAAAGTCTAAACTTTGAGGAAGAGATAGGTAGTCCAGATAAGAATGCAGGTTTTGATTAGATTTGATTTATTACTGTCACATGTATTAACATACAGTGAAAAGTATTGTTTCTTGTGCACTATACAGACAGAGTATACCATTCATAGAGAAGGAAAGAACATCAGAAATAGGAGCAGGAGTAGGCCATCTAGCCCTTCGAGCCTGCCCCGCCACTCAATAAGATCATGGCTGATCTGAAGTGGACCAATTCCACTTTCCCGCTTTCTCCCCATAACCCTTAATTCCCCTGTCTATCAGAAACCTATCTACCCGTGACTTAAATATATTCAGCGAGGTAGCCTCCACCACTTCAACGGGCAGAGAATTCCAGAGTTCACCACCCTTTGAGTGAAGAAGTTCCATCTCAACTCTGTTCTAAACTGCTCCCCCCCTCGCTTATTTTGAGATTGTGCCTTCTAGTTCTGGTTTCCTTTCTAAGTGGAAAGAATCTCTCTACCACTACCCTATCTAGCCCTTCATTATCTTATACGTCTCTATAAGATCCCCCCTCAGCCTTCTAAACTCCAAAGAGTACAGGCCCAGTCTATTCAATCTCTCCTCATTAGCTAACCCCCTCATCTCCGGTATCAGCTTGGTGAACATTCTCTGCACTCCCTCCAAGGCCAATATATCCTTTTGCAAATAAGGGGACCAAAACTGCACACAGTACTCCAGTTGCAGCCTCACAGTGCCCTGTACAGTTGCAGCAAGACCTCCCTGCTTTTATATTCTATCCCCCTCGCGATAAAGTCCATTTGCCTTCTTGATCACCTGCTGCACCTGCAGACTGAGTTTTTGCGACTTGTGCACAAGGACCCCCAGGTCCCTCTGCACCGTAGCATGCTGCAACTTTTCACCCTTTAAATAATAATCCCTCCTACTATTATTTCTACCAAAGTGGATAACCTCACATTTGCTAACGTTATACTCCATCTGCCAGGTCCTCACCCACTCACTCAGCCTATCCAGATCTCTGGAAACGAGAGAGTGCAGAAGGTAGTGTTCCAGTCATAGCTGGGGTGTAGACAAAGATCAACTGAGTGCGAGATAGATCCATTCAAAAAGTCTGATGGCAGCAGGGAAGGAGCCGTTTTTGAGCCAGTTGGTACGTGACCTCAGACTTTTGTATCTTTTTCCCAAAGGAAGAAGGTGGAAGAGAGAATGTCCGCGGTGCATGGGGCCCTTAATTATGCTGGCTGCTTTGCCGAGGCAGCGGGGAGCGTTGACCGAGTTAATGGATGGGAGGCTGGTTTGCGCGATGGATTGGGCTACATTCATGACCTTTTGTAGTTCCTTGCGGTCTTGGGCAGAGCAGGAGCCCACACCAAGCTGTGATACAACCAGAAAGAATGCTTTCTACGGTGCACCTGTAAAAGTTGAGTTTATAAGGTTGGTTAGAATTCCGTTACAAGCAGAGTTTGGGAAAGGAAGAGACAGGCGAAGAAGAAATTCCGAAAATGAATTGGAAAGATATAGGTTGGAGGGGGACGGGGTGTCAGAACGTATAAACCGGACTCATTTCATGAAAAGGAAGTAAGAGAGAGATTTGATGATGAGGCAACTTAAACTCTGGTTTTGATTCAGCGAGGAACATTCACTGAGGGACGAAATTCTGTTAAGGACGGAGCTGGAATGTACTTCTACCCTTTGAGAAAATGGATAAGGCATTACAATAGCCATTGCGTAGAGTGCTTATTGAGAAGAGCGTTATGAGAGTACGCATCACTTTCAGATCTACAGATAAATGATCACGATACTGAGCTGTGCTTCTCGTGAATGAGCTAGTTCCAGACATTTCTTCAGTGAATTCTGTCTAGTCAGCCCTTGTGGGTTTCCTCTGGGTGCTCCTGTATCCTCTCATGCTCGAAAGGTACACGGGTTAGGTGAATTGGCCATGCTAAATTAGCCCCTTTGTGTCAGGGGACTGGCAAGGGGTAAATACATGGGGTTACGGGGACAGGACCTGGGTGGGATTGTTGCCAGCACGGACTCGATAGGCCGAATGGCCTCCTTCTGCACTATAGGGATTCCATAAAATCTAAAGAGGAGGCAGAATCAGAGCTTTGTGGAGTGCGCGGAAGAAAGAGAAATGGTATTTCATAGAAGAGTCATAGAAATCCTATGGTGCAGAAGGAGGCTATTCAGCCCATTGATCCTGACAATCCTACCCTATCCCCATAATTCCACATATTTACCCAATTTAGCAATTTAGCATGGCCAATCCACCTAACCAGCTGTCTTGTGGACTGTGGGAGGAAACCCACGCCGACATGGGGAGAATGTGCAGACTCCGCACAGACAGTGAACTGAGGCTGGAACTGAACCCAGGTTCTTGGCGCAGTGAGGCAGCAGTTCTAACCACTGTGCCACCCTGCTGCTGTGACAGATGTCGTAAGCCTTTGAATCCTGAATCGGAGGGAAGACAATGACCGACTGGTATTGCCATGAATGGGGTGGCACCGTAGCACAGTGGGTTAGCACAGCTGCTTCACAGCTCCAGGGTCCTGGATTCGATTCCCGGCTCGGGTCACTGTCTGTGTGGAGTTTGCACATTCTCCTTGTGTCTGTGTGGGTTTCCTCCCACAGTCCGAAAGACGTGCTGTTTAGGGTGCATTGGCCGTGCTAAATTTCCCCTGGGTGTACCCGAACAGGTGCCGGAGTGTGGCGAATAGGGGATTTTCACATTAACTTCATTGCAGTGTTAAGCTCAGCCTACTTGTGACACTAATAAATAAAGTTAAAACTTTAACTTAAAACTCGTGGGTAGTGGTGTCCCGAGGTATCTGCTGCCCTGGTTCTTCTAGATGGAAGTGGTTGTGGGTTTGGAAGGTGCTGTCTAAGGAGTCTTTGTCAATTCCCAGGCACGCATCTTGTAGATGGTACACACGGCTGCTACTGAGCACCGGTGGTGGAGGGAGTGGATGTTTGTGGATTGGGTTCCGATCAAGCGGGGTTGCTTTGTCCCGGATGGTGTGGAGCTTCTTGAGTGTTGTTGGAGCTGCCCCCATCCAGGCAAGTGGGGAGTATTCCATCACACTCCTGACTTGTGTCTTGTAGATGGGGGGCAGGCTCTGGGGAGTCAGGAGCTGAGTTATTCACCAGAGTATTTCCTAGCCTCTAACCTGCTCTTGTAGCCACAGTGTTTATGTGGCTGGGTTCAGTTCAGTTTCTGGTCAATGATAATCCCACGGATGTTGACAGTGGGCAGATTTCAGCGCTGGTAATCATAGCATCGCTAAAAGGAGGCCATTTGGCCCATCGAGTCCATACCGGCCACAATCCCACCCAGGCCCTCTTCCCCTAACCCCACATACCTACCCTGCTAATCCCCCTGACACTAAGGGGCAATTTAGCATGGCCAATCCACCTAACCTGCACATCTTTGGATTGTGGGAGGAAACCGGAGGAAACCCACGCAGGCACGGGGAGAATGTGCAAACTGCGCACTGACAGTGGCCCAAGACCAGATTTGAAGCCTGGTCTGTGCTGCTACGAGGCAGCAGTGCCAACCACTGTGCCATCTTGCTGCCCTAATGTCATTGAATATGAAGGGGAAATGGTTAGATATTCTGTTGTTGGAGATAGTCATTGCCTGATAATTGTGTGGCGTGACTGTTACTTGCCTCTTGTCAGCCCGAGCCTGGATTTAAAACAAAAATCCATCCATGGGACACGGGCGTCGCTGGCTGGCCAACATTTATTGCCCATCCCTAGTTGCCCTTCAACTAATCGGCTTGCTGGGCCATTTCGTAGGGTGGCTGAGAGTCAACCACATTGCTGTGGCTCTGAAGTCACAAGTAGGCCAGACCGGGTAAGGACGGCAGATTTCCTTCCCTAAAGGAACATTAGTGAACCAGATGGGTCTTTCCGACAATGGACTGGTGGTGTTGAGATGGCGGCGAAGGCTCGCTGGGCTGAAGGGCCTGTTTCCCGGGCTGTTTTTGTTCTTTGTTTCATAGAACATAGAAAAACTACAGCACAAACAGGCCCTTTGGCCCACAAGTTGCACCGATGATATCCATACCTACTAGGCTTACCTATAATCCACAATTCTATTAAGTCCCATGGTCATCAGTAGATTCTTAATTCCAAATTTTTAAAATTGAATTCAAATTCTACCTTCTGTCATAACTGACGGTGGGGTGTCCAATTCAGGGCTTGGTCTGGGTGTTTAAAGTAGTTACACTGATGTTAGAAGTTCTTTTACTCCTTCAAATTCTTTAAGACTACAATGAGGCAGCACGGTGGCACAGTGGTTAGCACTGCTTCTTCACAGCACCAGAGACCCGGGTTCAATTCCCAGCTTGAGTCATTGTCTAGGTGGAGTTTGCACATTCTCCCCATATCTGCGTGGGTTTCCTCTGGGTGCTCCAGTTTCCTCCCATAGCCTGAAAGATGTGCAGGTTTGGTGGATTGACCATGCTAAATTGTCCCTTTAGTGTCCAAAGATGTGCAGGTTAGGTGGATTGACCATGCTAAATTGCTGCTTACTGTCCAAAGATGTGCAGGTTAGGTGGATTGGCCATGTTAAATTGTCCCTTAGTGTCCAAAGAAATGCAGGTTAGGTGGATTGGCCATGCTATATTACTCCTTAGTGTTAAGGGGGACTAGCTAGGATAAATACATCGAATTACAGAGATAGGGCCTGGATAGGATTGTTGTTGATGCAGGCTCGATGGGCTGAATGGCCTCCTTCTGCACTGTAGCGATTCTAGGATTCTATGATGTTAGTGGTTTAAAATTGCTTTGTCATGTGGTTCCCAGTCCAGCACAATCGTCCAGGGTAAGTTCGCCTTCTAGACAATTGCCGGTACCCATTTTCCAGGGAATTCTCGTGAGGGATTCCCCGCGTGTCTCACTCCAGTCCCTGTAGCTTCACACCACCCTGAGACTTTTCAATTGTTTCTGCTGTGAGACACCAGTACACAATTCCCTGTTCTGAAACAGTAACTGCAGCAGGCATGATCTCATCGAATTTTTCCATAAAACACAACCAGCAAAGCACTTCACCGATCCCTTATCGAGCAGGAGAAGGAGGAAAAGGGACAGGTGATGTACCGAGCACAGGCTGATCGGAGCCGTGTGCTCTTTCCTTTGGGATTGCTGTGCCCGGCTTTGCAAAGTGACCATCCTGAGGAACAAGACTGACTGCGAACCAGGATCTTACAAAAAAAAACTGTATTTTGTTTCATCTTTCATGAGCTTTTAAGAAGTCGCATAAGCCTATCCTCTTATTCTAGTGTCTGTGCGTGTGTCTGTGTGCGCATGTCTGTGTGTGTGCGCGCGTCTGTGTGTGTGTATGTGTGTGTGCGTGTCTGTGTGTGTGTTTGTGCATGCATGTGTACGTCTGCGTGCATGTCTCTGTATGCATTTGTGTGTGATGTGTGCATGTACGTGTGTATGCACACGTGTGCATGCATGTGTGTACATGTGTGCACATATGTGTACATGTACACATGCATGCACGTGTGTCTGTGTGTGTACACGTGTGTGTGTGTGCACGCATGTGTGTTTATTTATATATGTGTGTCCAAACATTCCCAAACAAACATACTGTCACGTATTGCTTCATATGTCAGAAAGATGAATGAAATGTTGAGTAGCTCAGGGCAGGATTTTGTCTTTCGCCCGCCCTCATTCCGAGGATTGGCCGCAATATGAACAATCTTTCTCCTCTGATTTTTGACCCAGAGAGAGGCTGGTGTACGTGGTGACGTTATCCATCCATCCATCCCGTCCCGGTGCCCCTCTGTACACGTTTTCCTCGCATTCCTTCTTTGTTCCAAACCCTCCCCTCCTGTTCACATCACGAGAGGGAATTCTCCCGTTCCCGCCTTCCACGGGAATTGTAGTGAGTGATGGGGGGAGGGGGGCATGGACCAGGCAAAAGTCTATTGATCTCGGTGGGAGGGGGTATTTTACAGTTTTGGGGTGAGCGCAGCCGGGATATTCTGCCCCGTGTCTCCAAATTGTGTGTAAGCTATGTGGGGCGGCACGGTAACACAGTGGTTAGCACTGCTGCTTCACAGCTCCAGGAACCCGGGTTCGATTCCCGGCTCGGGTCACTGTCTGTGTGGAGATTGCACATTCTCCTCGTGTCTGCGTGGGTTTCCTCCGGGTGCTCTGGTTTCCTCCCACAATCCAAAGATGTGCGGGTTAGGTTGAGTGGCCGTGCTAAAATTGCCCCTTAGTGTTCTGAGATGTGTAGGTTAGAGAGATTAGTGGGTAAATATGTAGGGAAATGGGGGTAGGGCCAGGATGGGATTGTGGTCAGTGCAGACTCGATGGGCCAAAGGGCCTCTTTGTGCACTGTAGGGTTTCTATGATTTGATGAAGCTTCCTCAATAACACTGCCTCAAACCTCCCAACACCAGCTCCCTCCAGCAGCAACTCATTGTGGAAGACTGGAGGATATTGCCCAACAAAGGGTATACACACGGTGGGTCGTGCGAGGGCTGCTCTTGGATGTTGCTTTGAGAGTTTGCCTCGTGCTTCATGTCGTTAGTGTACGCTTAAACTGGACCATCTGACAGGCAACACGACAGCTCAGTGACTATCACTGTTTGCTGTGCAGATACATGGATTTGGGCCGGTGTCTGTGGGAGTTTGCACATTCTCCCCGTGCTTGCGTGGGTTTTCTTCGGGTGCTCCGGTTTCCTCCCACACCCCAAAAAACGTGCTCTTAGGCTGATTGGTGTAACAATTGTCCCTAAATTAGGCATCCCTCAATCTGGTTATAATTCCTTTCTTGTGGAGTCCAGTTGGCGTAGACACAGGTCATAGGGAGAAGAGGGGACTCACAATGTTAAAATGGCGGCACGGGCTCGTTGGGCCAAAGGGCCTGTTTCCCGTGCTGTGTTGTTCTTTGTTCTTTGATATTCTTGCCTGAGTTTTGGATCTTTGGATTAATTCAATGAAGCTTAAAATCTGGCTTCCCATGGGTGGCACAGTGGCACCGCTGCCTCACTGTGCCAGCGATCAACCCCCAGCTTGGGTCACCGTCTGCGTGGAGTTTGCACATTCTCCCTGTGTCTGCTTGGGTTTCCTCCGGGTGCTCCGGTTTCTTCCCGCATTCCGAAAGGCGTGCTGGTTAGGTGTTAAAATTCTCCCTCAGTGTACCCGGAACTGTTGTGGGTGGGGAGGGGGGGGATGGCGGGGTGGTGGTTTTCACAGTAACTTCATTGCAGTGTTAATGTCAGCGTGACAATAATAATAAATACACTTTTAAATGATTCCTGAATCAGTTTTGGAGAAAAATATGCTCTCAGGATAGGGTGAAGGAGGGGAGGGGTAGCCTAGTGTGGAGCGTGGAGCACTTATGTGTGATTCTGTGCCATGCATTCTGTGTAAGGTTTTTCTCTTTTTTTCATGGGATGTAGGCGTCACTGGCTGGATCAACATTTTTTGCCCTTCCTTGAGGGCATTTAAGAGTCAACCACATTGCTGTGGCTCTGGAGTCACACGTAGGCCAGACCGGGTAAGGATGGCAGATTTCCTTCCCTAAAGGACATTAGCGAACAAAGAACAACACAGCACAGGAAACAGGCCCTTCGGCCCAACAAGCCCACGCCGCCATCTTAACATTCAGTGAGTGCCCTCTTCTACCTATGACCTTTGTCTACGCCTACTGGACTCCACAATAAAGGTGTGCAGATTGAGGGACACCTAATTTAGGGACAGTTTGTTACACCAATCAGCCTAAGAGCACGTTTTTTGGGGTGTGGGAGGAAACCGGAGCACCCGGAGAAAACCCACGTAAGCACGGGGAGAATGTGCAAACTCCCACAGTCACCGGCCCAAATCCATGTATCTGCCCAGCAAACAGTGATAGTCACTGAGCTGTCGTGTTGCCCGTCAGATGGCCCAGTTTAAGCATACACTAACGACGTGAAGCACCAGGCAACTCTCGAAGCAACATCCAAGAGCAGGCCTCGCACGGCCCACCGCGTGTACGCCCCTTGTTGGACAACAAGGCGGATCGAATCTCCTGTGGATGTAAAAAATAGTTTGCTTCAATTGTGTATTTCCCCTTTATATTCAGAACCAAGACCATAACGTGCGCTGTAAGTACAGTGCATCCATTAGCACCAGCCTGCTCTTCCAGAGTTATCCACCCTTTAAAACTTTTAGACATGGCCTAAACATTTAACACTTCATAATATTCCACGATGCCAAGCATCAGATCAGTAGACATTCTAGTGAGAAGCTTCGGACAGGATTTTCCGACAATGGTTTCATGCAGCTTCTTAATTCCAGATTTTTCAAAAAATTCAAATTCTACCGTCTGCCATGTCAGGATTCGAACCCGGGTCCCCAGATTATCAGCTGAGTTTCAGGATTGATAATCCAACGATAACACCACCAGCCTCCTGCACGGGCATCGCTGGCTGGCCAGCATTTATTGCCCATCCTTAATTTCCCTTGAACTGAGTGGCTGGTGACAGGGGACAGCTGAGAGTCAACCATATAGCTCTGGAGTCACAGGTAGACCAGACCAGGTAAGGACGGCAGATTTCCTTCCCTGAAGGAACATTGGTGAACCAGGTAGGTTTTTGTGACAATAGTTTCATGGTCATTAGTAGATACTTAATGCCAGATTTTTTTTATTGAATTCAAATTTCACCATCTGCCACATGGGGATTCGAACCCCAGGTCCTCAAAGCATTACCTGGATCTCCGGATTACAAGCCCAGTGACAATGCCACCACTGCCTTCCCTCTATGTAATACTTCCGCATATACCTGAGTCCAACATTTCAAGAACCTTACTGTTTGTGATGGATGGATGGAGTCGCTGTCCTATTAATAAAATGCTACCCTGACGAGGATGCACGTAAACCACAACATCACATGACCCTGTCAATCACTCAAAAGCGAAATCCTAGGGGAACTGAAGTAAACAAAAATCCATCAGTTCGACTTAACATAACCACTTTCAAGGTTGAACTGAGTAATTTACTGCTCTCCCAGCATCTGAGCTGCATTCCTGCCAGACAAACTGACTGGCTGCAGAGAAAAACTGAACCTGAAAACATTCTCCTGAAACACAACAAACACACTATATGTTTATTGTTTGCGGGCTTTAATCACACAATACACAACTATGTTAATCACGTGCTAATGTGCCATCTGACACCAGCAATCGGCCCAGTGGCAAGCATTGCTGTCTCGCGACACCATGGATCAGGGTTCAATTCTGGCCTCAGGTGACTTTCTGTGTGGAGCTTGCACACTCTCCTCGAGTCTGCATGGATTTCCGCTGGGTGCTTTGGTTTCCTCCCACGGTCCAAAGAAGCTTCTGATAGGTTGATTGGCCATGCTAAATTGCCCCTGAATATCTAACGATGTGTCGGTTAGGTGGACTGGCCATGATAAATGGCCTCTTATTGTCCCAAGATGTGTACGTTAGGTGGATTGGCCATGCTAAATTGCCCCCTAGTATCCAAAGACGTGTAGGTTAGGTGGATTGGCCATGTAAAATTGACGCTTAATGTAAAAAGATGTGCAAATTAGGTTGATGGGCCATGCTAAATTGCCCCATTCGTGTAAAAAGGTGTGCAGGCTAAGTTGATTCCATGCTAAATTGCCCCATTAGTGTAAAAAGATACGTAAATTAGGGGGATTAGCCGAGGTAAATGCCTGGGTTACGGGGATAGGATAGCGCGATAAGCCTGGGTAAGATGCTCCTTTGAAGAGTCAGTGCAGACTCAATGGGCCAAATGGCCTGTTGATATTCTATGGTTGAGGTCACGGTTGATCGTCTGACGCCTTCCTGCACCTTATTCCCACCTTGTACGGCTTTGGGGTGAGAGTCGCTTTGTATTCAGCTTGCAGGTTTGGAGACGAGGTTTTGTCAGGCCAGTAAAACTCAAAATTCTGAAGGAGAGATGTGAAAAACAGAAAGAGCTCCATCTTGGCCAGTTTTTCTCCTGGGCACGCTCGCAGACCTAGGGAATTCAACATGAATGAGTCGAGATGAAAAATAAGTCTCGCTCGAATCAGTCCGGGATGGTTTACGTTTACTGTAAATGGGAGAAACCGGGGGAACATTAACGTGCAGAGGGATCTGGGCATCAGGTCCACAGTTCCCTAAAAGTGGCAACGCAAGTGACCAAGGTGATTCAGAAAGCATATGGCATGCTTACCTCCATCAGCCGGGGCACTGAGTACAAGAGTTGGGAAATCACGTTGCAGCTATATAAAACCTTACATTTGGAGCATTGCATGTAGTTCTGGTCACCACACTACCAGAAGGACGTGGAAGCTTTGGAGAGAGCGCAAAGAAGGGTTCACCGGGATGTTGCCTGGTCTCGAGGGTACGAGGAGAGGTTGAATAAACCAGGATTGTTTTGACTGGAAAGACAAGGAGACCTGATCGAGGTCGACTAAATGATCAGAGGCAGGGAGGATAGTCAGAGGCTTTTCCCCCAGGGCGGAAGTGTCAATTACAAGGTGCTGAAAGTGAACGGCGGAAAGTTTAAAGGAGACGGGGGAAATTTAAGGGGGAAATCTTTCACGCAGGGAGTGCCTGGAATGTGCTGCCAGAGGAGGTGGTGGAATCAGGCACATTAGCAACATTTAAGAGGCACCTGGTTGGGTACAAGAATAGGGAGGGAATAGAGGGATACAGACTGAGTAAGGGCAGAAGGTTTTGTTTTAGCCTAGCTAGGGCACCATGGTCGACACAGGTTTGGTGGGCCGAAGGGCCTGTCCCTGTGCTGTACGTTTCTTTATTCTGTATTATCAATAAAACACTATGCAGTGTACATGTTCACTGTCACAGCATAGGGCAGCACGGTGGTGAGCACTGCTGCCTCAGAGCCCCGGGGACCCAGGTTCAATTCCATGCCTGGGTCACTCTGGAGTTTGCACATCCTCCCCGTGTCTGCGTGGGTTTCCTCCGGGTGCTCCGGTTTCCTTCCACACTCCGAAAGACATGCTGGTTCGGTGCTAAATTCTCCCTCAGTGTTACCCGAACAGGTGCCGGAGTGTGGCGACTAGGGGATTTTCACAGTAACTCCATTGCAGCGTTAATGAAAGATTGATTGTGACACTAATAAATGCAAGAAAAACTTTATGTCCACCTTTTGTAGCTACTCCCACCTCTCACCCAGTCTCAGATCAACTACAATGAAAACCTTACTCGTGCCTTTTTTACCACGTGGCTATCTCGATTTAAAAATTGTTCCTTTTTTTATTGGTAGAGGGATTGAGTTTCGGAGCCGTGAGATCATGTTGCAGCTGTACAAAACTCTGGTGTGGCCACACTTGGAGTATTACGTACAGTTCTGGTCGCCGCATCGTAAGAAAGATGTGGAGGCATTGGAAAGGGTGCAGAGGAGGTTTACCAGGATGTTGCCTGGTATGGTGGGAAGGTCTTACGAGGAAAGGCTGAGGGACTTGAGGTTATTTTTGTTAGAAGAAGGTTGAGGTGACCTAATTGAGGCATACAAGATGATCAGAGGATTAGATAGGGTGGACAGTGAGAGTCTCTTTCCTCAGATGGTGATGGCTAACACAAGGGGACATAGCTTTAAATTGAGGGGTGATAAATATAGGACGGATGTCAGAGGTAGGTTCTTTACTCAGAGGGTAGTAAGGGTGTGGAATGCCCTGCCTGCAGCAGTTGTGGACTCGCCAACTTTAAGGGCGTTCAAATGGTCAGTGGATTGGCGAATGCATAATATTGGAATAGGTTAGGTTAGAGGGTCATTAGATTGGTTCCACTGGTCGGCGCAACATCGAGGGCCGAAGGGCCTGTACTGCGCTGTAATGTTCTATGTTCTCGCACAGGAAACGAACGCCAGTCTCTGACCAAAAAGAAACCTAAAGGTTTACAGATAGCAGAGGGAATCGACGAGGAGGTGACTAGGTGTGTAGATGGGGGTGGTGCAGTTGATGTAGTCTACAAGGACTTCGGTAAGGCTTTTGACAAAGTCCCGTATGAGAAACAGACCAAGAAGGCAAGAGCCTCTGGGATCATAGAATTTATAGAGCAGAGAGAGGCCATTTGGCCCATTGAGAGGGGGGAGATACAAAAGGGTCCAGAGGGGCGATTTTTTTCACCCAGAGGGCGGTGAGTGTCTGGAACAAGCTGCCAGAGGTACTGGTAGAGGCGGGTACAATTTTGTCTTTTAAAACGCATTTAGATAGTTACATGGCAGCACGGTAGCGCAGTGGTTAGCGCTGCTGCTTCACAGCTCCAGGGACCTGGGTTCGATTCCCAGCTCGGAGTCTGTTGGAGTTTGCATGTCCTCCTCGTGTCTACGTGGGTTTCCTCCAGGTGCTCCGGTTTCTTCCCACAGTCCAAAGATGTGCGGGTTAGGCTGATTGGCTGTGCTAAAAATTGCCCCTTAGTGTCCTGAGGTGCTTGAGATTAGAGGGATTAGTGTGTAAAATATGTAGGGATATGGGGGCAGGGCATAGGTGGGATTGTGGTTGGTGCAGACTTGATGGGCCGAAGGGCCTCTCTGCACTGTAGGGATTCTATGGTTCTATTGTATGGGTATAGAGGGATATGGTCCAAACGCGGGCAATTGGAATTTGCTTAGGGGTTTGTAAAAAAAGGTGGCACTGCTGAGTTGGGTCTCAGGGCCCGTTTCCATGCTGTAAACCCTGATGACTCTATGACTCTGCACCAACCAGCGTGGTCGCTACCGTGCTGCCATGTAACTATCTAAATGCGTTTTAAGAGACAAAATTGTACCCATGTCTACCAGTACCTCTGGCAGCTTGTTCCAGACACTCACCGCCCTCTGGGTGAAAAAAATCGCCCCTCTGGACCCTTTTGTATCTCCCCCCTCTCAATGGGCCCCATCCCATATACTTACCCTCACCAGCCCCCTTAACACGAAGGGACAACTTAGCATGGCCAATCCACCCAACCCGCTCATCTTTGGACTGTGGGAGGAAACCGGAGCACCCGGAGGAAACCCAAGCAGACACGGGGAGAATATGCAAACTCCACACAGACGGTGACCCGAGGTGGGAATCGAATCCAGGTCCCTGGCGCTGTGAGGCAGTGGTGCCAACCACTTGTGTCACGGTGCCCGCCCTAAATTCGGGTCAACGTGGGCAATTGGATCCAAAATAGTCTTAGCAGGAGGGCGAGGGTGAACGGTTGTTTCTGGCACCGGAAGCCTAAACCCTGTGATGTTGGGATCGGTGCTGGGAGCCTTGTTGTTTATAACGTTCATTAATGATCTAGGTGTGGCTGTGAGGGGTAGAATCAGTAAGTTTGGAGATGATACGGAAATCGTGAGGAGGAAAGCTTTGGATTACAGGGTGATGTAGATGGGCTGCGCAGATTGGCAGAACAGCAGCAAATGGTGTTGAACCCTGGAAAGGGTGAGGTGATGCATTTTGGGAGGGCTGACAAGACAGGGGAAATCTCATGGAAACTTACAGATTAATAAAAGGGCCTAGGTAGAGTGGACGTGGGGAAGCTGTTTCCATTAGTGAGAGAGACTGAGGATCCGAGGGGCATAGCCTCAGAGGGTACAGAGAGAAGGCAGGTAGGAAGGAGCTCTCCCCTTAGTAAAGGGGTCAAAAGTTGAGATTTAGGGTAAGGGGCAGGGGATTTGTAGGGGATTTGGGAAAAAGCTCTTTGGAACTCGCTGCCTGAGCGGGTGGGAGAGGCGGGAATCCCTCACAACATTTAAGGAACATTTAGATGAACACTTGGAACACCTACAAGGCCACAGAGCAAGTGCTGGAAAATGGGACTCGGATTGGTGTTTGATGGCCAGCACAGAAAAAAATGGGCCGAAGGGCCTCTTCGTGAGCTGTAAAACTTTTTTGGGGGGGCAGGGAGTTTTACTGTCCCGCCAGCCCCAGGAATCATAGCGGGTGGGGAGGGGGCCAAGCTCTCTTGACCTCAGGCGGGATTTGCCAGTTTTGGGACAGGCGTGGCTGGAAAATCAGGACTCTTAGGGCCGGAATTTCCCAGCCATTAACGTGGCAGGATTCTCCAGTCCCGCCATGCAGGGAGGAGAGAGTTGGCTGAGTGCCAAATTCTCCCTTGCAGTGGCGGAACGGGTGGTGAGATCACAACCAACGACTTTACGCCAATCGGGAGAAGGAATTTTGGATGAACGGGACTCCGTGCCTGTTCCTCGGTCGAGGGGGTGACATTAAACGGACTGACCGTCAACCGGGATCCTGAAAGAATCGACTCACCCACGGAAAATGGAATGAACGCTTCCGGCTTGGAGAATTCCCCATTTTCGTTCAGGAAATTCTCTGGATTAAATTGTTTGGGGTCCTTCCACTGTTTCTTGTCGGACAGCACCGATAGCATGTTCACTATGACGGAAGTTCCCTGGAGAGACAACAGGTCGAGATACCTCGCGTTATTGAGCTGTAGGGTGGCTGTCATCATTTCTCCCAGAGGATACGGAACCCGAAGAGAGGCAACGGTTACGATATCGCGAGCGAGGGAGGGAGATGAGGCGGGCAGCAGTTCCGTAAAGTTTTCTCGTCACAAGTAAGGCCCTCGTTAACTCTGCAATGAAGTTACTGTGCAAATCCCCCTGGTCTCCACACCTTGGGAGAATTTAACTAGACCAATGCGTCTAACCAGCACGTCTTTTGGATTAAAGATCGAAGAACAACACAGCACAGGAAACAGGCCCTTGGGCCCAACGAGCCCGCGCCGCCATTTTAACATTATGAGCGCCCTCCTCCACCCATGACCTTTGTCTACGCCGATTGGGGAAGATTGAGGGAAGACTAATTTAGGGACAATTTGTTACACCAATCAGCCTAAGAGCACGTTTTTTGCGGGTGTGGGAGGAAACGGGAGTACCCGGAGAAAACCCACGCAAGCATGGGGAGAATGTGCCAACTCCCACAGACACAGCACTCAGAGGAAATGTGCAAACTCTGTACGGATCCAGGATCCAAGAACAAAGAACAACACAGCACAGGAAACAGGCCCTTTGGCCCTACAAGCCCACGCCGCCCATTTTAACACTCAGTGAGTGCCTCATTCCAATCCTTCTTCCACCTATGTCTACATCTCATGGACTCCACAATAAAGGGGGTGCAACTTTAGAGAATTATATGGGCAGCAGATTAAGGGAGATCCAATTTAGGGCCAATTTATTAACACTAAACAGCCTAAAAGAACGTTTTTGGGGGTGTGGGAGGAAACCGGAGCACCCAGAGAAAACCCACGCAAGCACGGGGAGAATATGCAAACTCCCACAGACACCGACCCAAGCCAGAGATCCGACCCGGGTCCCTGTAACTGCACAGCAGACACTGATAGTCACAGAGCTGTCGTGGTGCCCGCCAAGATGGGAAGCGAACCTGGGTCCTTGGTGTTGTGAGACAGCAGTGCTAACCACTGGGCCACTGCACATGAAGGGAGACAAAATCAGCTAGGATTGTATTCATTGAAGAGTGAGAGGGGATCTCATAGAAATGTATAAAATTCTAACAGGATTAGCCAGGGGAGATTCAGAAAGGATGTTCCTGGTGGTGGGGGAGTCCAGAATTTCCCACAGTGGGGCAGCCAGGATTGTAGGCAGTTCTCCACATGTAGCCTTGCCTGTGTCTTGTACAGTTAGAATCATAGAACCCTACAGTGCAGAAAGAGGCCCTTCGGCCCATCGAGTCTGCACGAAACACAATCCCATCCAGGCCCTACCCCCATATCCCTACATATTATACCCACTAATCCACGCATCCCTGGACACTAAGGGGCAATTTCGTAGCCAATCAACCTAACCCGCACAGCTTTGGACTGTGGGAGGAAACTGGAGTACCCGGAGGAAAGCCATGAGGGCAACGGGTGGCACAGTAGCACAGTGGTGAGCACTGCTGTTTCACAGCTCCAGGGTCCTGGGTTCAATTCCCGGCTCGGATCACTGTCGGTGTGGAGTTTGCACATTCTCCTCATGTCTGTGTGGGTCTCCTCCGGTTTCCTCCCACAGTCCAAAGATGTGCGGGTTAGACCCACAAGGGTCTGAAAGCAGAAGTCTTCATTGATCTCGGATGGGAATTTTCGGTCTCACTCAAGTAGGGAAATAGAAACACAGGGTTAAAAAACAGAGTCACCTTTTTGATTGTGTAACCCCTCAAGATGGTGTCCTGTGTTGTCGCGTGGCCAACTGACAGCGGGACAATATTCCCAAATCTTTGCACCTCGTGGACAACAGCGTTGACGTACGGCATGTTGGGGACGTCTTCCATGGAGGGGGTTCGAGACCAGCCGACAACCTCGTCAATCTCCTTCTGACATCTTTCTGTAATGAGAGAGTTAAAAAAAAAATCTGAAGGGATAACAGCTGAGGCCTGGCCCATGAGCTGCCTTTCAAAGTATCGATGGGCTGAAGGGCCTCTACTGTTCCAGGTAATTCGATGATAATTAATGCATTCTGTCAGGATATTAAATAAAAACAGAATTCCCCAGGCACACACCCCTTGTTAAGTCCATATACTCGGGTCCTGCAGATTAGGTGGATTGGCCACACTGAATTGCCCCTTAGTGTCCCAAGTTGTGTAGGTTAGGTAGATTGGTCATGCTAAATTGTCCCTTAGTGTCCCATGATGTGCAGAGTAGGTGGATTGTCCATGCTAAATTGCCCCTTAGTGTCCTAAGATGTATAAGTTATGGGGTAAATATGTAGGTTTAAAGGGATAGGAGGTGGGTGGGCCTGTGTAAGATACTCTTTCGGAGAGTCAGTGAACACCCAATTGGCTGAACAGCCTCCTTCTGCACTGTAGGTGTTTTATGATGCTATGGACGGAATTCTCTCATCCTGCCTGCAATGGGAATCGTAGCAGGATTTTGCAGTCTTGGGGTGAACGCAGCCAGAAACTCCCACCCTATGTATTGTAAGCATGCGGGCCCAGTAAGGGTGGGGAGGGGGCGGGGGTGCCATTCAGCTTGTACCTGTTACAGCTCTTTGAAAATTGGACGCTGGAATTCTCCGACCTCGTCCGCCGCTGGGATTCTCCAGTCCCGCTGCGGTGAATGGAGTTTTGGCTGAGCGTCAAATTCTCCGTTCTCGCTGGCAGCGGGGACTGGAATGGGCATGATTGGTGAATCCCAGCGGCGCGGAGCCTTTGAGACTTCGGAAACACGTTCAATGGTTGTACCTCGAATCGCGGGACGTCTGGTGGTACAGGAGGCCAGAGGCCTAGATTTTACCTTGTATTTCTGGATAAGCCATCATGTAGAGAATGGCCCACTGTAGAGTGGTTGCTGTGGTTTCGGTGCCAGCCATGAACAGATCATTAATGTTTTGGAGCAGGTTTCCTTCTGTCAAACATGAGTCAGGAGAATTCCGCTCCTGGAAAACAAAGGTCATTGCTTCAAGGATTTACGCTGGAAACCTCCGACCTCGCCTGTGACTGGGATTCTCCGATCCCTGCTGCGCTGTATGAATTCTTGGCTGAGCGTCAAGTTCTCCCTTCTCACTGGCAGGAGGGCAGGAGCGAACGAGATGGAAGAATTCCGGTTCTTGCTGTCAGCATTCCCAATTGCATCCCAATAGCAAACAATCATTGAGCGGGTTGGAACGTGAGTAGGAATACAGATTCACAAATGCTTACAGCAGAGGAGGCCATTTGGCCCATTGTTTCCATGCTGGTCGACAAAGATATGACTACATATATAATCATTGGACGGTAGCACAGTGGTTAGCACTGCTGCCTCACAGCGCCAGGGACCCAGGTTTGATTCCCGGCTTGGCTGTGCGGAGTTTGCACATTCTCCCCGTGTCTGCGTGGGTTTCCTCCGGGTGCTCCAGTTTCCTCCCACAGTCCAAAGGTGTGTGAGTTAGGTGGATTGGCCGTGCTAAATTGCCCCTTAGGGTCAGGGGGACTAGCTAGGGTAAATGCATGGGGTTAGGGCCTGGGTGGGATTGTGGTCGGAAAGACTTGATGGGCCGAATGGCCTCCTTCCGCACTGTAGGATTATGATTCTATAAGATTCTTAATGGGGTTCGGCACGTGGGAGAATGTTCCCTCATGGGAGAGTTTAGACTCCGAGGGCATAATCGCGGAATCAAATAAAAATGTATTTATTTATGAGTGAGACAAGTCGGCTTACATTAACACTGCAATGAAGTTACTGCGAAAATCCCCTAGTCGTCACACTCCGGCCTCTGATTGGGTACACTGAGGGAGAATTAAGCACGGCCAATGCACCCTAACCAGCACGTCTTTCGGAGGAAACCGGAGCACCCGGAGGAAACCCACGCAGACACGGGGAGAACGTGAAGACTCCATACAGACAGTGACCCAAACTGGGAATTGAACCTGGGTTCCTGTGAGGCAGCAGTGCTAACCACCGTGCCGCTAGCTTGTCGAGTTGAGGTTGAGTTGACTGGTAGCCTTTAGTTTGGGAATTCTAAACGGAAAGAGATTGAAGTTTAAATCCAGCCGCTGTGCTTACCTTCTCCATTTCCAGTAAGTAGGCATCAATAAAATCGCGGATCACTTCCTCATTCAGCGTGTCTTTGTGCTGACTGATAATTTCCTGAAACATGGCATTGATTAATGCCTGGTTTTGGAATACCCTCTGGTGAGGCCCAGGGACGGAGTTGATGAAGGGGATGACGAAACCCATCTGTCAGAAAGCACAAAGGGATTCCTGTGAGTGATCCTCCATCCCTGCCTTATTCACCAAGCATGGAACTGTCACCTTTAGAGACAGCTTTAACGCAAGAAGACTCTGCGTTTATACAGAGCCACTGATGAGCAAATGGTTGGCCCCGGTGGCGCTGTGGCTCACGATAATGCCTCAGATTACCAGGAACGTGGGCTCGATTCCAACCTTGGGTGTCTTTTGGAAACCTATCAAGTTTTGAACCGACTGTCCGACAGAGCAAATTACCCAGGTCCTATCCCCACGTAATTACTCTGTTAATCCGTCCAATCTACACATCTTTGGACACTAAAGGGCAATTCAGCATGGCCAATCCACTTAACCTGCACATCTTTGGACACTAAGGGGCAATTTAGCATGGCCAATCCACCTAACATGCACATCTTTGGACACTAAGGCAATTTAGCATGGCCAATCCACCTAACCTACACATCTTTGGACACCGAGGGGCAATTTAGCGTGGCCAATCCACCTAACCTACACATCTTTGGACACCAAGGGACAATTTAGCATGGCCAATCCACTGAACCTGCACATCTTTGGACACCGAGGGGCAATTTAGCATGGCCAATCCACCTAACCTACACATCTTTGGACACCAAGGGACAATTTAGCGTGGCCAATCCACTGAACCTGCACATCTTTGGACACCGAGGGGCAATTTAGCATGGCCAATCCACCTAACATGCACATCTTTGGACACTAAGGCAATTTAGCATGGCCAATCCACCTAACCTGCACATCTTTGGACACCGAGGGGCAATTTAGCGTGGCCAATCCACCTAACTTGCACATCTTTGGACACCGAGGGGCAATTTAGCATGGCCAATCCACCGAAATTGCATATCTTTGGACACCGAGGGGCAATTTAGTATGGCCAATCCGCCTAGCCTGTACTTCTTTGAACTGTGGGAGGAAACAAGAGCACCTGGAGGAAACCCACGCGGATATGAGGAGAACGTGCAAACTCCACACAAACAGTGACTCGAGGCTGGAATTGAACACGGGTCCCTGGCGCTGTGAGGGAGCAGATTGCACGTTCTCCCCCTGTCTGCGTAGGTTCCTTCTGGATGGCTCGGTTCCCTCCCACATTCCAAAACCAGGGTTCGGCTATTGAGTTGGGCGATCAGCCAGGATTGCAATGAATGATGGAGCAGGCTCGATGAGCCGAATGCTCTCCTCCTGCCCCTTTTCTTCTATGTTTCCATCTGCTTCCGAATGCTCCGGAATCAGGAGCCACGTTCTTGACATCAGTTGCTCTATTCAAAGGAGATTGCCCGTGAGGAGAGGAAATTTTGACTCTTGACCTTACTTGCATCCACTTTGATGTCTGAATTTCCATGTTGTCTCGGAAGAGTTCCACCAGGCGTGTGAACGTCTTGTCTTTGTAATGGAATCGCTTTCCCAGGATGACCGAGCAGATCACATTGGACACGGCATTGGTGAGTTTTGGGGTCAGATCGAAGGGCCCTCCTGCACAAAAGAGAGAGGACGGAGCAAACCAGAACTCTATGGGTCGGTGGCGAAGTCGCGACCTGCTCCAGAGGGCGTCTCTGGCTAATGCCACTACTGAAACTTTCCCATTCTCGACGGGAATCGCAGCGGGCGGGAGGTGGTGGGGAGGGGGAACCATGCCAAAATCTCTTGATCTCAGGTGGGATTTTGTGGCCTTGACACAAGCGGCCTTCAAAGTCCCACCCACCCACTTACAGTTTTCAATGTCCTGGTGACCAGGGTGGGAACAGGAACCCAAAATGAAATGTTAGCAATTATTGCAAACTGTCTGGAGTGTAGAAGTCGAGAGTATTTATTTATTTGCGTCACAAGTTGGCTTACATTCACACTGCAATGAAGTTACTGTGAAAATCCCCAAGTCACCACACTCCGGCCCCTGTTCGGGGTAACACTGAGGGAGAATTTAGAACGGCCAATGCACCCTGACCAGCACGGAGTGTGGGAGGCAACCGGAGGAAACCCACGGAGTGCAGACGCCACACACGCAGTGACGCAAGCCGGGAATTCATAGACATCAGGATCGCCCACCTCCACCTCAAACCCCCCTCCTTCTCCAATCATTGGGGCTCTCCCCTCCCCACCCTCAGATAAACGAGGGAGGGTAGCCCTCTGATGTGACACTGCATCCTTGGCACTGGTCCCCCGGCGCCGCACCCCACCCCCCACCCCACCCCAAGGAGGCACTGCCAGGGTATCAGGGGTACATGCCCAACCTGGTCACTCAATCCCCTGGAGACTCCAGGCATTTCCCTGGCGTGGTCATTACAGCTGGTTTTCACTTTTGAAAACCAGTAGTTAGTCACTCACTGGTGGTGGTGGGGTGGGGTGGGGGGTGCGATGGGTGGTGAGGGATGGGGGAGAGACTGAGCTGGTTGGACCCTGTGGTGTTAAACCACTTGAGTGGTGTGTTCAATCGTGCTGAAGTCTGGTTCGTGCCAGCAGACGGGGTGGGCAGAGGGGGTGGTGGGGCTGAGGGGGAGATCTCACCGGTGCAAGCAACAGTGGTGCAGTGGGTTAGCACTGCCGCCTCACAGCGCCAGGGACCCGGGTTCGATTCCCGGCCTCGGGTCACTGCCTGTGCGGAGACTGCACATTCTCCCCGTGTCTGCGTGGGTTTCCTCTGGGTGCTCTGGTTTCCTCCCACAGTCCAAAGATGTGCGGGTTAGGTTGATTGGCCATGCTAAAATTGCCCCTTAGTATTCTGGGATGTGTAGGTTAGAGGGATTAGTGGGTAAATATGTAGGGATATGGGGGGTAGGGTCTGGGTGGGATTGTGGTCGGTGCAGACTCGATGGGCTGATGGGCCTGTTTCTGCACTGTAGGGTTCTATGTTCCATGTTTCCTCCGGGGCTCTGGTTTCCTCCCACAGTCCGAAAGACGTGCTGGTTAGGGTGCATTGGGCTGTGCTAAATTCTCCCTCAGTGTTACCCGAACAGGAGTGTGGCTTCTAGAGGATTGTCACAGTAACTTCATTGTAGTGTTAATGTGAGCCCACTTGTGACACTAACAAATAACTTTTGGTTATTCAACATTTAACTAATAAACTTCCAACAGTTGCAACACTTCAAGTCTTCCTCTTCAACTCTTCACGTTAACTCTTCAACTGGAAACCGATGCTATCCAATTTAGAATGAGTTGTCCTGGTTCGTTCCTGAGGTGGACTCACCCTCACAGTTCTGCTCTATATCCTGAAGATGTTCCTTCAGGCCACACTTTGCCACGGTGAGTCTTGACTCATCGCTGGAGACAAAAGGGCGGGGGGAGGTTTTCCTGTCCCACCGCCACGGGAAATTGTAGCGGGCAGGACACGGATGGCGCAAAGATCCGTTGATCTCGGGGGGGGCGGATTTTCCGGTTCTGTGGCGAGCGTGTCCGGAAAATCCCGCCCAAGAGGCTGGAGTACATTGGGTGGGATTTGATGGCCTCGCCTGGGCGAGACTGGAAATTCTCGCCGAGGTCAATGGAGAATTCCGCTGTTGGATGCTCGCCCAGCTCCGCTTGTGTGGTGGGCAAGCTGGCAGAGTTCTGGCCATTCCCTTCATCCCCAAAGTTTCCCAACCTTCTAGAAGGTTCTCTGGTGTCAGCCAATGATATCGCCAATCACAATGTTTGAGTGTGCGCCAGTGGAGTTACTCGTAAAACAACTCCCAAATATTCATCCCAAACTGCATGCTAATTATATCGCCTCACCATAAATGGTAACCACAGCTCTGACCTGTCTGCCGTAGTTCAAAAATCTATCCTTATTTGGTTTAGTGTTAGTCACTCCTCACAGGCCAGATGGTGACGGGGAAATCTGAATTCAATAAGAAGGTGGAATTTTAGTTTGAACGCTCATTTAGCCTGTATATATCCAAACCTTTCGCCCTCATGTGTTAACGCGAGCCTACGTGTGGCACTAATTAACACTGCACTAACATTAACACTGCAGTGAAGTTACTGTGAAAATCCTCTAGAAGCCACTCTCCTGTTCAGGTAACACCGAGGGAGAATTTAGCAAGGCCCAACGCACCCTAACCAGCACGTCTTTCGGACTGTGGGAGGAAACCCACACAGACATGGGGAGAATGTGCAGCCTCCGCACAGACAGTGACCCGAGGCTGGGAATCGAAGCCAGGTCGCTGGCGCTGTGAGGCGGCAGCGCTAACCCACTGTGCCACTGTTGTTTGCACCGGTGAGATCTCCCCCTCACCCCCATTTCTGCAGACCCCATCTGCCACATCCTGTTCCTGGCCGTGCCCCTCGAGACTTAGCAGCTATTGTGGGATTTGGGCCCACGGCTACCGGGCCCGTAAGATCGGGCCACAATTTACCGACACGAGAATTTCTTTTCTCCCCGAGTCACTGGTGGCAGTGCCTGGAGTTGTTCGCCAAAGAATCCGGGAGACTCGGACAAATTATTCGGAAACTGTGGGTCTGATTCTCCCCAGGCAAATTTGAAAGGGAACTGGTGTAAATCGCCCCCTGTCTTTTCTTTTTATTGGGAGTTCAGACTCGAATCTCCTGCACTCTGTGCAATGCAGAGGTCGCCATTGTGGATATCATTAAAAGCTCGGGCAGGGTGGGGCCTATTCCCACTGGAGCCTGACCTTTCCAGAACTCTGCACACGCGCAGTGGCCCCGAACTGTCAGATTGCAGTTAGCTGGCGAGCTCTTTCACTGGCCATCCCGGGACACCCACCGTGTTGCCCCTCCAGCATCCCCCCCCGACCATAGCCTGATTGCAGTCCGCATAAGCATTCACGGGCCAGCCCCTACCTCCCCTGTCCCCGATCTCCAGCCCCCACCCCATGTCCCCGAGTAGTGATGATCTCCCCAACCCACATTATCAGAACCAACCGCCTCCCTCCCCACCACCTGGGAGACAGACCCCCTTCCAAGGGGGCAGACCCCACCCCCGGGAGGCAGAGTTACCAACGCCCCCCAAAAGACCCACCCCCACATGCCCCGATCGCTGGCCTCCCTCTGGCCAATCCCAATGCAGCGTGGCAGTGAGACCAGCCACCCCCGTACCCCCCATCACTCGCCCCTGTGGCCCAATCCACAGTAGGCCCCGTCCCCTCGGCCTCGCACACAACAGGCCCCTTCAGGATGGGAGAATCGGGCCCTGTGCTGTCTTAAATAAAACTAGGCCGCAGAGCTTACCAATCGATGCCTTAAGGACTTCCGTCAAATACTTGGCTTCTTCCAGGATTTTCTCCTCAAAGGCAATTTTTCCTAAACCAAAGTTTCTGAGGACAGTCAGTGCAAATCTCCGTTGCTGTTTCCAGGACCTTCCGTAGGGGGCCATGATGATGCCTGTCAGAAAGGGGGACACAGGGTGTAAATAACGCATTCTCACGTTGAGAGCAAAGAAAAAATTCTCAACACCTTTCAGAGCCAGTGACAAAGCTGATTAACGTACAAGGAAGGCCCCCTTGAAACCCCTTTCACTCCAGGCCACCACGTGCTCTGACTCCATATCCCCGCCTTTGCCCCCACATCCCTTGGGTCAAAAACCATCTATCAATTAAAATTAACGATATGCAGGACCAAACAATTGGCCTGGTGCAGGAGGAGGCCATTTGGGCCATCGTCTCTGCACCTAGCCTGCCAAACGAACATCATGGGCGGGATTTTGCGACCTCGCTCGAGCGAGACTGGAAGATCCTTGCCAAAGTTAACCGACGTTTCCATTTCCCGCCCCTTGCCCGCTCCAGTTCCGTGGTGGGCGGATTCAGTTGGGGTTTTCCTGCCGGGAAAATCCAGCCCGAGGTCAACGGACATTTGCGTGATCCGTGTTCCGCCCACTACGATTGCCGTGGTGGGCAGAATGGGAAAATTCCACCCCATGGCTTAGTGCCCATTTCCCTGCCCTTTCTCCTGTACCCTCTGCGCATTGCCTCGAGTCAAATAATCATCCAATGCCCTCTCGAGTGCCTCGGTTGAACCTGCCTCCTTCCAGGCGACGCATTCCAGACCCCAACCACTTGCTGCGTGGAAAAGATATTCCTCATATCACATTTCCTTCTTTTGCAAATCACTTTCAATCTGCGTCCCCCTCGTTCTTGGCCCTTTTACGAAGGGGAACAGTTTCTCCCTCTCTAGTCTGACCAGCCCCCTCATGGTTTGGAACATCTCAATCACATCTCCTCTGAGCTATCATCTCTCCGAGGAGATCAGTCCCGATCTCTCCAGTCTCTCCTCGTAACTGAAGTTCCTCATCCCTGGGACCATTCTTGTAAACCTCTTCTGCACTCTCTCCAATGCTTTCATACCCTTCCTATGGTGTGGCGCCCAGAACTGTACACAATATTCCAGCTGTGGTGTAACCAGTGTCTTGTACAAGTTCAGCACAACCTCCTTGCTCTTATACTCTATGCACCTATTAATAATGACGGTGGCACGGTGCCACAGTGGTTAGTGCCGCTGCCTCACAGCGCCAGGGACCTGGGTTCGATTCCCGGCTTGGGTCACTGTCTGTGTGGAGTTTGTACGTTCTCCCCATGTCTGCATGGGATTCCCCCACGCAGGGCGGTGGATAGAGGAGAGCCGGTGGATGTGGTCTTTCTTGATTTCCAGAAGGCGTTTGACAAGGTGCCTCACAAGAGGTTATTGCAGAAGGTAAGGGGGCATGGAGTTGGGGGTAGGGTGTTAGCGTGGATAGAGGATTGGTTATCAAATAGGAGGCAGAGAGTGGGGGTGAATGGGTGCTATTCGGATTGGCGGATGGTGACTAGTGGAGTGCCCCAGGGGTTGGTGCTGGGGTCTCAGCTATTTACCATTTATATAGATGATCTGGAGGAGGGAACCGAGTGTATGGTGTCGAAATTTGCTGATGACACCAAGATTGGTGGAACGGCAAATTGCGCGGAGGGTGTGGAGAGTCTGCAGAAGGATCTAGATAGGCTGGGTGAATGGGCCAGGAACTGGCAAATGGAATTTAATGTTGGCAAGTGCGAGGTGGTCCACTTTGGTAGGAATAATGGTAGGAAGGACTATTACTTACGTGGCGAAAAACTGCAGCAGGCGACGGTGCAGAGGGACCTCGGGGTCCTTGTGCATGAGTCGCAAAAACCCAGCCTGCAGGTGCAGCAGGTGGTCAGGAAGGCGAATGGGATGCTGGCCTTCATAGCGAGGGGGATTGAATATAAAAGTAGGGAGGTCTTGCTGCGGCTGTATAGGGCATTGGTGAGGCCGCAGCTGGAGTACTGTGTGCAGTTTTGGGCGCCATACTTACGCAAGGATATTTTGGCCTTGGAGGGAGTGCAGAGGAGGTTTACTAGGCTGATACCGGAGTTGAGGGGGTTGAGCTATGAGGAGAGGCTGAATAAACTAGGCTTGTACTCGTTAAAGTTTAGAAGAATGAGGGGAGATCTCATTGAGACATGTAAGATGATGAATGGGATGGATAGGATAGAGGTGGAGAGACTCTTCCCGCTCAGAAAGGACAGTAGGACTAGGGGGCACAGCCTCAAGATAAAGGGGGGGGCGGTTTAGAACGGAGTTGAGGAGGAACTTCTTCACTCAAAGGGTGGTGAATCTCTGGAATTCTCTACCCGTTGAAGTGGTGGAGGCTGCCTCGCTGAATATATTTAAGACGCGGGTTGATGGGTTTTTGATAAGCGAGGGGATTAAGGGTTATGGGGAGAAAGCGGGAATGTGGAACTGAGCCACGACAGATCAGCCATGATCTTATTGAATGGCGGGGCAGGCTCGAAGGGCTAGATGGCCTACTCCTGCTCCTATTTCTTATGTTCTTATGTTCCTCCGGGAGCTCCGGTTTCCTCCCCCAGTCCGAAAATGTGCAGGTTCGGTGGGTTGGCCGTGCTAAATTGCCTCTTAACGTCAGGGGGACTAGCTAGGGTAAATGCATGGGGCTATAGGGATAGGGCCAGTGTGGGATTGTGGTCGGTGCAGACATGATGGGCTGAATGGCCTCCTATTGCACTGTAGGGATTCTCTGAGCTCTGAGTGAGATTGGCGGTTGTACTAAGAACATAAGAACATAAGAAATAGGAGCAGGAGTAGGCCATCTAGTCCTTCAAGCCTGCCCTGCCATTCAATAAGATCATGGCTGATCTGTCGTGGCTCAGTTCCACATTCCCGCCTTCTCCCCATAACCCTTAATCCCCTCTCTTATCAAAAACCCATCAACCCGCGTCTTAAAAATATTTAGTGAGGTAGCCTCCACCACTTCAACGGGCAGAGAATCACCACCCTTAGAGTGAAGAAGTTCCTCCTCAACTCCGTCCTAAACCGCCCCCCCCCCTTTATCTTGAGGCTGTGCCCCCTAGTCCTACTGTCCTTTCTGAGCGGGAAGAGTCTCTCCACCTCTATCCTATCCATCCCATTCATCATCTTATACGTCTCAATGAGATCTCCCCTCATTCTTCTAAACTCTAACGAGTACAAGCCCAGTTTATTCAGCCTCTCCTCATAGCTCAACCCCCTCAACTCCGGCATCAGCCTAGTAAACCTCCTCTGCACTCCCTCCAAGGCCAAAATATCCTTGCCTAAGTACGGCGCCCAAAACTGCACACAGTACTCCAGCTGCGGCCTCACCAATGCCCTATACAGCCGCAGCAAGACCTCCCTACTTTTATATTCAATCCCCCTCGCTATGAAGGCCAGCATCCCATTCGCCTTCCTGACCACCTGCTGTACCTGCAAGCTGGGTTTTTGCGACTCATGCACAAGGACCCCGAGGTCCCTCTGCACTGTCGCCTGCTGCAGTTTTTCGCCACGTAAGGAATAATCCTTCCTACCATTCTTCCTACCAAAGTGGACAACCTCACATTTGCCAATATTGAATTCCATTTGCCAGTTCCTGGCCCATTCACCCAGCCTATCTAGATCCTTCTGCAGACTCTCCACACCCTCCGCACAATTTGCCGTTCCACCAATCTTGGTGTCACCAGCAAATTTCGACACCATACACTCGGTTCCCTCATCCAGATCATCTATATAAATGGTAAATAGCCGAGGCCCCAGCAGCGACCCCTGGGGCACTCCACTAGTCACCAACCGCCAATTCGAATAGCACCCATTGACCCCCACTCTCTGCCTCCTATTTGACAACCAATCCTCTATCCATGCTAACACCCTACCCCCAACTCCATGTCCCCTGACCTTCTGCAATAACCTCTTGTGAGGCACCTTGTCAAACGCCTTCTGAAAATCAAGAAAGACCACATCCACCGGCTCTCCTCTATCCACCGCCCTAGACACATCCTCATAGAACTCCAGTAAATTTGTCAGACACGACTTCCCCTTAATGAAACCGTGCTGCGTCTGCTCTATCAAGCAATTCCCCTCAAGATGCCTCGCTATTTCCTCCTTGATGACGGATTCTTACATTTTACCTACAACAGATGTTATACTAACCGGCCTGTAATTCCCCGCCTTTTGCCTGGCACCCTTCTTAAACAACGGCGTAACATTAGCCATTTTCCAATCTTCCGGCACTTCCCTGGAATCCAGCAATGTCTGGAAAATAACCACCAAGGCATCCACTATCACCTCCGTCATTTCTTTCAGAACCCTCGGATGCATTCCATCCGGTCCTGGGGACTTGTCCACAATCAGCCCCTCCAGTCTGTCGAGCACCGCCTCTCTAGTAACAGCAATGTCATTGAGACCCTCCAGTCCTACCACCTTTCCATCTCTAACACCCGGCAAATTATTCACGTCCTCCTCCGTGAAGACCGAAACAAAAAAGTTATTCAAGACCTCAGCCATATCCCCATCCCCTACCACTAAGTCCCCCTTCTCATCCTCTAAGGGACCAACATTCGCCCTAGCCAGCCTCTTCCTTTTATATACTAAGGAGACACAAGTGGTCCAAAACTCATATTATGAGCTTCATTAACTGCTCTCTCCACCTGTCCTGCCACCTTCAATGGTCTCCGTGCTCATACACCCAGTTCCCTCGGCTCCTGGACCCCCTTAAAGAATTTTACTCCTTATTTAATTTGGTCTCTCCATGTTCGTCCCACCAAAATGCCTCACCCCACACTGTCCCCCTGCACTGAACTCCATCTGCCACCTGTCTGCCCACCCCGCTGGATTGAATGTGTAAAGTTGATGAAGTGTTGGTTGCCATTTCCAAACACTTGTGATTTCATTCTGGGCTCGACTATTTAGATTTTGTTCTCTTGGGCGGCACGGTGGCAGGGTGGATCGCGCTGTGCCACCGTGCCGCAGGCAAATGGGAAGTATTCCCTCACACTCCTGACCTGTGCCTTGTAGATGTTGGGCAGACTCTGGGGAGTCAGGAGGTGAGTCACTCGCCACACATTCCTCGCCTCTGAGCTGCCCTTGTAGCCACTGGGTTAACGTGATTAGTCTGCTTGAGTTTCTGGTCAATGGTAACCCCAGTGATGTTGATAGTGGGGAATTCAGTGATGGTAACACCACTACATGTCAAGGGGCAGTGGTTTAGAAAGGCCAACCCACCTGTCCTACACATCTTTGGACACTAGGGGGCAATTTAGCACAGCCAATCCACCTAACCTACACATCTTTGGACACTAAGCGGCAATTTAGCATGGCCAATCTACCTAACCTGACATCTCTGGACACTAAGGGGCAAATTAGCATGGCCAACCCACCAATCCTGGCTACACATGTTTGACCATTAAGGGACAATTGAGCGTGGCCAAGCCACTTTACCTGCACGCCTTTCAGACTGTGGGAGGGAACCGGAGCACCAGGAGGAAACCCATGGGGAGAGAACGTGCAAGCTCCACACAGACCCGAGGCTGGAATCGAACCTGGGCCTGTGGGGCTAACCACTTTGAAAGAGGCATAGCGTAGGAGATGAGCAAAGTTTCGGCTTTGATGCTGAGGATTAGCCTTCGAGCGATGGGAAAAAAAAGACTTTCGTACCTTGCCCTTTGGTCATTTTCTCGAAGAAGTTGAAATGGGGGCGTCCTGCAAATTCCCTGCCCTGCTGGACTAGCGCCTCCTGAAGGAGCTCAAACCCACCGATGACGACGAAGGGAACCCAGAGGATGTGACAAGTAAAAAGATCTCCGTACTCCTTGGCCAGCTGGGAAAGGAGGAAAGAGAAATTATCCACCTTCCAATAATCAACCAAAAACAAAACAATTTGAGAGCCGATGCCGTTACTAAGCTAATGTTTAGGAGAATGAGAGGTGACCTTCTTGAGACATGTCAGATTCACGGGGGGTTGACAAGGCAGAAGCTGAGAGGTTGTTTCCCCTAGTGGGAGAGCCTCGGAGCAGAGGACATCATGTCAGAGTGAGGAGGGTCGCCCACTGAAGACAGAAATGAGGAAGAATTTCCCCTCACAAAGGGTAGTGGAACTCTTTACGCAGAGATGCCTAGCGGTTGGGCCATCGGGCACTATTTGACCATTTTAATTCCGAGTGCTGGGTGAACTGGGAGTGTTTCAGATCTGGCATTTAGTCCCGTTCTGAGGCCTCCCCGTACGCACTCTACCCAAAAAAAAATTCCGAATTGCATTACAGATGCCTATGGGCGGGGCTTTACGGGCCCGAAATCCTGCAGCTCCGATTGGAGACTCCCACTCCCAGGCCCTACCCTCATATTATACCCACTAATCCCCTCTAACCTACGCATCCCTGGACACGAAGGGGCAATTTCTTAGCACGGCCAATCAACCTAACCCCACACATCTTTGGCGTGTATCCCAGATACTGACACATCGGTGAATCCAGTTAGCGTTGAGGCTCCTGGGTCACTCTCTGGTGAGGACGATACGTCTGATCATGTACATCGGGTGGAGGAGGGAGTGTCCGAGGCCTCTGGCCTGCAAGGGGGGGGAGGGCCCGGCCGGAAGCCAGGGCTCCGCTGGCCCCAGGCTGGGCCTCTGGGATCACCTCCCCCTGGAGTTGCAGCAAACAGCGAATGCAGGAGGGGCTGGCGGCCAAACTGGACCCCCTGAGAGGCTGCTGGGAAGTTTTCAGGCCGCCCTGTCTTGCTCGGTTGCCAGGCCAACACATTGCAAGGACGGCATCTGCAGTGGAAAGCCTGGGGGCGGGAATGGGGGCGGTGTTCCTCACCATGGGTGGCAGGCTCCAAGCGATGGCCCAGTCACAGCAGGCCACAGTGGAGGGACAGAACAGGCTTCTCAAGATTCTGCGGCCCATGGCTGAGAGGCTCGAGAGCTTGCAGGAGATGCAGCGGGACAGCGCTGAGACACAGTGGGCTGCGGCAGCAACCCTTGAGAACAATTTTAGAGGGTCGCGGCTGAGGGGCCCCAAAGCATGGCCCAGTCTCAGAGGGCACTTGCTGCGGCCATTGAGAGGTGGCCCCCGACTCGAGTCGGCCTCCTTGGTAGGACGAAGGTGGTCCTCCAGGACTGGTAGCGCCCGGTGACGGCAGAGCTCACTGCAGAAGCACTATGGTCCCATGGAGTGACACAGGGGGGCCCCACAGGAAGCACGAGGGAGGAGGAAGGCCTCAAGCCCATGCTGGGGCCTTGCAGCCAGGCTGTGGCTACACCTTCTGACTACCACACCCCCCCCCACTTCCTGGTATCTCAGGGGCTGCGGGATGGAGAAGGTATCATGGAAACGTCCCAGATAGCTGGAAGCTGGCCAGGGCCCTCAGGGCCTACAGGGTTGCCAAGTGGACCATAAGTCAGGTAGGCCGTTGGCTCCCCCCCCCCCAAACGATGTACATTTTGGGAAGTCGCTGAGATGTAGTGCTGGGCCATGAAAGGTTAGGAAGTTGTATTTGCACTGACGGGCTGCACTGGTTCAAAAGAAACGTAAGCACTTAACGTTCTCTGTTCTCAAGTTCTGACGTTAGAACTTATTACTTGAACACTTTGATTGCAATTGGGAGTGAGGGGGGAGGAATCAGGATATTGAATTTGATGATAGCCATGATGGTGGTGAATGATGGAACAGGCTCGAAGGGCCTTCTCCTGCTTCGAGTTTTACCTCATCCAGAGCAAGGTGCGGCATCCTGCTCTGCTCGAAGTTGCTCCTTCTGAACAAGGACACGGGCGGTCCAGGGGGCAGTCCACTGCCTCGCCTCCACTTCACGGCGAGCCATGCGGCTAAAAAGGTGGCCAGGAAGACGAGCAGGGTCTGTACGGTGAAATGACCGAGCCACTGGGAAGGCAGCAGCTCCGGCAACCAGGCCAATGCCTTCATTTCTCAGAGGCGGACGCTGTCGCTCGGGGCTGCGGGACGAAAGACTCGAAGTCGCAGAGCAGCTTCTCCTCCGACAAACAGCCTGGGGAATGTTTACTTCACGAGGCCAATTCCTGTGACGTAATGAGTTCAGAATCCACTTTCCCTTTTGTTTGACTTGTTATATCATTCCATGGGGAGGAGTGGCTGCTCGCTGTCTGGAAGCTGGGGGAGGCGGGGGAGGGAAAAGTTTTCTCACGCTCTCTGTCAGTACAGCAAGAAGTCTCACAACACCGGGTTGCAGTCCGATAGAGTTAGGTGGATCTGTTTGGACTTTAATCTGTTGTTGTCAGGCTTCTTACCCTGTCCAACTCAGTCAAAGAACAAAACAGCACGGGAAACTCGGCCCAACGCGCCCCCTCCGTCCTAACAATGTGTTTTCCCTCCTCCCCCCTTGACCCATGTCCAATGCCGGCCTGCCCGCAACACTTGTGTGTCAGTGCAAAAGGGTTTGTGTCATTTGCCAACAGTTTCTGGCAGAGCTTGCTGCCAGCAACCCCTCTGCTGTCCTTCCTTCATATCTTTAAGTTTTTGGGGAGACGGTGGCGCAGTGGTTAGCAGCGCTGTCCCACGGTGCCAAGGACCCAGGTTCGACCCCCGGCTCGGGTCACTGTCTGTGTGGAGTCTGCACATTCTCCCCCGTGGGTTTCCTCCCACAGTCTGGAAGACTGTGCTGGTTAGGGTTCATTGGCCGTGCTAAATTCTCCCTCCGTGTACCCGAACAGGTGCCGGTCAATTCGGGGATTTTCACAGTAACTTCATTGCAGTGTTAATGTAAGCTCACTTGAAGTATGTTTATTTGGTAATGTTTGGAAGTAGATATACACACACACACACTTATCCTGGACGATTGTGGGTGAAGTTACTGTGAAAACCCCACTCCGGCACCTGTTCGGGTAACACTGAGGGAGAATTTAGCACGGCCAACACACCCTAACCAGCACGTCTTTTGGACTGTGGGAGGAAACTGAAGCACCAAGAGGAAACCCACGCCAACATGGGGAGAATGTGCAATCTCCACACAGACAGTGACCCAAGCTGGGAATCGAACCCGGGTCCCCGGCACTGTGAGGCAGCAGTGCTAACCACCGTGCCACCATGCCACCCCAAGTAGGAGGACAGGATATAGGGAATGAAGCTTGGCTCAGTGTCAAACAGGAACGTTTGTGTTTAGTTTTTAGTGTTTATTTATTAGTGTCACAACTGGGCTTACATTAACACTGCAATGAAGTTACTGTGAAAATCCCCTAGTCGCCACACTATGTTCAGGTACACTGAGGGAGGATTTAGCACGGCCTCTGCACCCTAACCAACACATCTTTCCGACTGTGGGAGGAAACCGGAGCACCCGGAAGAAACCCAGGCAGACACGGGGAGAATGTGCGAACCCCACATAGACAGTGACCCAAAGGCCGGAATTGAATCTGGGACCCTGGATCTGTGAGGCAGCAGTGCTAACCCACTTTGCCGCCCCGTGTTGTGGTCGTGAATAGAATAATGTCTCATGTATGCTGCAGAATGTTTTATTGATTAGCCAGGCAGTCTTAACAAAGAGAACAAAGAACAGTACAGCACAGGAACAAGCCCTTCGGCCCTCCAAGCCCATGCCGAACATGAACCTAACTAGACTGAAAAAACCCCTCTGCCCTTCCTCGTTCCGTATCCCTCTATTTCCTCCCTATTCATCCATCCATCCAGAGACCGCTTAATTCATGTGTCTGCTTCCACCGCCTCCTCTGGCAAGTGCATTCCAGGCACCCACCCACCACTCTCTGTGTGAAAAACCTCCCCCTGCACATCCCCCTTAAGCAGCCCGTCCTCTCAGCTTCAACCCCTTTTAATTGACACTTAAACTCTGGGGAAAAAGTCTCTGACTATTCACACTGCCTGTGATGTGGAGTTGCCGGCATTGGACTGGAGGTGGGCGCAGTAAGATGTCTCACAACACCAGGTTCGAGTCCAACAGGTTTATTCGGAATCATGAGCTTTTGGAGCGCTGCCCCTTCATCAGGTGAGTCCCTCAGTGCTCCGAAAACTCATGCTACCGAATAAACCTGTTGGACTTTAACCTGGTGTTGTGAGACTTCTGTCTACACCTCTGACAATTTGATAGACCAATGCTGATTAGGGAATAATTTAAATGGTTATTTTTATCGTCACAAGTAGGCTTACATTAACAGTTACGTAGCGATGCCGGCTTTGGACTGGGGCAGGCACAGTGAGAAGTCTCACCACACCGGGTTAAAGTCCAATAAGTTTAATTGGGAGCACGAGCTTTTGGAGCGCTGCTCCTTCATCCGGTGAGTGGAGGATTGGGGTCACAAACAGGGCGTGTACAGACGCAGACTCAATTACAAGATAATTTTTGGAATACGAGTCTTTACGGCTAATCAAGTCTTTCCAGGGGGCAGCCAATGCCAGTGGAGAGAGGGTTAAAGAGGTGTGTGAACTATCTTACGCTAGGACAGTTAGTGAGATTTTGCAAGTCGCGGGGAGAGTTACAGATAGTGCAATGTGAACCCAAGATCCGAGCTGATGTTGGCCTCGTGTGCGGATATTGGCCAATGGTTTCAGTGTCAGATCAGATCAAAACTGGATCTTGGGTTCGTGTCACGCTATCTGTAACCACCATGACTTGCCTGGACTTGCAAAATCTCACTAACTGTCCTAGCCTGAGATAGTTCACACCTCTTTAACCTGTTCTCAACCCTCTCTCTGCTCGCACTGACTCGCATTGTACCTGTAAAGATTTGATTACCTGGTCAGACTCGCATTCCAACCATTATCTTTCAATTGAGTTTGTGTCTACATATGGCCCCTCTGAGAACCCAATCCTCCACTCACCCCATGAAGGGGCAGCGCTCCGAAAGCTCGTGCTACCAAATAAACCTGTTGGACTTTAACCTGGTGCTGTGAGACTTCCTTCTGTACATTAACACTGCAATGAAGTTACTGTGAAAATCCCCTGTTCCCCACACTCTGGTGGGTACACTGAGGGAGGGTTTAGCATGGCCATTGCACCTAACCAGCACGTCTTTCGGACTGTGGGAGGAAACCGGAGCACCCGGAGGAAACCCATGCAGACACGGGGAGAATGTGCGGACTCCGGATAGATGGTGGTCCAAGGCGGGAATCGAACCCGGGTCCTGGGTGTTAACAATAGTGCTGCCCGTGCAAAGCTTTTAGTCTTCATTGAGTTAATCCAGATATCCAAAACTCATGCAAGGTTATCCTCTAGTCTTCCACAAAGGGGAGAAATGAGCAGCTGCTGGAGGAAGCTGGTGTTGGGAGGTACGTGTTTGAGGCAGTGTTACCGAGGAAGCTTACGCGTAGTTTGGGGACATGGGCCAGAACGTCCCGGCCAAGCTCACCCCAAAACCGGAAAATACCCCCTCCTGAAGTCACCAGGCCTTTGCACGGTCTGTCCCCATCCCCCCCACCCCCCGCTTGCCCTCTACGATTCCCGCGGTAGGCTGGAAGGGAATGCCACCCCGCACCCCCCCACCGTGATGTGAAGAAGAGGGAAGGGTTTGGAAGAAAGATGGAATGCGAGGCTGAACACCTTGGAAAACGTGTGCAGAGGAGTGCCGGGATGGCACAGGTGGATGGATAACGTCAGCATGTACACCGGCCTCTCTCTGGATCGAGGGTGGGGGAGATCGGAAATCCGTGGAGAAAGATTGTTCACATCGCGGCTCGGATTGAGGGCAGGTGGAAGACGAGATCCTGCCCTGAGCTACTCAGCACTTTGTTAACGTTCCTGACACTGTGCAGACGTGGCGGAGAACGTGCAGACTACACACAGACAGTGACCTGAGGCCAGGAGTCGAACCTGGGCCCCTGGCGCTGTGAGGCAGCAGTGCCAACCGCTGTGCCACTGCGTGGCCCATGCTCAAATATATCTGGTCACTGGAGACCTCAGCCTGGTTCTGTTGGTGAGTGACCAATGGAGACCCTGATGTCGAACAGGCGCTCGCGATTTAACTTATCCCGGATTGCCCCTGCTGAACTTTGACCTCCGACCTCTGTACCTTCAGCTCCCTTGTCGCTAAAGCCCTGAAACTCCCCACCTCCCGCACCCCCCCACCGGCACCTCTTTCCCCTCCATTAAGACGCTCTTTAAAATGTTTCTCTTTGACAGAGGTTGCCTTCATTGGCAACACTTTCTTCCATAATTCTCTGGCAAGAAAAAAAATGTTTAATTAAAGCTCTCTGCTGAGTTTCAGTGGACCATCTACGCTGTGAGTAGGAGCTTCACACTTCGGTTAGTGTAGCCCTTGACCTACGCCCCCCGCCCCCAAACCCAACCCAAAGGCGTCCAATTACTTGTTGCGGCAATCCCTGTCTCCACAAGCCGGGTAGACCTGCTGCACAACTACACCTTCTCTTACCATAGCAACTTTCCCCAAGAAAGATTGTCTGGAAGATTGGCAAAACCAGTCAGAGGCATAGTCAGGGCGGGCCATAAATGCTATCGGTGAGATGGGTTTTAAAGGAGATGGAGGGGCCATCAGTAGTGGGGCAAAACAGGGCAGAAAGGCACATCATAGGACCCTACAGTGCAGAAAGAGGCCCTTCAGTCTGCACCCAACACAATCCCACCCAGGCCCTACCCCCATATATTGTACCCACTAATCCCTCTAACCTACACATCCCTGGACACTGAGCGGCAATTTCTTAGCACAGCCAATCAACCCAACCCACATATCTTTGGACTGTGGTAGGAAACCCACGCAGACACGAGGAGAATGCGCAAACTCCACACAGACAGGGACCAGAGCCGGGAATCGAAGCCAGGAACCCGGAGCTGTGAAACAACAGTGCTAACCCACTGTGCTACCGTACCGTGTGGGAAGAATGGAGTTGGGGTGTATGCCTCGATTGTGGGGCTGGAGGGGGGGCTAGCGACATGCGAGTGGGCGATTCCATGTAAGTACTTAAGCAAATTGGTGAGATGGTTCAGATGGAATGAGAGTTGAGGCTTCAATCCATACGGCCAATGGATTTGTGGCACAGTGCTTAGCACTGCTGCTTCACAGGGCCAGGGACCCAGGTTCGATTCCGGCCTCGGCTCACTGTCTGTGCGGAGTCTGCATGTTCTTCCCATGCCTGCGTGGCTTTCCTCTGGGAGCTCCGGTTTCCTCCCACAGCCCGGAGGATGTGTAGGTTAGGTGGATTGGCCATGCTAAATTGCCCCTTAGTGTCCAAAGATGTGTAGGTTAGGTGGATTGGCCATGCTAAATTGCCCCTTAGTGTCCAAAGATGTGTAGGTTAGGTGGATTGGCTATGCTAAATTGCCCCTTAGTGTCCAAAGATGTATAGATTAGGTGGATTGGCCATGCTAAATTGCCTCGTACAGTTGAAAGACGTGCAGGTTTGATGGATTGGTCATACTAAATTGCCCCTTGGTATTAGGGAGATTAGTAGGATAAATACGTGGATTTATGGTGACAGGGTCTGGGTGGGATTATTGTTGGTGCAGATTTGATGGGCTGAATGGCCTTCTGCACTGTGGGGATTGCATGATTAGAAGGAGGACGTGACCACATTGGAGGGGGTTCGGAGGAGATTGTTGAGAATGTTGCCAGGATTGGGGAAGTCTAGCTCTGAGTGAAGAGGGGCTAGGTGGGAGGAAGCTGAGGGAGATTTACCTGAATAGCAGAGCAGCCGTGATGGGCCAAATGGCCTACTTCTACTTCTGTACCTTCTGGTCTTATGGGATACAATGAAAAACAGCTGATGCTAGGGAGGGCCCATTTCCTTTAGTTAACGTGTCAGCGGAAACTCTCGTCATATTTTGAAAATACTCGCATATTCTGCAGAGAGAGAGGTGGAGCAAGAGCTGGAGTGTGGGATCAGGCTGGATAACCCTGTTACGTGATGTGGAGACGCCAGCGTTGGACTGGGATAAACCCAGTAAGAAGTCCCGCAACACCAGGTTAGAGTCCAACAGGTTTATTTGGTAGCAAAATGCTACTAGCTTTCAGGGCTTTTCCCCTTCGTCAGGTGAGTGGGGAGTTCTGAACATATAAAGGTACACACTCAGTTTACAGTATTCCGTAGCCCCGAAAGCGAGCGGCTTTTGCTACCAAATAAACCTATTGGACTTTAACCTGGTGTTGTGAGACTCCTTACTGTGTTAACCCTATTACAGCCAGGACAGACACGATGGGTAGAATGGTCTCCCACTGCATCATAGATTTGCCCTGTTCTGCTTTCCTACATGTGCGGGGGCAAAGTGAATCTGAGACCATGAAGTGGTCAGAATTCATTTGAATTTGGGGCGGCACGGTAGCACAGTGGTTAGCACTGCTGCTTCACAGCTCCAGGGTCCTGGGTTCGATTCCCAGCATGGGTCACTGTCTGTATGGAGTTTGCACATTCTCCCCGTGTCTGTGTGGGTTTCCTCCGAGTACTCCAGTTTCCTCCCACAGTCCAAAGATGTGCGGGTTAGGTTGATTGGCCGTGCTAAGAAATTGCCCCTTAGTGTCCAGGGGTGTGTAGGTTAGAGAGATTAGTGGGTATAATACGTAGGGATATGAGAGTAGGGCCTGGGTGGGATTGTGTTCGGTGCAGACTTGAAGGGCCTCTTTCTGCACTGTAGGGTTCTATGATCTAGCTATGACTGTAACAATATATTCTGCACCCTCTCCTTTCCTTCTCTATGAATGGTATGCTTTTTCTGTATAGCACGCAAGAAACAATACTTTTCACTGTATGCTAATACATGTGACAATAATAAGTCAAATCAAAGTTTATTTATTAGTGTCACAAGTAGGCTTACATTAACACTGCAATGAGATTATTGTGAAAATCCCTTACATGCCACACTCCAGCGCTTGTTCGGATACACTGAGGGAGAAATTAGCATGACCAATGCACTTAACCAGCATATTTTCTGGACTGTGGGAGGAAATCGGAGCATCTGGAAGAAACCTACGCAGACATGGGCAGACTCCGCACAGATGGTGACCCAAGCTGGGAATCAAACTCGGGTCCCTGGCGCAGTGAGGCAACAGTGCTAACCACTGCGCCACGATTGTGGATTACAACATCACAGTGAAAACAGCAACCGACAGCGTTGGTCTTCCCTGTTTACCTGGAGATTACTGCTGACCAGCTGAGGGTTATCCAATCAGCACCCTGTTCTCATGTTGCACAAATTGCCTTTGAAGTTCCATTTGAAATTTGACATTCTTGTGACTGTCCTGATGAGTGCAGGATGCAAAGTTTCTGCAGCATGTTTCTTTTATTTCAGCAATACTCAAGTGCTGTATTACCAAGTGACTAAAAGAGAGACATGGTGAGGATTTTGACCCAGCGGCAGTGAAGGAGCGAGTGACGTATTTCCAAGTCAGGATGCAGTAAGAAGTTTCATAACACCAGGTTAAAGTCTAACAGGTTTATTTAGTAGCATAAACTTTCGGAGCGCTGCCCCTGTGAGTTATTCATCTGATGAAGGAACACTGCTCTGAAAGCTCGTGGTTCCAAATAAACCTGTTGGACTTTAACCTGGTGTTGTGAGACTTCTTGCTGTGCCCACCCCAGTCCAACGCCGGCATCTCCACATCAAGTCAGGATGGTGAGTGGCTTTTTAAAATTAATTCATGGGACATGGGTGGCCAGCATTTATTGCCCATCCTTATTTGCCCTTGGAGGGCAGTTGAGAGTCAACCACATTGCTGTGGCTCTGGGAGTCACATGTAGGCCAGAGCAGGTAAGGACGGCAGATTTCCTTCCTCAAAGGACATTGGTGAATCAGATGGGTTTTTCTAATAATCGACAATGGTTTCATGGTCATTGGTAAATTCTTAATTACAAATATTTTTTATTGAATTCAAATTCCACCATCTGCCGTGGCGGGATTCAAACCCAGGTCCCCAGAACATTAGCTGGGTTTCTGGATTAATAGTCCAGCGATAATACCACTAGGCCATCACTTGGAGGGGAACTTGCAGATGGTGGTGTTTCCATGTATCTGCGGCCCTTGTCCTTCTAGATGGTGGTGGTAGTGTGTTTGGAAGGTGCTGTTGGAGGAGCCTTGGGTGAGTTGCTGCAATGCATCTTGTAGATGGTACACACGGCTGCTACTGTCCGTTGGTGATCCGGTGCCGGAGATATTGGGTTTAATTTTCCACTCCCGCTGAAGCTAATGGACTTCTGGATGGCTCACTGCATTTTCCAGCCCCATGGTGACAGGGCTATAAAATTCCACACATCTGGGCGGGATTTTACGGCCTCGCTTGGGTTAAGGCTAGCAATGCCTGCCCGAGGTCACGGAAATTTCTATCATCAGACCCTCGCCCGAATCTGTGGACTTTATCCCTACGATCAGTTGGATTGTAAACAGATGACGGCTGGGATTTTCTGACCTTGCCCATTGCTGGGGTTCTCCAGCCCCGCTGCAGTGAATGGAGTTCAGGTCGAGTGCCAAATTCTCCGTTCTTGCTGGCAGCGATGGCGGGGCGAACGAGATTGGAGGATCCGGGTCGATGTCTCCGATTCTGAATCGATTTAACTGTACAATGGCTTGTCCACTTTTCTTGATCATTGACTTTGGAAATCTCCCATCCTCCTTCTCTTCAGTCACATTTCCCAATCACACTGCGGTGACTTAGCGATGGCAACGCACTTCATAGAATCACAGAATCCTTACAGTGCAGAAGGAGACCATTCAGCCTATCATCCTGCACTGATCACAATCCCACCCAGACCCCGGACCCGTAGCCTCAGATATTTACCTGTTAACCCCCGTAACATTAAGGGAAAATTTAGCATGGCCAATCCACCTAAACTGCATACCTTTGGACACTAGGGGGCAATTTAGAACATAAGAACATAAGAAATAGGAGCAGCAGTAGGCCATCTAGCCCCTCGAGCCTGCCCCACCATTCAGTAAGATCACGGCTGATCTGTCGTGTCTCAGTTCCACTTTCCTGCCCTCTCCCCATAACCCTTAATCCCCTTGCCTATCAAAAACCTATCAACCCGCGGCTTAAATATATTTAGCGAGGCAGCCTCCACCACTTCAACGGGCAGAGAATTCCAGAGATTCACCACCCTTTGAGTGAAGAAGTTCCTCCTCATCTCCGTTCTAAACCGCACCCCGCCCCCCCCCCTTTATTTTGAGGCTGTGCCCTCTAGTCCTACTGTCCTTTCTGAGCGGGAAGAGCCTCTCCACCTCTATCCTATCCATCCCATTCATCATCTTATACGTCTCAATGAGATCTCCCCTCATTCTTCTAAACTCTAACGAGTACAAACCTAGTTTATTCAGCCTCTCCTCACAGTTCAACCCCCCCAACTCCGGTATCAGCCTAGTAAACCTCCTCTGCACTCCCTCCAAGGCCAAAATATCCTTGCGTAAGTGCGGCGACCAAAACTGCACACGGTACTCCAGCTGCGGCCTCACCAGTGCCCTGTACAGCCGCAGCAAGACCTCCCTACTTTTATATTCAATCCCCCTCGCTATGAAGGCCAGCATCCCATTCGCCTTCCTGACCACCTGCTGCACCTGCAGGCTGGGTTTTTGCGACTCATGCACAAGGACCCCGAGGTCCCTCTGCACCGTCGCCTGCTGCAGTTTTTCGCCATGTAAGTAATAGTCCTTCCTACCATTATTCCTACCAAAGTGGACCACCTCGCACTTGCCAACATTAAATTCCATTTGCCATTTCCTGGCCCATTCGCCCAGCCTATCTAGACCCTTCTGCAGACTTTCCACACCCTCCGCAAAATTTGCCGTTCCACAATCTTGGTGTCATCAGCAAATTTCGACACCATACACTCGGTTCCCTCTTCCAGATCGTCTATATAAATGGTAAATAGCTGAGGACCCAGCACCGATCCCTGGGGCACTCCACTAGTCACCAACCGCCAATCCGAATAGCACCCATTAACCCCCACTTTCTGCCTCCTATTTGACAGCCAATCCTCTATCCACGCTAACACCCTACCCCCAACTCCATGCCCCCTGACCTTCTGTAATAACCTCTTGTGCGGTACCTTGTCAAACACCTTCTGAAAATCAAGGAACACCACATCCACCGGCTCTCCTCTATCCACATCCTCATAGAACTCCAGTAAATTCGTCAGACACGACTTCCCCTTAACGAAACCGTGCTGCGTCTGCTCTATCAAGCAATTCCCCTCAAAATGCCTCGCTATTTTCTCCTTGATCACGGATTCTAACATTTTACCTGCAACAGACGTTAAACTAACCGGCCTATAATTCCCCGCCTTTTGCCTGCCACCCTTAAACAACAGCGTAACATCAGCCGTTTTCCAAACTTCCGGCACTTCCCGGAATCCAGCGATGTTTGGAAAATAATCACCAAGGCGTCCACTATCACCTCCGCCATTTCTTTCAGAACCCTCGGATGCATTCCATCCGGTCCTGGGGACTTGTCCACAATCAGTCCCTCCAGTCTGTCAAGCACCGCCTCTCTAGTAACAATAATGTCATTCAGGTCCTCCACTCCTACCACCTTTCCATCGCTAACACCCGGCAAATTATTCACGTCCTCCTCCGTGAAGACCGAAACAAAGAAGTTATTCAAGACCTCAGCCATTTCCCCATCCCCTACCACTAAGTCCTCCCTCTCATCCTCTAAGGGCCCAACGTTCACCCTAGTCAGCCTCTTCCTTTTTATATATTTATAAAAACTCTTACTATCCTTTTTTATATTAAGCGCTAGCCCAGCTTCATAGTTTATCCTACCCTTCTTTATCAACTCCTTCGTCATTCTTTGTTGACATTTAAACCTCTCCCAATCCTCTTCTCGCCCAGTACTCTTAGCTACTCTAAACGCATCCGCTTTTAATACTTTCCTTTACCTCCTTCGTTATCCACGGCTGATTATCTCTCCTCCTACGATCCTTTTTAACCATTGGAATAAATTTCTGCTGAGCACCAAGAAAGATCTCCTTAAAGATCCTCCACTGTTCCTCAGCAGACCTACCTTCCAACGCGCTCCCCCAATCAACATTCGCCAATTCCTCTCTCATCCTATCGTACTCCCCTCTGTTCAAACAAAGGACACAGGTCTGGGAACCCACTTTCTCCTCTTCCATCTGCATCAGAAACTCCACCATACAATGATCACTCTTCCCAAGAGGATCCTTACAGTCATAGCTGGGGTGCAGAGAAAGATCAACTTAGGTCCATTCAAAAGTCTGATGGCAGCAGGGAAGACGCTGTTCTTGGGTCGGCTGGTACGTGACCTCAGACTTTTGTATCTTTTTCCCCACGGAAGAAGGTGGAAGAGAGAATGTCCGGGGTGCAGGGGGGTCCTTAGTTATGCTGGCTGCTTTGCCGAGGCAGCGGGGAGTGTAGACAGAGTCAATGGATGGGAGGCTGGTTTGCGTGATGGATTGGGCTACGTTCACGACCCCTGGTTCTAGAATTCTCCGCCAAGGGAAGCAATTTTATCCTGTCCAATCTAACTCTTTCCGTCACAGTTTTGTCCACCTCTATCAAGTCCTCCCCTCAGTCTTCTTTGTTCCAACGAAAATAACCCCAGCCTGTGGAATCTCTTCTCATCGCTACACTTTCCCAGCCCTGGCATCTTAGGCCGAGCAGTCTAAGTCCGTAAGCAATGGAATGTAAAGGGCTGCGATGGAAGCAGAGAGATGGCAGAGAAGTAGGACACCTTTGAGCCAAATCCCTTTTCGGACTTTTGGCTCAGATCAAGTGGAGCGTCTGCTCTTAATGTCTGCTACGGGTGACACAGTGGTTAGCACTGCTGCGTCACAGTGCCAGGGACCCGGGTTCGATTCCCGGCTTGGGTCACTGTCTGTGTGGAGTCTGCACGTTCTCCCCATGTCTGCGTGGGTTTCCTCCGGGTGCTCCGGTTTCCTCCCCCAGTCCGAAAAATGTGCTAAATTCCCCCTTAGTGTACCCGAACAGGCGCCGGAGTGCGGCAACTAGGGAATTTTCACAGTAACATAATTGCAGTGTTAACGTAAATTTCTTGTGACACTAAATAAATAAACTTTAAAAGAGGGTGGCTAACAGCGAACTTGCAGTGGCTCTGGAGTCACAGGTAGGCCAGACCGGGTAAGGATGGCAGATTTCCTTCTCTGAAGGACAGTAGTGATTCTTTTATGTACCTTACTAAGGTGGCACAGTGGTTAGTACTGCTGCCTCAGAGTGCCAGAGGCTTGAGCTAGACTCGGGTCACTGACTGTGAGGAGTTTGCACCTTCTCCTTGTGTCTGCGTGGGTTTCCTCCGGATGCTCCGGTTTCCTCCCACAGTCCAAAGATGTGCGGGTTAGGTTGGATTGGCCATGCTAAATTGACCAGGGGGGATTAGCAGGGTAAATATGTGGGGTTCCCGGGATAGGGCCTGGGAAGGATTCTGGTCGTTGCAGACTGGATGGGCCAAATGGCCTCCTTCTGCGCTCTAGGGGTTCTATGATTCAATGGTGTTGAGTACTTACCGACAGAGGGTAGGGATGCTTTGGATTTCCATGCCACCATGTGACTCCAATCGCTCCACGTGCTGTTATATCTCTCTGGATTGTCCTCGACGATCTTAACACGGATTTGCGCCTTGTAGACGCGGTCTGCTTTCAGGTTAGCCGCATCGATCTTCGTCCTCTGTTCATTTTGCACAACCTGAAACCTCTTGGCATCCTAGAACGTGAAAGAATGGTGGGTAACTCAACCTGAAGCTCCCAGCAAAGACTTCCTTTCTATTCTTCATTGGACAATGGCTGGGCCAGCATTTATTGCCCATCCCTAGTTGCCCTTGGAGGGCAGTTGAGAGTCACCCACATTGCTGTGGCTCTGGAGTCACATGTAGGCCAGACCGGGTAAGGGCGGTAGATTTCCTTCTCTAAAGGGCATTAGTGAACCAGATGGGTTTTTCCGACAATGGTTTCATGGTCATCAGGAGATTCTTAATTCCAGATTCTTTTTACTGAATTCAAATTCCACCAGCTGCCGTGGCGGGATTCGAACACCAGGTTCCCAGAACATGAGCTAAGTTTCTGGATTAATAGTCTAGCGATAATACCACTAGGCCATTGCCTCCTTGCTTGGCGAGATGACCTGTGGCACAGTGCTGAACCACGAGCTGTGTTCACCACTAAAGAACCGTAGAATTCTTACAGTGCTGAAGGAGGCCATTCAGCCCATCGGGCCTGCACAAACACCTCAGGCCCTATTCCCATAACCCCACATATTTATCCTGCTCCTCCACCTGCCACAAAGGGGCAATTTAGCATGGCTAACCCACCTAACCCGCACATCTTTGGATGGAAACCGGAGCAATGGGAAGAAACCCACTCTGACACGGGGAGAACGTGCAGACCCCGAGCAGACAGTGACCTGAGGCTTGGGGGGGAATTGAACCCGGGTCCCCGACGCTGTGAAGCAGCAGTGCTAACCACCGCGCCACCGTGCTGCCCATTTTGGTAGGATCTGAAAATGCTCTCCATCTTCCACCCAATTTCGTAGACTTTGTAAACATGGGACGGCACGACGGCACAGTGGGTTAGCACTGCTGCCTCGCACACCAGGGACCTGGGTTCGATTCCTGGCTCGGGTCACTGTCTGTGTGGAGTCTGCACATTCTCCCTGTGTCTGTGTGGGTTTCCGCTGGGCGCTCCGATTTCTTCCCACAGTTTAAAGATAGTTCGGTGGATTGGCCATGGTAAGTTGCCCTTTAGCGTCCAAAGGCAATTTAACATGGCTGATCCACCCTAAGCTGCACGTTTCTGGAAAATCCACCCGGTATACAAAAATGAATGAACTTACTCTCCAGTGTTCGTCCTCAGTCTTATATCTCATTTCGAATTTCAGTTTATCCTCAAAAACGTCATCACGCTCCACCAGCCAAACAAAATCTGTCCCGATTCTGGAATTATTGACGATTGTCAAGTTGTACGGTGGCATTAGCTTGACTACAAGACAGAAAAGATCGGACGCATCATTTTCTCAGCGGCTGAAGAGGCCTTTTGGTTGTATCACAGCTCGGTATGGGCTCCTGCTCTGCCCAAGACCACAAGGAACGCAAAGGGTCGTGAACGAAGCCCAGTCCATCATGCAAACGATCCACTGACCCCGTCTACACTCCCCGCTGCCTCAGGGAAAAGCAGCCAGCATAATTAAGGACCCCACGCACCCCGGACATTCTCTCTTCCACTTTCTTCCGTCGGGAAAAAGATACAAAACTCTGAGGTCACGTACCGACCGACTCAAGAACAGCTTCTTCCCTGCTGCCGTCAGACTTTTGAATGGACCCACCTCGCACTAAGTTGATCTTTCTCTACACCCTAGCTATGACTGTGACACTATATTCTGCACCCTCTCCCTTCCTTCTCCCCCTATATACTCTATGTACGGTATGCATAGAGCGCAAGAAGCCATTGGGAAGGAATTGGTTAAGCATTTGGAAAGGAGAGTTGTAAAAAGACAGGAGGAAGGAGATGGAAAATGGGCTTCCAGCAGAGATGTGATGGGTCAAATGGCCGTTCCAGGAGCGGGCATTGGTGGGGTTTATTGAAGTTGGGAGGTATGGGAGATGTATCCAAGGCAAAGATTGTTTTAGACGTCTGGTAGCTGAGACAGAAATTTATCCAGCCAAGGTTCACAGTTTTTGTTTCAGACTTGCTTAGGTTTTGTAGCTGTCATAAGAAATAAGAAAGAGGAGCAGGAGTAGGCCATCTAGCCCTTCGAGCCTAGTATGTTAAAACTGTCACGTTTATGACCATGTTCTAGACCAAAGAAGGCTGAATGGCCATGCAATGACAAAAGTGGGCAGTTGTCAGGAGTATGAGAGTGTGGGAGGTTTCCCTGGGAGTACGGGATTTTGGCTGTCCTCCCTGGGAGTGTGGGGGTTCTCCCTGGGATTGTGGGAACTCTCCCCCGGGAGTGTGGGGATTCTGTCCCTGGGCATGGGGGAGTGTGGAAGTTCTCCCCAAGAGCGTGAGAGTTTCCCCCATGAGTAGAGAATTGCTGGGAGTTTTCCCTGGGAACGTAGGAGTGTGGGAGTTCTATCCGGCAGTGGGGGAGAGTGGGAGTTTTTCCCTGGGAGTGTGGGAATTCTTTCCAGAAGTGTGAAATTGTGGGGGTTCTCCCCGAGAGTGTGGGAGTGTAAGAGTTCTACTCGGGAATGTGGGAGTGTGGGAATTCTCCCCGGGAATGTGGGAGTTGTCACAGGGATGTGGGAGTTCTCCCCGGGAGTGGGGAATTGTGGGAATTCTCCCCAAGAATGTGGGAGTTCTCCCAGGAAGTGTAGGTGTTCTCCCAGGAATGTGGGAGTGTGGGGGTTCTCCCAGGAATGTGGGCGTTATTCCCAGCGGTCAGAGAGTGTGGGAGTTCTTCCTGGGAGTGTGGGAGTTCTGCCCAGGACTGTGGGAGTTCTCTCCAGGAGTGGACGAATGTGGGAGTTCTCCCTGGGATCGTGGTGGCACAGTGGTTAGCACCACTGCCTCACAGCACCAGGGACCCAGGATCGATTGGGTCACCGTCTGTGCGGAGTTTGCACATTCTCCCCATGTCTGCGTGGGTTTCCTCCGGGTGTGCCGGTTTCCTCTTACAGTCCAAAGCTGTGCAGGTTGGGTGGATTGGCCATGCTAAATTGTCCCTTAGTGTCCAAAGACGTGCAAGTTAGGTGGCCGGTAAATATGTGGGGTTACAGTGATGGGGCGGGGAAGGGGGCCTGGTTAAGATACTCTGTCAGAGGGTTGGTGCAGAGGACACAATGGCTTCTTTAGCGCAGTTGGGGTTCTATGAGCTACACACAGGTACACAGCCAGGCTGGAAGGGAGGAAATGGTTCAAATAGAATGCTTAATTTCACCTACTGTGTTGGAATGGTTTAAATTCTTGAATCCATGCAACCTCCTGGAGAGGCCCAGGCCCTGGGCACGACAGAGAGATGTTAAAAGCCTGCACGGGAGCAAAGTAGGGGACCTCAAGGTGGCAAATTCTGTTTTGTCTCTTCGATGAGCTCGATTCCTGCTTTGGCCTGCAGGTCAGTGGGAAATCAGAGCTGCAAAACACAAAATGGGGTCAGAGGGTCAGAGCAAAGAGAAAACAAGACCGGGGCGGGGGGGGGGGTGGGGGGTGGAGAGGCCAGAGAAGCTGTACCTTCGGCAGAGAGGGTCAGGGGAAATTTAATCAGTGCGTTCAGGAAGGAGCTTCGTGTAATCCCTACAGCGCAGAAGGAGGCCATTCGACCCATCGAGCCTGCACAGACAACTATCCTACCCAGGCTCTATCCCCATAACGCCACACGTTAACCCTGCTAATCCCCCTGATGTTAAGGGCGAGTTAGCATGGCCAATCCACCTCACCTTAGCTTATGAAAATAGGTTGAATAGACTGGGTCTGTACTCATTAGAGTTTAGAAGGCTGAGCGGGGAGGGGGGGGATCTTATAGGGACTTACAAGATAATGAAGGGGATGGATAGGGTAGAGGTAGAGAGATTCTTCCCACTTAGGAAGGAAATCAGGACTAGGGGGCACAGCCTCAAAATAAGGGAGGGACAGTTTAGAACGGAGTTGAGGAGGAACTTCTTCACTCAAAGGGTGGTGAATCTCTGGAATACTCCGCCCATTGAAGTGGTGGAGGCTTCCTCGCTGAATATATTTAAGTCACGGGTAGATAGATTTCTGATAGACAAGGGAATTAAGGGTTACGGGGAGAAAGTGGGAAAGTGGAACTGATCCACTTCAGATCAGCCATGATCTTATTGAATGGTGGGGCAGGCTCGAGGGGCTAGATGGCCTACTCCTGCTCCTATTTCTTATGTACTTATGATTCATGCCTGGACGGGGACAAGGGGACGGGGGGGGCGGGGGGAGAGAGAGAGGAAGAGGGAGAGTGAGGGGTTCCAACTGAACTGTTGCTGAAAGGGCAGTTGGTTTACAGGCAAGCTTCTTCCAATCAACTTATTATTTCCTGTTTTTTTTAAACCATTGAGTTACCACAAAGCCACAAAATAGTCAGCTCACCCCATTGAAAAGATTTTGCGTTGAGCATTCTGTCTGCCTCCGAAATATTTAACCTTTCTGAATCTCCAGAGGAGTCGAAATATCTCATCACAAAACGCAAGAACAGCTCCGGTTTAGCAATACTCCCGATCCACAAATACCCCAATTTTAATATTCTCACTCTTGTTTCCAAATCCCAACCAGGCCTTACCTCTTTAGCTGTGTCATCTCTGTCAGCCCCACAACACCCTCAGATCACTGGGCTCCTCACATCCTGGCCTCGTGACCGTTCCCGGTTTTAACCGTTTTCTCGTTGTTGACTGGATTATTCTGGAATCGCCGAGACTGCGTGGTGTATCCAAGATGGCGGGCGGATCCACCGGAAGCCGTTTCTGCTGGAGATTGCAGTGGCGGGAGGCGAGCCTGTGGGAGGCGAGGGTGCTTGGGGAATTGGCAAGACTCTCACAAACTCGGTAAGGCCATTTGAACTTTCCTCACTTCCTTTTCCCTCTTCTCCATCTTCTCTCTTTTACCCTCACTGGTACTTCTAAAACTAGGCCTATCAGTCCACTATTCCCTGCCTTTAAAGTATTCAATACTTCTGATTTCTCTCGAGTCTTTAATCCCTTATAAAAACAAATGAGTGCGGAATTCCAACACACCCCTTTTTTTCTGTAGCAGGAATGTTGGAGTTGTGAATGTTTTAGGCAAGTCTTAACTTCTTGTGAAGGGTAGGTCAAAACTAGAGCTTGCCAGCTGTCAAGTTATTTAAATAGTCAGCCATTTAAAAATTGAGAAAGACTGCCTGCCTGTGTCTGTGAGAGTGGAAAAGTATCTATCACAGCAGCTTCAATAGCTGTTTGTTGATATAAGCCCAAGGGCTATCGATCAATATTTGATATGTGACTGCCTATCACAACCAAATATTATTGCAGTGGGGTTTGGGGGTTTAGGCTGTAAGTTTACATTTGATTGACAGAGGTTATTAAAAGATTAGCTGTCTTCAGTGTGGGGTCATGAACACAAATGCATGTTTTTGTGAACACGGATGCATTGGAACACGGATGCTGAGTTCCTCCCAAGAATTTTTGCTTTCCATTTCAGATCATCAGCATCCACAGCTTTTTATTTTAGCTTTTATGGCCAAATGGATGGCATGGTGGCACAGTGGTTGGCACTGCTGCCTCACAATGCCAGGGACCTGGGTTCGATTCCAGTCTCAGGTTATTGTCTGTTTAGGGTTTGCGCATTCTCCCTGTGTCTGTGTGGGTTTCCTCTGGGACTTCTGGTTTCCTCCCACACTCCAAAAATTAGGGGAATTGGCCATGTTAAATTGCCCCTTAGTATCCAAAGATGTGTGGGCTGGAAGGATTTGTGGGGTAAATACTGGGGCTATCAGGATGGGGGGGGTGGGCCTGGGAAAGATGCTCTGTCAGAGAGTCTGTTGATGGGCCAAATGGCCTCCTTCTGCACTGTAGGATTCCGTGACTTTATTCAAAGGGAAAACATTTCTCCTCAGTTCCCTTTCCAGATCTTTGGTTAGCCGACTTTTCTGTTCTCTATTTCCCTCCCTTAGGTGAGTGGGTGTGGCTGGCCAGGCCAGAATTTACCACCCAGCCCTGAGGAAGAGTTGCCTTCCTGAACCTTTGCAGCAGCTGTGGTGTAGGTACATCCACTGTGCTGTTAGGGGTCAGAGGTGAAGTTCTGCATGTTGGCTTTTGTTGAAAAATGTACAAAATGGAATCAATAACCACGCTCGAACAGAAGTAATTCCCTCATGTGTGAAAGAGAGGGAACTCCAGGAGTCTAAATGCACTAAGCAGATAAATCATCATCGTAGAACAGAATCATAGAATCCCTACAGTGCAAAAGGAGGCCATTTGGCCCATTGAGTCTGCACTGACTCTCAGACCCTAACCCCGTAACCTCACTTATTTGCTCCGCCAACCTACGCATTTTGGGGTATTTTAGCATGGTCAATCCACCTAACTTGGAGTGTGGGAGGAAACCAGAGCGCCTGGAGGAAACCCACGCAGACACGGGGAGAACATACAAACTTTGCACAGACACTCAATGCCAGGATTGAACCTGGTCCCTGGCGCTGTGAGGCAGTAGTGCTAACCAGTATTGGCCTATTTGTATATGCATGTATGGAACATGTGTGTGTGTGTGTGTGTGTACCAGTGTGTGTGCATGTATGTGTGTGTGTGCGCGTGTGTGTGCATGCATGTCTGTGCGTACGTGTGTGTATGCAAATGCGTGTATATGAGTGCCCCAATGTGTGTATTTGTGTGTGTGTGCTATGTCTGCGTATGTCTGTCTGTGTGTGTGTACGTGTGTCGTGTGTGTATGTGCAAATGTATGCATGTATGTATTTGAGTGTGTGAGTGTACATGCATCTGGGCAATAATTAATGCCAATATTTGACAGTTTGCAAGCTTATTGGGTTCCAGCTGGAAGTTATACTGTTATGAAAATTAACAATACTCTTTCTCTCGAATCATTGCTCTGTAAGTTACATCAACTCAGGACAATCAACAAGCGATCCGCTTAATAACAGACAGAGTGCGTTCTCCTCTGAGGATCAACCCACACCCCTGAAAGATTGCGACTGGATTGCAGACATTAGAACAAAGTGAAATACAGAGAGAGAGAGAAGGAATAAATGTGTAGTCACCTTCTAATATCTGGCAGCTGGTTCCAAAAGCGCTGACTCCTCTGAGGCGATGAGATAGAGTAGATCTGATATGAGTCACTAGGTACTGGAGTTTGACATGACGAGAGCTGATCTAACGGTCCGATATGATGTCAGGTGCACACACACACACACACACACACACACACACAGGATCTCATTGCGCGGTGTGTCTGAGGTCGCTAGTTTTGTGGCTTCTTGTTTTCTCACACTGATACATAGCTGGGGGCGGTTGGTCAAAGAGGAGATGGAAATAAAGGTAGATAAGAGTACCTGTGTCTCAGCAGCGGAGAGGTTCACTTCACCCTTTTTCGGGGAAAGGGGCAGCAGACACATCCTCCCATCTTGTCCTGAAGCTGGGTGGACCCCAGAACCGTCGGCAAACGCTGGTTCGGAACTCATCAACAGGAATGGAGAGCGAGCAAGTTTCCCCTCACCGCGGCTGCCCCTGATTGCAACTTTCGCCATAAGCGTTGGCCTAATTGACAAGGCCCACAGTTAAATACTGGCCCAGTTGGCAAGACCCATAGGTAATTGAAGGCCTAGCTGACAAGGCCCATAGGTAAATGTAGGCCTGGTTGGCGAGGCCCATAGGTAAATGAAGGCCTGGTTGTCAAGGCCCATAGATAAATGGAGGCCTAATTGGTCAAAGCCCACAAGTAGATGAAGGCCTAGCTGTCCAACAAAGCTGGGATCCTGCAGTCCTTGTCTCTCTGGTGAAGGCAGTGGAAGAGATTCTTTATTCTGATCTTTCTCATTGGCTCCGCCCCACCCCCCACCCCCCACCCCACACAGCATCCTGGTGCCAGTTGAAGTGTTAGATTCAGGATGAATCATGAATGATATACTGAGCTTGTAGGCAAATCTAATTTCCTAACCTGCCAATCTGAAAGAGGCTTCAATCGGTGTGCACTTTCCGAATGGTTAACCAGAAGTCCCAGTACACCGCTCGAATCGCTCGACACTCCCACCCTGGCGAATGCCACCAAGACTTGCATTTAGATAGCATCCTCAGAGACCAGGAGCACCCGCAAAGTGCCTCGCAGCCATGGCAAGTGGAGAGCTCCCCCCCCAGATGGAGGGGCCAAGGCTGCCATGAGCTTAGGAGTCGAATGTCCTTGACAAAACTGAGCGTCAGCGCGATGGGAACATTAGGAGCAGAAGGAGGCCATTCAGCCCTTCGAGCCCGCTGCGCCAGTCAACCCAGATCAAACCTGAATAAGTGGCTTAGTGTGCTGCCTGACAGGCTGGGTGGCTGCAGGGTGGTGGGGGGGTTGGGGGAGGGATGGGGGGGTTTGGGGGGGTGGAAGCAGATTCTGAAGTGGGCAATTTCGCAGGGGGATGTGTCCAGGGAAAGAGCAAGGAAATGAGATCATTCTATCAAAAGCTAGTGCCCACACAATGGGCCGAATGGCTTCCTTTTGTGATTCTATAAACCGGGAGTGAGGTCCCTCCTGACCTCTGTTGTCTGAGAGCAAAATAGCAGAATAAAGGTCAGCGCTTTCTGAGAGCAAAATGGCAGTGTCAACAATAACAATGATTAATACAGGAGGATTTCACCCTTTGACATTCAATGGCGTTACCATCACTGAAGTCCCCACTCTGAACATTGTTGGGGTTACCATTGACGAGAAACTCAACTGGACCCACCACATAAACACTATGGCTACAAGAGCAGGTCAGAGGCTAGGAATACTGCGGAGAGTAACTCACCTCCTGACTCCCCAAAGCCTGTCCACCATCCACAAGGCACAAGTCAGGAGTGTGATGGAAGACTCTCCACTTGCCTGGATGGGGGCAGCTCCAACAGCACTCAAGAAGCTCAACACCATCCAGGACGAAGCAGCTCCGCTTGATTGGCACCCCATCCACAAACATTCACTCCCTCCACCACCAACACTCAGTAGCAGCCGTGTGTACCATCTACAAAATGCACTGCAGCAATTCACCAAAGACCCTTAGACAGCATGACCAGTTCCATCTAGAAGGAGAAGGTCAGCAGACACATGGGAACACCACCCCCTGCAAGTTCCCCTCCAAGCCACTCACCATCCTGGAAATATATCGGCTTTTCCTTCGCAGTCGCAGGGTCAAAATCCTGGAATTCCCTCCCTAACGGCATTGTGGGTCAACCCACAGCACGTGGACTGCAGCGATTCAAGAAGGCAGCTCACCCACCACCTTCCCAAGGGGCAACTAGGGATGGGCAATAAATGCTGGTCCAGCCAGCGACGCCCATGTCCCACGAATGAATAAAAAAAAATTTACCCGTGTTTAAACAAATTATATTTCATAGTGAGTTTTGCTGTATTAGCTGGAGCAAACTTGGTTATACTGATGACCGAGGCAGTATTTGAGAGAGAGGGCTGGTTGGTGACTGCGCCATTAACCGAAGGTGGCATCAGAGAAGGTGAAAATAGATTTGAAAGTGGGCACCAAGTGTGGCTCAAAGTCTAAACTTTGAGGAAGAGATAGGTAGTCCAGATAAGAATGCAGGTTTTGATTAGATTTGATTTATTACTGTCACATGTATTAACATACAGTGAAAAGTATTGTTTCTTGTGCACTATACAGACAGAGTATACCATTCATAGAGAAGGAAAGAACATCAGAAATAGGAGCAGGAGTAGGCCATCTAGCCCTTCGAGCCTGCCCCGCCACTCAATAAGATCATGGCTGATCTGAAGTGGATCAATTCCACTTTCCCGCTTTCTCCCCATAACCCTTAATTCCCCTGTCTATCAGAAACCTATCTACCCGTGACTTAAATATATTCAGCGAGGTAGCCTCCACCACTTCAACGGGCAGAGAATTCCAGAGTTCACCACCCTTTGAGTGAAGAAGTTCCATCTCAACTCTGTTCTAAACTGCTCCCCCCCTCGCTTATTTTGAGATTGTGCCTTCTAGTTCTGGTTTCCTTTCTAAGTGGAAAGAATCTCTCTACCACTACCCTATCTAGCCCCTTCATTATCTTATACATCTCTATAAGATCCCCCCTCAGCCTTCTAAACTCCAAAGAGTACAGGCCCAGTCTATTCAATCTCTCCTCATTAGCTAACCCCCTCATCTCCGGTATCAGCTTGGTGAACATTCTTTGCACTCCCTCCAAGGCCAATATATCCTTTTGCAAATAAGGGGACCAAAACTGCACACAGTACTCCAGTTGCAGCCTCACAGTGCCCTGTACAGTTGCAGCAAGACCTCCCTGCTTTTATATTCTATCCCCCTCGCGATAAAGTCCATTTGCCTTCTTGATCACCTGCTGCACCTGCAGACTGAGTTTTTGCGACTTGTGCACAAGGACCCCCAGGTCCCTCTGCACCGTAGCATGCTGCAACTTTTCACCCTTTAAATAATCCCTCCTACTATTATTTCTACCAAAGTGGATAACCTCACATTTGCTAACGTTATACTCCATCTGCCAGGTCCTCACCCACGCACTCAGCCTATCCAGATCTCTGGAAACGAGAGAGTGCAGAAGGTAGTGTTCCAGTCATAGCTGGGGTGTAGACAAAGATCAACTGAGTGCGAGATAGATCCATTCAAAAGTCTGATGGCAGCAGGGAAGGAGCCGTTTTTGAGCCAGTTGGTACGTGACCTCAGACTTTTGTATCTTTTTCCCAAAGGAAGAAGGTGGAAGAGAGAATGTCCGCGGTGCATGGGGCCCTTAATTATGCTGGCTGCTTTGCCGAGGCAGCGGGGAGCGTTGACCGAGTTAATGGATGGGAGGCTGGTTTGCGCGATGGATTGGGCTACATTCATAACCTTTTGTAGTTCCTTGCGGTCTTGGGCAGAGCAGGAGCCCACACCAAGCTGTGATACAACCAGAAAGAATGCTTTCTACGGGGCACCTGTAAAAGTTGAGTTTATAAGGTTGGTTAGAATTCCGTTACAAGCAGAGTTTGGGAAAGGAAGAGACAGGCGAAGAAGAAATTCCGAAAATGAATTGGAAAGAAATAGGTTGGAGGGGGACGGGGTGTCAGAACGTATAAACCGGACTCATTTCATGAAAAGGAAGTAAGAGAGAGATTTGATGATGAGGCAACTTAAACTCTGGTTTTGATTCAGCGAGGAACATTCACTGAGGGACGAAATTCTGTTAAGGACGGAACTGGAATGTACTTCTACCCTTTGAGAAAATGGATAAGGCATTACAATAGCCATTGCGTAGAGTGCTTATTGAGAAGAGCGTTATGAGAGTACGCATCACTTTCAGATTTACAGATAAATGATCACGATACTGAGCTGTGCTTCTCACGAATGAGCTAGTTCCAGACATTTTTTCAGTGAATTCTGTCTAGTCAACCCTTGTGGGTTTCCTCTGGGTGCTCCTGTATCCTCTCATGCTCGAAAGGTACACGGGTTAGGTGAATTGGCCATGCTAAATTAGCCCCTTTGTGTCAGGGGACTGGCAAGGGGTAAATACATGGGGTTACGGGGACAGGACCTGGGTGGGATTGTTGCCAGCACGGACTCGATAGGCCGAATGGCCTCCTTCTGCACTATAGGGATTCCATAAAATCTAAAGAGGAGGCAGAATCAGAGCTTTGTGGAGTGCGCGGAAGAAAGAGAAATGGTATTTCATAGAAGAGTCATAGAAATCCTATGGTGCAGAAGGAGGCTATTCAGCCCATTGATCCTGACAATCCTACCCTATCCCCATAATTCCACATATTTACCCAATTTAGCAATTTAGCATGGCCAATCCACCTAACCAGCTGTCTTGTGGACTGTGAGAGGAAACCCACGCCGACATGGGGAGAATGTGCAGACTCCGCACAGACAGTGAACTGAGGCTGGAACTGAACCCAGGTTCTTGGCGCAGTGAGGCAGCAGTTCTAACCACTGTGCCACCGTGCTGCTGTGACAGATGTCGTAAGCCTTTGAATCCTGAATCGGAGGGAAGACAATGACCGACTGGTATTGCCATGAATGGGGTGGCACGGTCGCACAGTGGGTTAGCACAGCTGCTTCACAGCTCCAGGGTCCTGGATTCGATTCCCGGCTCGGGTCACTGTCTGTGTGGAGTTTGCACATTCTCCTTGTGTCTGTGTGGGTTTCCTCCCACAGTCCGAAAGACGTGCTGTTTAGGATGCATTGGCCGTGCTAAATTTCCCCTGGGTGTACCCGAAGAGGTGCCGGAGTGTGGCGAATAGGGGATTTTCACATTAACTTCATTGCAGTGTTAAGCTCAGCCTACTTGTGACACTAATAAATAAAGTTAAAACTTTAACTTAAAACTCGTGGGTAGTGGTGTCCCGAGGTATCTGCTGCCCTGGTTCTTCTAGATGGAAGTGGTTGTGGGTTTGGAAGGTGCTGTCTAAGGAGTCTTTGTCAATTCCCAGGAATGTATCTTGTAGATGGTACACACGGCTGCTACTGAGCGCCGGTGGTGGAGGGAGTGGATGTTTGTGGATTGGGTTCCGATCAAGCGGGGTTGCTTTGTCCTGGATGGTGTGGAGCTTCTTGAGTGTTGTTGGAGCTGCCCCCATCCAGGCAAGTGGGGAGTATTCCATCACACTCCTGACTTGTGTCTTGTAGATGGGGGACAGGCTCTGGGGAGTCAGGAGCTGAGTTATTCACCAGAGTATTTCCTAGCCTCTAACCTGCTCTTGTAGCCACAGTGTTTATGTGGCTGGGTTCAGTTTCTGGTCAATGATAATCCCACGGATGTTGACAGTGGGCAGATTTCAGCGCTGGTAATCATAGCATCGCTAAAAGGAGGCCATTTGGCCCATCGAGTCCATACCGGCCACAATCCCACCCAGGCCCTCTTCCCCTAACCCCACATACCTACCCTGCTAATCCCCCTGACACTAAGGGGCAATTTAGCATGGCCAATCCACCTAACCTGCACATCTTTGGATTGTGGGAGGAAACCGGAGGAAACCCACGCAGGCACGGGGAGAATGTGCAAACTGCGCACTGACAGTGGCCCAAGACCAGATTTGAAGCCTGGTCTGTGCTACGAGGCAGCAGTGCCAACCACTGTGCCATCTTGCTGCCCTAATGTCATTGAATATGAAGGGGAAATGGTTAGATATTCTGTTGTTGGAGATAGTCATTGCCTGATAATTGTGTGGCGTGACTGTTACTTGCCTCTTGTCAGCCCGAGCCTGGATTTAAAACAAAAATCCATCCATGGGACACGGGCGTTGCTGGCTGGCCAACATTTATTGCCCATCCCTAGTTGCCCTTCAACTAATCGGCTTGCTGGGCCATTTCGTAGGGTGGCTGAGAGTCAACCACATTGCTGTGGCTCTGAAGTCACAAGTAGGCCAGACCGGGTAAGGACGGCAGATTTCCTTCCCTAAAGGAACATTAGTGAACCAGATGGGTCTTTCCAACAATGGACTGGTGGTGTTGAGATGGCGGCGAAGGCTCGCTGGGCTGAAGGGCCTGTTTCCCGGGCTGTTTTTGTTCTTTGTTTCATAGAACATAGAAAAACTACAGCACAAACAGGCCCTTTGGCCCACAAGTTGCACCGATGATACCCATACCTACTAGGCTTACCTATAATCCACAATTCTATTAAGTCCCATGGTCATCAGTAGATTCTTAATTCCAAATTTTTAAAATTGAATTCAAATTCTACCTTCTGTCATAACTGATGGTGGGGTGTCCAATTCAGGGCTTGGTCTGGGTGTTTAAAGTAGTTACACTGATGTTAGAAGTTCTTTTACTCCTTCAAATTCGTTAAGACTACAATGAGGCAGCACGGTGGCACAGTGGTTAGCACTGCTTCTTCACAGCACCAGGGACCCGGGTTCAATTCCCAGCTTGAGTCATTGTCTAGGTGGAGTTTGCACATTCTCCCCGTATCTGCGTGGGTTTCCTCCGGGTGCTCCAGTTTCCTCCCATAGCCTGAAAGATGTGTGGGTTTGGTGGATTGGCCATGCTAAATTGTCCCTTAGTGTCCAAAGATGTGTCGGTTAGGTGGATTGGCCATGCTAAATTTTCCCTTCGTGTCCAAAGGTGTGCAGGTTAGGTGGATTGGCCATGCTAAATTGTCCCTTATTGTCCAAAACTGTGCAGGTTAGGTGGATTGGCCATGCTAAATTGTCCCTTAGTGTCCAAAGATGTGCAGGTTAGGTGGAATGGCCATGCTAAATTGTCCCTTAGTGTCCAAAGAAATGCAGGTTAGGTGGAATGGCCATGCTAAATTGTCCCTTAGTGTCCAAAGAAATGCAGGTTAGGTGGAATGGCCATGCTAAATTGTCCCTTAGTGTCCAAAGAAATGCAGGTTAGGTGGATTGGCCATGTTATATTACTCCTTAGCATTAAGGGGGACTAGCTAGGATAAATACATAGAATTACAGAGATAGGGCCTGGATAGGATTGTTGTTGATGCAGGCTCGATGGGCTGAATGGTCTCCTTCTGCACTGTAGCGATTCTAGGATTCTATGATGTTAGTGGTTTAAAATTGCTTTGTCATGTGGTTCCCAGTCCAGCACAATCGTCCAGGGTAAGTTTGCCTTCTAGACAATTGCTGGTACCCATTTCCCAGGGAATTCTCGTGAGGGATTCCCCGCGTGTCTCACTCCAGTCCCTGTAGCTTCACACCACCCTGAGACTTTTCAATTGTTTCTGCTGTGAGACACCAGTACACAATTCCCTGTTCTGAAACAGTAACTGCAGCAGGCATGACCTCATCGAATTTCTCCACAAAACACAACCAGCGAAGCACTTCACCGATCCCTTATCGAGCAGGAGAAGGAGGGAAAGGGACAGGTGATGTACCGAGCACAGGCTGATCGGAGCCGTGTGCTCTTTCCTTTGGGATTGCTGTGCCCGGCTTTGCAAAGTGACCATCCTGAGGAACAAGACTGACTGTGAACCAGGATCTTACAAAAAAAAACTGTATTTTGTTTCATCTTTCATGAGCTTTTAAGAAGTCACATAAGCCTATCCTCTTATTCTATTGTGTGTGTGTGTGCATGTCTGTGTGTGTGTGTGCATGTCTGTGTGTGTGTGTGCGCATGTCTGTGTGCCTCTGTGTGTGTGTGTGTGCACATGACTGTGTGGGTGCACCTGTGTGTGTATGTGCATGCATGTGTACGTCTGCATGCATGTCTCTGTATGCATTTGTGTGTGATGTGTGCATGTGCATGTACGTGTGTGTATGCACACATGTGTGCATGCATGTGTGTACATGTACACATGCATGCACGTGTGTCCGTGTGTACACGTGTGTGTGTGCACGCATGTGTGTTTATATATGTGTGTCCAAACATTCCCAAACAAATATACTGTCACGTATTGCTTCATATGTCAGAAAGATGAATGAAATGTTGAGTAGCTCAGGGCAGGATTTTGTCTTTCCCCCGCCCTCATTCCGAGGATTGGCCGCAATATGAACAATCTTTCTCCTCTGATTTTTGACCCAGAGAGAGGCTGGTGTACGTGGTGACGTTATCCATCCATCCATCCCGTCCCGGTGCCCCTCTGTACACGCTTTCCTCGCATTCCTTCTTTGTTCCAAACCCTCCCCTCCTGTTCACATCACCAGAGGGAATTCTCCCATTCCCGCCTTCCACTGGAATTGTAGTGAGTGATGGGGGGAGGGGGGCATGGACCAGGCAAAAGTCTATTGATCTCGGTGGGAGGGGGTATTTTACAGTTTTGGGGTGAGCGCAGCCGGGATATTCTGCCCCGTGTCTCCAAACTATGTGTAAGCTATGTGGGGCGGCACGGTAACACAGTGGTTAGCACTGCTGCTTCACAGCTCCAGGGACCCGGGTTCGATTCCCGGCTCGGGTCACTGTCTGTGTGGAGTTTGCACATTCTCCTCGTGTCTGCGTGGGTTTCCTCCGGGTGCTCCGGTTTCCTCCCACAATCCAAAGATGTGCAGGTTAGGTTGAGTGGCCGTGCTAAAATTGCCGCTTAGTGTTCTGAGATGTATAGGTTAGAGAGATTAGTGGGTAAATATGTAGGGAAATGGGGGTAGGGCCAGGATGGGATTGTGGTCAGTGCAGACTTGATGGGCCAAAGGGCCTCTTTGTGCACTGTAGGGTTTCTATGATTTGATGAAGCTTCCTCAATAACACTGCCTCAAACCTCCCAACACCAGCTCCCTCCAGCAGCAACTCATTGTGGAAGACTGGAGGATATTGCCCAACAAGGGGGATACACACGGTGGGTCGTGCGAGGGCTGCTCTTGGATGTTGCTTTGAGAGTTTGCCTCGTGCTTCATGTCGTTAGTGTACGCTTAAACTGGACCATCTGACAGGCAACATGACAGCTCAGTGACTATCACTGTTTGCTGTGCAGATACATGGATTTGGGCCGGTGTCTGTGGGAGTTTGCACATTCTCCCCGTGCTTGCGTGGGTTTTCTCCGGGTGCTCCGGTTTCCTCCCACACCCCAAAAAACGTGCTCTAAGGCTGATTGGTGTAACAAATTGTCCCTAAATTAGGCATCCCTCAATCTGGTTATAATTCATTTCTTGTGGAGTCCAGTTGGCGTAGACACAGGTCATAGGGAGAAGAGGGGACTCACAATGTTAAAATGGCGGCACAGGCTCGTTGGGCCGAATGGCCTGTTTCCCGTGCTGTGTTGTTCTTTGTTCTTTGATATTCTTGCCTGAGTTTTGGATCTTTGGGTTAATTCAATGAAGCTTAAAATCTGGCTTCCCATGGGTGGCACAGTGGCACCGCTGCCTCACTGCGCCAGCGATCAACCCCCAGCTTGGGTCACCGTCTGCGTGGAGTTTGCACATTCTCCCCGTGTCTGCTTGGGTTTCCTCCGGGTGCTCCGGTTTCTTCCCGCATTCCGAAAGGCGTGCTGGTTAGGTGTTAAAATTCTCCCTCAGTGTACCCGGAACTGTTGTGGGTGGGGAGGGGGGGGATGGCGGGGTGGTGGTTTTCACAGTAACTTCATTGCAGTGTTAATGTCAGCATGACAATAATAATAAATACACTTTTAAATGATTCCTGAATCAGTTTTGGAGAAAAATATGCTCACAGGATAGGGTGAAGGAGGGGAGGGGTAGCCTAGTGTGGAGCACTTATGTGTGATTCTGTGCCATGCATTCTGTGTAAGGTTTTTCTCTATTTTTCATGAGATGTGGGCGTCACTGGCTGGATCAACATTTTTTGCCCTTCCTTGAGGGCATTTAAGAGTCAACCACATTGCTGTGGCTCTGGAGTCACATGTAGGCCAGACCGGGTAAGGATGGCAGATTTCCTTCCCTAAAGGACATTAGCGAACAAAGAACAACACAGCACAGGAAACAGGCCCTTCGGCCCAACACGCCCACGCCGCCATCTTAACATTCAGTGAGTGCCCTCTTCTACCTATGACCTTTGTCTACGCCTACTGGACTCCACAATAAAGGTGTGCAAATTTAGAGAATTTTAACCAGATTGAGGGACACCTAATTTAGGGACAATTTGTTACACCAATCAGCCTAAGAGCACGTTTTTTGAGGTGTGGGAGGAAACTGGAGCACCTGGAGAAAACCCACGCAAGCACGGGGAGAATGTGCAAACTCCCACAGACACCGGCCCCAATCCATGTATCTGCCCAGCAAACAGTGATAGTCACTGAGCTGTCGCGTTGCCCGTCAGATGGCCCAGTTTAAGCGTACACTAACAACGTGAAGCACGAGGCAACTCTCGAAGCAACATCCAAGAGCAGGCCTCGTACGGCCCACCACGTGTACGCCCCTTGTTGGACAACAAGGCAGATCGAATCTCCTGTGGATGTAAAAAATAGTTTGCTTCAATTGTGTATTTCCCCCTTATATTCCAGAACCAAGACCATAACGTGCGCTGTACAGTACAGTGCATCCATTAGCACCAGCCTGCTCTTCCAGAGTTATCCACCCTTTAAAACTTTTAGACATGGCCTAAGCATTTAACACTTCATAATATTCCACGATGCCAAGCATCAGATCAGTAGACATTCTAGTGAGAAGCTTCGGACAGGATTTTCCGACAATGGTTTCATGCAGCTTCTTAATTCCAGATTTTTCAAAAAATTCAAATTCTACCGTCTGCCGTGTCAGGATTCGAACCCGGGTCCCCAGATTATCAGCTGAGTTTCAGGATTGATAATCCAACGATAACACCACCAGCCTCCTGCACGGGCATCGCTGGCTGGCCAGCATTTATTGCCCATCCCTAATTTCCCTTGAACTGAGTGGCTGGTGACAGGGGACGGCTGAGAGTCAACCATATAGCTCTGGAGTCACAGGTAGGCCAGACCAGGTAAGGACGGCAGATTTCCTTCCCTGAAGGAACATTGGTGAACCAGGTAGGTTTTTGTGACAATAGTTTCATGGTTATTAGTAGATACTTAATGCCAGATTTTTTTTATTGAATTCAAATTTCACCATCTGCCACGTGGGGATTCGAACTCCAGGTCCTCAGAGCATTACCTGGATCTCCGGATTACAAGCCCAGTGACAATGCCACCACTGCCTTCCCTCTATGTAATACTTCCGCATATACCTGAGTCCAACATTTCAAGAACCTTACTGTTTGTGATGGATGGATGGAGTCGCTGTCCTATTAATAAAATGCTACCCTGACGAGGATGCACGTAAACCACAACATCACATGACCCTGTCAATCACTCCAAAGCGAAATCCTAGGGGAACTGAAGTAAACAAAAATCCATCAGTTCGACTTAACACAACCACTTGCAAGGTTGAACTGAGTAATTTACTGCTCTCCCAGCATCTGAGCTGCATTCCTGCCAGACAAACTGACTGGCTGCAGAGAAAAACTGAACCTGAAAACATTCTCCTGAAACACAACACACTATATGTTTATCGTTTGCGGGCTTTAATCACACAATACACAACTATGTTAATCGTATGCTAATGTGCCATCTGACACCAGCAATCGGCCCAGTGGCAAGCATTGCTGTCGCGCGGCGCCATGGATCAGGGTTCAATTCTGCCCTCAGGTGACTTTCTGTGTGGAGCTTGCACACTCTCCTCGTGTCTGCATGGATTTCCGCTGGGTGCTTTGGTTTCCTCCCACGGTCCAAAGAAGCTTCTGATAGGTTGATTGGCCATGCTAAATTGCCCCTGAATATCTAACGATGTGTAGGTTAGGTGGACTGGCCATGATAAATGGCCTCTTATTCTCCCAAGATGTGTACGTTAGGTGGATTGGCCATGCTAAATTGCCCCCTAGTATCCAAAGACGTGTAGGTTAGGTGGATTGGCCATGTAAAATTGACACTTAATGTAAAAAGATGTGCAAATTAGGTTGATGGGCCATGCTAAATTGCCCCATTTGTGTAAAAAGGTGTGCAGGCTAAGTTGATTCCATGCTAAGTTGCTCCATTAGTGCAAAAAGATACGTAAATTAGGGGGATCAGCCGAGGTAAATGCCTGGGTTACGGGGATAGGATAGCGCGATAAGCCTGGGTAAGATGCTCCTTTGAAGAGTCAGTGCAGACTCAATGGGCCAAATGGCCTGTTGATATTCTATGGTTGAGGTCACGGTTGATCGTCTGACGCCTTCCTGCACCTTATTCCCACCTTGTACGGCCTTGGGGTGAGAGTTCCTCTGTATTCAGCTTGCAGGTTTGGAGACGAGGTTTTGTCAGGCCAGTAAAACTCAAAATTCTGAAGGAGAGATGTGAAAAACAGAAAGAGCTCCATCTTGGCCAGTTTTTCTCCTGGGCACGCTCGCAGACCTAGGGAATTCAACATGAATGAGTCGAGATGAAAAATAAGTCTCGCTCGAATCAGTCCGGGATGGTTTACGTTTACTGTAAATGGGAGAAACCGGGGGAACATTAACGTGCAGAGGGATCTGGGCGTCAGGTCCACAGTTCCCTAAAAGTGGCAACGCAAGTGACCAAGGTGATTCAGAAAGCATATGGCATGCTTACCTCCATCAGCCGGGGCACTGAGTACAAGAGTTGGGAAATCACGTTGCAGCTATATAAAACCTTGCATTTGGAGCATTGCATGTAGTTCTGGTCACCACACTACCAGAAGGACGTGGAAGCTTTGGAGAGAGCGCAAAGAAGGGTTCACCGGGATGTTGCCTGGTCTCGAGGGTACAAGGAGAGGTTGAATAAACCAGGATTGTTTTGACTGGAAAGACAAGGAGACCTGATCGAGGTCGACTAAATGATCAGAGGCAGGGTGGATAGTCAGAGGCTTTTCCCCCAGGGCAGAAGTGTCAATTACAAGGTGCTGAAAGTGAACGGCGGAAAGTTTAAAGGAGACGGGGGAAATTTAAGGGGGAAATTTTTCACGCAGGGAGTGCCTGGAATGTGCTGCCAGAGGAGGTGGTGGAATCAGACACATTAGCAACATTTAAGAGGCACCTGGTTGGGTACAAGAATAGGGAGGGAATAGAGGGATACGGACTGAGTAAGGGCAGAAGGTTTTGTTTTAGCCTAGCTAGGGCATCATGGTCGACACAGGTTTGGTGGGCCGAAGGGCCTGTTCCTGTGCTGTACGTTTCTTTATTCTGTATTATCAATAAAACACTATGCAGTGTACATGTTCACTGTCACAGCATAGGGCAGCACGGTGGTGAGCACTGCTGCCTCAGAGCCCCGGGGACCCAGGTTCAATTCCATGCCTGGGTCACTCTGGAGTTTGCACATCCTCCCCGTGTCTGCGTGGGTTTCCTCCGGGTGCTCCGGTTTCCTTCCACACTCCGAAAGACACGCTGGTTCGGTGCTAAATTCTCCCTCAGTGTTACCTGAACAGGTGCCGGAGTGTGGTGACTAGGGGATTTTCACAGTAACTCCATTGCAGCATTAATGCAAGATTGATTGTGACACTAATAAATGCAAAAAAAACTTTACTTCCACCTTTTGTAGCTACTCCCACCTCTCGCCCAGTCTCAGATCAACTACAATGAAAACCTTACTCGTGCCTTTTTTACCACATGGCTATCTCGATTTAAAAATTGTTACGTTATTTTTTATTGGTAGAGGGATTGAGTTTCGGAGCCGTGAGATCATGTTGCAGCTGTACAAAACTCTGGTGTGGCCACACTTGGAGTATTACGTACAGTTTTGGTTGCCGCATTATAAGAAAGATGTGGAGGCATTGGAAAGGGTGCAGAGGAGGTTTACCACGATGTTGCCTGGTATGGTGGGAAGGTCTTACGAGGAAAGGCTGAGGGACTTGAGGTTATTTTGGTTAGAGAGAAGAAGGTTAAGAGGTGACCTAATTGAGGCATACAAGATGATCAGAGGATTAGATAGGGTGGACAGTGAGAGCCTTTTTCCTCAGATGGTGATGGCTAACACAAGGGGACATAGCTTTAAATTGAGGGGTGATAAATATAGGACGGATGTCAGAGGTAGGTTCTTTACTCAGAGGGTAGTAAGGGTGTGGAATGCCCTGCCTGCAGCAGTTGTGGACTTGCCAACTTTAAGGGCGTTCAAATGGTCAGTGGATTGGCGAACGCATAATATTGGAATAGTTTAGGTTAGAGGGTCATTAGATTGGTTCCACTGGTCGGCGCAACATCGAGGGCCGAAGGGCCTGTACTGCGCTGTAATGTTCTATGTTCTCGCACAGGAAACGAACGCCAGTCTCTGACCAAAAAGAAACCTAAAGGTTTACAGATAGCAGAGGGAATCGACGAGGAGGTGACTAGGTGTGTAGATGGGGGTGGTGCAGTTGATGTAGTCTACAAGGACTTCAGTAAGGCTTTTGACAAAGTCCCGTATGAGACCAAGAAGGCAAGAGCCTCTGGGATCATAGAATTTATAGAGCAGAGAGAGGCCATTTGGCCCATTGAGAGGGGGGAGATACAAAAGGGTCCAGAGGGGCGATTTTTTCACCCAGAGGGCGGTGAGTGTCTGGAACAAGCTGCCAGAGGTACTGGTAGAAGCGGGTACAATTTTGTCTTTTAAAACACATTTAGATAGTTACATGGCAGCACGGTAGCGCAGTGGTTAGCGCTGCTGCTTCACAGCTCCAGGGACCTGGGTTCGATTCCCAGCTCGGAGTCTGTTGGAGTTTGCATGTCCTCCTCGTGTCTGCGTGGGTTTCCTCCGGGTGTTCCGGTTTCTTCCCACAGTCCAAAGATGTGCGGGTTAGGCTGATTGGCCGTGCTAAAAATTGTCCCTTAGTGTCCTGAGGTGCTTGAGATTAGAGGGATTAGTCTGTAAAATATGTAGGGATATGGGGGCAGGGCATAGGTGGGATTGTGGTTGGTGCAGACTTGATGGGCCGAAGGGCCTCTCTGCACTGTAGGGATTCTATGGTTCTATTGTATGGGTATAGAGGGATATGGTCCAAACGCGGGCAATTGGAATTAGCTTAGGGGTTTGTAAAAAAAAAGGTGGCACTGCTGAGTTGGGTCTCAGGGCCTGTTTCCATGCTGTAAACCCCGATGACTCTATGACTCTATGAGTCTGCACCAACCAGCGTGGTCGCTACCGTGCTGCCATGTAACTATCTAAATGCGTTTTAAGAGACAAAATTGTACCCATGTCTACCAGTACCTCTGGCAGCTTGTTCCAGACACTCACCGCCCTCTGGGTGAAAAAAATTGCCTCTCTGGACCCTTTTGTATCTCCCCCCTCTCAATGGGCCCCATCCCATATACTTACCCTCACCAGCCCCCTTAACACAAAGGGACAACTTAGCATGGCCAATCCACCCAACCCGCTCATCTTTGGACTGTGGGAGGAAACCGGAGCACCCGGAGGAAACCCAAGCAGACACGGGGAGAATGTGCAAACTCCGCACAGACGGTGACCCGAGGTGGGAATCGAATCCAGGTCCCTGGTGCTGTGAGGCAGTGGTGCCAACCACTTGTGTCACCGTGCCCGCCCTAAATGCAGGTCAACGTGGGCAATTGGATCCAAAATAGTCTTAGCAGGAGGGTGAGGGTGAACGGTTGTTTTTGGCACCGGAAGCCTAAACCCTGTGATGTTGGGATCGGTGCTGGGAGCCTTGTTATTTATAACGTTCACTAATGATCTAGGTGTGGCTGTGAGGGGTAGAATCAGTAAGTTTGGAGATGATACGGAAATCGTGAGGAGGAAAGCTTTGGATTACAGGGTGACGTAGATGGGCTGCGCAGATTGGCAGAACAGCGGCAAATGGCATTGAACCCTGAAAAGGATGAGGTGATGCATTTTGGGAGGGCTGACAAGACAGGGGAAATCTCATGGAAACTTACAGATTAATAAAAGGGCCTAGGTAGAGTGGACGTGGGGAAGCTGTTTCCATTAGTGAGAGAGACTGAGGATCCAAGGGGCACAGCCTCAGAGGCTACAGAGAGAAGGCAGATAGGAAGGAGCTCTCCCCTTAATAAAGGGGTCAAAAGTTGAGATTTAGGGTAAGGGGCAGGGGATTTGGGGAAAAGCTCTTTGGAACTCGCTGCCTGAGAGGGTGGGAGAGGCGGGAATCCCTCACAACATTTAAGGAGCATTTAGATGAACACTTGGAACACCTACAAGGCCACAGAGCAAGTGCTGGAAAATGGGACTCGGATTGGTGTTTGATGGCCAGCACAGAAAAAAATGGGCCGAAGGGCCTCTTTGTGAGCTGGAAAACTCTTTGGGGGGGCAGGGAGTTTTACTGTCCCGCCAGCCCCAGGAATCGTAGCGGGTGGGGAGGGGGCCAAACTCTCTTGACCTCAGGCGGGATTTGCCAGTTTTGGGACAGGCGTGGCTGGAAAATCAGGACTCTTAGGGGTGGAATTTCCCAGCCATTAACGTGGCAGGATTCTCCAGTCCCGCCGTGCAGGGAGGAGAGAGTTGGCTGAGTGCCAAATTCTCCCTTGCAGCGGCGGAACGGGCGGTGAGATCACAACCAACGACTTTACGCCAATCGGGAGAAGGAATTTTGGATGAACGGGACTCCGTGCCTGTTCCTCGGTCGAGGGGGTGACATTAAACGGACTGACCGTCAACCGGGATCCTGAAAGAATCGACTCACCCACGGAAAATGGAATGAACGCTTCCGGCTTGGAGAATTCCCCATTTTCGTTCAGGAAATTCTCTGGATTAAATTGTTTGGGGTCCTTCCACTGTTTCTTGTCGGACAGCACCGATAGCATGTTCACTATGACGGAAGTTCCCTGGAGAGACAACAGGTCGAGATACCTCGCGTTATTGAGCTGTAGGGTGGCTGTCATCATTTCTCCCAGAGGATACGGAACCCGAAGAGAGGCAACGGTTATGATATCGCGAGCGAGGGAGGGAGATGAGGCGGGCAGCAGTTCCGTAAAGTTTTCTCGTCACAAGTAAGGCCCGTGTTAACTCTGCAATGAAGTTACTGTGAAAATCCCCCTGGTCTCCACACCTTGGGAGAATTTAACAAGACCAATGCGTCTAACCAGCACGTCTTTTGGATTAAAGATCGAAGAAGAACACAGCACAGGAAACAGGCCCTTGGGCCCAACGAGCCCGCGCCGCCATTTTAACATTATGAGCGCCCTCCTCCACCCATGACCTTTGTCTACGCCGATTGGGGAAGATTGGGGGAAGACTAATTTAGGGACAATTTGTTACACCGATCAGCCTAAGAGCACGTTTTTTGGGGGTGTGGGAGGAAACGGGAATACCCGGAGAAAACCCATGCAAGCACGGGGAGAATGTGCCAACTCCCACAGACACAGCACCCAGAGGAAATGTGCAAACTCTGTACGGATCCAAGAACAAAGAACAACACAGCACAGGAAACAGGCCCTTTGGCCCTACAAGCCCGCGCCGCCCATTTTAACACTCAGTGAGTGCCTCATTCCAATCCTTCTTCCACCTACGTCTACATCTCATGGACTCCACAATAAAGGGAGTGCAACTTTAGAGAATTATATGGGCACCAGATTAAGGGAGATCCAATTTAGGGCCAATTTATTAACACCAATCAGCCTAAAAGAACGTTTTTGGGGTGTGGGAGGAAACCGGAGCACCTGGAGAAAACCCACGCAAGCACAGGGAGAATGTGCAAACTCCCACAGACACCGACCCAAGCCAGAGATCTGACCCGGGTCCCTGTAACTGCACAGCAGACACTGATAGTCACAGAGCTGTCGTGTTGCCCATCAAGGTGGGAATTGAACCTGGGTCCGTGGTGTTGTGAGACAGCAGTGCTAACCACTGGGCCACCGCACATGAAGGGAGACAAAATCAGCTAGGATTGTATTCATTGAAGAGTGAGAGGGGATCTCATAGAAATGTATAAAATTCTAACAGGATTAGCCAGGGGAGATTCAGAAAGGATGTTCCTGGTGGTGGGGGAGTCCAGAATTTCCTACAGCGGGGCAGCCAGGATTGTAGGCAGTTCTCCACACGTAGCCTTGCCTGTGTCTTGTACAGTTAGAATCATAGAACCCAGTGCAGAAAGAGGCCCTTCGGCCCATCGAGTCTGCACGAAACACAATCCCACCCAGGCCCTACCCCCATATCCCTACATATTATACCCACTAATCCACGCATCCCTGGACACTAAGGGGCAATTTCGTAGCCAATCAACCTAACCCGCACAGCTTTGGACTGTGGGAGGAAACTGGAGTACCCGGAGGAAAGCCATGAGGGCAACGGGTGGCACAGTAGCACAGTGGTGAGCACTGCTGTTTCACAGCTCCAGGGTCCTGGGTTCGATTCCCGGCTCGGGTCACTGTTTGTGTGGAGTTTGCACATTCTCCTCATGCCTGTGTGGGTCTCCTCCGGGTGCTCCGGTTTCCTCCCACAGTCCAAAGATGTACGGGTTAGACCCACAAGGGTCCGAAAGCAGAAGTCTTCATTGATCTCGGATGGGAATTTTTGGTCTCACTCAAGTAGGGAAATAGAAACACAGGGTTAAAAAACAGAGTCACCTTTTTGATTGTGTAACCCCTCAAGATGGTGTCCTGTGTCGTCGTGTGGCCAACTGACAGCGGGACAATATTCCCAAATCTTTGCACCTCGTGGACAACAGCGTTGACGTACGGCATGTTGGGGACGTCTTCCATGGAGGGGGTTCGAGACCAGCCGACAACCTCGTCAATGTCCTTCTGACATCTTTCTGTAAAGAGAGGGTTAAAAAAAAATCTGAAGGGATAACAGCTGAGGCCTGGCCCTCGAGCTGCCTTTCAAAGTATCGATGGGCCAAAGAGCCTCTACTGTTCCAGGTAATTCGATGATAATTAATGCATTCTGTCAGGATATTAAATAAAAACAGAATTCCCCAGGCACACCCCTTGTTAAGTCCATATACTCAGGTCCTGCAGATTAGGTGGATTGGCCACACTGAATTGCCCCTTAGTGTCCCAAGTTGTGTAGGTTAGGTGGATTGGCCATGCTAAATTGTCCCTTAGTGTCCCATGATGTGCAGAGTAGGTGGATTGGCCATGCAATTTGCCCCTTAGTGTCCCAAGATGTGCAGGTTAGGTGGATTGGCCATGCTAAATTGCCCCTTAGTGTCCAAAGATGTGTAGGTTAGGTGGATTGGCCTTGCTAAATTGCCCCTTAGTGTTCAAAGATGTGTAGGTTAGGTGGATTGGCCTTGCTAAATTGGCCCTTAGTGTTCAAAGATGTGCAGGTTAGGTGGATTGGCCATGCAATTTGCCCATTAGTGTCCCAAGATGTGCAGGTTAGGTGGATTGGCCATGCAATTTGCCCCTTAGTGTCCCAAGATGTGCAGGTTAGGTGGATTGGCCATGCTAAATTGCCCCCTAGTGTTCAAAGATGTGTAGGTTAGGTGGATCGGCCATGCTAAATTGTCCCTTGGTGTTCAAAGAAGTGCAGAGTAGGTGGATTGGCCATGCTAAATTGTCCCTTGGAGTTCAAAGATGTGCAGGTTAGGTGGATTGGCCATGCTAAATTGTCCCTTAGTGTCCAAAGATGTGCAGGTTAGGTGGATTGGCCATGCTAAATTGTCCCTTGGTGTCCAAAGATGTGCAGGTTAGGTGGATTGGCCATGCTAAATTGTCCCTTGGTGTTCAAAGATGTGCAGGTTAGGTGGATTGGCCATACTAAATTGCCCCTTAGTGTCCTAAGATGTATAAGTTATGGGTAAATATGTAGGTTTAAAGGGATAGGTGGTGGGTGGGCCTGTGTAAGATGCTCTTTCGGAGAGTCAGTGAACACCCAATTGGCTGAACAGCCTCCTTCTGCACTGTAGGTGTTTTATGATGCTATGGACGGAATTCTCTCATCCTGCCTGCAATGGGAATCGTAGCAGGATTTTGCAGTCTTGGGGTGAACGCAGCCAGAAACTCCTACCCATGTATTGTAAGCATGCGGGCCCAGTAAGGGTGGGGAGGGGGCGGGGGTGCCATTCAGCTTGTACCTGTTACAGCTCTTTGAAAATTGGACGCTGGAATTCTCAGACCTCGTCCGCCGCTGGGATTCTCCAGTCCCGCTGCGGTGAATGGAGTTTTGGCTGAGCGTCAAATTCTCCGTTCTCGCTGGCAGCGGGGACTGGAATGGGCATGATTGGTGAATCCCAGCGGCGCGGAGCCTTTGAGAATTCGGAAACACATTCAATGGTTGTACCTCGAATCGCAGGACGTCTGGTGGTACAGGAGGCCAGAGGCCTAGATTTTACCTTGTATTTCTGGATAAGCCATCATGTAGAGAATGGCCCACTGTAGAGTGGTTGCTGTGGTTTCGGTGCCAGCGCTGAACAGATCATTAATGTTTTGGAGCAGGTTTCCTTCTGTCAAACATGAGTCAGGAGAATTCCGCTCCTGGAAAACAAAGGTCACTCCTTCAAGCATTTACGCTGGAAACCTCCGACCTCGCCTGCGACTGGGATTCTCCGATCCCCGCTGCGCTGTATGAATTCTTGGCTGAGCCGGCAGGAGGGCAGGAGCGAAAGAGATGGAAGAATTCCGGTTCTTGCTGTCAGCATTCCCAATTGCATCCCAATAGCAAACAATCATTGAGCGGGTTGGAACGTGAGTAGGAATACAGATTCACAAATGCTTACAGCAGAGGAGGCCATTTGGCCCATTGTTTTCACGCTGGTCGACAAAGATATGACTACATATATAATCATTGGACGGTAGCACAGTGGTTAGCACTGCTGCCTCACAGCGCCAGGGACTCAGGTTTGATTCCCGGCTTGACTGTGCGGAGTTTGCACATTCTCCCCGTGTCTGCGTGGGTTTCCTCCGGGTGCTCCGGTTTCCTCCCACAGTCCAAAGGTGTGCGGGTTAGGTGGATTGGCCGTGCTAAATTGCCCCTTAGGGTCGGGGGACTAGCTAGGGTAAATGCATGGGGTTATGGGGTTAGGGCCTGGGTGGGATTGTGGTCGGAAAGACTTGATGGGCCGAATGGCCTCCTTCCGCACTGTAGGATTATGATTCTATAAGATTCTTAATGGGGTTCGGCACGTGGGAGAATGTTCCCTCATGGGAGAGTTTAGACTCCGAGGGCATAATCGCGGAATCAAATAAAAATGTATTTATTTATGAGTGAGACAAGTCGGCTTACATTAACACTGCAATGAAGTTACTGCGAAAATCCCCTAGTCGTCACACTCCGGCCTCTGATTGGGTACACTGAGGGAGAATTTAGCACGGCCAATGCACCCTAACCAGCACGTCTTTCGGAGGAAGCCGGAGCACCTGGAGGAAACCCACGCAGACACGGGGAGAACGTGAAGACTCCATACAGACAGTGACCCAAACTGGGAATTGAACCTGGGTTCCTGTGAGGCAGCAGTGCTAACCACCGTGCCGCTAGCTTGTCGAGTTGAGGTTGAGTTGACTGGTAGCCTTTAGTTTGGGAATTCTAAACGGAAAGAGATTGAAGTTTAAATCCAGCCGCTGTGCTTACCTTCTCCATTTCCAGTAAGTAGGCATCAATAAAATCGCGGATCACTTCCTCATTCAGCGTGTCTTTGTGCTGACTGATAATTTCCTGAAACATGGCATTGATTAATGCCTGGTTTTGGAATACCCTCTGGTGAGGCCCAGGGACGGAGTTGATGAAGGGGATGATGAAACCCATCTGTCAGAAAGCACAAAGGGATTCCTGTGAGTGATCCTCCATCCCTGCCTTATTCACCAAGCATGGAACTGTCACCTTTAGAGACAGCTTTAACGCAAGAAGACTCTGCGTTTATACAGAGCCACTGATGAGCAAGTGGTTGGCCCCGGTGGCGCTGTGGCTCACGATAATGCCTCAGATTACCAGGAACGTGGGCTCGATTCCAACCTTGGGTGTCTTTTGGAAACCTATCAAGTTTTGAACCGACTGTCCGACAGAGCAACTTACCCAGGTCCTATCCCCACGTAATTACTCTGTTAATCCGTCCAACCTACACATCTTTGGACACTAAAGGGCAATTCAGCATAGCCAATCCACTTAACCTGCACATCTTTGGACACTAAGTGACAATTTAGCGTGGCCAATCCACCTAACCTACACATCTTTGGACACCAAGGGACAATTTAGCGTGGCCAATCCACCTAACCTGCACATCTTTGGACACCGAGGGGCAATTTAGCATGGCCAATCCACCTAACCTGCACATCTTTGGACACTAAGGGGCAATTTAGCATGGCCAATCCACCTAACCTACACATCTTTGGACACTGAGGGGCAATTTAGCGTGGCCAATCCACCTAACCTACACATCTTTGGACACCGAGGGGCAATTTAGCGTGGCCAATCCACCTAACCTACACATCTTTGGACACCAAGGGACAATTTAGCGTGGCCAATCCACTGAACCTGCACATCTTTGGACACTAAGGGGCAATTTAGCATGGCCAATCCACCTAACCTGCACATCTTTGGACATCGAGGGGCAATTTAGCGTGGCCAATCCACCTAACCTACACATCTTTGGACACTAAGGGGCAATTTAGCATGGCCAATCCACCTAACTTGCACATCTTTGGACACTAAGGGGCAATTTAGCATGGCCAATCCACCTAACTTGCACATCTTTGGACACCGAGGGACAATTTAGCATGGCCAATCCACCTAAACTGCATATCTTTGGACACTGAGGGGCAATTTAGTATGGCCAATCCGCCTAGCCTGTACTTCTTTGAACTGTGGGAGGAAACAAGAGCACCCGGAGGAAACCCACGTGGATATGAGGAGAACGTGCAAACTCCACACAGACAGTGACTCGAGGCTGGAATTGAACACGGGTCCCTGGCGCTGTGAGGGAGCAGATTGCATGTTCTCCCCCTGTCTGCGTAGGTTCCTTCCGGATGGCTCGGTTCCCTCCCACATTCCGAAACCAGGGTTCGGCTATTGAGTTGGGCGATCAGCCAGGATTGCAATGAATGATGGAGCAGGCTCGATGAGCCGAATGCTCTCCTCCTGCCCCTTTTCTTCTATGTTTCCATCTGCTTCCGAATGCTCCGGAATCAGGAGCCACGTTCTTGACATCAGTTACTCTATTCAAAGGAGATTGCCCGTGAGGAGAGGAAATTTTGACTCTTGACCTTACTTGCATCCACTTTGATGCCTGAATTTCCATGTTGTCTCGGAAGAGTTCCACCAGGCGTGTGAACGTCTTGTCTTTGTAATGGAATCGCTTTCCCAGGATGACCGAGCAGATCACATTGGACACGGCATTGGTGAGTTTTGGGGTCGGATCGAAGGGCCCTCCTGCACAAAAGAGAGAGGACGGAGCAAACCAGAACTCTATGGGTCGGTGGCGAAGTCGCGACCTGCTCCAGAGGGCGTCTCTGGCTAATGCCACTACTGAAACTTTCCCATTCTCGACGGGAATCGCAGCGGGCGGGAGGTGGTGGGGAGGGGGAACCATGCCAAAATCTCTTGATCTCAGGTGGGATTTTGTGGCCTTGACGCAAGCGGCCTTCAAAGTCCCACCCACCCACTTACAGTTTTCAATGTCCTGGTGACCAGGGAGGGAACAGGAACCCAAAATGAAATGTTAGCAATTATTGCAAACTGTCTGGAGTGTAGAAGTCGAGAGTATTTATTTATTTGCGTCACAAGTTGGCTTACATTCACACTGCAATGAAGTTACTGTGAAAATCCCCAAGTCACCACACTCCGGCCCCTGTTCGGGGTAACACTGAGGGAGAATTTAGAACGGCCAATGCACCCTGACCAGCACGGAGTGTGGGAGGCAACCGGAGGAAACCCACGGAGTGCAGACGCCACACACGCAGTGACGCAAGCCGGGAATTCATAGACATCAGGATCGCCCACCTCCACCTCAAACCCCCCTCCTTCTCCAATCATTGGGGCTCTCCCCTCCCCACCCTCAGATAAACGAGGGAGGGTAGCCCTCTGATGTGACACTGCATCCTTGGCACTGGTCCCCCGGCGCCGCACCCCACCCCCCACCCCACCCCAAGGAGGCACTGCCAGGGTATCAGGGGTACATGCCCAACCTGGTCACTCAATCCCCTGGAGACTCCAGGCATTTCCCTGGCGTGGTCATTACAGCTGGTTTTCACTTCTGAAAACCAGTAGTTAGTCACTCACTGGTGGTGGTGGGGTGGGGTGGGGGGTGCGATGGGTGGTGAGGGATGGGGGAGAGACTGAGCTGGTTGGACCCTGTGGTGTTAAACCACTTGAGTGGTGTGTTCAATCGTGCTGAAGTCTGGTTCATGCCAGCAGACGGGGTGGGCAGAGGGGGTGGTGGGGGTGAGGGGGAGATCTCACCGGTGCAAGCAACAGTGGTGCAGTGGGTTAGCACTGCCGCCTCACAGCGCCAGGGACCCAGGTTCGATTCCCGGCCTCGGGTCACTGCCTGTGCGGAGGCTGCACATTCTCCCCGTGTCTGCGTGGGTTTCCTCCGGGTGCTCCGGTTTTGTCCCACAGTCCAAAGATGTGCGGGTTAGGTTGATTGGCCATGCTAAAATTGCCCCTTAGTATTCTGGGATGTGTAGGTTAGAGGGATTAGTGGGTAAATATGTAGGGATATGGGGGGTAGGGTCTGGGTGGGATTGTGGTCGGTGCAGACTCGATGGGCTGATGGGCCTGTTTCTGCACTGTAGGGTTCTATGTTCCATGTTTCCTCCGGGGCTCCGGTTTCCTCCCACAGTCCGAAAGACGTGCTGGTTAGGGTGCATTGGGCTGTGCTAAATTCTCCCGCAGTGTTACCCGAACAGGAGTGTGGCTTCTAGAGGATTGTCACAGTAACTTCATTGTAGTGTTAATGTGAGCCCACTTGTGACACTAACAAATAACTTTTGGTTATTCAACATTTAACTAATAAACTTCCAACAGTTGCAACACTTCAAGTCTTCCTCTTCAACTCTTCACGTTAACTCTTCAACTGGAAACCGATGCTATCCAATTTAGAATGAGTTGTCCTGGTTCGTTCCTGAGGTGGACTCACCCTCACAGTTCTGCTCTGTATCCTGAAGATGTTCCTTCAGGCCACACTTTGCCACGGTGAGTCTTGACTCATCGCTGGAGACAAAAGGGCGGGGGGGGAGGTTTTCCTGTCCCACCGCCACGGGAAATCGTCGCGGGCAGGACACGGATGGCGCAAAGATCCGTTGATCTCGGGAGGGGGGGGTGTGGGGGGCGGATTTTCCGGTTCTGTGGCGAGCGTGTCCGGAAAATCCCGCCCAAGAGGCTGAAGTACGTTGGGCGGGATTTGACGGCCTCGCCTGGGCGAGACTGGAAATTCTTGCCCGAGGTCAATGGAGAATTCCGCTGTTGGATGCTCGCCCAGCTCCGCTTGTGTGGTGGGCAAGCTGGCAGAGTTCCGGCCATTCCCTTTATCCCCAAAGTTTCCCAACCTTCTAGAAGGTTCTCTGGTATCAGACAATGATATCGCCAATCACAATGTTTGAGTGTGCGCCAGTGGAGTTACTCGTAAAACAACTCCCAAATATTTATCCCAAACTGCATGCTAATTATATCGCCTCACCATAAATGGTAACCACAGCTCTGACCTGTCTGCCGTAGTTCAAAAATCTATCCTTATTTGGTTTAGTGTTAGTCACTCCTCACAGGCCAGATGGTGACGGGGAAATTTGAATTCAATAAGAAGGTGGAATTTTAGTTTGAACGCTCATTTAGCCTTTATATATCCAAACCTTTCGCCCTCGTGTTAACGCGAGCCTACGTGTGGCACTAATTAACACTGCACTAACATTAACACTGCAATGAAGTTACTGTGAAAATCCTCCAGAAGCCACTCTCCCATTCGGGTAACACCGAGGGAGAATTTAGCAAGGCCCAACGCACCCTAACCAGCACGTCTTTCGGACTGTGGGAGGAAACCCACACAGACACAGGGAGAATGTGCAGCCTCTGCACAGACAGGGACCCGAGGCCGGGAATCGAAGCCGGGTCGCTGGCGCTGTGAGGCGGCAGCGCTAACCCACTGTGCCACTGTTGTTTGCACCGGTGAGATCTCCCCCTCACCCCCATTTCTGCTGACCCCATCTACCACATCCTGTTCCTGGCCGTGCCCCTCGAGACTTAGCAGCTATTGCGGGATTTGGGCCCACGGCTACCGGGCCCGTAAGATCGGGCCGCAATTTACCGACACGAGAATTTCTTTTCTCCCCGAGTCGCTGGTGGCAGTGCCTGGAGTTGTTCGCCAAAGAATCCGGAAGACTCAGGGACAAATTATTCGGAAACTGTGGGTCTGATTCTCCCCAGGCAAATTCGAAAGGGAACTGGTGTAAATCGGCCCCTGTCTTTTCTTTTTATTGGGAGTTCAGACTCGAATCTCCTGCACTCTGTGCAATGCAGAGGTCACCATTGTGGATATCATTAAAAGCTCGGGCAGGGTGGGGCCTATTCCCACTGGAGCCTGACCTTTCCAGAACTCTGCACACGCGCAGTGGCCCCGAACTGTCAGATTGCAGTTTGCTGGCGAGCTCTTTCACTGGCCATCCCAGGACACCCACCGTGTTGCCCCTGCAGCATCCCCCCCCGCCCCAACCCTTACCCCCCCCACCATAGCCTGATTGCAGTCCGCATAAGCATTCACAGGCCAGCCCCTACCTCCCCTGTCCCCGATCTCCAGCCCCCACCCCGTGTCCCCGAGTAGTGATGATCTCCCCAACCCACATTATCAGAACCAACCCCCTCCCCCCCACCACCTGGGAGGCAGACCCCCTTCCAAGGGGGCAGACCCCACCCCCGGGAGGCACAGTTACCAACGCCCCCCAAAAGACCCACCCCCACATGCCCCGATCGCTGGCCTCCCTCTGGCCAATCCCAATGCAGCGTGGCAGTGAGACCAGCCACCCCCGTACCCCCCATCACTCGCCCCTGTGGCCCAATCCACAGTAGGCCCCGTCCCCTCGGCCTCGCACACAACAGGCCCCTTCGGGATGGGAGAATCAGGCCCTGCGCTGTCTTAAATAAAACTAGACCACAGAGCTTACCAATCGATGCCTTAAGGACTTCCGTCAAATACTTGGCTTCCTCCAGGATTTTCTCCTCAAAGGCAATTTTTCCTAAACCAAAGTTTCTGAGGACAGTCAGTGCAAATCTCCGTTGCTGTTTCCAGGACCTTCCGTAGGGGGCCATGACGATGCCTGTCAGAAAGGGGGACACAGGGTGTAAATAACGCATTCTCACGTTGAGAGCAAAGAAAAAATTCTCAACACCTTTCAGAGCCAGTGACAAAGCTGATTAACGTACAAGGAAGGCCCCCTTGAAACCCCTTTCACTCCAGGCCACCACGTGCTCTGACTCCATATCCCCGCCTTTGCCCCCACATCCCTTGGGTCAAAAACCATCTATCAATTAAAATTAACGATATGCAGGACCAAACAATTGGCCTGGTGCAGGAGGAGGCCATTTGGGCCATCGTCTCTGCACCTAGCCTGCCAAACGAACATCATGGGCGGGATTTTGTGACCTCGCTCGAGCGAGACTGGAAGATCCCGGCCAAAGTTAACCGACGTTTCCATTTCCCGCCCCTTGCCCGCTCCAGTTCCGCGGTGGGCGGATTCAGTTGGGGTTTTCCTGCCGGGAAAATCCAGCCCGAGGTCAACGGACATTTGCATGATCCGTGTTCCACCCACTACGATTGCCGTGGTGGGCGGAATGGGAAAATTCCACCCCATGGCTTAGTGCCCATTTCCCTGCCCTTTCTCCTGTACCCCCTGCGCATTGCCTCGAGTCAAATAATCATCCAATGCCCTCTCGAGTGCCTCGGTTGAACCTGCCTCCTTCCAGGCGACGCATTCCAGACCCCAACCGCTCGCTGCGTGGAAAAGATATTCCTCATATCACATTTCCTTCTTTTGCAAATCACTTTCAATCTGCGTCCCCCTCGTTCTTGGTCCTTTTACGAAGGGGAACAGTTTCTCCCTCTCTACTCTGACCAGCCCCCTCATGGTTTGGAACATCTCAATCAAATCTCCTCTGAGCTATCATCTCTCCGAGGAGATCAGTCCCGATCTCTCCAGTCTCTCCTTGTAACTGAAGTTCCTCATCCCTGGGACCATTCTTGTAAACCTCTTCTGCACTCTCTCCAATGCTTTCATACCCTTCCTATGGTGTGGCGCCCAGAACTGTACACAATATTCCAGCTGTGGTCTAACCAGTGTCTTGTATAAGTTCAGCACAACCTCCTTGCTCTTATTCTCTATGCTCCTATTAATAATGACGGTGGCACGGTGCCACAGTGGTTAGTGCCGCTGCCTCACAGCGCCAGGGACCTGGGTTCGATTCCCGGCTTGGGTCACTGTCTGTGTGGAGTTTGTACGTTCTCCCCATGTCTGCATGGGATTCCCCCACGCAGGGCGGTGGATAGAGGAGAGCCGGTGGATGTGGTCTTTCTTGATTTTCAGAAGGCCTTTGACAAGGTGCCTCACAAGAGGTTATTGCAGAAGGTAAGGGGGCATGGAGTTGGGGTTAGGGTGTTAGCGTGGATAGAGGATTGGTTGTCAAATAGGAGGCAGAGAGTGGGGGTGAATGGGTGCTATTCGGATTGGCGGATGGTGACTAGTGGAGTGCCCCAGGGGTTGGTGCTGGGGTCTCAGCTATTTACCATTTATATAGATGATCTGGAGGAGAGAACCGAGTGCGTGGTGTCGAAATTTGCTGATGATACCAAGATTGGTGGAACGGCAAATTGTGCGGAGGGTGTGGAGAGTCTGCAGAAGGATCTAGATAGGCTGGGTGAATGGGCCAGGAACTGGCAAATGGAATTTAATGTTGGCAAGTGCGAGGTGGTCCACTTTGGTAGGAATAATGGTAGGAAGGACTATTACTTACGTGGCGAAAAACTTCAGCATGCGACGGTGCAGAGGGACCTCAGGGTCCTTGTGCATGAGTCGCAAAAACCCAGCCTGCAGGTGCAGCAGGTGGTCAGGAAGGCGAATGGGATGCTGGCCTTCATAGCGAGGGGGATTGAATATAAAAGTAGGGAGGTCTTGCTGCGGCTGTATAGGGCATTGGTGAGGCCGCAGCTGGAGTACTGTGTGCAGTTTTGGGCGCCGTACTTACGCAAGGATATTTTGGCCTTGGAGGGAGTGCAGAGGAGGTTTACTAGGCTGACACCGGAGTTGAGGGGGTTGAACTATGAGGAGAGGCTGAATAAACTAGGCTTATACTCGTTAAAGTTTAGAAGAATGAGGGGAGATCTCATTGAGACGTATAAGATGATGAATGGGATGGAGAGGATAGAGGTGGAGAGACTCTTTCCGCTCAGAAAGGACAGTAGGACTAGGGGGCACAGCCTCAAGATAAAGGGGGGGGCGGTTTAGAACGGAGTTGAGGAGGAACTTCTTCACTCAAAGGGTGGTGAATCTCTGGAATTCTCTGCCCGTTGAAGTGGTGGAGGCTGCCTCGCTGAATATATTTAAGACGCGGGTTGATGGGTTTTTGATAAGCGAGGGGATTAAGGGTTATGGGGAGAGGGCGGGAATGTGGAACTGAGACACGACAGATCAGCCATGATCTTATTGAATGGCGGGGCAGGCTCGAAGGGCTAGATGGCCTACTCCTGCTCCTATTTCTTATGTTCTTATGTTCCTCCGGGAGCTCCGGTTTCCTCCCCCAGTCTGAAGATGTGCAGGTTCGGTGGGTTGGCCGTGCTAAATTGCCTCTTAACGTCAGGGGGACTAGCTAGGGTAAATGCATGGGGCCATAGGGATAGGGCCAGTGTGGGATTGTGGTCGGTGCAGACATGATGGGCTGAATGGCCTCCTATTGCACTGTAGGGATTCTCTGAGCTCTGAGTGAGATTGGCGGTTGTACTAAGAACATAAGAACATAAGAAATAGGAGCAGGAGTAGGCCATCTAGCCCTTCGAGCCTGCCCTGCCATTCAATAAGATCATGGCTGATCTGTCGTGGCTCAGTTTCACATTCCCGCCCTCTCCCCATAACCCTTAATCCCCTCTCTTATCAAAAACCCATCAACCCGCGTCTTAAAAATATTTAGTGAGGTAGCCTCCACCACTTCAACGGGCAGAGAATTCCAGAGATTCACCACCCTTTGAGTGAAGAAGTTCCTCCTCAACTCTGTTCTAAACCGCCTCCCCTTTATCTTGAGGCTGTGCCCCCTAGTCCTACTGTCTTTTCTGAGTGGGAAGAGTCTCTCCACCTCTATCCTATCCATCCCATTCATCATCTTATACGTCTCAATGAGATCTGCTCTCATTCTTCGAAACTCTAACGAGTACAAGCCTAGTTTATTCAGCCTCTCCTCATAGCTCAACCCCCTCAGCTCCGGCATCAGCCTAGTAAACCTCCTCTGCACTCCCTCCAAGGCCAAAATATCCTTGCCTAAGTACGGCGCCCAAAACTGCACACAGTACTCCAGCTGCGGCCTCACCAATGCCCTATACAGCTGCAGCAAGAGCTCCCTACTTTTATATTCAATCCCCCTAGCTATGAAGGCCAGCATCCCATTCGCCTTCCTGACCACCTGCTGCACCTGCAGGCTGGGTTTTTGCGACTCATGCACAAGGACCCCGAGGTCCCTCTGCACCGTCGCCTGCTGCAGTTTTTCGCCACGTAAGGAATAATCCTTCCTACCATTCTTCCTACCAAAGTGGACAACCTCACATTTGCCAACATTAAATTCCATTTGCCAGTTCCTGGCCCATTCGCCCAGCCTATCTAGATCCTTCTGCAGACTCTCCACACCCTCCGCACAATTTGCCGTTCCACCAATCTTGGTGTCATCAGCAAATTTCGACACCATACACTCGGTTCCCTCCTCCAGATCATCTATATAAATGGTAAATAGCTGAGGCCCCAGCACCGACCCCTGGGGCACTCCACTAGTCACCATCCGCCAATCCGAATAGCACCCATTGACCCCCACTCTCTGCCTCCTATTTGACAACCAATCCTCTATCCACACAAACACCCTACCCCCAACTGCATGTCCCCTGACCTTCTGCAATAACCTCTTGTGAGGCACCTTGTCAAACGCCTTCTGAAAATCAAGAAAGACCACATCCACCGGCTCTCCTCTATCCACCGCCCTAGACACATCCTCATAGAACTCCAGTAAATTTGTCAGACACGACTTCCCCTTAACGAAACCGTGCTGCGTCTGCTCTATCAAGCAATTCCCCTCAAGATGCCTCGCTATTTCCTCCTTGATGATGGATTTGGACATTTTACCTACAACAGACGTTAAACTAACCAGCCTATAATTCCCCGCCTTTTGCCTGCCACCCTTCTTAAACAACGGCGTAACATTAGCCGTTTTCCAATCTTCCGGCACTTCCCCGGAATCCAGCAACGTCTGGAAAATAACCACCAAAGCATCCACTATCACCTCCGCCATTTCTTTCAGAACCCTCGGATGCATTCCGTCCGGTCCTGGGGACTTGTCCACAATCAGCCCCCTCCAGTCTGTCGAGCACCGCCTCTCTAGTAACAGTAATGTCATCGAGACCCTCCAGTCCTACCACCTTTCCATCTCTAACACCCGGCAAATTATTCACGTCCTCCTCCGTGAAGACCGAAACAAAAAAGTTATTCAAGACCTCAGCCATATCCCCATCCCCTACCACTAAGTCCCCCTTCTCATCCTCTAAGGGACCAACGTTCACCCTAGCCAGCCTCTTCCTTTTATATACTAAGGAGACACAAGTGGTCCAAAACTCATATTATGAGCTTCATTAACTGCTCTCTCCACCTGTCCTGCCACCTTCAATGGTCTCCGTGCTCAAACACCCAGTTCCCTCGGCTCCTGGACCCCCTGAAAGAATCTTACTCCTTATTTAATTTGGTCTCTCCATGTGCGTCCCACCAAAATGCCTCACCCCACACTGTCCCCCTGCACTGAACTCCATCTGCCACCTGTCTGCCCACCCCGCTGGATTGAACGTGTAAAGTTGATGAAGTGTTGGTTGCCATTTCCAAACGCTTGTGATTTCATTCTGGGCTCGACTATTTAGATTTTGTTCTCTTGGGCGGCACGGTGGCAGGGCGGTTGGCGCTGTGCCACCATGCCACAGGCAAATGGGAAGTATTCCCTCACACTCCTGACCTGTGCCTTGTAGATGTTGGGCAGACTCTGGGGAGTCAGGAGGTGAGTCACTCGCCACACATTCCTCGCCTCTGAGCTGCCCTTGTAGCCACTGGGTTAACGTGATTAGTCTGCTTGAGTTTCTGGTCAATGGTAACCCCAGTGATGTTGATAGTGGGGAATTCAGTGATGGTAACACCACTAAATGTCAAGGGGCAGTGGTTTAGAAAGGCCAACCCACCTGTTCTACACATCTTTGGACACAAGGGGGCAATTTAGCATCGCCAATCCACCTAACCTACACATCTTTGGACTCTGAGGGGCAATTTACCATGGCCAATCCATCTAACCTACACATCTTTGGATACTGAGGGGCAATTCAGCATGGCCAATCCACCTAACGTACACATCTTTGGACACTAAGGGGCAATTTAGCATGGCCAATCCACCTAACCTGCACATCTTTGGACACTAAGGGGCAATTTAGCATGGCCAATCCATCTAACCTACACATCTTTGGATACTGAGGGGCAATTCAGCATGGCCAATCCACCTAACCTGACATCTCTGGACACTAAGGGGCAAATTAGCATGGCCAATCCACCAATCCTGGCTACACATGTTTGACCATTAAGGGACAATTGAGCGTGGCCAAGCCACTTTACCTGCACGCCTTTCAGACTGTGGGAGGAAACCGGAGCACCGGGAGGAAACCCACGGGGAGAGAACGTGCAAGCTCCACACAGACCCGAGGCTGGAATCGAACCTGGGCCTGTGGGGCTAACCACTTTGAAAGAGGCATAGCGTAGGAGATGAGCAAAGTTTCCACTTTGATGCTGAGGATTAGCCTTCGAGCGATGGAAAAAAAAGACTTTCGTACCTTGCCCTTTGGTCATTTTCTCGAAGAATTTGAAATGGGGGCGTCCTGCAAATTCCCTGCCCTGCTGGACTAGCGCCTCCTGAAGGAGCTCAAACCCACCGATGACGACGAAGGGAACCCAGAGGATGTGACAAGTAAAAAGATCTCCGTACTCCTTGGCCAGCTGGGAAAGGAGGAAAGAGAAATTATCCACCTTCCAATAATCGACCAAAAACAAAACAATTTGAGAGCCAATGCCGTTACTAAGCTAATGTTTAGGAGAATGAGAGGTGACCTTCTTGAGACATGTCAGATTCACGGGGGGTTGACAGGGAAGAAGCTGAGAGGTTGTTTCCCCTAGTGGGAGAGCCTCAGAGCAGAGGGCATCATGTCAGAGTGAGGAGGGTCGCCCACTGAAGACAGAAATGAGGAAGAATTTCCCCTCACAAAGGGTAGTGGAATTCTTTACGCAGAGAGGCCTAGAGGTTGGGCCATCGGGCGCTATTTGACCATTTTAATTCCGAGTGCTGGGTGAACTGGGAGTGTTTCAGATCTGGCATTTAGTCCCGTTCTGAGGCCTCCCCGTACGCACTCTACCCAAAAAAAAATTCCGAATCGCGTTACAGATGCCTATGGGCGGGGCTTTACGGGCCCGAAATCCTGCAGCTCCGATCGGAGGCTCCCACTCCCAAGCCCTACCCTCATATTATACCCACTAATCCCCTCTAACCCACGCATCCCTGGACACGAAGGGGCAATTTCTTAGCACGGCCAATCAGCCTAACCCCACACATCTTTGGCGTGTATCCCAGATACTGACACATCGGTGAATCCAGTTAGCGTTGAGGCTCCTGGGTCACTCTCTGGTGAGGACGATACGTCTGATCATGTACATCGGGTGGAGGAGAGAGTGTCCGAGGCCTCTGGCCTGCAAGGGGGGGGCAGGGCCCGGCCGGAAGCCAGGGCTCCACTGGCCCCAGGCTGGGCCTCTGGGATCACCTCCCCCTGGAGTTGCAGCAAACAGCGAATGCAGGAGGGGCTGGCGGCCAAACTGGACCCCCTGAGAGGCTGCTGGGAAGTTTTCAGGCCGCCCTGTCTTGCTCGGTTGCCAGGCCAACACATTGCAAGGACGGCATCTGCAGTGGAAAGCCTGGGGGCGGGGAGGTGGGGGGGGTGTTCCTCACCATGGGTGGCAGGCTCCAAGCGATGGCCCAGTCACAGCAGGCCACAGTGGAGGGACAGAACAGGCTTCTCAAGATTCTGCGGCCCATGGCTGAGAGGCTCGAGAGCTTGCAGGAGATGCAGCGGGACAGCGCTGAGACACAGTGGGCTGCGGCAGCAACCCTTGAGAACAATTTTAGAGGGTCACGGCCGAGGTGCCCCAAAGCATGGCCCAGTCTCAGAGGGCACTCGCTGCGGCCATTGAGAGGTGGCCCCCGACTCGAGTGGGCCTCCTTGGTAGGACGAAGGTGGTCCTCCAGGACTGGTAGCGCCCGGTGACGGCAGAGCTCACTGCAGAAGCACTATGGTCCCATGGAGTGACACGGGGGGGCCCCACAGGAAGCACGAGGGAGGAGGAAGGCCTCGAGCCTATGCTGGGGCCTTGCAGCCAGGCTGTGGCTACACCTTCTGACTACCACACCGCCCCCCCCACTTCCTGGTATCTCAGGGGCAGTGGGATTGAGAAGGTATCGTGGAAACATCCCAGATAGCTGGAAGCTGGCCAGGGCCCTCAGGGCCTACAGGGTTGCCAAGTGGACCATAAGTCAGGTAGGCTGTTGGCCGCCACCCCCCCACTCCGCCCCCCACGATGTACATTTTGGGAAGTCGCTGAGATGTAGTGCTGGGCCATGAAAGGTTAGGAAGTTGTATTTGCACTGACGGGCTGCACTGGTTCGAAAGATACGTAAGCACTTAACGTTCTCTGTTCTCAAGTTCTGACGTTAGAACTTATTACTTGAACACTTAGATTGCAATTGGGAGTTGGGGGGAGGGAATCAGGATATTGAATTTGATGATAGCCATGATGGTGGTGAATGATGGAACAGGCTTGAAGGGCCTTCTCCTGCTTCGAGTTTTACCTCATCCAGAGCAAGGTGCGGCATCCTGCTCTGCTCGAAGTTGCTCCTTCCGAACAAGGACACGGGCGGTCCGGGGGGCAGCCCGCTGCCTCGCCTCCACTTCACGGCGAGCCACGCGGCTAAAAAGGTGGCCAGGAAGACGAGCAGGGTCTGTACGGTGAAATGACCGAGCCACTGGGAAGGCAGCAGCTCCGGCAACCAGGCCAATGCCTTCATTTCTCAGAGGCGGACGCTGTCGCTCGGGGCTGCGGGACGAAAGACTCGAAGTCGCAGAGCAGCTTCTCCTCCGACAAGCAGCCTGGGGAATGTTGACTTCACGAGGCCAATTCCTGTGACATAATGAGTTCAGAATCCACTTTCCCTTTTGTTTGACTTGTTACATCATTCCATGGGGAGGAGTGGCTGCTCGCTCCTCCGGAAGCTGGGGGAGGTGGGGGGGGGGGGGGGAAGTTTTCTCACGCTCTCTGTCAGTACAGCAAGAAGTCTCACAACACTGGGTTGCAGTCCGATAGAGTTAGGTGGATCTGTTTGGACTTTAACCTGTTGTTGTCAGGCTTCTTACTCTGTCCAACTCAGTCAAAGAACAAAACAGCACGGGAAACTCGGCCCAACGCGCCCCCTCCGTCCTAACAATGTGTTTTCCCTCCTCCCCCCTTGACCCATGTCCAATGCCGGCCTGCCCGCAACACTTGTGTGTCAGTGCAAAAGGGTTTGTGTCATTTGCCAACAGTTTCTGGCAAAGCTTGCTGCCAGCAACCCCTCTGCTGTCCTTCTTTCATATCTTTAAGTTTTTGGGGAGACGGTGGCGCAGTGGTTAGCAGCGCTGTCCCACGGTGCCAAGGAACCAGGTTCGACCCCCGGCTCGGGTCACTGTCTGTGTGGAGACTGCACATTCTCCCTCGTGGGTTTCCTCCCACAGTCTGGAAGACTGTGCTGGTTAGGGTTCATTGGCTGTGCTAAATTCTCCCTCCGTGTACCCGAACAGGTGCCGGTCAATTCGGGGATTTTCACAGTAACTTCATTGCAGTGTTAATGTAAGCTCACTTGAAGTATGTTTATTTGGTAATGTTTGGAAGTAGATATACACACACACACACTTACCCTGGACGATTGTGGGTGAAGTTACTGTGAAAACCCCACTCCTGCACCTGTTCGGGTAACACTGAGGGAGAATTCAGCATGGCCAACACACCCTAACCAGCACGTCTTTTGGACTGTGGGAGGAAACTGAAGCACCAAGAGGAAACCCACGCCAACATGGGGAGAATGTGCAATCTCCACACAGACAGTGACCCAAGCTGGGAATCGAACCCGGGACCCTGGCACTGTGAGGCAGCAGTGCTAACCACCGTGCCACCATGCCACCCCAAGTAGGAGGACAGGATATAGGGAATGAAGCTTGGCTCAGTGTCAAACAGGAACGTTTGTGTTAAGTTTTTAGTGTTTATTTATTAGTGTCACAACTGGGCTTACATTAACACCGCAATGAAGTTACTGTGAAAATCCCCTAGTCGCCACACTACGTTCAGGTATGCTGATGGAGGATTTAGCACGGCCTTTGCACCCTAACCAACACATCTTTCCGACTGTGGGAGGAAACCGGAGCACCCAGAGGAAACCCAGGCAGACACGGGGAGAATGTGCGAACTCCACACAGACAGTGACCCAAGGCCGGAATTGAACCTGGGACCCTGGCTCTGTGAGGCAGCAGTGCTAACCCACTTTGCCGCCCCGTGTTGTGGTCGTGAATAGAATAATGTCTCATGTATGCTGCAGAATGTTTTATTGATTAGCCAGGCAGTCTTAACAAAGAGAACAAAGAACAGTACAGCACAGGAACAAGCCCTTCGGCCCTCCAAGCCCATGCCGAACATGACCCTAACTAGACTAAAAAAAACCCTCTGCCCTTCCTCGTTCCGTATCCCTCTATTTCCTCCCTATTCATCCATCCATCCAGAGACCGCTTAATTCATGTGTCTGCTTCCACCGCCTCCTCTGGCAAGTGCATTCCAGGCACCCACCCACCACTCTCTGTGTGAAAAACCTCCCCCTGCACATCCCCCTTAAGCAGCCCGTCCTCTCAGCTTCAACCCCTTTTAATTGACACTTAAACTCTGGGGAAAAAGTCTCTGACTATTCACACTGCCTGTGATGTGGAGTTGCCGGCATTGGACTGGAGGTGGGCGCAGTAAGATGTCTCACAACACCAGGTTCGAGTCCAACAGGTTTATTCGGAATCATGAGCTTTTGGAGCGCTGCCCCTTCATCAGGTGAGTCCCTCAGTGCTCCGAAAACTCATGCTACCGAATAAACCTGTTGGACTTTAACCTGGTGTTGTGAGACTTCTGTCTACACCTCTGACAATTTGATAGACCAATGCTGATTAGGGAATAATTCAAATGGTTATTTTTATCGTCACAAGTAGGCTTACATTAACAGTTACATAGCGATGCCGGCTTTGGACTGGGGCAGGCACAGTGAGAAGTCTCACCACACCGGGTTAAAGTGCAATAAGTCTAATTGGGAGCACGAGCTTTTGGAGCGCTGCTCCTTCATCCGGTGAGTGGAGGATTGGGGTCACAAACAGGGCGTGTACAGACGCAGACTCAATTACAAGATAATTTTTGGAATACGAGTCTTTACGGCTAATCAAGTCTTTCCAGGGGGCAGCCAATGCCAGTGGAGAGAGGGTTAAAGAGGTGTGTGAACTATCTTACGCTAGGACAGTTAGTGAGATTTTGCAAGTCGCGGGGGGAGTTACAGATAGTGCAATGTGAACCCAAGATCTGAGCTGATGTTGGCCTCGTGTGCGGATATTGGCCAATGGTTTCAGTGTCAGATCAGATCAAAACTGGATCTTGGGTTCGTGTCACGCTATCTGTAACCACCATGACTTGCCTGGACTTGCAAAATCTCACTAACTGTCCTAGCCTGAGATAGTTCACACCTCTTTAACCTGTTCTCAACCCTCTCTCTGCTCGCACTGACTCGCATTGTACCTGTAAAGATTTGATTACCTGTTCAGACTCGCATTCCAACCATTATCTTTCAATTGAGTTTGTGTCTACATATGGCCCCTCTGAGAACCCAATCCTCCACTCACCCCATGAAGGGGCAGCGCTCCGAAAGCTCGTGCTACCAAATAAACCTGTTGGACTTTAACCTGGTGCTGTGAGACTTCTTTCTGTACATTAACACTGCAATGAAGTTACTGTGAAAATCCCCTGTTCCCCACACTCTGGTGGGTACACTGAGGGAGGGTTTAGCATGGCCATTGCACCTAACCAGCACGTCTTTCGGACTGTGGGAGGAAACCGGAGCACCCGGAGGAAACCCACGCAGACACGGGGAGAATGTGCGGACTCCGGATAGATGGTGGTCCAAGGCGGGAATCGAACCCGGGTCCTGGGTGTTAACAATAGTGCTGCCCGTGCAAAGCTTTTAGTCTTCATTGAATTAATCCAGATATCCAAAACTCATGCAAGGTTATCCTCTAGTCTTCCACAAAGGGGAGAAATGAGCAGCTGCTGGAGGAAGCTGGTGTTGGGAGGTACGTGTTTGAGGCAGTGTTACCGAGGAAGCTTACGCGTAGTTTGGGGACATGGGCCAGAACGTCCCGGCCAAGCTCACCCCAAAACCGGAAAATACCCCCTCCTGAAGTCACCAGGCCTTTGCACGGTCTGTCCCCATCCCCCCGACCCCCCGCTTGCCCTCTACGATTCCCGCAGTAGGCTGGAAGGGAATACCACCCCGCATCCCCCCACCGTGATGTGAAGAAGAGGGAAGGGTTTGGAAGAAAGATGGAATGCGAGGCTGAACACCTTGGAAAACGTGTGCAGAGGAGTGCCGGGATGGCACAGGTGGATGGATAACGTCAGCATGTACACCGGCCTCTCTCTGGATCGAGGGTGGGGGAGATCGGAAATCCGTGGAGAAAGATCGTTCATATCGCGGCTCGGATTGAGGGCAGGCGGAAGACGAGATCCTGCCCTGAACTACTCAGCACTTTGTTAACGTTCCTGACACTGTGCAGACGTGGCGGAGAACGTGCAGACTACACACAGACAGTGACCTGAGGCCAGGAGTCGAACCTGGGCCCCTGGCGCTGTGAGGCAGCAGTGCCAACCGCTGTGCCACTGCGTGGCCCATGCTCAAATATATCTGGTCACTGGAGACCTCAGCCTGGTTCTGTTGGTGAGTGACCAATGGAGACCCTGATGTCGAACAGGCGCTCGCGATTTAACCTATCCCGGCTTGCTGCTGCTGAACTTTGACCTCCGACCTCTGTACCTTCAGCTCCCTTGTCGCTAAAGCCCTGAAACTCCCCACCTCCCGCACCCCCCCACCGGCACCTCTTTCCCCTCCATTAAGACGCTCTGTAAAATGTTTCTCTTTGACGGAGATTGCCTTCATTGGCAACACTTTCTTCCATAATTCTCTGGCAAGAAAAAAAATGTTTAATTAAAGCTCTCTGCTGAGTTTCAGTGGACCATCTACGCTGTGAGTAGGAGCTTCACACTTCGGTTAGTGTAGCCCTTGACCTACCCCCCCCGCCCCCAAACCCAACCCAAAGGCGTCCAATTACTTGTTGCGGCAATCCCTGTCTCCACAAGCCGGGTAGACCTGCTGCACAACTACACCTTCTCTTACCATAGCAACTTTCCCCAAGAAAGATTGTCTGGAAGATTGGCAAAACCAGTCAGAGGCATAGTCAGGGCGGACCATAAATGCTTTCGGTGAGATGGGTTTTAAAGGAGATGGAGGGGCCATCAGTAGTGGGGCAAAACAGGGCAGAAAGGCACATCATAGGACCCTACAGTGCAGAAAGAGGCCCTTCAGTCTGCACCCAACACAATCCCACCCAGGCCCTACCCCCATATATTGTACCCACTAATCCCTCTAACCTACACATCCCTGGACACTGAGCGGCAATTTCTTAGCACAGCCAATCAACCCAACCAACATACCTTTGGACTGTGGTAGGAAACCCACGCAGACACGAGGAGAATGCGCAAACTCCACACAGACAGGGACCCGAGCCGGGAATCGAAGCCAGGAACCCGGAGCTGTGAAACAACAGTGCTAACCCACTGTGCTACCGTACCGTGTGGGAAGAATGGAGTTGGGGTGTATGCCTCGATTGTGGGGCTGGAGGGGGGGCTAGCGACACGCGAGTGGGCGATTCCATGTAAGTACTTAAGCAAATTGGTGAGATGGTTCAGATGGAATGAGAGTTGAGGCTTCAATCCATACGGCCAATGGATTTGTGGCACAGTGCTTAGCACTGCTGCTTCACAGGGCCAGGGACCCAGGTTCGATTCCGGCCTCGGCTCACTGTCTGTGCGGAGTCTGCATGTTCTTCCCATGCCTGCGTGGCTTTCCTCTGGGAGCTCCGGTTTCCTCCCACAGCCCGGAGGATGTGTAGGTTAGGTGGATTGGCCATGCTAAATTGCCCCTTAGTGTCCAAAGATGTGTAGGTTAGGTGGATTGGCTATGCTAAATTGCCCCTTAGTGTCCAAAGATGTGTAGGTTAGGTGGATTGGCCATGCTAAATTGCACCTTAATGTCCAAAGATGTATAGATTAGGTGGATTGGCCATGCTAAATTGCCTCGTACAGTTGAAAGACGTGCAGGTTTGATGGATTGGTCATACTAAATTGCCCCTTGGTATTAGGGAGATTAGTAGGATAAATACGTGGATTTATGGTGACAGGGTCTGGGTGGGATTATTGTTGGTGCAGATTTGATGGGCTGAATGGCCTTCTGCACTGTGGGGATTGCATGATTAGAAGGAGGACGTGACCACATTGGAGGGGGTTCGGAGGAGATTGTTGAGAATGTTGCCAGGATTGGGGAAGTCTAGCTCTGAGTGAAGAGGGGCTAGGTGGGAGGAAGCTGAGGGAGATTTACCTGAATAGCAGAGCAGCCGTGATGGGCCAAATGGCCTACTTCTACTTCTGTACCTTCTGGTCTTATGGGATACAATGAAAAGCAGCTGATGCTAGGGAGGGCCCATTTCCTTTAGTTAACGTGTCAGCGGAAACTCTCGTCATATTTTGAAAATACTCGCATATTCTGCAGAGAGAGAGGTGGAGCAAGAGCTGGAGTGTGGGATCAGGCTGGATAACCCTGTTACGTGATGTGGAGACGCCAGCGTTGGACTGGGATAAACCCAGTAAGAAGTCCCGCAACACCAGGTTAGAGTCCAACAGGTTTATTTGGTAGCAAAATGCTACTAGCTTTCAGGGCTTTTCCCCTTCGTCAGGTGAGTGGGGAGTTCTGAACATATAAAGGTACACACTCAGTTTACAGTATTCCGTAGCCCCGAAAGCGAGCGGCTTTTGCTACCAAATAAACCTATTGGACTTTAACCTGGTGTTGTGAGACTCCTTACTGTGTTAACCCTATTACAGCCAGGACAGACACGATGGGTAGAATGGTCTCCCACTGCATCATAGATTTGCCCTGTTCTGCTTTCCTACATGTGCGGGGGCAAAGTGAATCTGAGAGCATGAAGTGGTCAGAATTCATTTGAATTTGGGGCGGCACGGTAGCACAGTGGTTAGCACTGCTGCTTCACAGCTCCAGGGTCCTGGGTTCGATTCCCAGCATGGGTCACTGTCTGTATGGAGTTTGCACATTCTCCCCGTGTCTGTGTGGGTTTCCTCCGAGTACTCCAGTTTCCTCCCACAGTCCAAAGATGTGCGGGTTAGGTTGATTGGCCGTGCTAAGAAATTGCCCCTTAGTGTCCAGGGGTGTGTAGGTTAGAGAGATTAGTGGGTATAATACGTAGGGATATGAGAGTAGGGCCTGGGTGGGATTGTGTTCGGTGCAGACTTGAAGGGCCTCTTTCTGCACTGTAGGGTTCTATGATCTAGCTATGACTGTAACAATATATTCTGCACCCTCTCCTTTCCTTCTCTATGAATGGTATGCTTTTTCTGTATAGCACGCAAGAAACAATACTTTTCACTGTATGCTAATACATGTGACAATAATAAGTCAAATCAAAGTTTATTTATTAGTGTCACAAGTAGGCTTACATTAACACTGCAATGAGATTATTGTGAAAATCCCTTACATGCCACACTCCAGCGCTTGTTCGGATACACTGAGGGAGAAATTAGCATGACCAATGCACTTAACCAGCATATTTTCTGGACTGTGGGAGGAAATCGGAGCATCTGGAAGAAACCTACGCAGACATGGGCAGACTCCGCACAGATGGTGACCCAAGCTGGGAATCAAACTCGGGTCCCTGGCGCAGTGAGGCAACAGTGCTAACCACTGCGCCACGATTGTGGATTACAACATCACAGTGAAAACAGCAACCGACAGCGTTGGTCTTCCCTGTTTACCTGGAGATTACTGCTGACCAGCTGAGGGTTATCCAATCAGCACCCTGTTCTCATGTTGCACAAATTGCCTTTGAAGTTCCATTTGAAATTTGACATTCTTGTGACTGTCCTGATGAGTGCAGGATGCAAAGTTTCTGCAGCATGTTTCTTTTATTTCAGCAATACTCAAGTGCTGTATTACCAAGTGACTAAAAGAGAGACATGGTGAGGATTTTGACCCAGCGGCAGTGAAGGAGCGAGTGACGTATTTCCAAGTCAGGATGCAGTAAGAAGTTTCATAACACCAGGTTAAAGTCTAACAGGTTTATTTAGTAGCATAAACTTTCGGAGCGCTGCCCCTGTGAGTTATTCATCTGATGAAGGAACACTGCTCTGAAAGCTCGTGGTTCCAAATAAACCTGTTGGACTTTAACCTGGTGTTGTGAGACTTCTTGCTGTGCCCACCCCAGTCCAACGCCGGCATCTCCACATCAAGTCAGGATGGTGAGTGGCTTTTTAAAATTAATTCATGGGACATGGGTGGCCAGCATTTATTGCCCATCCTTATTTGCCCTTGGAGGGCAGTTGAGAGTCAACCACATTGCTGTGGCTCTGGGAGTCACATGTAGGCCAGACCAGGTAAGGACGGCAGATTTCCTTCCTCAAAGGACATTGGTGAATCAGATGGGTTTTTCTAATAATCGACAATGGTTTCATGGTCATCGGTAAATTCTTAATTACAAATATTTTTTATTGAATTCAAATTCCACCATCTGCCGTGGCGGGATTCGAACCCAGGTCCCCAGAACATTAGCTGGGTTTCTGGATTAATAGTCCAGCGATAATACCACTAGGCCATCACTTGGAGGGGAACTTGCAGATGGTGGTGTTTCCATGTATCTGCGGCCCTTGTCCTTCTAGATGGTGGTGGTAGTGTGTTTGGAAGGTGCTGTTGGAGGAGCCTTGGGTGAGTTGCTGCAATGCATCTTGTAGATGATACACACGGCTGCTACTGGCCGTTGGTGATCCGGTGCCGGAGATATTGGGTTTAATTTTCCACTCCCGCTGAAGCTAATGGACTTCTGGATGGCTCACTGCATTTTCCAGCCCCATGGTGACAGGGCTATAAAATTCCACACATCTGGGCGGGATTTTACGGCCTCGCTTGGGTTAAGGCTAGCAATGCCTGCCCGAGGTCACGGAAATTTCTATCATCAGACCCTCGCCCGAATCTGTGGACTTTATCCCTACGATCAGTTGGATTGTAAACAGATGACGGCTGGGATTTTCTGACCTTGCCCATTGCTGGGGTTCTCCAGCCCCGCTGCAGTGAATGGAGTTCAGGTCGAGTGCCAAATTCTCCGTTCTTGCTGGCAGCGATGGCGGGGCGAACGAGATTGGAGGATCCGGGTCGATGTCTCCGATTCTGAATCGATTTAACTGTACAATGGCTTGTCCACTTTTCTTGATCATTGACTTTGGAAATCTCCCATCCTCCTTCTCTTCAGTCACATTTCCCAATCACACTGCGGTGACTTAGCGATGGCAACGCACTTCATAGAATCACAGAATCCTTACAGTGCAGAAGGAGACCATTCAGCCTATCATCCTGCACTGATCACAATCCCACACAGACCCCGGACCTGTAGCCTCAGATATTTACCTGTTAACCCCCGTAACATTAAGGGAAAATTTAGCATGGCCAATCCACCTAACCTGCATACCTTTGGACACTAGGGGGCAATTTAGAACATAAGAACATAAGAAATAGGAGCAGCAGTAGGCCATCTAGCCCCTCGAGCCTGCCCCGCCATTCAGTAAGATCATGGCTGATCTGTCGTGTCTCAGTTCCACTTTCCTGCCCTCTCCCCATAACCCTTAATCCCCTTGCCTATCAAAAACCTATCAACCCACGGCTTAAATATATTTAGCGAGGCAGCCTCCACCACTTCAACGGGCAGAGAATTCCAGAGATTCACCACCCTTTGAGTGAAGAAGTTCCTCCTCATCTCCGTTCTAAACCGCGCCCCCCCCCCTCTTTATTTTGAGGCTGTGCCCTCTAGTCCTACTGTCCTTTGAGCGGGAAGAGCCTCTCCACCTCTATCCTATCCATCCCATTCATCATCTTATACGTCTCAATGAGATCTCCCCTCATTCTTCTAAACTCTAACGAGTACAAGCCTAGTTTATTCAGCCTCTCCTCACAGTTCAACCCCCTCAACTCCGGTATCAGCCTAGTAAACCTCCTCTGCACTCCCTCCAAGGCCAAAATATCCTTGCGTAAGTGCGGCGACCAAAACTGCACACGGTACTCCAGCTGCGGCCTCACCAGTGCCCTGTACAGCCGCAGCAAGACCTCCCTACTTTTATATTCAATCCCCCTCGCTATGAAGGCCAGCATCCCATTCGCCTTCCTGACCACCTGCTGCACCTGCAGGCTGGGTTTTTGCGACTCATGCACAAGGACCCCGAGGTCCCTCTGCACCGTCGCCTGCTGCAGTTTTTCGCCATGTAAGTAATAGTCCTTCCTACCATTATTCCTACCAAAGTGGACCACCTCGCACTTGCCAACATTAAATTCCATTTGCCATTTCCTGGCCCATTCGCCCAGCCTATCTAGACCCTTCTGCAGACTTTCCACACCCTCTGCAAAATTTGCCGTTCCACAATCTTGGTGTCATCAGCAAATTTCGACACCATACACTCGGTTCCCTCTTCCAGATCGTCTATATAAATGGTAAATAGCTGAGGACCCAGCACCGATCCCTGGGGCACTCCACTAGTCACCAACCGCCAATCCGAATAGCACCCATTAACCCCCACTCTCTGCCTCCTATTTGACAGCCAATCCTCTATCCACGCTAACACCCTACCCCCAACTCCATGCCCCCTGACCTTCTGTAATAACCTCTTGTGCGGTACCTTGTCAAACACCTTCTGAAAATCAAGGAACACCACATCCACCGGCTCTCCTCTATCCACATCCTCATAGAACTCCAGTAAATTCGTCAGACACGACTTCCCCTTAACGAAACCGTGCTGCGTCTGCTCTATCAAGCAATTCCCCTCAAAATGCCTCGCTATTTTCTCCTTGATCACGGATTCTAACATTTTACCTACAACAGACGTTAAACTAACCGGCCTATAATTCCCCGCCTTTTGCCTGCCACCCTTAAACAACAGCGTAACATCAGCCGTTTTCCAAACTTCCGGCACTTCCCGGAATCCAGCGATGTTTGGAAAATAATCACCAAGGCGTCCACTATCACCTCCGCCATTTCTTTCAGAACCCTCGGATGCATTCCATCCGGTCCTGGGGACTTGTCCACAATCAGTCCCTCCAGTCTGTCAAGCACCGCCTCTCTAGTAACAATAATGTCATTCAGGTCCTCCACTCCTACCACCTTTCCATCGCTAACACCCGGCAAATTATTCACGTCCTCCTCCGTGAAGACCGAAACAAAGAAGTTATTCAAGACCTCAGCCATTTCCCCATCCCCTACCACTAAGTCCTCCCTCTCATCCTCTAAGGGCCCAACGTTCACCCTAGTCAGCCTCTTCCTTTTTATATATTTATAAAAACTCTTACTATCCTTTTTTATATTAAGCGCTAGCCCAGCTTCATAGTTTATCCTACCCTTCTTTATCAACTCCTTCGTCATTCTTTGTTGACATTTAAACCTCTCCCAATCCTCTTCTCGCCCAGTACTCTTAGCTACTCTAAACGCATCCGCTTTTAATACTTTCCTTTACCTCCTTCGTTATCCACGGCTGATTATCTCTCCTCCTACGATCCTTTTTAACCATTGGAATAAATTTCTGCTGAGCACCAAGAAAGATCTCCTTAAAGATCCTCCACTGTTCCTCAGCAGACCTACCTTCCAACGCGCTCCCCCAATCAACATTCGCCAATTCCTCTCTCATCCTATCGTACTCCCCTCTGTTCAAACAAAGGACACAGGTCTGGGAACCCACTTTCTCCTCTTCCATCTGCATCAGAAACTCCACCATACAATGATCACTCTTCCCAAGAGGATCCTTACAGTCATAGCTGGGGTGCAGAGAAAGATCAACTTAGGTCCATTCAAAAGTCTGATGGCAGCAGGGAAGACGCTGTTCTTGGGTCGGCTGGTACGTGACCTCAGACTTTTGTATCTTTTTCCCCACGGAAGAAGGTGGAAGAGAGAATGTCCGGGGTGCAGGGGGGTCCTTAGTTATGCTGGCTGCTTTGCCGAGGCAGCGGGGAGTGTAGACAGAGTCAATGGATGGGAGGCTGGTTTGCGTGATGGATTGGGCTACGTTCACGACCCCTGGTTCTAGAATTCTCCGCCAAGGGAAGCAATTTTATCCTGTCCAATCTAACTCTTTCCGTCACAGTTTTGTCCACCTCTATCAAGTCCTCCCCTCAGTCTTCTTTGTTCCAACGAAAATAACCCCAGCCTGTGGAATCTCTTCTCATCGCTACACTTTCCCAGCCCTGGCATCTTAGGCCGAGCAGTCTAAGTCCGTAAGCAATGGAATGTAAAGGGCTGCGATGGAAGCAGAGAGATGGCAGAGAAGTAGGACACCTTTGAGCCAAATCCCTTTTCGGACTTTTGGCTCAGATCAAGTGGAGCGTCTGCTCTTAATGTCTGCTACGGGTGACACAGTGGTTAGCACTGCTGCGTCACAGTGCCAGGGACCCGGGTTCGATTCCCGGCTTGGGTCACTGTCTGTGTGGAGTCTGCACGTTCTCCCCATGTCTGCGTGGGTTTCCTCCGGGTGCTCCGGTTTCCTCCCCCAGTCCGAAAAATGTGCTAAATTCCCCCTTAGTGTACCCGAACAGGCGCCGGAGTGCGGCAACTAGGGAATTTTCACAGTAACATAATTGCAGTGTTAACGTAAATTTCTTGTGACACTAAATAAATAAACTTTAAAAGAGGGTGGCTAACAGCGAACTTGCAGTGGCTCTGGAGTCACAGGTAGGCCAGACCGGGTAAGGATGGCAGATTTCCTTCTCTGAAGGACAGTAGTGATTCTTTTATGTACCTTACTAAGGTGGCACAGTGGTTAGCACTGCTGCCTCAGAGTGCCAGAGGCTTGAGCTAGACTCGGGTCACTGACTGTGAGGAGTTTGCACATTCTCCTTGTGTCTGCGTGGGTTTCCTCTGGATGCTCCGGTTTCCTCCCACAGTCCAAAGACGTGCGGGTTAGGTTGGATTGGCCATGCTAAATTGACCAGGGGGGATTAGCAGGGTAAATATGTGGGGTTCCCGGGATAGGGCCTGGGAAGGATTCTGGTCGTTGCAGACTGGATGGGCCAAATGGCCTCCTTCTGCGCTCTAGGGGTTCTATGATTCAATGGTGTTGAGTACTTACCGACAGAGGGTAGGGATGCTTTGGATTTCCATGCCACCATGTGACTCCAATCGCTCCACGTGCTGTTATATCTCTCTGGATTGTCCTCGACGATCTTAACACGGATTTGCGCCTTGTAGACGCGGTCTGCTTTCAGGTTAGCCGCATCGATCTTTGTCCTCTGTTCATTTTGCACAACCTGAAACCTCTTGGCATCCTAGAACGTGAAAGAATGGTGGGTAACTCAACCTGAAGCTCCCAGCAAAGACTTCCTTTCTATTCTTCATTGGACAATGGCTGGGCCAGCATTTATTGCCCATCCCTAGTTGCCCTTGGAGGGCAGTTGAGAGTCACCCACATTGCTGTGGCTCTGGAGTCACATGTAAGCCAGACCGGGTAAGGGCGGTAGATTTCCTTCTCTAAAGGGCATTAGTGAACCAGATGGGTTTTTCCGACAATGGTTTCATGGTCATCAGGAGATTCTTAATTCCAGATTCTTTTTACTGAATTCAAATTCCACCAGCTGTCGTGGCGGGATTCAAACACCAGGTTCCCAGAACATGAGCTAAGTTTCTGGATTAATAGTCTAGCGATAATACCACTAGGCCATTGCCTCCTTGCTTGGCGAGATGACCTGTGGCACAGTGCTGAACCACGAGCTGTGTTCACCACTAAAGAACCGTAGAATTCTTACAGTGCTGAAGGAGGCCATTCAGCCCATCGGGCCTGCACAAACACCTCAGGCCCTATTCCCATAACCCCACATATTTATCCTGCTCCTCCACCTGCCACAAAGGGGCAATTTAGCATGGCTAACCCACCTAACCCGCACATCTTTGGATGGAAACCGGAGCAATGGGAAGAAACCCACTCTGACACGGGGAGAACGTGCAGACCCCGAGCAGACAGTGACCTGAGGCTTGGGGGGGAATTGAACCCGGGTCCCCGACGCTGTGAAGCAGCAGTGCTAACCACCACGCCACCGTGCTGCCCATTTTGGTAGGATCTGAAAATGCTCTCCATCTTCCACCCAATTTCGTAGACTTTGTAAACATGGGACGGCACGACGGCACAGTGGGTTAGCACTGCTGCCTCGCACACCAGGGACCTGGGTTCGATTCCTGGCTCGGGTCACTGTCTGTGTGGAGTCTGCACATTCTCCCTGTGTCTGTGTGGGTTTCCGCTGGGCGCTCCGATTTCTTCCCACAGTTTAAAGATAGTTCGGTGGATTGGCCATGGTAAGTTGCCCTTTAGCGTCCAAAGGCAATTTAACATGGCTGATCCACCCTAAGCTGCACGTTTCTGGAAAATCCACCCGGTATACAAAAATGAATGAACTTACTCTCCAGTGTTCGTCCTCAGTCTTATATCTCATTTCGAATTTCAGTTTATCCTCAAAAACGTCATCACGCTCCACCAGCCAAACAAAATCTGTCCCGATTCTGGAATTATTGACGATTGTCAAGTTGTACGGTGGCATTAGCTTGACTACAAGACAGAAAAGATCGGACGCATCATTTTCTCAGCGGCTGAAGAGGCCTTTTGGTTGTATCACAGCTCGGTATGGGCTCCTGCTCTGCCCAAGACCGCAAGGAACGCAAAGGGTCGTGAACGAAGCCCAGTCCATCATGCAAACGATCCACTGACCCCGTCTACACTCCCCGCTGCCTCAGGGAAAAGCAGCCAGCATAATTAAGGACCCCACGCACCCCGGACATTCTCTCTTCCACTTTCTTCCGTCGGGAAAAAGATACAAAACTCTGAGGTCACGTACCGACCGACTCAAGAACAGCTTCTTCCCTGCTGCCGTCAGACTTTTGAATGGACCCACCTCGCACTAAGTTGATCTTTCTCTACACCCTAGCTATGACTGTGACACTATATTCTGCACCCTCTCCCTTCCTTCTCCCCCTATATACTCTATGTACGGTATGCATAGAGCGCAAGAAGCCATTGGGAAGGAATTGGTTAAGCATTTGGAAAGGAGAGTTGTAAAAAGACAGGAGGAAGGAGATGGAAAATGGGCTTCCAGCAGAGATGTGATGGGTCAAATGGCCTTTAGTGTGTCCTATTCTCTCTGAGGCCAGGAGGCCGTTCCAGGAGCGGGCATTGGTGGGGTTTATTGAAGTTGGGAGGTATGGGAGATGTATCCAAGGCAAAGATTGTTTTAGACGTCTGGTAGCTGAGACAGAAATTTATCCAGCCAAGGTTCACAGTTTTTGTTTCAGACTTGCTTAGGTTTTGTAGCTGTCATAAGAAATAAGAAAGAGGAGCAGGAGTAGGCCATCTAGCCCTTCGAGCCTAGTATGTTAAAACTGTCACGTTTATGACCATGTTCTAGCCCAAAGAAGGCTGAATGGCCATGCAATGACAAAAGTGGGCAGTTGTCAGGAGTATGAGAGTGTGGGAGGTTTCCCTGGGAGTACGGGATTTTGGCTGTCCTCCCTGGGATTGTGGGAACTCTCCCCCGGGAGTGTGGGGATTCTGTCCCTGGGCATGGGGGAGTGTGGAAGTTCTCCCCAAGAGCGTGAGAGTTTCCCCCATGAGTAGAGAATTGCTGGGAGTTTTCCCTGGGAACGTAGGAGTGTGGGAGTTCTATCCGGCAGTGGGGGAGAGTGGGAGTTTTTCCCTGGGAGTGTGGGAATTCTTTCCAGAAGTGTGAAATTGTGGGGGTTCTCCCCGAGAGTGTGGGAGTGTAAGAGTTCTACTCGGGAATGTGGGAGTGTGGGAATTCTCCCCGGGAATGTGGGAGTTGTCACAGGGATGTGGGAGTTCTCCCCGGGAGTGGGGAATTGTGGGAATTCTCCCCAAGAATGTGGGAGTTCTCCCAGGAAGTGTAGGTGTTCTCCCAGGAATGTGGGAGTGTGGGGGTTCTCCCAGGAATGTGGGAGTTATTCCCAGCGGTCAGAGAGTGTGGGAGTTCTTCCTGGGAGTGTGGGAGTTCTGCCCAGGACTGTGGGAGTTCTCTCCAGGAGTGGACGAATGTGGGAGTTCTCCCTGGGATCGTGGTGGCACAGTGGTTAGCACCACTGCCTCACAGCACCAGGGACCCAGGATCGATTGGGTCACCGTCTGTGCGGAGTTTGCACATTCTCCCCATGTCTGCGTGGGTTTCCTCCGGGTGTGCCGGTTTCCTCTTACAGTCCAAAGCTGTGCAGGTTGGGTGGATTGGCCATGCTAAATTGTCCCTTAGTGTCCAAAGACGTGCAAGTTAGGTGGCCGGTAAATATGTGGGGTTACAGTGATGGGGCGGGGAAGGGGGCCTGGTTAAGATACTCTGTCAGAGGGTTGGTGCAGAGGACACAATGGCTTCTTTAGCGCAGTTGGGGTTCTATGATCTACACACAGGTACACAGCCAGGCTGGAAGGGAGGAAATGGTTCAAATAGAATGCTTAATTTCACCTACTGTGTTGGAATGGTTTAAATTCTTGAATCCATGCAACCTCCTGGAGAGGCCCAGGCCCTGGGCACGACAGAGAGATGTTAAAAGCCTGCACGGGAGCAAAGTAGGGGACCTCAAGGTGGCAAATTCTGTTTTGTCTCTTCGATGAGCTCGATTCCTGCTTTGGCCTGCAGGTCAGTGGGAAATCAGAGCTGCAAAACACAAAACGGGGTCAGAGGGTCAGAGCAAAGAGAAAACAAGACCGGGGCGGGGGGGGTGGGTGGAGAGGCCAGAGAAGCTGTACCTTTGGCAGAGAGGGTCGGGGGAAATTTAATCAGTGCGTTCAGGAAGGAGCTTCGTGTAATCCCTACAGCGCAGAAGGAGGCCATTCGACCCATCGAGCCTGCACAGACAACTATCCTACCCAGGCTCTATCCCCATAACGCCACACGTTAACCCTGCTAATCCCCCTGATGTTAAGGGCGAGTTAGCATGGCCAATCCACCTCACCTTAGCTTATGAAAATAGGTTGAATAGACTGGGTCTGTACTCATTAGAGTTTAGAAGGCTGAGCGGGGAGGGGGGGGATCTTATAGAGACTTACAAGATAATGAAGGGGATGGATAGGGTAGAGGTAGAGAGATTCTTCCCACTTAGGAAGGAAATCAGGACTAGGGGGCACAGCCTCAAAATAAGGGAGGGACAGTTTAGAACAGAGTTGAGGAGGAACTTCTTCACTCAAAGGGTGGTGAATCTCTGGAATACTCCGCCCATTGAAGTGGTGGAGGCTGCCTCGCTGAATATATTTAAGTCACGGGTAGATAGATTTCTGATAGACAAGGGAATTAAGGGTTACGGGGAGAAAGTGGGAAAGTGGAACTGATCCACTTCAGATCAGCCATGATCTTATTGAATGGTGGGGCAGGCTCGAGGGGCTGGATGGCCTACTCCTGCTCCTATTTCTTATGTTCTTATGATTCATGCCTGGAAGGGGACGGGGGGGGGGGGGGGGTGGAAGAGAGAGGAAGAGGGAGAGTGAGGGGTTCCAACTGAACTGTTGCTGAAAGGGCAGTTGGTTTACAGGCAAGCTTCTTCCAATCAACTTATTATTTCCTGTTTTTTTTAAACCATTGAGTTACCACAAAGCCACAAAATAGTCAGCTCACCCCACTGAAAAGATTTTGCGTTGAGCATTCTGTCTGCCTCCGAAATATTTAACCCTTCTGAATCTCCAGAGGAGTCGAAATATCTCATCACAAAACGCAAGAACAGCTCCGGTTTAGCAATACTCCCGATCCACAAATACCCCAATTTTAATATTCTCACTCTTGTTTCCAAATCCCAACCAGGCCTTACCTCTTTAGCTGTGTCATCTCTGTCAGCCCCACAACACCCTCAGATCACTGGGCTCCTCACATCCCGGCCTCGTGACCGTTCCCGGTTTTAACCGTTTTCTCGTTGTTGACTGGATTATTCTGGAATCGCCGAGACTGCGTGGTGTATCCAAGATGGCGGGCGGATCCACCGGAAGCCGTTTCTGCTGGAGATTGCAGTGGCGGGAGGCGAGCCTGTGGGAGGCGAGGGTGCTTGGGGAATTGGCAAGACTCTCACAAACTCGGTAAGGCCATTTGAACTTTCCTCACTTCCTTTTCCCTCTTCTCCATCTTCTCTCTTTTACCCTCACTGGTACTTCTAAAACTAGGCCTATCAGTCCACTAATCCCTGCCTTTAAAGTATTCAATACTTCTGATTTCTCTCGAGTCTTTAATCTCTTATAAAAACAAATGAGTGCGGAATTCCAACGCACCCCTTTTGTTCTGTAGCAGGAATGTTGGAGTTGTGAATGTTTTAGGCAAGTCTTAACTTCTTGTGAAGGGTAGGTCAAAACTAGAGCTTGCCAGCTGTCAAGTTATTTAAATAGTCAGCCATTTAAAAATTGAGAAAGACTGCCTGCCTGTGTCTGTGAGAGTGGAAAAGTATCTATCACAGCAGCTTCAATAGCTGTTTGTTGATATAAGCCCAAGGGCTATCGATCAATATTTGATATGTGACTGCCTATCACAACCAAATATTATTGCAGTGGGGTTTGGGGGTTTAGGCTGTAAGTTTACATTTGATTGACAGAGGTTATTAAAAGATTAGCTGTCTTCAGTGTGGGGTCATGAACACAAATGCATGTTTTTGTGAACACGGATGCATTGGAACACGGATGCTGAGTTCCTCCCAAGAATTTTTGGTTTCCATTTCAGATCATCAGCATCCACAGCTTTTTATTTTAGCTTTTATGGCCAAATGGATGGCATGGTGGCACAGTGGTTGGCACTGCTGCCTCACAATGCCAGGGACCTGGGTTCGATTCCAGTCTCAGGTTATTGTCTGTTTAGGGTTTGCGCATTCTCCCTGTGTCTGTGTGGGTTTCCTCTGGGACTTCTGGTTTCCTCCCACACTCCAAAAATTAGGGGAATTGGCCATGTTAAATTGCCCCTTAGTATCCAAAGATGTGCGGATTAGGTGGATTGGCCATGTTAAATTGCCCCCTAGTGCCCAAAGATGTGTGGGCTGGAAGGATTTGTGGGGTAAATACTGGGGCTATCAGGATGGGGGGGGTGGGCCTGGGAAAGATGCTCTGTCAGAGAGTCTGTTGATGGGCCAAATGGCCTCCTTCTGCACTGTAGGATTCCGTGACTTTATTCAAAGGGAAAACATTTCTCCTCAGTTCCCTTTCCAGATCTTTGGTTAGCCGACTTTTCTGTTCTCTATTTCCCTCCCTTAGGTGAGTGGGTGTGGCTGGCCAGGCCAGAATTTACCACCCAGCCCTGAGGAAGAGTTGCCTTCCTGAACCTTCGCAGCAGCTGTGGTGTAGGTACATCCACTGTGCTGTTAGGGGTCAGAGGTGAAGTTCTGCATGTTGGCTTTTGTTGAAAAATGTACAAAATGGAATCAATAACCACGCTCGAACAGAAGTAATTCCCTCATGTGTGAAAGAGAGGGAACTCAAGGAGTCTAAATGCACTAAGCAGATAAATCATCATCGTAGAACAGAATCATAGAATCCCTACAGTGCAGAAGGAGGCCATTTGGCCCATTGAGTCTGCACTGACTCTCAGACCCTAACCCCGTAACCTCACTTATTTGCTCCGCCAACCTACGCATTTTGGGGTATTTTATCATGGTCAATCCACCTAACTTGGAGTGTGGGAGGAAACCAGAGCGCCCGGAGGAAACCCACGCAGACACGGGGAGAACATACAAACTTTGCACAGACACTCAATGCCAGGATTGAACCTGGTCCCTGGCGCTGTGAGGCAGTAGTGCTAACCAGTATTGGCCTATTTGTATATGCATGTATGGAACATGTGTGTGTGTGTGTACCAGTGTGTGTGCATGTATGTGTGTGTCTGCGCGTGTGTGTGTGTGCATGCATGTCTGTGCGTACGTGTGTGTATGCAAATGCGTGTATATGAGTGCCCCAATGTGTGTATTTGTGTGTGTGTGCTATGTCTGCGTGTGTCTGTCTGTGTGTCGTGTGTGTATGTGCAAATGTATGCATGTATGTATTTGAGTGTGTGAGTGTATATGCATCTGGGCAATAATTAATGCCAATATTTGACAGTTTGCAAGTTTATTGGGTTCCAGCTGGAAGTTATACTATTATGAAAATTAACAATACTCTTTCTCTCGAATCATTGCTCTGTAAGTTACATCAACTCAGGACAATCAACAAGCGATCCGCTTAATAACAGACAGAGTGCGTTCTCCTCTGAGGATCAACCCACACCCCTGAAAGATTGCGACTGGATTGCAGACATTAGAACAAAGTGAAATACAGAGAGAGAGAGAAGGAATAAATGTGTAGTCACCTTCTAATATCTGGCAGCTGGTTCCAAAAGCGCTGACTCCTCTGAGGCAATGAGATAGAGTAGATCTGATATGAGTCACTAGGTACTGGAGTTTGACATGACGAGAGCTGATCTAACGGTCCGACATGATGTCAGGTGCACACACACACACACACACACACACACACAGGATCTCATTGCGTGGTGTGTCTGAGGTCGCTAGTTTTGTGGCTTCTTGTTTTCTCACACTGATACATAGCTGGGGGCGGTTGGTCAAAGAGGAGATGGAAATAAAGGTAGATAAGAGTACCTGTGTCTCAGCAGCGGAGAGGTTCACTTCACCCTTTTTCGGGGAAAGGGGCAGCAGACACATCCTCCCATCTTGTCCTGAAGCTGGGTGGACCCCAGAACCGTCGGCAAACGCTGGTTCGGAACTCATCAACAGGAATGGAGAGCGAGCAAGTTTCCCCTCACCGCGGCTGCCCCTGATTGCAGCTTTCGCCATAAGCGTTGGCCTAATTGACAAGGCCCACAGTTAAATACTGGCCCAGTTGGCAAGACCCATAGGTAATTGAAGGCCTAGCTGACAAGGCCCATAGGTAAATGTAGGCCTGGTTGGCGAGGCCCATAGGTAAATGTAGGCCTGGTTGGCGAGGCCCATAGGTAAATGTAGGCCTGGTTGGCGAGGCCCATAGGTAAATGTAGGCCTGGTTGGCGAGGCCCATAGGTAAATGAAGGCCTGGTTGTCAAGGCCCATAGATAAATGGAGGCCTAATTGGTCAAAGCCCACAAGTAGATGAAGGCCTAGCTGTCCAACAAAGCTGGGATCCTGCAGTCCTTGTCTCTCTGGTGAAGGCAGTGGAAGAGATTCTTTATTCTGATCTTTCTCATTGGCTCCGCCCCCCCCCACCCCACACAGCATCCTGGTGCCAGTTGAAGTGTTAGATTCAGGATGAATCATGAATGATACACTGAGCTTGTAGGCAAATCTAATTTCCTAACCTGCCAATCTGAAAGAGGCTTCAATTGGTTTGCACTTTCCGACTGGTTAACCAGAAGTCCCAGTACACCGCTCGAATCGCTCGACACTCCCACCCTGGCGAATGCCACCAAGACTTGCATTTAGACAGCATCCTCAGAGACCAGGAGCACCCGCAAAGTGCCTCGCAGCCATGGCAAGTGGAGAGCCCCCCCCCCCCACCGATGGAGGGGCCAAGGCTGCCATGAGCTTAGGAGTCGAATGTCCTTGACAAAACTGAGCGTCAGCGCGATGGGAACATTAGGAGCAGAAGGAGGCCATTCAGCCCTTCGAGCCTGCTGCGCCAGTCAACCCAGATCAAAGCTGAATAAGTGGCTTAGTGTGCTGCCTGACAGGCTGGGTGGCTGCAGGGTGGTGGGGGGGTTGGGGGAGGGATGGGGGGGTTTGGGGGGGTGGAAGCAGATTCTGAAGTGGGCAATTTCGCAGGGGGATGTGTCCAGGGAAAGAGCAAGGAAATGAGATCATTCTATCAAAAGCTAGTGCCCACACAATGGGCCGAATGGCTTCCTTTTGTGATTCTATAAACCGGGAGTGAGGTCCCTCCTGACCTCTGTTGTCTGAGAGCAAAATATCAGAATAAAGGTCAGTGCTGTCTGAGAGCAAAATAGCAGAATAAAGGTCAGCGCTTTCTGAGAACAAAATGGCAGTGTCAACAATAACAATGATTAATACAGGAGGATTTCACCCTTTGACATTCAATGGCGTTACCATCACTGAAGTCCCCACTCTGAACATTGTTGGGGTTACCATTGACGAGAAACTCAACTGGACCCACCACATAAACACTGGCTACAAGAGCAGGTCAGAGGCTAGGAATACTGCGGAGAGTAACTCACCTCCTGACTCCCCAAAGCCTGTCCACCATCCACAAGGCACAAGTCAGGAGTGTGATGGAAGACTCTCCACTTGCCTGGATGGGGGCAGCTCCAACAGCACTCAAGAAGCTCAACACCATCCAGGACGAAGCAGCTCCGCTTGATTGGCACCCCATCCACAAACATTCACTCCCTCCACCACCAACACTCAGTAGCAGCCGTGTGTACCATCTACAAAATGCACTGCAGCAATTCACCAAAGACCCTTAGACAGCATGACCAGTTCCATCTAGAAGGAGAAGGTCAGCAGACACATGGGAACACCACCCCCTGCAAGTTCCCCTCCAAGCCACTCACCATCCTGGAAATATATCGGCTTTTCCTTCGCAGTCGCAGGGTCAAAATCCTGGAATTCCCTCCCTAACGGCATTGTGGGTCAACCCACAGCACGCGGATTGCAGCGATTCAAGAAGGCAGCTCACCCACCACCTTCTCAAGGGGCAACTAGGGATGGGCAATAAATGCTGGTCCAGCCAGCGACGCCCATGTCCCACGAATGAATAAAAAAAAATTTACCCGTGTTTAAACAAATTATATTTCATAGTGAGTTTTGCTGTATTAGCTGGAGCAAACTTGGTTATACTGATGACCGAGGCAGTATTTGAGAGAGAGGGCTGGTTGGTGACTGCGCCATTAACCGAAGGTGGCATCAGAGAAGGTGAAAATAGATTTGAAAGTGGGCACCAAGTGTGGCTCAAAGTCTAAACTTTGAGGAAGAGATAGGTAGTCCAGATAAGAATGCAGGTTTTGATTAGATTTGATTTATTACTGTCACATGTATTAACATACAGTGAAAAGTATTGTTTCTTGTGCACTATACAGACAGAGTATACCATTCATAGAGAAGGAAAGAACATCAGAAATAGGAGCAGGAGTAGGCCATCTAGCCCTTCGAGCCTGCCCCGCCACTCAATAAGATCATGGCTGATCTGAAGTGGACCAATTCCACTTTCCCGCTTTCTCCCCATAACCCTTAATTCCCCTGTCTATCAGAAACCTATCTACCCGTGACTTAAATATATTCAGCGAGGTAGCCTCCACCACTTCAACGGGCAGAGAATTCCAGAGTTCACCACCCTTTGAGTGAAGAAGTTCCATCTCAACTCTGTTCTAAACTGCTCCCCCCCTCGCTTATTTTGAGATTGTGCCTTCTAGTTCTGGTTTCCTTTCTAAGTGGAAAGAATCTCTCTACCACTACCCTATCTAGCCCCTTCATTATCTTATACGTCTCTATAAGATCCCCCCTCAGCCTTCTAAACTCCAAAGAGTACAGGCCCAGTCTATTCAATCTCTCCTCATTAGCTAACCCCCTCATCTCCGGTATCAGCTTGGTGAACATTCTCTGCACTCCCTCCAAGGCCAATATATCCTTTTGCAAATAAGGGGACCAAAACTGCACACAGTACTCCAGTTGCAGCCTCACAGTGCCCTGTACAGTTGCAGCAAGACCTCCCTGCTTTTATATTCTATCCCCCTCGCGATAAAGTCCATTTGCCTTCTTGATCACCTGCTGCACCTGCAGACTGAGTTTTTGCGACTTGTGCACAAGGACCCCCAGGTCCCTCTGCACCGTAGCATGCTGCAACTTTTCACCCTTTAAATAATAATCCCTCCTACTATTATTTCTACCAAAGTGGATAACCTCACATTTGCTAACGTTATACTCCATCTGCCAGGTCCTCACCCACTCACTCAGCCTATCCAGATCTCTGGAAACGAGAGAGTGCAGAAGGTAGTGTTCCAGTCATAGCTGGGGTGTAGACAAAGATCAACTGAGTGCGAGATAGATCCATTCAAAAGTCTGATGGCAGCAGGGAAGGAGCCGTTTTTGAGCCAGTTGGTACGTGACCTCAGACTTTTGTATCTTTTTCCCAAAGGAAGAAGGTGGAAGAGAGAATGTCCGCGGTGCATGGGGCCCTTAATTATGCTGGCTGCTTTGCCGAGGCAGCGGGGAGCGTTGACCGAGTTAATGGATGGGAGGCTGGTTTGCGCGATGGATTGGGCTACATTCATGACCTTTTGTAGTTCCTTGCGGTCTTGGGCAGAGCAGGAGCCCACACCAAGCTGTGATACAACCAGAAAGAATGCTTTCTACGGTGCACCTGTAAAAGTTGAGTTTATAAGGTTGGTTAGAATTCCGTTACAAGCAGAGTTTGGGAAAGGAAGAGACAGGCGAAGAAGAAATTCCGAAAATGAATTGGAAAGATATAGGTTGGAGGGGGACGGGGTGTCAGAACGTATAAACCGGACTCATTTCATGAAAAGGAAGTAAGAGAGAGATTTGATGATGAGGCAACTTAAACTCTGGTTTTGATTCAGCGAGGAACATTCACTGAGGGACGAAATTCTGTTAAGGACGGAGCTGGAATGTACTTCTACCCTTTGAGAAAATGGATAAGGCATTACAATAGCCATTGCGTAGAGTGCTTATTGAGAAGAGCGTTATGAGAGTACGCATCACTTTCAGATCTACAGATAAATGATCACGATACTGAGCTGTGCTTCTCGTGAATGAGCTAGTTCCAGACATTTCTTCAGTGAATTCTGTCTAGTCAGCCCTTGTGGGTTTCCTCTGGGTGCTCCTGTATCCTCTCATGCTCGAAAGGTACACGGGTTAGGTGAATTGGCCATGCTAAATTAGCCCCTTTGTGTCAGGGGACTGGCAAGGGGTAAATACATGGGGTTACGGGGACAGGACCTGGGTGGGATTGTTGCCAGCACGGACTCGATAGGCCGAATGGCCTCCTTCTGCACTATAGGGATTCCATAAAATCTAAAGAGGAGGCAGAATCAGAGCTTTGTGGAGTGCGCGGAAGAAAGAGAAATGGTATTTCATAGAAGAGTCATAGAAATCCTATGGTGCAGAAGGAGGCTATTCAGCCCATTGATCCTGACAATCCTACCCTATCCCCATAATTCCACATATTTACCCAATTTAGCAATTTAGCATGGCCAATCCACCTAACCAGCTGTCTTGTGGACTGTGGGAGGAAACCCACGCCGACATGGGGAGAATGTGCAGACTCCGCACAGACAGTGAACTGAGGCTGGAACTGAACCCAGGTTCTTGGCGCAGTGAGGCAGCAGTTCTAACCACTGTGCCACCCTGCTGCTGTGACAGATGTCGTAAGCCTTTGAATCCTGAATCGGAGGGAAGACAATGACCGACTGGTATTGCCATGAATGGGGTGGCACCGTAGCACAGTGGGTTAGCACAGCTGCTTCACAGCTCCAGGGTCCTGGATTCGATTCCCGGCTCGGGTCACTGTCTGTGTGGAGTTTGCACATTCTCCTTGTGTCTGTGTGGGTTTCCTCCCACAGTCCGAAAGACGTGCTGTTTAGGGTGCATTGGCCGTGCTAAATTTCCCCTGGGTGTACCCGAACAGGTGCCGGAGTGTGGCGAATAGGGGATTTTCACATTAACTTCATTGCAGTGTTAAGCTCAGCCTACTTGTGACACTAATAAATAAAGTTAAAACTTTAACTTAAAACTCGTGGGTAGTGGTGTCCCGAGGTATCTGCTGCCCTGGTTCTTCTAGATGGAAGTGGTTGTGGGTTTGGAAGGTGCTGTCTAAGGAGTCTTTGTCAATTCCCAGGCACGCATCTTGTAGATGGTACACACGGCTGCTACTGAGCACCGGTGGTGGAGGGAGTGGATGTTTGTGGATTGGGTTCCGATCAAGCGGGGTTGCTTTGTCCCGGATGGTGTGGAGCTTCTTGAGTGTTGTTGGAGCTGCCCCCATCCAGGCAAGTGGGGAGTATTCCATCACACTCCTGACTTGTGTCTTGTAGATGGGGGGCAGGCTCTGGGGAGTCAGGAGCTGAGTTATTCACCAGAGTATTTCCTAGCCTCTAACCTGCTCTTGTAGCCACAGTGTTTATGTGGCTGGGTTCAGTTCAGTTTCTGGTCAATGATAATCCCACGGATGTTGACAGTGGGCAGATTTCAGCGCTGGTAATCATAGCATCGCTAAAAGGAGGCCATTTGGCCCATCGAGTCCATACCGGCCACAATCCCACCCAGGCCCTCTTCCCCTAACCCCACATACCTACCCTGCTAATCCCCCTGACACTAAGGGGCAATTTAGCATGGCCAATCCACCTAACCTGCACATCTTTGGATTGTGGGAGGAAACCGGAGGAAACCCACGCAGGCACGGGGAGAATGTGCAAACTGCGCACTGACAGTGGCCCAAGACCAGATTTGAAGCCTGGTCTGTGCTGCTACGAGGCAGCAGTGCCAACCACTGTGCCATCTTGCTGCCCTAATGTCATTGAATATGAAGGGGAAATGGTTAGATATTCTGTTGTTGGAGATAGTCATTGCCTGATAATTGTGTGGCGTGACTGTTACTTGCCTCTTGTCAGCCCGAGCCTGGATTTAAAACAAAAATCCATCCATGGGACACGGGCGTCGCTGGCTGGCCAACATTTATTGCCCATCCCTAGTTGCCCTTCAACTAATCGGCTTGCTGGGCCATTTCGTAGGGTGGCTGAGAGTCAACCACATTGCTGTGGCTCTGAAGTCACAAGTAGGCCAGACCGGGTAAGGACGGCAGATTTCCTTCCCTAAAGGAACATTAGTGAACCAGATGGGTCTTTCCGACAATGGACTGGTGGTGTTGAGATGGCGGCGAAGGCTCGCTGGGCTGAAGGGCCTGTTTCCTGGGCTGTTTTTGTTCTTTGTTTCATAGAACATAGAAAAACTACAGCACAAACAGGCCCTTTGGCCCACAAGTTGCACCGATGATATCCATACCTACTAGGCTTACCTATAATCCACAATTCTATTAAGTCCCATGGTCATCAGTAGATTCTTAATTCCAAATTTTTAAAATTGAATTCAAATTCTACCTTCTGTCATAACTGACGGTGGGGTGTCCAATTCAGGGCTTGGTCTGGGTGTTTAAAGTAGTTACACTGATGTTAGAAGTTCTTTTACTCCTTCAAATTCTTTAAGACTACAATGAGGCAGCACGGTGGCACAGTGGTTAGCACTGCTTCTTCACAGCACCAGAGACCCGGGTTCAATTCCCAGCTTGAGTCATTGTCTAGGTGGAGTTTGCACATTCTCCCCATATCTGCGTGGGTTTCCTCTGGGTGCTCCAGTTTCCTCCCATAGCCTGAAAGATGTGCAGGTTTGGTGGATTGACCATGCTAAATTGTCCCTTTAGTGTCCAAAGATGTGCAGGTTAGGTGGATTGACCATGCTAAATTGCTGCTTACTGTCCAAAGATGTGCAGGTTAGGTGGATTGGCCATGTTAAATTGTCCCTTAGTGTCCAAAGAAATGCAGGTTAGGTGGATTGGCCATGCTATATTACTCCTTAGTGTTAAGGGGGACTAGCTAGGATAAATACATCGAATTACAGAGATAGGGCCTGGATAGGATTGTTGTTGATGCAGGCTCGATGGGCTGAATGGCCTCCTTCTGCACTGTAGCGATTCTAGGATTCTATGATGTTAGTGGTTTAAAATTGCTTTGTCATGTGGTTCCCAGTCCAGCACAATCGTCCAGGGTAAGTTCGCCTTCTAGACAATTGCCGGTACCCATTTTCCAGGGAATTCTCGTGAGGGATTCCCCGCGTGTCTCACTCCAGTCCCTGTAGCTTCACACCACCCTGAGACTTTTCAATTGTTTCTGCTGTGAGACACCAGTACACAATTCCCTGTTCTGAAACAGTAACTGCAGCAGGCATGATCTCATCGAATTTTTCCATAAAACACAACCAGCAAAGCACTTCACCGATCCCTTATCGAGCAGGAGAAGGAGGAAAAGGGACAGGTGATGTACCGAGCACAGGCTGATCGGAGCCGTGTGCTCTTTCCTTTGGGATTGCTGTGCCCGGCTTTGCAAAGTGACCATCCTGAGGAACAAGACTGACTGCGAACCAGGATCTTACAAAAAAAAACTGTATTTTGTTTCATCTTTCATGAGCTTTTAAGAAGTCGCATAAGCCTATCCTCTTATTCTAGTGTCTGTGCGTGTGTCTGTGTGCGCATGTCTGTGTGTGTGCGCGCGTCTGTGTGTGTGTATGTGTGTGTGCGTGTCTGTGTGTGTGTTTGTGCATGCATGTGTACGTCTGCGTGCATGTCTCTGTATGCATTTGTGTGTGATGTGTGCATGTACGTGTGTATGCACACGTGTGCATGCATGTGTGTACATGTGTGCACATATGTGTACATGTACACATGCATGCACGTGTGTCTGTGTGTGTACACGTGTGTGTGTGTGCACGCATGTGTGTTTATTTATATATGTGTGTCCAAACATTCCCAAACAAACATACTGTCACGTATTGCTTCATATGTCAGAAAGATGAATGAAATGTTGAGTAGCTCAGGGCAGGATTTTGTCTTTCGCCCGCCCTCATTCCGAGGATTGGCCGCAATATGAACAATCTTTCTCCTCTGATTTTTGACCCAGAGAGAGGCTGGTGTACGTGGTGACGTTATCCATCCATCCATCCCGTCCCGGTGCCCCTCTGTACACGTTTTCCTCGCATTCCTTCTTTGTTCCAAACCCTCCCCTCCTGTTCACATCACGAGAGGGAATTCTCCCGTTCCCGCCTTCCACGGGAATTGTAGTGAGTGATGGGGGGAGGGGGGCATGGACCAGGCAAAAGTCTATTGATCTCGGTGGGAGGGGGTATTTTACAGTTTTGGGGTGAGCGCAGCCGGGATATTCTGCCCCGTGTCTCCAAATTGTGTGTAAGCTATGTGGGGCGGCACGGTAACACAGTGGTTAGCACTGCTGCTTCACAGCTCCAGGAACCCGGGTTCGATTCCCGGCTCGGGTCACTGTCTGTGTGGAGATTGCACATTCTCCTCGTGTCTGCGTGGGTTTCCTCCGGGTGCTCTGGTTTCCTCCCACAATCCAAAGATGTGCGGGTTAGGTTGAGTGGCCGTGCTAAAATTGCCCCTTAGTGTTCTGAGATGTGTAGGTTAGAGAGATTAGTGGGTAAATATGTAGGGAAATGGGGGTAGGGCCAGGATGGGATTGTGGTCAGTGCAGACTCGATGGGCCAAAGGGCCTCTTTGTGCACTGTAGGGTTTCTATGATTTGATGAAGCTTCCTCAATAACACTGCCTCAAACCTCCCAACACCAGCTCCCTCCAGCAGCAACTCATTGTGGAAGACTGGAGGATATTGCCCAACAAAGGGTATACACACGGTGGGTCGTGCGAGGGCTGCTCTTGGATGTTGCTTTGAGAGTTTGCCTCGTGCTTCATGTCGTTAGTGTACGCTTAAACTGGACCATCTGACAGGCAACACGACAGCTCAGTGACTATCACTGTTTGCTGTGCAGATACATGGATTTGGGCCGGTGTCTGTGGGAGTTTGCACATTCTCCCCGTGCTTGCGTGGGTTTTCTTCGGGTGCTCCGGTTTCCTCCCACACCCCAAAAAACGTGCTCTTAGGCTGATTGGTGTAACAATTGTCCCTAAATTAGGCATCCCTCAATCTGGTTATAATTCCTTTCTTGTGGAGTCCAGTTGGCGTAGACACAGGTCATAGGGAGAAGAGGGGACTCACAATGTTAAAATGGCGGCACGGGCTCGTTGGGCCAAAGGGCCTGTTTCCCGTGCTGTGTTGTTCTTTGTTCTTTGATATTCTTGCCTGAGTTTTGGATCTTTGGATTAATTCAATGAAGCTTAAAATCTGGCTTCCCATGGGTGGCACAGTGGCACCGCTGCCTCACTGTGCCAGCGATCAACCCCCAGCTTGGGTCACCGTCTGCGTGGAGTTTGCACATTCTCCCTGTGTCTGCTTGGGTTTCCTCCGGGTGCTCCGGTTTCTTCCCGCATTCCGAAAGGCGTGCTGGTTAGGTGTTAAAATTCTCCCTCAGTGTACCCGGAACTGTTGTGGGTGGGGAGGGGGGGGATGGCGGGGTGGTGGTTTTCACAGTAACTTCATTGCAGTGTTAATGTCAGCGTGACAATAATAATAAATACACTTTTAAATGATTCCTGAATCAGTTTTGGAGAAAAATATGCTCTCAGGATAGGGTGAAGGAGGGGAGGGGTAGCCTAGTGTGGAGCGTGGAGCACTTATGTGTGATTCTGTGCCATGCATTCTGTGTAAGGTTTTTCTCTTTTTTTCATGGGATGTAGGCGTCACTGGCTGGATCAACATTTTTTGCCCTTCCTTGAGGGCATTTAAGAGTCAACCACATTGCTGTGGCTCTGGAGTCACACGTAGGCCAGACCGGGTAAGGATGGCAGATTTCCTTCCCTAAAGGACATTAGCGAACAAAGAACAACACAGCACAGGAAACAGGCCCTTCGGCCCAACAAGCCCACGCCGCCATCTTAACATTCAGTGAGTGCCCTCTTCTACCTATGACCTTTGTCTACGCCTACTGGACTCCACAATAAAGGTGTGCAGATTGAGGGACACCTAATTTAGGGACAGTTTGTTACACCAATCAGCCTAAGAGCACGTTTTTTGGGGTGTGGGAGGAAACCGGAGCACCCGGAGAAAACCCACGTAAGCACGGGGAGAATGTGCAAACTCCCACAGTCACCGGCCCAAATCCATGTATCTGCCCAGCAAACAGTGATAGTCACTGAGCTGTCGTGTTGCCCGTCAGATGGCCCAGTTTAAGCATACACTAACGACGTGAAGCACCAGGCAACTCTCGAAGCAACATCCAAGAGCAGGCCTCGCACGGCCCACCGCGTGTACGCCCCTTGTTGGACAACAAGGCGGATCGAATCTCCTGTGGATGTAAAAAATAGTTTGCTTCAATTGTGTATTTCCCCTTTATATTCAGAACCAAGACCATAACGTGCGCTGTAAGTACAGTGCATCCATTAGCACCAGCCTGCTCTTCCAGAGTTATCCACCCTTTAAAACTTTTAGACATGGCCTAAACATTTAACACTTCATAATATTCCACGATGCCAAGCATCAGATCAGTAGACATTCTAGTGAGAAGCTTCGGACAGGATTTTCCGACAATGGTTTCATGCAGCTTCTTAATTCCAGATTTTTCAAAAAATTCAAATTCTACCGTCTGCCATGTCAGGATTCGAACCCGGGTCCCCAGATTATCAGCTGAGTTTCAGGATTGATAATCCAACGATAACACCACCAGCCTCCTGCACGGGCATCGCTGGCTGGCCAGCATTTATTGCCCATCCTTAATTTCCCTTGAACTGAGTGGCTGGTGACAGGGGACAGCTGAGAGTCAACCATATAGCTCTGGAGTCACAGGTAGACCAGACCAGGTAAGGACGGCAGATTTCCTTCCCTGAAGGAACATTGGTGAACCAGGTAGGTTTTTGTGACAATAGTTTCATGGTCATTAGTAGATACTTAATGCCAGATTTTTTTTATTGAATTCAAATTTCACCATCTGCCACATGGGGATTCGAACCCCAGGTCCTCAAAGCATTACCTGGATCTCCGGATTACAAGCCCAGTGACAATGCCACCACTGCCTTCCCTCTATGTAATACTTCCGCATATACCTGAGTCCAACATTTCAAGAACCTTACTGTTTGTGATGGATGGATGGAGTCGCTGTCCTATTAATAAAATGCTACCCTGACGAGGATGCACGTAAACCACAACATCACATGACCCTGTCAATCACTCAAAAGCGAAATCCTAGGGGAACTGAAGTAAACAAAAATCCATCAGTTCGACTTAACATAACCACTTTCAAGGTTGAACTGAGTAATTTACTGCTCTCCCAGCATCTGAGCTGCATTCCTGCCAGACAAACTGACTGGCTGCAGAGAAAAACTGAACCTGGAAACATTCTCCTGAAACACAACAAACACACTATATGTTTATTGTTTGCGGGCTTTAATCACACAATACACAACTATGTTAATCACGTGCTAATGTGCCATCTGACACCAGCAATCGGCCCAGTGGCAAGCATTGCTGTCTCGCGACACCATGGATCAGGGTTCAATTCTGGCCTCAGGTGACTTTCTGTGTGGAGCTTGCACACTCTCCTCGAGTCTGCATGGATTTCCGCTGGGTGCTTTGGTTTCCTCCCACGGTCCAAAGAAGCTTCTGATAGGTTGATTGGCCATGCTAAATTGCCCCTGAATATCTAACGATGTGTCGGTTAGGTGGACTGGCCATGATAAATGGCCTCTTATTGTCCCAAGATGTGTACGTTAGGTGGATTGGCCATGCTAAATTGCCCCCTAGTATCCAAAGACGTGTAGGTTAGGTGGATTGGCCATGTAAAATTGACGCTTAATGTAAAAAGATGTGCAAATTAGGTTGATGGGCCATGCTAAATTGCCCCATTCGTGTAAAAAGGTGTGCAGGCTAAGTTGATTCCATGCTAAATTGCCCCATTAGTGTAAAAAGATACGTAAATTAGGGGGATTAGCCGAGGTAAATGCCTGGGTTACGGGGATAGGATAGCGCGATAAGCCTGGGTAAGATGCTCCTTTGAAGAGTCAGTGCAGACTCAATGGGCCAAATGGCCTGTTGATATTCTATGGTTGAGGTCACGGTTGATCGTCTGACGCCTTCCTGCACCTTATTCCCACCTTGTACGGCTTTGGGGTGAGAGTCGCTTTGTATTCAGCTTGCAGGTTTGGAGACGAGGTTTTGTCAGGCCAGTAAAACTCAAAATTCTGAAGGAGAGATGTGAAAAACAGAAAGAGCTCCATCTTGGCCAGTTTTTCTCCTGGGCACGCTCGCAGACCTAGGGAATTCAACATGAATGAGTCGAGATGAAAAATAAGTCTCGCTCGAATCAGTCCGGGATGGTTTACGTTTACTGTAAATGGGAGAAACCGGGGGAACATTAACGTGCAGAGGGATCTGGGCATCAGGTCCACAGTTCCCTAAAAGTGGCAACGCAAGTGACCAAGGTGATTCAGAAAGCATATGGCATGCTTACCTCCATCAGCCGGGGCACTGAGTACAAGAGTTGGGAAATCACGTTGCAGCTATATAAAACCTTACATTTGGAGCATTGCATGTAGTTCTGGTCACCACACTACCAGAAGGACGTGGAAGCTTTGGAGAGAGCGCAAAGAAGGGTTCACCGGGATGTTGCCTGGTCTCGAGGGTACGAGGAGAGGTTGAATAAACCAGGATTGTTTTGACTGGAAAGACAAGGAGACCTGATCGAGGTCGACTAAATGATCAGAGGCAGGGTGGATAGTCAGAGGCTTTTCCCCCAGGGCGGAAGTGTCAATTACAAGGTGCTGAAAGTGAACGGCGGAAAGTTTAAAGGAGACGGGGGAAATTTAAGGGGGAAATCTTTCACGCAGGGAGTGCCTGGAATGTGCTGCCAGAGGAGGTGGTGGAATCAGGCACATTAGCAACATTTAAGAGGCACCTGGTTGGGTACAAGAATAGGGAGGGAATAGAGGGATACAGACTGAGTAAGGGCAGAAGGTTTTGTTTTAGCCTAGCTAGGGCACCATGGTCGACACAGGTTTGGTGGGCCGAAGGGCCTGTCCCTGTGCTGTACGTTTCTTTATTCTGTATTATCAATAAAACACTATGCAGTGTACATGTTCACTGTCACAGCATAGGGCAGCACGGTGGTGAGCACTGCTGCCTCAGAGCCCCGGGGACCCAGGTTCAATTCCATGCCTGGGTCACTCTGGAGTTTGCACATCCTCCCCGTGTCTGCGTGGGTTTCCTCCGGGTGCTCCGGTTTCCTTCCACACTCCGAAAGACATGCTGGTTCGGTGCTAAATTCTCCCTCAGTGTTACCCGAACAGGTGCCGGAGTGTGGCGACTAGGGGATTTTCACAGTAACTCCATTGCAGCGTTAATGAAAGATTGATTGTGACACTAATAAATGCAAGAAAAACTTTATGTCCACCTTTTGTAGCTACTCCCACCTCTCACCCAGTCTCAGATCAACTACAATGAAAACCTTACTCGTGCCTTTTTTACCACGTGGCTATCTCGATTTAAAAATTGTTCCTTTTTTTATTGGTAGAGGGATTGAGTTTCGGAGCCGTGAGATCATGTTGCAGCTGTACAAAACTCTGGTGTGGCCACACTTGGAGTATTACGTACAGTTCTGGTCGCCGCATCGTAAGAAAGATGTGGAGGCATTGGAAAGGGTGCAGAGGAGGTTTACCAGGATGTTGCCTGGTATGGTGGGAAGGTCTTACGAGGAAAGGCTGAGGGACTTGAGGTTATTTTTGTTAGAAGAAGGTTGAGGTGACCTAATTGAGGCATACAAGATGATCAGAGGATTAGATAGGGTGGACAGTGAGAGTCTCTTTCCTCAGATGGTGATGGCTAACACAAGGGGACATAGCTTTAAATTGAGGGGTGATAAATATAGGACGGATGTCAGAGGTAGGTTCTTTACTCAGAGGGTAGTAAGGGTGTGGAATGCCCTGCCTGCAGCAGTTGTGGACTCGCCAACTTTAAGGGCGTTCAAATGGTCAGTGGATTGGCGAATGCATAATATTGGAATAGGTTAGGTTAGAGGGTCATTAGATTGGTTCCACTGGTCGGCGCAACATCGAGGGCCGAAGGGCCTGTACTGCGCTGTAATGTTCTATGTTCTCGCACAGGAAACGAACGCCAGTCTCTGACCAAAAAGAAACCTAAAGGTTTACAGATAGCAGAGGGAATCGACGAGGAGGTGACTAGGTGTGTAGATGGGGGTGGTGCAGTTGATGTAGTCTACAAGGACTTCGGTAAGGCTTTTGACAAAGTCCCGTATGAGAAACAGACCAAGAAGGCAAGAGCCTCTGGGATCATAGAATTTATAGAGCAGAGAGAGGCCATTTGGCCCATTGAGAGGGGGGAGATACAAAAGGGTCCAGAGGGGCGATTTTTTTCACCCAGAGGGCGGTGAGTGTCTGGAACAAGCTGCCAGAGGTACTGGTAGAGGCGGGTACAATTTTGTCTTTTAAAACGCATTTAGATAGTTACATGGCAGCACGGTAGCGCAGTGGTTAGCGCTGCTGCTTCACAGCTCCAGGGACCTGGGTTCGATTCCCAGCTCGGAGTCTGTTGGAGTTTGCATGTCCTCCTCGTGTCTACGTGGGTTTCCTCCAGGTGCTCCGGTTTCTTCCCACAGTCCAAAGATGTGCGGGTTAGGCTGATTGGCTGTGCTAAAAATTGCCCCTTAGTGTCCTGAGGTGCTTGAGATTAGAGGGATTAGTGTGTAAAATATGTAGGGATATGGGGGCAGGGCATAGGTGGGATTGTGGTTGGTGCAGACTTGATGGGCCGAAGGGCCTCTCTGCACTGTAGGGATTCTATGGTTCTATTGTATGGGTATAGAGGGATATGGTCCAAACGCGGGCAATTGGAATTTGCTTAGGGGTTTGTAAAAAAAGGTGGCACTGCTGAGTTGGGTCGAAGGGCCCGTTTCCATGCTGTAAACCCTGATGACTCTATGACTCTGCACCAACCAGCGTGGTCGCTACCGTGCTGCCATGTAACTATCTAAATGCGTTTTAAGAGACAAAATTGTACCCATGTCTACCAGTACCTCTGGCAGCTTGTTCCAGACACTCACCGCCCTCTGGGTGAAAAAAATCGCCCCTCTGGACCCTTTTGTATCTCCCCCCTCTCAATGGGCCCCATCCCATATACTTACCCTCACCAGCCCCCTTAACACGAAGGGACAACTTAGCATGGCCAATCCACCCAACCCGCTCATCTTTGGACTGTGGGAGGAAACCGGAGCACCCGGAGGAAACCCAAGCAGACACGGGTAGAATATGCAAACTCCACACAGACGGTGACCCGAGGTGGGAATCGAATCCAGGTCCCTGGCGCTGTGAGGCAGTGGTGCCAACCACTTGTGTCACGGTGCCCGCCCTAAATTCGGGTCAACGTGGGCAATTGGATCCAAAATAGTCTTAGCAGGAGGGCGAGGGTGAACGGTTGTTTCTGGCACCGGAAGCCTAAACCCTGTGATGTTGGGATCGGTGCTGGGAGCCTTGTTGTTTATAACGTTCATTAATGATCTAGGTGTGGCTGTGAGGGGTAGAATCAGTAAGTTTGGAGATGATACGGAAATCGTGAGGAGGAAAGCTTTGGATTACAGGGTGATGTAGATGGGCTGCGCAGATTGGCAGAACAGCAGCAAATGGTGTTGAACCCTGGAAAGGGTGAGGTGATGCATTTTGGGAGGGCTGACAAGACAGGGGAAATCTCATGGAAACTTACAGATTAATAAAAGGGCCTAGGTAGAGTGGACGTGGGGAAGCTGTTTCCATTAGTGAGAGAGACTGAGGATCCGAGGGGCATAGCCTCAGAGGGTACAGAGAGAAGGCAGGTAGTAAGGAGCTCTCCCCTTAGTAAAGGGGTCAAAAGTTGAGATTTAGGGTAAGGGGCAGGGGATTTGTAGGGGATTTGGGAAAAAGCTCTTTGGAACTCGCTGCCTGAGCGGGTGGGAGAGGCGGGAATCCCTCACAACATTTAAGGAACATTTAGATGAACACTTGGAACACCTACAAGGCCACAGAGCAAGTGCTGGAAAATGGGACTCGGATTGGTGTTTGATGGCCAGCACAGAAAAAAATGGGCCGAAGGGCCTCTTCGTGAGCTGTAAAACTTTTTTGGGGGGGCAGGGAGTTTTACTGTCCCGCCAGCCCCAGGAATCATAGCGGGTGGGGAGGGGGCCAAGCTCTCTTGACCTCAGGCGGGATTTGCCAGTTTTGGGACAGGCGTGGCTGGAAAATCAGGACTCTTAGGGCCGGAATTTCCCAGCCATTAACGTGGCAGGATTCTCCAGTCCCGCCATGCAGGGAGGAGAGAGTTGGCTGAGTGCCAAATTCTCCCTTGCAGTGGCGGAACGGGTGGTGAGATCACAACCAACGACTTTACGCCAATCGGGAGAAGGAATTTTGGATGAACGGGACTCCGTGCCTGTTCCTCGGTCGAGGGGGTGACATTAAACGGACTGACCGTCAACCGGGATCCTGAAAGAATCGACTCACCCACGGAAAATGGAATGAACGCTTCCGGCTTGGAGAATTCCCCATTTTCGTTCAGGAAATTCTCTGGATTAAATTGTTTGGGGTCCTTCCACTGTTTCTTGTCGGACAGCACCGATAGCATGTTCACTATGACGGAAGTTCCCTGGAGAGACAACAGGTCGAGATACCTCGCGTTATTGAGCTGTAGGGTGGCTGTCATCATTTCTCCCAGAGGATACGGAACCCGAAGAGAGGCAACGGTTACGATATCGCGAGCGAGGGAGGGAGATGAGGCGGGCAGCAGTTCCGTAAAGTTTTCTCGTCACAAGTAAGGCCCTCGTTAACTCTGCAATGAAGTTACTGTGCAAATCCCCCTGGTCTCCACACCTTGGGAGAATTTAACTAGACCAATGCGTCTAACCAGCACGTCTTTTGGATTAAAGATCGAAGAACAACACAGCACAGGAAACAGGCCCTTGGGCCCAACGAGCCCGCGCCGCCATTTTAACATTATGAGCGCCCTCCTCCACCCATGACCTTTGTCTACGCCGATTGGGGAAGATTGAGGGAAGACTAATTTAGGGACAATTTGTTACACCAATCAGCCTAAGAGCACGTTTTTTGCGGGTGTGGGAGGAAACGGGAGTACCCGGAGAAAACCCACGCAAGCATGGGGAGAATGTGCCAACTCCCACAGACACAGCACTCAGAGGAAATGTGCAAACTCTGTACGGATCCAGGATCCAAGAACAAAGAACAACACAGCACAGGAAACAGGCCCTTTGGCCCTACAAGCCCACGCCGCCCATTTTAACACTCAGTGAGTGCCTCATTCCAATCCTTCTTCCACCTATGTCTACATCTCATGGACTCCACAATAAAGGGGGTGCAACTTTAGAGAATTATATGGGCAGCAGATTAAGGGAGATCCAATTTAGGGCCAATTTATTAACACTAAACAGCCTAAAAGAACGTTTTTGGGGGTGTGGGAGGAAACCGGAGCACCCAGAGAAAACCCACGCAAGCACGGGGAGAATATGCAAACTCCCACAGACACCGACCCAAGCCAGAGATCCGACCCGGGTCCCTGTAACTGCACAGCAGACAGTGATAGTCACAGAGCTGTCGTGGTGCCCGCCAAGATGGGAAGCGAACCTGGGTCCTTGGTGTTGTGAGACAGCAGTGCTAACCACTGGGCCACTGCACATGAAGGGAGACAAAATCAGCTAGGATTGTATTCATTGAAGAGTGAGAGGGGATCTCATAGAAATGTATAAAATTCTAACAGGATTAGCCAGGGGAGATTCAGAAAGGATGTTCCTGGTGGTGGGGGAGTCCAGAATTTCCCACAGTGGGGCAGCCAGGATTGTAGGCAGTTCTCCACATGTAGCCTTGCCTGTGTCTTGTACAGTTAGAATCATAGAACCCTACAGTGCAGAAAGAGGCCCTTCGGCCCATCGAGTCTGCACGAAACACAATCCCATCCAGGCCCTACCCCCATATCCCTACATATTATACCCACTAATCCACGCATCCCTGGACACTAAGGGGCAATTTCGTAGCCAATCAACCTAACCCGCACAGCTTTGGACTGTGGGAGGAAACTGGAGTACCCGGAGGAAAGCCATGAGGGCAACGGGTGGCACAGTAGCACAGTGGTGAGCACTGCTGTTTCACAGCTCCAGGGTCCTGGGTTCAATTCCCGGCTCGGATCACTGTCGGTGTGGAGTTTGCACATTCTCCTCATGTCTGTGTGGGTCTCCTCCGGTTTCCTCCCACAGTCCAAAGATGTGCGGGTTAGACCCACAAGGGTCTGAAAGCAGAAGTCTTCATTGATCTCGGATGGGAATTTTCGGTCTCACTCAAGTAGGGAAATAGAAACACAGGGTTAAAAAACAGAGTCACCTTTTTGATTGTGTAACCCCTCAAGATGGTGTCCTGTGTTGTCGCGTGGCCAACTGACAGCGGGACAATATTCCCAAATCTTTGCACCTCGTGGACAACAGCGTTGACGTACGGCATGTTGGGGACGTCTTCCATGGAGGGGGTTCGAGACCAGCCGACAACCTCGTCAATCTCCTTCTGACATCTTTCTGTAATGAGAGAGTTAAAAAAAAAATCTGAAGGGATAACAGCTGAGGCCTGGCCCATGAGCTGCCTTTCAAAGTATCGATGGGCTGAAGGGCCTCTACTGTTCCAGGTAATTCGATGATAATTAATGCATTCTGTCAGGATATTAAATAAAAACAGAATTCCCCAGGCACACACCCCTTGTTAAGTCCATATACTCGGGTCCTGCAGATTAGGTGGATTGGCCACACTGAATTGCCCCTTAGTGTCCCAAGTTGTGTAGGTTAGGTAGATTGGTCATGCTAAATTGTCCCTTAGTGTCCCATGATGTGCAGAGTAGGTGGATTGTCCATGCTAAATTGCCCCTTAGTGTCCTAAGATGTATAAGTTATGGGGTAAATATGTAGGTTTAAAGGGATAGGAGGTGGGTGGGCCTGTGTAAGATACTCTTTCGGAGAGTCAGTGAACACCCAATTGGCTGAACAGCCTCCTTCTGCACTGTAGGTGTTTTATGATGCTATGGACGGAATTCTCTCATCCTGCCTGCAATGGGAATCGTAGCAGGATTTTGCAGTCTTGGGGTGAACGCAGCCAGAAACTCCCACCCTATGTATTGTAAGCATGCGGGCCCAGTAAGGGTGGGGAGGGGGCGGGGGTGCCATTCAGCTTGTACCTGTTACAGCTCTTTGAAAATTGGACGCTGGAATTCTCCGACCTCGTCCGCCGCTGGGATTCTCCAGTCCCGCTGCGGTGAATGGAGTTTTGGCTGAGCGTCAAATTCTCCGTTCTCGCTGGCAGCGGGGACTGGAATGGGCATGATTGGTGAATCCCAGCGGCGCGGAGCCTTTGAGACTTCGGAAACACGTTCAATGGTTGTACCTCGAATCGCGGGACGTCTGGTGGTACAGGAGGCCAGAGGCCTAGATTTTACCTTGTATTTCTGGATAAGCCATCATGTAGAGAATGGCCCACTGTAGAGTGGTTGCTGTGGTTTCGGTGCCAGCCATGAACAGATCATTAATGTTTTGGAGCAGGTTTCCTTCTGTCAAACATGAGTCAGGAGAATTCCGCTCCTGGAAAACAAAGGTCATTGCTTCAAGGATTTACGCTGGAAACCTCCGACCTCGCCTGTGACTGGGATTCTCCGATCCCTGCTGCGCTGTATGAATTCTTGGCTGAGCGTCAAGTTCTCCCTTCTCACTGGCAGGAGGGCAGGAGCGAACGAGATGGAAGAATTCCGGTTCTTGCTGTCAGCATTCCCAATTGCATCCCAATAGCAAACAATCATTGAGCGGGTTGGAACGTGAGTAGGAATACAGATTCACAAATGCTTACAGCAGAGGAGGCCATTTGGCCCATTGTTTCCATGCTGGTCGACAAAGATATGACTACATATATAATCATTGGACGGTAGCACAGTGGTTAGCACTGCTGCCTCACAGCGCCAGGGACCCAGGTTTGATTCCCGGCTTGGCTGTGCGGAGTTTGCACATTCTCCCCGTGTCTGCGTGGGTTTCCTCCGGGTGCTCCAGTTTCCTCCCACAGTCCAAAGGTGTGTGAGTTAGGTGGATTGGCCGTGCTAAATTGCCCCTTAGGGTCAGGGGGACTAGCTAGGGTAAATGCATGGGGTTAGGGCCTGGGTGGGATTGTGGTCGGAAAGACTTGATGGGCCGAATGGCCTCCTTCCGCACTGTAGGATTATGATTCTATAAGATTCTTAATGGGGTTCGGCACGTGGGAGAATGTTCCCTCATGGGAGAGTTTAGACTCCGAGGGCATAATCGCGGAATCAAATAAAAATGTATTTATTTATGAGTGAGACAAGTCGGCTTACATTAACACTGCAATGAAGTTACTGCGAAAATCCCCTAGTCGTCACACTCCGGCCTCTGATTGGGTACACTGAGGGAGAATTAAGCACGGCCAATGCACCCTAACCAGCACGTCTTTCGGAGGAAACCGGAGCACCCGGAGGAAACCCACGCAGACACGGGGAGAACGTGAAGACTCCATACAGACAGTGACCCAAACTGGGAATTGAACCTGGGTTCCTGTGAGGCAGCAGTGCTAACCACCGTGCCGCTAGCTTGTCGAGTTGAGGTTGAGTTGACTGGTAGCCTTTAGTTTGGGAATTCTAAACGGAAAGAGATTGAAGTTTAAATCCAGCCGCTGTGCTTACCTTCTCCATTTCCAGTAAGTAGGCATCAATAAAATCGCGGATCACTTCCTCATTCAGCGTGTCTTTGTGCTGACTGATAATTTCCTGAAACATGGCATTGATTAATGCCTGGTTTTGGAATACCCTCTGGTGAGGCCCAGGGACGGAGTTGATGAAGGGGATGACGAAACCCATCTGTCAGAAAGCACAAAGGGATTCCTGTGAGTGATCCTCCATCCCTGCCTTATTCACCAAGCATGGAACTGTCACCTTTAGAGACAGCTTTAACGCAAGAAGACTCTGCGTTTATACAGAGCCACTGATGAGCAAATGGTTGGCCCCGGTGGCGCTGTGGCTCACGATAATGCCTCAGATTACCAGGAACGTGGGCTCGATTCCAACCTTGGGTGTCTTTTGGAAACCTATCAAGTTTTGAACCGACTGTCCGACAGAGCAAATTACCCAGGTCCTATCCCCACGTAATTACTCTGTTAATCCGTCCAATCTACACATCTTTGGACACTAAAGGGCAATTCAGCATGGCCAATCCACTTAACCTGCACATCTTTGGACACTAAGGGGCAATTTAGCATGGCCAATCCACCTAACATGCACATCTTTGGACACTAAGGCAATTTAGCATGGCCAATCCACCTAACCTACACATCTTTGGACACCGAGGGGCAATTTAGCGTGGCCAATCCACCTAACCTACACATCTTTGGACACCAAGGGACAATTTAGCATGGCCAATCCACTGAACCTGCACATCTTTGGACACCGAGGGGCAATTTAGCATGGCCAATCCACCTAACCTACACATCTTTGGACACCAAGGGACAATTTAGCGTGGCCAATCCACTGAACCTGCACATCTTTGGACACCGAGGGGCAATTTAGCATGGCCAATCCACCTAACATGCACATCTTTGGACACTAAGGCAATTTAGCATGGCCAATCCACCTAACCTGCACATCTTTGGACACCGAGGGGCAATTTAGCGTGGCCAATCCACCTAACTTGCACATCTTTGGACACCGAGGGGCAATTTAGCATGGCCAATCCACCGAAATTGCATATCTTTGGACACCGAGGGGCAATTTAGTATGGCCAATCCGCCTAGCCTGTACTTCTTTGAACTGTGGGAGGAAACAAGAGCACCTGGAGGAAACCCACGCGGATATGAGGAGAACGTGCAAACTCCACACAAACAGTGACTCGAGGCTGGAATTGAACACGGGTCCCTGGCGCTGTGAGGGAGCAGATTGCACGTTCTCCCCCTGTCTGCGTAGGTTCCTTCTGGATGGCTCGGTTCCCTCCCACATTCCAAAACCAGGGTTCGGCTATTGAGTTGGGCGATCAGCCAGGATTGCAATGAATGATGGAGCAGGCTCGATGAGCCGAATGCTCTCCTCCTGCCCCTTTTCTTCTATGTTTCCATCTGCTTCCGAATGCTCCGGAATCAGGAGCCACGTTCTTGACATCAGTTGCTCTATTCAAAGGAGATTGCCCGTGAGGAGAGGAAATTTTGACTCTTGACCTTACTTGCATCCACTTTGATGTCTGAATTTCCATGTTGTCTCGGAAGAGTTCCACCAGGCGTGTGAACGTCTTGTCTTTGTAATGGAATCGCTTTCCCAGGATGACCGAGCAGATCACATTGGACACGGCATTGGTGAGTTTTGGGGTCGGATCGAAGGGCCCTCCTGCACAAAAGAGAGAGGACGGAGCAAACCAGAACTCTATGGGTCGGTGGCGAAGTCGCGACCTGCTCCAGAGGGCGTCTCTGGCTAATGCCACTACTGAAACTTTCCCATTCTCGACGGGAATCGCAGCGGGCGGGAGGTGGTGGGGAGGGGGAACCATGCCAAAATCTCTTGATCTCAGGTGGGATTTTGTGGCCTTGACACAAGCGGCCTTCAAAGTCCCACCCACCCACTTACAGTTTTCAATGTCCTGGTGACCAGGGTGGGAACAGGAACCCAAAATGAAATGTTAGCAATTATTGCAAACTGTCTGGAGTGTAGAAGTCGAGAGTATTTATTTATTTGCGTCACAAGTTGGCTTACATTCACACTGCAATGAAGTTACTGTGAAAATCCCCAAGTCACCACACTCCGGCCCCTGTTCGGGGTAACACTGAGGGAGAATTTAGAACGGCCAATGCACCCTGACCAGCACGGAGTGTGGGAGGCAACCGGAGGAAACCCACGGAGTGCAGACGCCACACACGCAGTGACGCAAGCCGGGAATTCATAGACATCAGGATCGCCCACCTCCACCTCAAACCCCCCTCCTTCTCCAATCATTGGGGCTCTCCCCTCCCCACCCTCAGATAAACGAGGGAGGGTAGCCCTCTGATGTGACACTGCATCCTTGGCACTGGTCCCCCGGCGCCGCACCCCACCCCCCACCCCACCCCAAGGAGGCACTGCCAGGGTATCAGGGGTACATGCCCAACCTGGTCACTCAATCCCCTGGAGACTCCAGGCATTTCCCTGGCGTGGTCATTACAGCTGGTTTTCACTTTTGAAAACCAGTAGTTAGTCACTCACTGGTGGTGGTGGGGTGGGGTGGGGGGTGCGATGGGTGGTGAGGGATGGGGGAGAGACTGAGCTGGTTGGACCCTGTGGTGTTAAACCACTTGAGTGGTGTGTTCAATCGTGCTGAAGTCTGGTTCGTGCCAGCAGACGGGGTGGGCAGAGGGGGTGGTGGGGCTGAGGGGGAGATCTCACCGGTGCAAGCAACAGTGGTGCAGTGGGTTAGCACTGGCGCCTCACAGCGCCAGGGACCCGGGTTCGATTCCCGGCCTCGGGTCACTGCCTGTGCGGAGACTGCACATTCTCCCCGTGTCTGCGTGGGTTTCCTCTGGGTGCTCTGGTTTCCTCCCACAGTCCAAAGATGTGCGGGTTAGGTTGATTGGCCATGCTAAAATTGCCCCTTAGTATTCTGGGATGTGTAGGTTAGAGGGATTAGTGGGTAAATATGTAGGGATATGGGGGGTAGGGTCTGGGTGGGATTGTGGTCGGTGCAGACTCGATGGGCTGATGGGCCTGTTTCTGCACTGTAGGGTTCTATGTTCCATGTTTCCTCCGGGGCTCTGGTTTCCTCCCACAGTCCGAAAGACGTGCTGGTTAGGGTGCATTGGGCTGTGCTAAATTCTCCCTCAGTGTTACCCGAACAGGAGTGTGGCTTCTAGAGGATTGTCACAGTAACTTCATTGTAGTGTTAATGTGAGCCCACTTGTGACACTAACAAATAACTTTTGGTTATTCAACATTTAACTAATAAACTTCCAACAGTTGCAACACTTCAAGTCTTCCTCTTCAACTCTTCACGTTAACTCTTCAACTGGAAACCGATGCTATCCAATTTAGAATGAGTTGTCCTGGTTCGTTCCTGAGGTGGACTCACCCTCACAGTTCTGCTCTATATCCTGAAGATGTTCCTTCAGGCCACACTTTGCCACGGTGAGTCTTGACTCATCGCTGGAGACAAAAGGGCGGGGGGGAGGTTTTCCTGTCCCACCGCCACGGGAAATTGTAGCGGGCAGGACACGGATGGCGCAAAGATCCGTTGATCTCGGGGGGGGCGGATTTTCCGGTTCTGTGGCGAGCGTGTCCGGAAAATCCCGCCCAAGAGGCTGGAGTACATTGGGTGGGATTTGATGGCCTCGCCTGGGCGAGACTGGAAATTCTCGCCGAGGTCAATGGAGAATTCCGCTGTTGGATGCTCGCCCAGCTCCGCTTGTGTGGTGGGCAAGCTGGCAGAGTTCTGGCCATTCCCTTCATCCCCAAAGTTTCCCAACCTTCTAGAAGGTTCTCTGGTGTCAGCCAATGATATCGCCAATCACAATGTTTGAGTGTGCGCCAGTGGAGTTACTCGTAAAACAACTCCCAAATATTCATCCCAAACTGCATGCTAATTATATCGCCTCACCATAAATGGTAACCACAGCTCTGACCTGTCTGCCGTAGTTCAAAAATCTATCCTTATTTGGTTTAGTGTTAGTCACTCCTCACAGGCCAGATGGTGACGGGGAAATCTGAATTCAATAAGAAGGTGGAATTTTAGTTTGAACGCTCATTTAGCCTGTATATATCCAAACCTTTCGCCCTCATGTGTTAACGCGAGCCTACGTGTGGCACTAATTAACACTGCACTAACATTAACACTGCAGTGAAGTTACTGTGAAAATCCTCTAGAAGCCACTCTCCTGTTCAGGTAACACCGAGGGAGAATTTAGCAAGGCCCAACGCACCCTAACCAGCACGTCTTTCGGACTGTGGGAGGAAACCCACACAGACATGGGGAGAATGTGCAGCCTCCGCACAGACAGTGACCCGAGGCTGGGAATCGAAGCCAGGTCGCTGGCGCTGTGAGGCGGCAGCGCTAACCCACTGTGCCACTGTTGTTTGCACCGGTGAGATCTCCCCCTCACCCCCATTTCTGCAGACCCCATCTGCCACATCCTGTTCCTGGCCGTGCCCCTCGAGACTTAGCAGCTATTGTGGGATTTGGGCCCACGGCTACCGGGCCCGTAAGATCGGGCCACAATTTACCGACACGAGAATTTCTTTTCTCCCCGAGTCACTGGTGGCAGTGCCTGGAGTTGTTCGCCAAAGAATCCGGGAGACTCGGACAAATTATTCGGAAACTGTGGGTCTGATTCTCCCCAGGCAAATTTGAAAGGGAACTGGTGTAAATCGCCCCCTGTCTTTTCTTTTTATTGGGAGTTCAGACTCGAATCTCCTGCACTCTGTGCAATGCAGAGGTCGCCATTGTGGATATCATTAAAAGCTCGGGCAGGGTGGGGCCTATTCCCACTGGAGCCTGACCTTTCCAGAACTCTGCACACGCGCAGTGGCCCCGAACTGTCAGATTGCAGTTAGCTGGCGAGCTCTTTCACTGGCCATCCCGGGACACCCACCGTGTTGCCCCTCCAGCATCCCCCCCCGACCATAGCCTGATTGCAGTCCGCATAAGCATTCACGGGCCAGCCCCTACCTCCCCTGTCCCCGATCTCCAGCCCCCACCCCATGTCCCCGAGTAGTGATGATCTCCCCAACCCACATTATCAGAACCAACCGCCTCCCTCCCCACCACCTGGGAGACAGACCCCCTTCCAAGGGGGCAGACCCCACCCCCGGGAGGCAGAGTTACCAACGCCCCCCAAAAGACCCACCCCCACATGCCCCGATCGCTGGCCTCCCTCTGGCCAATCCCAATGCAGCGTGGCAGTGAGACCAGCCACCCCCGTACCCCCCATCACTCGCCCCTGTGGCCCAATCCACAGTAGGCCCCGTCCCCTCGGCCTCGCACACAACAGGCCCCTTCAGGATGGGAGAATCGGGCCCTGTGCTGTCTTAAATAAAACTAGGCCGCAGAGCTTACCAATCGATGCCTTAAGGACTTCCGTCAAATACTTGGCTTCTTCCAGGATTTTCTCCTCAAAGGCAATTTTTCCTAAACCAAAGTTTCTGAGGACAGTCAGTGCAAATCTCCGTTGCTGTTTCCAGGACCTTCCGTAGGGGGCCATGATGATGCCTGTCAGAAAGGGGGACACAGGGTGTAAATAACGCATTCTCACGTTGAGAGCAAAGAAAAAATTCTCAACACCTTTCAGAGCCAGTGACAAAGCTGATTAACGTACAAGGAAGGCCCCCTTGAAACCCCTTTCACTCCAGGCCACCACGTGCTCTGACTCCATATCCCCGCCTTTGCCCCCACATCCCTTGGGTCAAAAACCATCTATCAATTAAAATTAACGATATGCAGGACCAAACAATTGGCCTGGTGCAGGAGGAGGCCATTTGGGCCATCGTCTCTGCACCTAGCCTGCCAAACGAACATCATGGGCGGGATTTTGCGACCTCGCTCGAGCGAGACTGGAAGATCCTTGCCAAAGTTAACCGACGTTTCCATTTCCCGCCCCTTGCCCGCTCCAGTTCCGTGGTGGGCGGATTCAGTTGGGGTTTTCCTGCCGGGAAAATCCAGCCCGAGGTCAACGGACATTTGCGTGATCCGTGTTCCGCCCACTACGATTGCCGTGGTGGGCAGAATGGGAAAATTCCACCCCATGGCTTAGTGCCCATTTCCCTGCCCTTTCTCCTGTACCCTCTGCGCATTGCCTCGAGTCAAATAATCATCCAATGCCCTCTCGAGTGCCTCGGTTGAACCTGCCTCCTTCCAGGCGACGCATTCCAGACCCCAACCACTTGCTGCGTGGAAAAGATATTCCTCATATCACATTTCCTTCTTTTGCAAATCACTTTCAATCTGCGTCCCCCTCGTTCTTGGCCCTTTTACGAAGGGGAACAGTTTCTCCCTCTCTAGTCTGACCAGCCCCCTCATGGTTTGGAACATCTCAATCACATCTCCTCTGAGCTATCATCTCTCCGAGGAGATCAGTCCCGATCTCTCCAGTCTCTCCTCGTAACTGAAGTTCCTCATCCCTGGGACCATTCTTGTAAACCTCTTCTGCACTCTCTCCAATGCTTTCATACCCTTCCTATGGTGTGGCGCCCAGAACTGTACACAATATTCCAGCTGTGGTCTAACCAGTGTCTTGTACAAGTTCAGCACAACCTCCTTGCTCTTATACTCTATGCACCTATTAATAATGACGGTGGCACGGTGCCACAGTGGTTAGTGCCGCTGCCTCACAGCGCCAGGGACCTGGCTTCGATTCCCGGCTTGGGTCACTGTCTGTGTGGAGTTTGTACGTTCTCCCCATGTCTGCATGGGATTCCCCCACGCAGGGCGGTGGATAGAGGAGAGCCGGTGGATGTGGTCTTTCTTGATTTCCAGAAGGCGTTTGACAAGGTGCCTCACAAGAGGTTATTGCAGAAGGTAAGGGGGCATGGAGTTGGGGGTAGGGTGTTAGCGTGGATAGAGGATTGGTTATCAAATAGGAGGCAGAGAGTGGGGGTGAATGGGTGCTATTCGGATTGGCGGATGGTGACTAGTGGAGTGCCCCAGGGGTTGGTGCTGGGGTCTCAGCTATTTACCATTTATATAGATGATCTGGAGGAGGGAACCGAGTGTATGGTGTCGAAATTTGCTGATGACACCAAGATTGGTGGAACGGCAAATTGCGCGGAGGGTGTGGAGAGTCTGCAGAAGGATCTAGATAGGCTGGGTGAATGGGCCAGGAACTGGCAAATGGAATTTAATGTTGGCAAGTGCGAGGTGGTCCACTTTGGTAGGAATAATGGTAGGAAGGACTATTACTTACGTGGCGAAAAACTGCAGCAGGCGACGGTGCAGAGGGACCTCGGGGTCCTTGTGCATGAGTCGCAAAAACCCAGCCTGCAGGTGCAGCAGGTGGTCAGGAAGGCGAATGGGATGCTGGCCTTCATAGCGAGGGGGATTGAATATAAAAGTAGGGAGGTCTTGCTGCGGCTGTATAGGGCATTGGTGAGGCCGCAGCTGGAGTACTGTGTGCAGTTTTGGGCGCCATACTTACGCAAGGATATTTTGGCCTTGGAGGGAGTGCAGAGGAGGTTTACTAGGCTGATACCGGAGTTGAGGGGGTTGAGCTATGAGGAGAGGCTGAATAAACTAGGCTTGTACTCGTTAAAGTTTAGAAGAATGAGGGGAGATCTCATTGAGACATGTAAGATGATGAATGGGATGGATAGGATAGAGGTGGAGAGACTCTTCCCGCTCAGAAAGGACAGTAGGACTAGGGGGCACAGCCTCAAGATAAAGGGGGGGGCGGTTTAGAACGGAGTTGAGGAGGAACTTCTTCACTCAAAGGGTGGTGAATCTCTGGAATTCTCTACCCGTTGAAGTGGTGGAGGCTGCCTCGCTGAATATATTTAAGACGCGGGTTGATGGGTTTTTGATAAGCGAGGGGATTAAGGGTTATGGGGAGAAAGCGGGAATGTGGAACTGAGCCACGACAGATCAGCCATGATCTTATTGAATGGCGGGGCAGGCTCGAAGGGCTAGATGGCCTACTCCTGCTCCTATTTCTTATGTTCTTATGTTCCTCCGGGAGCTCCGGTTTCCTCCCCCAGTCCGAAGATGTGCAGGTTCGGTGGGTTGGCCGTGCTAAATTGCCTCTTAACGTCAGGGGGACTAGCTAGGGTAAATGCATGGGGCTATAGGGATAGGGCCAGTGTGGGATTGTGGTCGGTGCAGACATGATGGGCTGAATGGCCTCCTATTGCACTGTAGGGATTCTCTGAGCTCTGAGTGAGATTGGCGGTTGTACTAAGAACATAAGAACATAAGAAATAGGAGCAGGAGTAGGCCATCTAGTCCTTCAAGCCTGCCCTGCCATTCAATAAGATCATGGCTGATCTGTCGTGGCTCAGTTCCACATTCCCGCCTTCTCCCCATAACCCTTAATCCCCTCTCTTATCAAAAACCCATCAACCCGCGTCTTAAAAATATTTAGTGAGGTAGCCTCCACCACTTCAACGGGCAGAGAATCACCACCCTTAGAGTGAAGAAGTTCCTCCTCAACTCCGTCCTAAACCGCCCCCCCCCCCTTTATCTTGAGGCTGTGCCCCCTAGTCCTACTGTCCTTTCTGAGTGGGAAGAGTCTCTCCACCTCTATCCTATCCATCCCATTCATCATCTTATACGTCTCAATGAGATCTCCCCTCATTCTTCTAAACTCTAACGAGTACAAGCCCAGTTTATTCAGCCTCTCCTCATAGCTCAACCCCCTCAACTCCGGCATCAGCCTAGTAAACCTCCTCTGCACTCCCTCCAAGGCCAAAATATCCTTGCCTAAGTATGGCGCCCAAAACTGCACACAGTACTCCAGCTGCGGCCTCACCAATGCCCTATACAGCCGCAGCAAGACCTCCCTACTTTTATATTCAATCCCCCTCGCTATGAAGGCCAGCATCCCATTCGCCTTCCTGACCACCTGCTGTACCTGCAAGCTGGGTTTTTGCGACTCATGCACAAGGACCCCGAGGTCCCTCTGCACTGTCGCCTGCTGCAGTTTTTCGCCACGTAAGGAATAATCCTTCCTACCATTCTTCCTACCAAAGTGGACAACCTCACATTTGCCAATATTGAATTCCATTTGCCAGTTCCTGGCCCATTCACCCAGCCTATCTAGATCCTTCTGCAGACTCTCCACACCCTCCGCACAATTTGCCGTTCCACCAATCTTGGTGTCACCAGCAAATTTCGACACCATACACTCGGTTCCCTCATCCAGATCATCTATATAAATGGTAAATAGCCGAGGCCCCAGCAGCGACCCCTGGGGCACTCCACTAGTCACCAACCGCCAATTCGAATAGCACCCATTGACCCCCACTCTCTGCCTCCTATTTGACAACCAATCCTCTATCCATGCTAACACCCTACCCCCAACTCCATGTCCCCTGACCTTCTGCAATAACCTCTTGTGAGGCACCTTGTCAAACGCCTTCTGAAAATCAAGAAAGACCACATCCACCGGCTCTCCTCTATCCACCGCCCTAGACACATCCTCATAGAACTCCAGTAAATTTGTCAGACACGACTTCCCCTTAATGAAACCGTGCTGCGTCTGCTCTATCAAGCAATTCCCCTCAAGATGCCTCGCTATTTCCTCCTTGATGACGGATTCTTACATTTTACCTACAACAGATGTTATACTAACCGGCCTGTAATTCCCCGCCTTTTGCCTGGCACCCTTCTTAAACAACGGCGTAACATTAGCCATTTTCCAATCTTCCGGCACTTCCCTGGAATCCAGCAATGTCTGGAAAATAACCACCAAGGCATCCACTATCACCTCCGTCATTTCTTTCAGAACCCTCGGATGCATTCCATCCGGTCCTGGGGACTTGTCCACAATCAGCCCCTCCAGTCTGTCGAGCACCGCCTCTCTAGTAACAGCAATGTCATTGAGACCCTCCAGTCCTACCACCTTTCCATCTCTAACACCCGGCAAATTATTCACGTCCTCCTCCGTGAAGACCGAAACAAAAAAGTTATTCAAGACCTCAGCCATATCCCCATCCCCTACCACTAAGTCCCCCTTCTCATCCTCTAAGGGACCAACATTCGCCCTAGCCAGCCTCTTCCTTTTATATACTAAGGAGACACAAGTGGTCCAAAACTCATATTATGAGCTTCATTAACTGCTCTCTCCACCTGTCCTGCCACCTTCAATGGTCTCCGTGCTCATACACCCAGTTCCCTCGGCTCCTGGACCCCCTTAAAGAATTTTACTCCTTATTTAATTTGGTCTCTCCATGTTCGTCCCACCAAAATGCCTCACCCCACACTGTCCCCCTGCACTGAACTCCATCTGCCACCTGTCTGCCCACCCCGCTGGATTGAATGTGTAAAGTTGATGAAGTGTTGGTTGCCATTTCCAAACACTTGTGATTTCATTCTGGGCTCGACTATTTAGATTTTGTTCTCTTGGGCGGCACGGTGGCAGGGTGGATCGCGCTGTGCCACCGTGCCGCAGGCAAATGGGAAGTATTCCCTCACACTCCTGACCTGTGCCTTGTAGATGTTGGGCAGACTCTGGGGAGTCAGGAGGTGAGTCACTCGCCACACATTCCTCGCCTCTGAGCTGCCCTTGTAGCCACTGGGTTAACGTGATTAGTCTGCTTGAGTTTCTGGTCAATGGTAACCCCAGTGATGTTGATAGTGGGGAATTCAGTGATGGTAACACCACTACATGTCAAGGGGCAGTGGTTTAGAAAGGCCAACCCACCTGTCCTACACATCTTTGGACACTAGGGGGCAATTTAGCACAGCCAATCCACCTAACCTACACATCTTTGGACACTAAGCGGCAATTTAGCATGGCCAATCTACCTAACCTGACATCTCTGGACACTAAGGGGCAAATTAGCATGGCCAACCCACCAATCCTGGCTACACATGTTTGACCATTAAGGGACAATTGAGCGTGGCCAAGCCACTTTACCTGCACGCCTTTCAGACTGTGGGAGGGAACCGGAGCACCAGGAGGAAACCCATGGGGAGAGAACGTGCAAGCTCCACACAGACCCGAGGCTGGAATCGAACCTGGGCCTGTGGGGCTAACCACTTTGAAAGAGGCATAGCGTAGGAGATGAGCAAAGTTTCGGCTTTGATGCTGAGGATTAGCCTTCGAGCGATGGGAAAAAAAAGACTTTCGTACCTTGCCCTTTGGTCATTTTCTCGAAGAAGTTGAAATGGGGGCGTCCTGCAAATTCCCTGCCCTGCTGGACTAGCGCCTCCTGAAGGAGCTCAAACCCACCGATGACGACGAAGGGAACCCAGAGGATGTGACAAGTAAAAAGATCTCCGTACTCCTTGGCCAGCTGGGAAAGGAGGAAAGAGAAATTATCCACCTTCCAATAATCAACCAAAAACAAAACAATTTGAGAGCCGATGCCGTTACTAAGCTAATGTTTAGGAGAATGAGAGGTGACCTTCTTGAGACATGTCAGATTCACGGGGGGTTGACAAGGCAGAAGCTGAGAGGTTGTTTCCCCTAGTGGGAGAGCCTCGGAGCAGAGGACATCATGTCAGAGTGAGGAGGGTCGCCCACTGAAGACAGAAATGAGGAAGAATTTCCCCTCACAAAGGGTAGTGGAACTCTTTACGCAGAGAGGCCTAGAGGTTGGGCCATCGGGCACTATTTGACCATTTTAATTCCGAGTGCTGGGTGAACTGGGAGTGTTTCAGATCTGGCATTTAGTCCCGTTCTGAGGCCTCCCCGTATGCACTCTACCCAAAAAAAAATTCCGAATCGCGTTACAGATGCCTATGGGCGGGGCTTTACGGGCCCGAAATCCTGCAGCTCCGATTGGAGACTCCCACTCCCAGGCCCTACCCTCATATTATACCCACTAATCCCCTCTAACCTACGCATCCCTGGACACGAAGGGGCAATTTCTTAGCACGGCCAATCAACCTAACCCCACACATCTTTGGCGTGTATCCCAGATACTGACACATCGGTGAATCCAGTTAGCGTTGAGGCTCCTGGGTCACTCTCTGGTGAGGACGATACGTCTGATCATGTACATCGGGTGGAGGAGGGAGTGTCCGAGGCCTCTGGCCTGCAAGGGGGGGGAGGGCCCGGCCGGAAGCCAGGGCTCCGCTGGCCCCAGGCTGGGCCTCTGGGATCACCTCCCCCTGGAGTTGCAGCAAACAGCGAATGCAGGAGGGGCTGGCGGCCAAACTGGACCCCCTGAGAGGCTGCTGGGAAGTTTTCAGGCCGCCCTGTCTTGCTCGGTTGCCAGGCCAACACATTGCAAGGACGGCATCTGCAGTGGAAAGCCTGGGGGCGGGAATGGGGGCGGTGTTCCTCACCATGGGTGGCAGGCTCCAAGCGATGGCCCAGTCACAGCAGGCCACAGTGGAGGGACAGAACAGGCTTCTCAAGATTCTGCGGCCCATGGCTGAGAGGCTCGAGAGCTTGCAGGAGATGCAGCGGGACAGCGCTGAGACACAGTGGGCTGCGGCAGCAACCCTTGAGAACAATTTTAGAGGGTCGCGGCTGAGGGGCCCCAAAGCATGGCCCAGTCTCAGAGGGCACTTGCTGCGGCCATTGAGAGGTGGCCCCCGACTCGAGTCGGCCTCCTTGGTAGGACGAAGGTGGTCCTCCAGGACTGGTAGCGCCCGGTGACGGCAGAGCTCACTGCAGAAGCACTATGGTCCCATGGAGTGACACAGGGGGGCCCCACAGGAAGCACGAGGGAGGAGGAAGGCCTCAAGCCCATGCTGGGGCCTTGCAGCCAGGCTGTGGCTACACCTTCTGACTACCACACCCCCCCCCACTTCCTGGTATCTCAGGGGCTGCGGGATGGAGAAGGTATCATGGAAACGTCCCAGATAGCTGGAAGCTGGCCAGGGCCCTCAGGGCCTACAGGGTTGCCAAGTGGACCATAAGTCAGGTAGGCCGTTGGCTCCCCCCCCCCCAAACGATGTACATTTTGGGAAGTCGCTGAGATGTAGTGCTGGGCCATGAAAGGTTAGGAAGTTGTATTTGCACTGACGGGCTGCACTGGTTCAAAAGAAACGTAAGCACTTAACGTTCTCTGTTCTCAAGTTCTGACGTTAGAACTTATTACTTGAACACTTTGATTGCAATTGGGAGTGAGGGGGGAGGAATCAGGATATTGAATTTGATGATAGCCATGATGGTGGTGAATGATGGAACAGGCTCGAAGGGCCTTCTCCTGCTTCGAGTTTTACCTCATCCAGAGCAAGGTGCGGCATCCTGCTCTGCTCGAAGTTGCTCCTTCCGAACAAGGACACGGGCGGTCCAGGGGGCAGTCCACTGCCTCGCCTCCACTTCACGGCGAGCCATGCGGCTAAAAAGGTGGCCAGGAAGACGAGCAGGGTCTGTACGGTGAAATGACCGAGCCACTGGGAAGGCAGCAGCTCCGGCAACCAGGCCAATGCCTTCATTTCTCAGAGGCGGACGCTGTCGCTCGGGGCTGCGGGACGAAAGACTCGAAGTCGCAGAGCAGCTTCTCCTCCGACAAACAGCCTGGGGAATGTTTACTTCACGAGGCCAATTCCTGTGACGTAATGAGTTCAGAATCCACTTTCCCTTTTGTTTGACTTGTTACATCATTCCATGGGGAGGAGTGGCTGCTCGCTGTCTGGAAGCTGGGGGAGGCGGGGGAGGGAAAAGTTTTCTCACGCTCTCTGTCAGTACAGCAAGAAGTCTCACAACACCGGGTTGCAGTCCGATAGAGTTAGGTGGATCTGTTTGGACTTTAATCTGTTGTTGTCAGGCTTCTTACCCTGTCCAACTCAGTCAAAGAACAAAACAGCACGGGAAACTCGGCCCAACGCGCCCCCTCCGTCCTAACAATGTGTTTTCCCTCCTCCCCCCTTGACCCATGTCCAATGCCGGCCTGCCCGCAACACTTGTGTGTCAGTGCAAAAGGGTTTGTGTCATTTGCCAACAGTTTCTGGCAGAGCTTGCTGCCAGCAACCCCTCTGCTGTCCTTCCTTCATATCTTTAAGTTTTTGGGGAGACGGTGGCGCAGTGGTTAGCAGCGCTGTCCCACGGTGCCAAGGACCCAGGTTCGACCCCCGGCTCGGGTCACTGTCTGTGTGGAGTCTGCACATTCTCCCCCGTGGGTTTCCTCCCACAGTCTGGAAGACTGTGCTGGTTAGGGTTCATTGGCCGTGCTAAATTCTCCCTCCGTGTACCCGAACAGGTGCCGGTCAATTCGGGGATTTTCACAGTAACTTCATTGCAGTGTTAATGTAAGCTCACTTGAAGTATGTTTATTTGGTAATGTTTGGAAGTAGATATACACACACACACACTTATCCTGGACGATTGTGGGTGAAGTTACTGTGAAAACCCCACTCCGGCACCTGTTCGGGTAACACTGAGGGAGAATTTAGCACGGCCAACACACCCTAACCAGCACGTCTTTTGGACTGTGGGAGGAAACTGAAGCACCAAGAGGAAACCCACGCCAACATGGGGAGAATGTGCAATCTCCACACAGACAGTGACCCAAGCTGGGAATCGAACCCGGGTCCCCGGCACTGTGAGGCAGCAGTGCTAACCACCGTGCCACCATGCCACCCCAAGTAGGAGGACAGGATATAGGGAATGAAGCTTGGCTCAGTGTCAAACAGGAACGTTTGTGTTTAGTTTTTAGTGTTTATTTATTAGTGTCACAACTGGGCTTACATTAACACTGCAATGAAGTTACTGTGAAAATCCCCTAGTCGCCACACTATGTTCAGGTACACTGAGGGAGGATTTAGCACGGCCTCTGCACCCTAACCAACACATCTTTCCGACTGTGGGAGGAAACCGGAGCACCCGGAAGAAACCCAGGCAGACACGGGGAGAATGTGCGAACCCCACATAGACAGTGACCCAAAGGCCGGAATTGAATCTGGGACCCTGGATCTGTGAGGCAGCAGTGCTAACCCACTTTGCCGCCCCGTGTTGTGGTCGTGAATAGAATAATGTCTCATGTATGCTGCAGAATGTTTTATTGATTAGCCAGGCAGTCTTAACAAAGAGAACAAAGAACAGTACAGCACAGGAACAAGCCCTTCGGCCCTCCAAGCCCATGCCGAACATGAACCTAACTAGACTGAAAAAACCCCTCTGCCCTTCCTCGTTCCGTATCCCTCTATTTCCTCCCTATTCATCCATCCATCCAGAGACCGCTTAATTCATGTGTCTGCTTCCACCGCCTCCTCTGGCAAGTGCATTCCAGGCACCCACCCACCACTCTCTGTGTGAAAAACCTCCCCCTGCACATCCCCCTTAAGCAGCCCGTCCTCTCAGCTTCAACCCCTTTTAATTGACACTTAAACTCTGGGGAAAAAGTCTCTGACTATTCACACTGCCTGTGACGTGGAGTTGCCGGCATTGGACTGGAGGTGGGCGCAGTAAGATGTCTCACAACACCAGGTTCGAGTCCAACAGGTTTATTCGGAATCATGAGCTTTTGGAGCGCTGCCCCTTCATCAGGTGAGTCCCTCAGTGCTCCGAAAACTCATGCTACCGAATAAACCTGTTGGACTTTAACCTGGTGTTGTGAGACTTCTGTCTACACCTCTGACAATTTGATAGACCAATGCTGATTAGGGAATAATTTAAATGGTTATTTTTATCGTCACAAGTAGGCTTACATTAACAGTTACGTAGCGATGCCGGCTTTGGACTGGGGCAGGCACAGTGAGAAGTCTCACCACACCGGGTTAAAGTCCAATAAGTTTAATTGGGAGCACGAGCTTTTGGAGCGCTGCTCCTTCATCCGGTGAGTGGAGGATTGGGGTCACAAACAGGGCGTGTACAGACGCAGACTCAATTACAAGATAATTTTTGGAATACGAGTCTTTACGGCTAATCAAGTCTTTCCAGGGGGCAGCCAATGCCAGTGGAGAGAGGGTTAAAGAGGTGTGTGAACTATCTTACGCTAGGACAGTTAGTGAGATTTTGCAAGTCGCGGGGAGAGTTACAGATAGTGCAATGTGAACCCAAGATCCGAGCTGATGTTGGCCTCGTGTGCGGATATTGGCCAATGGTTTCAGTGTCAGATCAGATCAAAACTGGATCTTGGGTTCGTGTCACGCTATCTGTAACCACCATGACTTGCCTGGACTTGCAAAATCTCACTAACTGTCCTAGCCTGAGATAGTTCACACCTCTTTAACCTGTTCTCAACCCTCTCTCTGCTCGCACTGACTCGCATTGTACCTGTAAAGATTTGATTACCTGTTCAGACTCGCATTCCAACCATTATCTTTCAATTGAGTTTGTGTCTACATATGGCCCCTCTGAGAACCCAATCCTCCACTCACCCCATGAAGGGGCAGCGCTCCGAAAGCTCGTGCTACCAAATAAACCTGTTGGACTTTAACCTGGTGCTGTGAGACTTCCTTCTGTACATTAACACTGCAATGAAGTTACTGTGAAAATCCCCTGTTCCCCACACTCTGGTGGGTACACTGAGGGAGGGTTTAGCATGGCCATTGCACCTAACCAGCACGTCTTTCGGACTGTGGGAGGAAACCGGAGCACCCGGAGGAAACCCATGCAGACACGGGGAGAATGTGCGGACTCCGGATAGATGGTGGTCCAAGGCGGGAATCGAACCCGGGTCCTGGGTGTTAACAATAGTGCTGCCCGTGCAAAGCTTTTAGTCTTCATTGAGTTAATCCAGATATCCAAAACTCATGCAAGGTTATCCTCTAGTCTTCCACAAAGGGGAGAAATGAGCAGCTGCTGGAGGAAGCTGGTGTTGGGAGGTACGTGTTTGAGGCAGTGTTACCGAGGAAGCTTACGCGTAGTTTGGGGACATGGGCCAGAACGTCCCGGCCAAGCTCACCCCAAAACCGGAAAATACCCCCTCCTGAAGTCACCAGGCCTTTGCACGGTCTGTCCCCATCCCCCCCACCCCCCGCTTGCCCTCTACGATTCCCGCGGTAGGCTGGAAGGGAATGCCACCCCGCACCCCCCCACCGTGATGTGAAGAAGAGGGAAGGGTTTGGAAGAAAGATGGAATGCGAGGCTGAACACCTTGGAAAACGTGTGCAGAGGAGTGCCGGGATGGCACAGGTGGATGGATAACGTCAGCATGTACACCGGCCTCTCTCTGGATCGAGGGTGGGGGAGATCGGAAATCCGTGGAGAAAGATTGTTCACATCGCGGCTCGGATTGAGGGCAGGTGGAAGACGAGATCCTGCCCTGAGCTACTCAGCACTTTGTTAACGTTCCTGACACTGTGCAGACGTGGCGGAGAACGTGCAGACTACACACAGACAGTGACCTGAGGCCAGGAGTCGAACCTGGGCCCCTGGCGCTGTGAGGCAGCAGTGCCAACCGCTGTGCCACTGCGTGGCCCATGCTCAAATATATCTGGTCACTGGAGACCTCAGCCTGGTTCTGTTGGTGAGTGACCAATGGAGACCCTGATGTCGAACAGGCGCTCGCGATTTAACTTATCCCGGATTGCCCCTGCTGAACTTTGACCTCCGACCTCTGTACCTTCAGCTCCCTTGTCGCTAAAGCCCTGAAACTCCCCACCTCCCGCACCCCCCCACCGGCACCTCTTTCCCCTCCATTAAGACGCTCTTTAAAATGTTTCTCTTTGACAGAGGTTGCCTTCATTGGCAACACTTTCTTCCATAATTCTCTGGCAAGAAAAAAAATGTTTAATTAAAGCTCTCTGCTGAGTTTCAGTGGACCATCTACGCTGTGAGTAGGAGCTTCACACTTCGGTTAGTGTAGCCCTTGACCTACGCCCCCCGCCCCCAAACCCAACCCAAAGGCGTCCAATTACTTGTTGCGGCAATCCCTGTCTCCACAAGCCGGGTAGACCTGCTGCACAACTACACCTTCTCTCACCATAGCAACTTTCCCCAAGAAAGATTGTCTGGAAGATTGGCAAAACCAGTCAGAGGCATAGTCAGGGCGGGCCATAAATGCTATCGGTGAGATGGGTTTTAAAGGAGATGGAGGGGCCATCAGTAGTGGGGCAAAACAGGGCAGAAAGGCACATCATAGGACCCTACAGTGCAGAAAGAGGCCCTTCAGTCTGCACCCAACACAATCCCACCCAGGCCCTACCCCCATATATTGTACCCACTAATCCCTCTAACCTACACATCCCTGGACACTGAGCGGCAATTTCTTAGCACAGCCAATCAACCCAACCCACATATCTTTGGACTGTGGTAGGAAACCCACGCAGACACGAGGAGAATGCGCAAACTCCACACAGACAGGGACCAGAGCCGGGAATCGAAGCCAGGAACCCGGAGCTGTGAAACAACAGTGCTAACCCACTGTGCTACCGTACCGTGTGGGAAGAATGGAGTTGGGGTGTATGCCTCGATTGTGGGGCTGGAGGGGGGGCTAGCGACATGCGAGTGGGCGATTCCATGTAAGTACTTAAGCAAATTGGTGAGATGGTTCAGATGGAATGAGAGTTGAGGCTTCAATCCATACGGCCAATGGATTTGTGGCACAGTGCTTAGCACTGCTGCTTCACAGGGCCAGGGACCCAGGTTCGATTCCGGCCTCGGCTCACTGTCTGTGCGGAGTCTGCATGTTCTTCCCATGCCTGCGTGGCTTTCCTCTGGGAGCTCCGGTTTCCTCCCACAGCCCGGAGGATGTGTAGGTTAGGTGGATTGGCCATGCTAAATTGCCCCTTAGTGTCCAAAGATGTGTAGGTTAGGTGGATTGGCCATGCTAAATTGCCCCTTAGTGTCCAAAGATGTGTAGGTTAGGTGGATTGGCTATGCTAAATTGCCCCTTAGTGTCCAAAGATGTATAGATTAGGTGGATTGGCCATGCTAAATTGCCTCGTACAGTTGAAAGACGTGCAGGTTTGATGGATTGGTCATACTAAATTGCCCCTTGGTATTAGGGAGATTAGTAGGATAAATACGTGGATTTATGGTGACAGGGTCTGGGTGGGATTATTGTTGGTGCAGATTTGATGGGCTGAATGGCCTTCTGCACTGTGGGGATTGCATGATTAGAAGGAGGACGTGACCACATTGGAGGGGGTTCGGAGGAGATTGTTGAGAATGTTGCCAGGATTGGGGAAGTCTAGCTCTGAGTGAAGAGGGGCTAGGTGGGAGGAAGCTGAGGGAGATTTACCTGAATAGCAGAGCAGCCGTGATGGGCCAAATGGCCTACTTCTACTTCTGTACCTTCTGGTCTTATGGGATACAATGAAAAACAGCTGATGCTAGGGAGGGCCCATTTCCTTTAGTTAACGTGTCAGCGGAAACTCTCGTCATATTTTGAAAATACTCGCATATTCTGCAGAGAGAGAGGTGGAGCAAGAGCTGGAGTGTGGGATCAGGCTGGATAACCCTGTTACGTGATGTGGAGACGCCAGCGTTGGACTGGGATAAACCCAGTAAGAAGTCCCGCAACACCAGGTTAGAGTCCAACAGGTTTATTTGGTAGCAAAATGCTACTAGCTTTCAGGGCTTTTCCCCTTCGTCAGGTGAGTGGGGAGTTCTGAACATATAAAGGTACACACTCAGTTTACAGTATTCCGTAGCCCCGAAAGCGAGCGGCTTTTGCTACCAAATAAACCTATTGGACTTTAACCTGGTGTTGTGAGACTCCTTACTGTGTTAACCCTATTACAGCCAGGACAGACACGATGGGTAGAATGGTCTCCCACTGCATCATAGATTTGCCCTGTTCTGCTTTCCTACATGTGCGGGGGCAAAGTGAATCTGAGAGCATGAAGTGGTCAGAATTCATTTGAATTTGGGGCGGCACGGTAGCACAGTGGTTAGCACTGCTGCTTCACAGCTCCAGGGTCCTGGGTTCGATTCCCAGCATGGGTCACTGTCTGTATGGAGTTTGCACATTCTCCCTGTGTCTGTGTGGGTTTCCTCCGAGTACTCCAGTTTCCTCCCACAGTCCAAAGATGTGCGGGTTAGGTTGATTGGCCGTGCTAAGAAATTGCCCCTTAGTGTCCAGGGGTGTGTAGGTTAGAGAGATTAGTGGGTATAATACGTAGGGATATGAGAGTAGGGCCTGGGTGGGATTGTGTTCGGTGCAGACTTGAAGGGCCTCTTTCTGCACTGTAGGGTTCTATGATCTAGCTATGACTGTAACAATATATTCTGCACCCTCTCCTTTCCTTCTCTATGAATGGTATGCTTTTTCTGTATAGCACGCAAGAAACAATACTTTTCACTGTATGCTAATACATGTGACAATAATAAGTCAAATCAAAGTTTATTTATTAGTGTCACAAGTAGGCTTACATTAACACTGCAATGAGATTATTGTGAAAATCCCTTACATGCCACACTCCAGCGCTTGTTCGGATACACTGAGGGAGAAATTAGCATGACCAATGCACTTAACCAGCATATTTTCTGGACTGTGGGAGGAAATCGGAGCATCTGGAAGAAACCTACGCAGACATGGGCAGACTCCGCACAGATGGTGACCCAAGCTGGGAATCAAACTCGGGTCCCTGGCGCAGTGAGGCAACAGTGCTAACCACTGCGCCACGATTGTGGATTACAACATCACAGTGAAAACAGCAACCGACAGCGTTGGTCTTCCCTGTTTACCTGGAGATTACTGCTGACCAGCTGAGGGTTATCCAATCAGCACCCTGTTCTCATGTTGCACAAATTGCCTTTGAAGTTCCATTTGAAATTTGACATTCTTGTGACTGTCCTGATGAGTGCAGGATGCAAAGTTTCTGCAGCATGTTTCTTTTATTTCAGCAATACTCAAGTGCTGTATTACCAAGTGACTAAAAGAGAGACATGGTGAGGATTTTGACCCAGCGGCAGTGAAGGAGCGAGTGACGTATTTCCAAGTCAGGATGCAGTAAGAAGTTTCATAACACCAGGTTAAAGTCTAACAGGTTTATTTAGTAGCATAAACTTTCGGAGCGCTGCCCCTGTGAGTTATTCATCTGATGAAGGAACACTGCTCTGAAAGCTCGTGGTTCCAAATAAACCTGTTGGACTTTAACCTGGTGTTGTGAGACTTCTTGCTGTGCCCACCCCAGTCCAACGCCGGCATCTCCACATCAAGTCAGGATGGTGAGTGGCTTTTTAAAATTAATTCATGGGACATGGGTGGCCAGCATTTATTGCCCATCCTTATTTGCCCTTGGAGGGCAGTTGAGAGTCAACCACATTGCTGTGGCTCTGGGAGTCACATGTAGGCCAGAGCAGGTAAGGACGGCAGATTTCCTTCCTCAAAGGACATTGGTGAATCAGATGGGTTTTTCTAATAATCGACAATGGTTTCATGGTCATTGGTAAATTCTTAATTACAAATATTTTTTATTGAATTCAAATTCCACCATCTGCCGTGGCGGGATTCAAACCCAGGTCCCCAGAACATTAGCTGGGTTTCTGGATTAATAGTCCAGCGATAATACCACTAGGCCATCACTTGGAGGGGAACTTGCAGATGGTGGTGTTTCCATGTATCTGCGGCCCTTGTCCTTCTAGATGGTGGTGGTAGTGTGTTTGGAAGGTGCTGTTGGAGGAGCCTTGGGTGAGTTGCTGCAATGCATCTTGTAGATGGTACACACGGCTGCTACTGTCCGTTGGTGATCCGGTGCCGGAGATATTGGGTTTAATTTTCCACTCCCGCTGAAGCTAATGGACTTCTGGATGGCTCACTGCATTTTCCAGCCCCATGGTGACAGGGCTATAAAATTCCACACATCTGGGCGGGATTTTACGGCCTCGCTTGGGTTAAGGCTAGCAATGCCTGCCCGAGGTCACGGAAATTTCTATCATCAGACCCTCGCCCGAATCTGTGGACTTTATCCCTACGATCAGTTGGATTGTAAACAGATGACGGCTGGGATTTTCTGACCTTGCCCATTGCTGGGGTTCTCCAGCCCCGCTGCAGTGAATGGAGTTCAGGTCGAGTGCCAAATTCTCCGTTCTTGCTGGCAGCGATGGCGGGGCGAACGAGATTGGAGGATCCGGGTCGATGTCTCCGATTCTGAATCGATTTAACTGTACAATGGCTTGTCCACTTTTCTTGATCATTGACTTTGGAAATCTCCCATCCTCCTTCTCTTCAGTCACATTTCCCAATCACACTGCGGTGACTTAGCGATGGCAACGCACTTCATAGAATCACAGAATCCTTACAGTGCAGAAGGAGACCATTCAGCCTATCATCCTGCACTGATCACAATCCCACCCAGACCCCGGACCCGTAGCCTCAGATATTTACCTGTTAACCCCCGTAACATTAAGGGAAAATTTAGCATGGCCAATCCACCTAAACTGCATACCTTTGGACACTAGGGGGCAATTTAGAACATAAGAACATAAGAAATAGGAGCAGCAGTAGGCCATCTAGCCCCTCGAGCCTGCCCCACCATTCAGTAAGATCACGGCTGATCTGTCGTGTCTCAGTTCCACTTTCCTGCCCTCTCCCCATAACCCTTAATCCCCTTGCCTATCAAAAACCTATCAACCCGCGGCTTAAATATATTTAGCGAGGCAGCCTCCACCACTTCAACGGGCAGAGAATTCCAGAGATTCACCACCCTTTGAGTGAAGAAGTTCCTCCTCATCTCCGTTCTAAACCGCACCCCGCCCCCCCCCCTTTATTTTGAGGCTGTGCCCTCTAGTCCTACTGTCCTTTCTGAGCGGGAAGAGCCTCTCCACCTCTATCCTATCCATCCCATTCATCATCTTATACGTCTCAATGAGATCTCCCCTCATTCTTCTAAACTCTAACGAGTACAAACCTAGTTTATTCAGCCTCTCCTCACAGTTCAACCCCCCCAACTCCGGTATCAGCCTAGTAAACCTCCTCTGCACTCCCTCCAAGGCCAAAATATCCTTGCGTAAGTGCGGCGACCAAAACTGCACACGGTACTCCAGCTGCGGCCTCACCAGTGCCCTGTACAGCCGCAGCAAGACCTCCCTACTTTTATATTCAATCCCCCTCGCTATGAAGGCCAGCATCCCATTCGCCTTCCTGACCACCTGCTGCACCTGCAGGCTGGGTTTTTGCGACTCATGCACAAGGACCCCGAGGTCCCTCTGCACCGTCGCCTGCTGCAGTTTTTCGCCATGTAAGTAATAGTCCTTCCTACCATTATTCCTACCAAAGTGGACCACCTCGCACTTGCCAACATTAAATTCCATTTGCCATTTCCTGGCCCATTCGCCCAGCCTATCTAGACCCTTCTGCAGACTTTCCACACCCTCCGCAAAATTTGCCGTTCCACAATCTTGGTGTCATCAGCAAATTTCGACACCATACACTCGGTTCCCTCTTCCAGATCGTCTATATAAATGGTAAATAGCTGAGGACCCAGCACCGATCCCTGGGGCACTCCACTAGTCACCAACCGCCAATCCGAATAGCACCCATTAACCCCCACTTTCTGCCTCCTATTTGACAGCCAATCCTCTATCCACGCTAACACCCTACCCCCAACTCCATGCCCCCTGACCTTCTGTAATAACCTCTTGTGCGGTACCTTGTCAAACACCTTCTGAAAATCAAGGAACACCACATCCACCGGCTCTCCTCTATCCACATCCTCATAGAACTCCAGTAAATTCGTCAGACACGACTTCCCCTTAACGAAACCGTGCTGCGTCTGCTCTATCAAGCAATTCCCCTCAAAATGCCTCGCTATTTTCTCCTTGATCACGGATTCTAACATTTTACCTGCAACAGACGTTAAACTAACCGGCCTATAATTCCCCGCCTTTTGCCTGCAACCCTTAAACAACAGCGTAACATCAGCCGTTTTCCAAACTTCCGGCACTTCCCGGAATCCAGCGATGTTTGGAAAATAATCACCAAGGCGTCCACTATCACCTCCGCCATTTCTTTCAGAACCCTCGGATGCATTCCATCCGGTCCTGGGGACTTGTCCACAATCAGTCCCTCCAGTCTGTCAAGCACCGCCTCTCTAGTAACAATAATGTCATTCAGGTCCTCCACTCCTACCACCTTTCCATCGCTAACACCCGGCAAATTATTCACGTCCTCCTCCGTGAAGACCGAAACAAAGAAGTTATTCAAGACCTCAGCCATTTCCCCATCCCCTACCACTAAGTCCTCCCTCTCATCCTCTAAGGGCCCAACGTTCACCCTAGTCAGCCTCTTCCTTTTTATATATTTATAAAAACTCTTACTATCCTTTTTTATATTAAGCGCTAGCCCAGCTTCATAGTTTATCCTACCCTTCTTTATCAACTCCTTCGTCATTCTTTGTTGACATTTAAACCTCTCCCAATCCTCTTCTCGCCCAGTACTCTTAGCTACTCTAAACGCATCCGCTTTTAATACTTTCCTTTACCTCCTTCGTTATCCACGGCTGATTATCTCTCCTCCTACGATCCTTTTTAACCATTGGAATAAATTTCTGCTGAGCACCAAGAAAGATCTCCTTAAAGATCCTCCACTGTTCCTCAGCAGACCTACCTTCCAACGCGCTCCCCCAATCAACATTCGCCAATTCCTCTCTCATCCTATCGTACTCCCCTCTGTTCAAACAAAGGACACAGGTCTGGGAACCCACTTTCTCCTCTTCCATCTGCATCAGAAACTCCACCATACAATGATCACTCTTCCCAAGAGGATCCTTACAGTCATAGCTGGGGTGCAGAGAAAGATCAACTTAGGTCCATTCAAAAGTCTGATGGCAGCAGGGAAGACGCTGTTCTTGGGTCGGCTGGTACGTGACCTCAGACTTTTGTATCTTTTTCCCCACGGAAGAAGGTGGAAGAGAGAATGTCCGGGGTGCAGGGGGGTCCTTAGTTATGCTGGCTGCTTTGCCGAGGCAGCGGGGAGTGTAGACAGAGTCAATGGATGGGAGGCTGGTTTGCGTGATGGATTGGGCTACGTTCACGACCCCTGGTTCTAGAATTCTCCGCCAAGGGAAGCAATTTTATCCTGTCCAATCTAACTCTTTCCGTCACAGTTTTGTCCACCTCTATCAAGTCCTCCCCTCAGTCTTCTTTGTTCCAACGAAAATAACCCCAGCCTGTGGAATCTCTTCTCATCGCTACACTTTCCCAGCCCTGGCATCTTAGGCCGAGCAGTCTAAGTCCGTAAGCAATGGAATGTAAAGGGCTGCGATGGAAGCAGAGAGATGGCAGAGAAGTAGGACACCTTTGAGCCAAATCCCTTTTCGGACTTTTGGCTCAGATCAAGTGGAGCGTCTGCTCTTAATGTCTGCTACGGGTGACACAGTGGTTAGCACTGCTGCGTCACAGTGCCAGGGACCCGGGTTCGATTCCCGGCTTGGGTCACTGTCTGTGTGGAGTCTGCACGTTCTCCCCATGTCTGCGTGGGTTTCCTCCGGGTGCTCCGGTTTCCTCCCCCAGTCCGAAAAATGTGCTAAATTCCCCCTTAGTGTACCCGAACAGGCGCCGGAGTGCGGCAACTAGGGAATTTTCACAGTAACATAATTGCAGTGTTAACGTAAATTTCTTGTGACACTAAATAAATAAACTTTAAAAGAGGGTGGCTAACAGCGAACTTGCAGTGGCTCTGGAGTCACAGGTAGGCCAGACCGGGTAAGGATGGCAGATTTCCTTCTCTGAAGGACAGTAGTGATTCTTTTATGTACCTTACTAAGGTGGCACAGTGGTTAGTACTGCTGCCTCAGAGTGCCAGAGGCTTGAGCTAGACTCGGGTCACTGACTGTGAGGAGTTTGCACCTTCTCCTTGTGTCTGCGTGGGTTTCCTCCGGATGCTCCGGTTTCCTCCCACAGTCCAAAGATGTGCGGGTTAGGTTGGATTGGCCATGCTAAATTGACCAGGGGGGATTAGCAGGGTAAATATGTGGGGTTCCCGGGATAGGGCCTGGGAAGGATTCTGGTCGTTGCAGACTGGATGGGCCAAATGGCCTCCTTCTGCGCTCTAGGGGTTCTATGATTCAATGGTGTTGAGTACTTACCGACAGAGGGTAGGGATGCTTTGGATTTCCATGCCACCATGTGACTCCAATCGCTCCACGTGCTGTTATATCTCTCTGGATTGTCCTCGACGATCTTAACACGGATTTGCGCCTTGTAGACGCGGTCTGCTTTCAGGTTAGCCGCATCGATCTTCGTCCTCTGTTCATTTTGCACAACCTGAAACCTCTTGGCATCCTAGAACGTGAAAGAATGGTGGGTAACTCAACCTGAAGCTCCCAGCAAAGACTTCCTTTCTATTCTTCATTGGACAATGGCTGGGCCAGCATTTATTGCCCATCCCTAGTTGCCCTTGGAGGGCAGTTGAGAGTCACCCACATTGCTGTGGCTCTGGAGTCACATGTAGGCCAGACCGGGTAAGGGCGGTAGATTTCCTTCTCTAAAGGGCATTAGTGAACCAGATGGGTTTTTCCGACAATGGTTTCATGGTCATCAGGAGATTCTTAATTCCAGATTCTTTTTACTGAATTCAAATTCCACCAGCTGCCGTGGCGGGATTCGAACACCAGGTTCCCAGAACATGAGCTAAGTTTCTGGATTAATAGTCTAGCGATAATACCACTAGGCCATTGCCTCCTTGCTTGGCGAGATGACCTGTGGCACAGTGCTGAACCACGAGCTGTGTTCACCACTAAAGAACCGTAGAATTCTTACAGTGCTGAAGGAGGCCATTCAGCCCATCGGGCCTGCACAAACACCTCAGGCCCTATTCCCATAACCCCACATATTTATCCTGCTCCTCCACCTGCCACAAAGGGGCAATTTAGCATGGCTAACCCACCTAACCCGCACATCTTTGGATGGAAACCGGAGCAATGGGAAGAAACCCACTCTGACACGGGGAGAACGTGCAGACCCCGAGCAGACAGTGACCTGAGGCTTGGGGGGGAATTGAACCCGGGTCCCCGACGCTGTGAAGCAGCAGTGCTAACCACCGCGCCACCGTGCTGCCCATTTTGGTAGGATCTGAAAATGCTCTCCATCTTCCACCCAATTTCGTAGACTTTGTAAACATGGGACGGCACGACGGCACAGTGGGTTAGCACTGCTGCCTCGCACACCAGGGACCTGGGTTCGATTCCTGGCTCGGGTCACTGTCTGTGTGGAGTCTGCACATTCTCCCTGTGTCTGTGTGGGTTTCCGCTGGGCGCTCCGATTTCTTCCCACAGTTTAAAGATAGTTCGGTGGATTGGCCATGGTAAGTTGCCCTTTAGCGTCCAAAGGCAATTTAACATGGCTGATCCACCCTAAGCTGCACGTTTCTGGAAAATCCACCCGGTATACAAAAATGAATGAACTTACTCTCCAGTGTTCGTCCTCAGTCTTATATCTCATTTCGAATTTCAGTTTATCCTCAAAAACGTCATCACGCTCCACCAGCCAAACAAAATCTGTCCCGATTCTGGAATTATTGACGATTGTCAAGTTGTACGGTGGCATTAGCTTGACTACAAGACAGAAAAGATCGGACGCATCATTTTCTCAGCGGCTGAAGAGGCCTTTTGGTTGTATCACAGCTCGGTATGGGCTCCTGCTCTGCCCAAGACCACAAGGAACGCAAAGGGTCGTGAACGAAGCCCAGTCCATCATGCAAACGATCCACTGACCCCGTCTACACTCCCCGCTGCCTCAGGGAAAAGCAGCCAGCATAATTAAGGACCCCACGCACCCCGGACATTCTCTCTTCCACTTTCTTCCGTCGGGAAAAAGATACAAAACTCTGAGGTCACGTACCGACCGACTCAAGAACAGCTTCTTCCCTGCTGCCGTCAGACTTTTGAATGGACCCACCTCGCACTAAGTTGATCTTTCTCTACACCCTAGCTATGACTGTGACACTATATTCTGCACCCTCTCCCTTCCTTCTCCCCCTATATACTCTATGTACGGTATGCATAGAGCGCAAGAAGCCATTGGGAAGGAATTGGTTAAGCATTTGGAAAGGAGAGTTGTAAAAAGACAGGAGGAAGGAGATGGAAAATGGGCTTCCAGCAGAGATGTGATGGGTCAAATGGCCGTTCCAGGAGCGGGCATTGGTGGGGTTTATTGAAGTTGGGAGGTATGGGAGATGTATCCAAGGCAAAGATTGTTTTAGACGTCTGGTAGCTGAGACAGAAATTTATCCAGCCAAGGTTCACAGTTTTTGTTTCAGACTTGCTTAGGTTTTGTAGCTGTCATAAGAAATAAGAAAGAGGAGCAGGAGTAGGCCATCTAGCCCTTCGAGCCTAGTATGTTAAAACTGTCACGTTTATGACCATGTTCTAGACCAAAGAAGGCTGAATGGCCATGCAATGACAAAAGTGGGCAGTTGTCAGGAGTATGAGAGTGTGGGAGGTTTCCCTGGGAGTACGGGATTTTGGCTGTCCTCCCTGGGAGTGTGGGGGTTCTCCCTGGGATTGTGGGAACTCTCCCCCGGGAGTGTGGGGATTCTGTCCCTGGGCATGGGGGAGTGTGGAAGTTCTCCCCAAGAGCGTGAGAGTTTCCCCCATGAGTAGAGAATTGCTGGGAGTTTTCCCTGGGAACGTAGGAGTGTGGGAGTTCTATCCGGCAGTGGGGGAGAGTGGGAGTTTTTCCCTGGGAGTGTGGGAATTCTTTCCAGAAGTGTGAAATTGTGGGGGTTCTCCCCGAGAGTGTGGGAGTGTAAGAGTTCTACTCGGGAATGTGGGAGTGTGGGAATTCTCCCCGGGAATGTGGGAGTTGTCACAGGGATGTGGGAGTTCTCCCCGGGAGTGGGGAATTGTGGGAATTCTCCCCAAGAATGTGGGAGTTCTCCCAGGAAGTGTAGGTGTTCTCCCAGGAATGTGGGAGTGTGGGGGTTCTCCCAGGAATGTGGGCGTTATTCCCAGCGGTCAGAGAGTGTGGGAGTTCTTCCTGGGAGTGTGGGAGTTCTGCCCAGGACTGTGGGAGTTCTCTCCAGGAGTGGACGAATGTGGGAGTTCTCCCTGGGATCGTGGTGGCACAGTGGTTAGCACCACTGCCTCACAGCACCAGGGACCCAGGATCGATTGGGTCACCGTCTGTGCGGAGTTTGCACATTCTCCCCATGTCTGCGTGGGTTTCCTCCGGGTGTGCCGGTTTCCTCTTACAGTCCAAAGCTGTGCAGGTTGGGTGGATTGGCCATGCTAAATTGTCCCTTAGTGTCCAAAGACGTGCAAGTTAGGTGGCCGGTAAATATGTGGGGTTACAGTGATGGGGCGGGGAAGGGGGCCTGGTTAAGATACTCTGTCAGAGGGTTGGTGCAGAGGACACAATGGCTTCTTTAGCGCAGTTGGGGTTCTATGAGCTACACACAGGTACACAGCCAGGCTGGAAGGGAGGAAATGGTTCAAATAGAATGCTTAATTTCACCTACTGTGTTGGAATGGTTTAAATTCTTGAATCCATGCAACCTCCTGGAGAGGCCCAGGCCCTGGGCACGACAGAGAGATGTTAAAAGCCTGCACGGGAGCAAAGTAGGGGACCTCAAGGTGGCAAATTCTGTTTTGTCTCTTCGATGAGCTCGATTCCTGCTTTGGCCTGCAGGTCAGTGGGAAATCAGAGCTGCAAAACACAAAATGGGGTCAGAGGGTCAGAGCAAAGAGAAAACAAGACCGGGGCGGGGGGGGGGGTGGGGGGTGGAGAGGCCAGAGAAGCTGTACCTTCGGCAGAGAGGGTCAGGGGAAATTTAATCAGTGCGTTCAGGAAGGAGCTTCGTGTAATCCCTACAGCGCAGAAGGAGGCCATTCGACCCATCGAGCCTGCACAGACAACTATCCTACCCAGGCTCTATCCCCATAACGCCACACGTTAACCCTGCTAATCCCCCTGATGTTAAGGGCGAGTTAGCATGGCCAATCCACCTCACCTTAGCTTATGAAAATAGGTTGAATAGACTGGGTCTGTACTCATTAGAGTTTAGAAGGCTGAGCGGGGAGGGGGGGGATCTTATAGGGACTTACAAGATAATGAAGGGGATGGATAGGGTAGAGGTAGAGAGATTCTTCCCACTTAGGAAGGAAATCAGGACTAGGGGGCACAGCCTCAAAATAAGGGAGGGACAGTTTAGAACAGAGTTGAGGAGGAACTTCTTCACTCAAAGGGTGGTGAATCTCTGGAATACTCCGCCCATTGAAGTGGTGGAGGCTTCCTCGCTGAATATATTTAAGTCACGGGTAGATAGATTTCTGATAGACAAGGGAATTAAGGGTTACGGGGAGAAAGTGGGAAAGTGGAACTGATCCACTTCAGATCAGCCATGATCTTATTGAATGGTGGGGCAGGCTCGAGGGGCTAGATGGCCTACTCCTGCTCCTATTTCTTATGTACTTATGATTCATGCCTGGACGGGGACAAGGGGACGGGGGGGGCGGGGGGAGAGAGAGAGGAAGAGGGAGAGTGAGGGGTTCCAACTGAACTGTTGCTGAAAGGGCAGTTGGTTTACAGGCAAGCTTCTTCCAATCAACTTATTATTTCCTGTTTTTTTTAAACCATTGAGTTACCACAAAGCCACAAAATAGTCAGCTCACCCCATTGAAAAGATTTTGCGTTGAGCATTCTGTCTGCCTCCGAAATATTTAACCTTTCTGAATCTCCAGAGGAGTCGAAATATCTCATCACAAAATGCAAGAACAGCTCCGGTTTAGCAATACTCCCGATCCACAAATACCCCAATTTTAATATTCTCACTCTTGTTTCCAAATCCCAACCAGGCCTTACCTCTTTAGCTGTGTCATCTCTGTCAGCCCCACAACACCCTCAGATCACTGGGCTCCTCACATCCTGGCCTCGTGACCGTTCCCGGTTTTAACCGTTTTCTCGTTGTTGACTGGATTATTCTGGAATCGCCGAGACTGCGTGGTGTATCCAAGATGGCGGGCGGATCCACCGGAAGCCGTTTCTGCTGGAGATTGCAGTGGCGGGAGGCGAGCCTGTGGGAGGCGAGGGTGCTTGGGGAATTGGCAAGACTCTCACAAACTCGGTAAGGCCATTTGAACTTTCCTCACTTCCTTTTCCCTCTTCTCCATCTTCTCTCTTTTACCCTCACTGGTACTTCTAAAACTAGGCCTATCAGTCCACTATTCCCTGCCTTTAAAGTATTCAATACTTCTGATTTCTCTCGAGTCTTTAATCCCTTATAAAAACAAATGAGTGCGGAATTCCAACACACCCCTTTTTTTCTGTAGCAGGAATGTTGGAGTTGTGAATGTTTTAGGCAAGTCTTAACTTCTTGTGAAGGGTAGGTCAAAACTAGAGCTTGCCAGCTGTCAAGTTATTTAAATAGTCAGCCATTTAAAAATTGAGAAAGACTGCCTGCCTGTGTCTGTGAGAGTGGAAAAGTATCTATCACAGCAGCTTCAATAGCTGTTTGTTGATATAAGCCCAAGGGCTATCGATCAATATTTGATATGTGACTGCCTATCACAACCAAATATTATTGCAGTGGGGTTTGGGGGTTTAGGCTGTAAGTTTACATTTGATTGACAGAGGTTATTAAAAGATTAGCTGTCTTCAGTGTGGGGTCATGAACACAAATGCATGTTTTTGTGAACACGGATGCATTGGAACACGGATGCTGAGTTCCTCCCAAGAATTTTTGCTTTCCATTTCAGATCATCAGCATCCACAGCTTTTTATTTTAGCTTTTATGGCCAAATGGATGGCATGGTGGCACAGTGGTTGGCACTGCTGCCTCACAATGCCAGGGACCTGGGTTCGATTCCAGTCTCAGGTTATTGTCTGTTTAGGGTTTGCGCATTCTCCCTGTGTCTGTGTGGGTTTCCTCTGGGACTTCTGGTTTCCTCCCACACTCCAAAAATTAGGGGAATTGGCCATGTTAAATTGCCCCTTAGTATCCAAAGATGTGTGGGCTGGAAGGATTTGTGGGGTAAATACTGGGGCTATCAGGATGGGGGGGGTGGGCCTGGGAAAGATGCTCTGTCAGAGAGTCTGTTGATGGGCCAAATGGCCTCCTTCTGCACTGTAGGATTCCGTGACTTTATTCAAAGGGAAAACATTTCTCCTCAGTTCCCTTTCCAGATCTTTGGTTAGCCGACTTTTCTGTTCTCTATTTCCCTCCCTTAGGTGAGTGGGTGTGGCTGGCCAGGCCAGAATTTACCACCCAGCCCTGAGGAAGAGTTGCCTTCCTGAACCTTTGCAGCAGCTGTGGTGTAGGTACATCCACTGTGCTGTTAGGGGTCAGAGGTGAAGTTCTGCATGTTGGCTTTTGTTGAAAAATGTACAAAATGGAATCAATAACCACGCTCGAACAGAAGTAATTCCCTCATGTGTGAAAGAGAGGGAACTCCAGGAGTCTAAATGCACTAAGCAGATAAATCATCATCGTAGAACAGAATCATAGAATCCCTACAGTGCAAAAGGAGGCCATTTGGCCCATTGAGTCTGCACTGACTCTCAGACCCTAACCCCGTAACCTCACTTATTTGCTCCGCCAACCTACGCATTTTGGGGTATTTTAGCATGGTCAATCCACCTAACTTGGAGTGTGGGAGGAAACCAGAGCGCCTGGAGGAAACCCACGCAGACACGGGGAGAACATACAAACTTTGCACAGACACTCAATGCCAGGATTGAACCTGGTCCCTGGCGCTGTGAGGCAGTAGTGCTAACCAGTATTGGCCTATTTGTATATGCATGTATGGAACATGTGTGTGTGTGTGTGTGTGTACCAGTGTGTGTGCATGTATGTGTGTGTGTGCGCGTGTGTGTGCATGCATGTCTGTGCGTACGTGTGTGTATGCAAATGCGTGTATATGAGTGCCCCAATGTGTGTATTTGTGTGTGTGTGCTATGTCTGCGTATGTCTGTCTGTGTGTGTGTACGTGTGTCGTGTGTGTATGTGCAAATGTATGCATGTATGTATTTGAGTGTGTGAGTGTACATGCATCTGGGCAATAATTAATGCCAATATTTGACAGTTTGCAAGCTTATTGGGTTCCAGCTGGAAGTTATACTGTTATGAAAATTAACAATACTCTTTCTCTCGAATCATTGCTCTGTAAGTTACATCAACTCAGGACAATCAACAAGCGATCCGCTTAATAACAGACAGAGTGCGTTCTCCTCTGAGGATCAACCCACACCCCTGAAAGATTGCGACTGGATTGCAGACATTAGAACAAAGTGAAATACAGAGAGAGAGAGAAGGAATAAATGTGTAGTCACCTTCTAATATCTGGCAGCTGGTTCCAAAAGCGCTGACTCCTCTGAGGCGATGAGATAGAGTAGATCTGATATGAGTCACTAGGTACTGGAGTTTGACATGACGAGAGCTGATCTAACGGTCCGATATGATGTCAGGTGCACACACACACACACACACACACACACACACACAGGATCTCATTGCGCGGTGTGTCTGAGGTCGCTAGTTTTGTGGCTTCTTGTTTTCTCACACTGATACATAGCTGGGGGCGGTTGGTCAAAGAGGAGATGGAAATAAAGGTAGATAAGAGTACCTGTGTCTCAGCAGCGGAGAGGTTCACTTCACCCTTTTTCGGGGAAAGGGGCAGCAGACACATCCTCCCATCTTGTCCTGAAGCTGGGTGGACCCCAGAACCGTCGGCAAACGCTGGTTCGGAACTCATCAACAGGAATGGAGAGCGAGCAAGTTTCCCCTCACCGCGGCTGCCCCTGATTGCAACTTTCGCCATAAGCGTTGGCCTAATTGACAAGGCCCACAGTTAAATACTGGCCCAGTTGGCAAGACCCATAGGTAATTGAAGGCCTAGCTGACAAGGCCCATAGGTAAATGTAGGCCTGGTTGGCGAGGCCCATAGGTAAATGAAGGCCTGGTTGTCAAGGCCCATAGATAAATGGAGGCCTAATTGGTCAAAGCCCACAAGTAGATGAAGGCCTAGCTGTCCAACAAAGCTGGGATCCTGCAGTCCTTGTCTCTCTGGTGAAGGCAGTGGAAGAGATTCTTTATTCTGATCTTTCTCATTGGCTCCGCCCCACCCCCCACCCCCCACCCCACACAGCATCCTGGTGCCAGTTGAAGTGTTAGATTCAGGATGAATCATGAATGATATACTGAGCTTGTAGGCAAATCTAATTTCCTAACCTGCCAATCTGAAAGAGGCTTCAATCGGTGTGCACTTTCCGAATGGTTAACCAGAAGTCCCAGTACACCGCTCGAATCGCTCGACACTCCCACCCTGGCGAATGCCACCAAGACTTGCATTTAGATAGCATCCTCAGAGACCAGGAGCACCCGCAAAGTGCCTCGCAGCCATGGCAAGTGGAGAGCTCCCCCCCCAGATGGAGGGGCCAAGGCTGCCATGAGCTTAGGAGTCGAATGTCCTTGACAAAACTGAGCGTCAGCGCGATGGGAACATTAGGAGCAGAAGGAGGCCATTCAGCCCTTCGAGCCCGCTGCGCCAGTCAACCCAGATCAAACCTGAATAAGTGGCTTAGTGTGCTGCCTGACAGGCTGGGTGGCTGCAGGGTGGTGGGGGGGTTGGGGGAGGGATGGGGGGGTTTGGGGGGGTGGAAGCAGATTCTGAAGTGGGCAATTTCGCAGGGGGATGTGTCCAGGGAAAGAGCAAGGAAATGAGATCATTCTATCAAAAGCTAGTGCCCACACAATGGGCCGAATGGCTTCCTTTTGTGATTCTATAAACCGGGAGTGAGGTCCCTCCTGACCTCTGTTGTCTGAGAGCAAAATAGCAGAATAAAGGTCAGCGCTTTCTGAGAGCAAAATGGCAGTGTCAACAATAACAATGATTAATACAGGAGGATTTCACCCTTTGACATTCAATGGCGTTACCATCACTGAAGTCCCCACTCTGAACATTGTTGGGGTTACCATTGACGAGAAACTCAACTGGACCCACCACATAAACACTATGGCTACAAGAGCAGGTCAGAGGCTAGGAATACTGCGGAGAGTAACTCACCTCCTGACTCCCCAAAGCCTGTCCACCATCCACAAGGCACAAGTCAGGAGTGTGATGGAAGACTCTCCACTTGCCTGGATGGGGGCAGCTCCAACAGCACTCAAGAAGCTCAACACCATCCAGGACGAAGCAGCTCCGCTTGATTGGCACCCCATCCACAAACATTCACTCCCTCCACCACCAACACTCAGTAGCAGCCGTGTGTACCATCTACAAAATGCACTGCAGCAATTCACCAAAGACCCTTAGACAGCATGACCAGTTCCATCTAGAAGGAGAAGGTCAGCAGACACATGGGAACACCACCCCCTGCAAGTTCCCCTCCAAGCCACTCACCATCCTGGAAATATATCGGCTTTTCCTTCGCAGTCGCAGGGTCAAAATCCTGGAATTCCCTCCCTAACGGCATTGTGGGTCAACCCACAGCACGTGGACTGCAGCGATTCAAGAAGGCAGCTCACCCACCACCTTCCCAAGGGGCAACTAGGGATGGGCAATAAATGCTGGTCCAGCCAGCGACGCCCATGTCCCACGAATGAATAAAAAAAAATTTACCCGTGTTTAAACAAATTATATTTCATAGTGAGTTTTGCTGTATTAGCTGGAGCAAACTTGGTTATACTGATGACCGAGGCAGTATTTGAGAGAGAGGGCTGGTTGGTGACTGCGCCATTAACCGAAGGTGGCATCAGAGAAGGTGAAAATAGATTTGAAAGTGGGCACCAAGTGTGGCTCAAAGTCTAAACTTTGAGGAAGAGATAGGTAGTCCAGATAAGAATGCAGGTTTTGATTAGATTTGATTTATTACTGTCACATGTATTAACATACAGTGAAAAGTATTGTTTCTTGTGCACTATACAGACAGAGTATACCATTCATAGAGAAGGAAAGAACATCAGAAATAGGAGCAGGAGTAGGCCATCTAGCCCTTCGAGCCTGCCCCGCCACTCAATAAGATCATGGCTGATCTGAAGTGGATCAATTCCACTTTCCCGCTTTCTCCCCATAACCCTTAATTCCCCTGTCTATCAGAAACCTATCTACCCGTGACTTAAATATATTCAGCGAGGTAGCCTCCACCACTTCAACGGGCAGAGAATTCCAGAGTTCACCACCCTTTGAGTGAAGAAGTTCCATCTCAACTCTGTTCTAAACTGCTCCCCCCCTCGCTTATTTTGAGATTGTGCCTTCTAGTTCTGGTTTCCTTTCTAAGTGGAAAGAATCTCTCTACCACTACCCTATCTAGCCCCTTCATTATCTTATACATCTCTATAAGATCCCCCCTCAGCCTTCTAAACTCCAAAGAGTACAGGCCCAGTCTATTCAATCTCTCCTCATTAGCTAACCCCCTCATCTCCGGTATCAGCTTGGTGAACATTCTTTGCACTCCCTCCAAGGCCAATATATCCTTTTGCAAATAAGGGGACCAAAACTGCACACAGTACTCCAGTTGCAGCCTCACAGTGCCCTGTACAGTTGCAGCAAGACCTCCCTGCTTTTATATTCTATCCCCCTCGCGATAAAGTCCATTTGCCTTCTTGATCACCTGCTGCACCTGCAGACTGAGTTTTTGCGACTTGTGCACAAGGACCCCCAGGTCCCTCTGCACCGTAGCATGCTGCAACTTTTCACCCTTTAAATAATCCCTCCTACTATTATTTCTACCAAAGTGGATAACCTCACATTTGCTAACGTTATACTCCATCTGCCAGGTCCTCACCCACGCACTCAGCCTATCCAGATCTCTGGAAACGAGAGAGTGCAGAAGGTAGTGTTCCAGTCATAGCTGGGGTGTAGACAAAGATCAACTGAGTGCGAGATAGATCCATTCAAAAGTCTGATGGCAGCAGGGAAGGAGCCGTTTTTGAGCCAGTTGGTACGTGACCTCAGACTTTTGTATCTTTTTCCCAAAGGAAGAAGGTGGAAGAGAGAATGTCCGCGGTGCATGGGGCCCTTAATTATGCTGGCTGCTTTGCCGAGGCAGCGGGGAGCGTTGACCGAGTTAATGGATGGGAGGCTGGTTTGCGCGATGGATTGGGCTACATTCATAACCTTTTGTAGTTCCTTGCGGTCTTGGGCAGAGCAGGAGCCCACACCAAGCTGTGATACAACCAGAAAGAATGCTTTCTACGGGGCACCTGTAAAAGTTGAGTTTATAAGGTTGGTTAGAATTCCGTTACAAGCAGAGTTTGGGAAAGGAAGAGACAGGCGAAGAAGAAATTCCGAAAATGAATTGGAAAGAAATAGGTTGGAGGGGGACGGGGTGTCAGAACGTATAAACCGGACTCATTTCATGAAAAGGAAGTAAGAGAGAGATTTGATGATGAGGCAACTTAAACTCTGGTTTTGATTCAGCGAGGAACATTCACTGAGGGACGAAATTCTGTTAAGGACGGAACTGGAATGTACTTCTACCCTTTGAGAAAATGGATAAGGCATTACAATAGCCATTGCGTAGAGTGCTTATTGAGAAGAGCGTTATGAGAGTACGCATCACTTTCAGATTTACAGATAAATGATCACGATACTGAGCTGTGCTTCTCACGAATGAGCTAGTTCCAGACATTTTTTCAGTGAATTCTGTCTAGTCAACCCTTGTGGGTTTCCTCTGGGTGCTCCTGTATCCTCTCATGCTCGAAAGGTACACGGGTTAGGTGAATTGGCCATGCTAAATTAGCCCCTTTGTGTCAGGGGACTGGCAAGGGGTAAATACATGGGGTTACGGGGACAGGACCTGGGTGGGATTGTTGCCAGCACGGACTCGATAGGCCGAATGGCCTCCTTCTGCACTATAGGGATTCCATAAAATCTAAAGAGGAGGCAGAATCAGAGCTTTGTGGAGTGCGCGGAAGAAAGAGAAATGGTATTTCATAGAAGAGTCATAGAAATCCTATGGTGCAGAAGGAGGCTATTCAGCCCATTGATCCTGACAATCCTACCCTATCCCCATAATTCCACATATTTACCCAATTTAGCAATTTAGCATGGCCAATCCACCTAACCAGCTGTCTTGTGGACTGTGAGAGGAAACCCACGCCGACATGGGGAGAATGTGCAGACTCCGCACAGACAGTGAACTGAGGCTGGAACTGAACCCAGGTTCTTGGCGCAGTGAGGCAGCAGTTCTAACCACTGTGCCACCGTGCTGCTGTGACAGATGTCGTAAGCCTTTGAATCCTGAATCGGAGGGAAGACAATGACCGACTGGTATTGCCATGAATGGGGTGGCACGGTCGCACAGTGGGTTAGCACAGCTGCTTCACAGCTCCAGGGTCCTGGATTCGATTCCCGGCTCGGGTCACTGTCTGTGTGGAGTTTGCACATTCTCCTTGTGTCTGTGTGGGTTTCCTCCCACAGTCCGAAAGACGTGCTGTTTAGGATGCATTGGCCGTGCTAAATTTCCCCTGGGTGTACCCGAAGAGGTGCCGGAGTGTGGCGAATAGGGGATTTTCACATTAACTTCATTGCAGTGTTAAGCTCAGCCTACTTGTGACACTAATAAATAAAGTTAAAACTTTAACTTAAAACTCGTGGGTAGTGGTGTCCCGAGGTATCTGCTGCCCTGGTTCTTCTAGATGGAAGTGGTTGTGGGTTTGGAAGGTGCTGTCTAAGGAGTCTTTGTCAATTCCCAGGAATGTATCTTGTAGATGGTACACACGGCTGCTACTGAGCGCCGGTGGTGGAGGGAGTGGATGTTTGTGGATTGGGTTCCGATCAAGCGGGGTTGCTTTGTCCTGGATGGTGTGGAGCTTCTTGAGTGTTGTTGGAGCTGCCCCCATCCAGGCAAGTGGGGAGTATTCCATCACACTCCTGACTTGTGTCTTGTAGATGGGGGACAGGCTCTGGGGAGTCAGGAGCTGAGTTATTCACCAGAGTATTTCCTAGCCTCTAACCTGCTCTTGTAGCCACAGTGTTTATGTGGCTGGGTTCAGTTTCTGGTCAATGATAATCCCACGGATGTTGACAGTGGGCAGATTTCAGCGCTGGTAATCATAGCATCGCTAAAAGGAGGCCATTTGGCCCATCGAGTCCATACCGGCCACAATCCCACCCAGGCCCTCTTCCCCTAACCCCACATACCTACCCTGCTAATCCCCCTGACACTAAGGGGCAATTTAGCATGGCCAATCCACCTAACCTGCACATCTTTGGATTGTGGGAGGAAACCGGAGGAAACCCACGCAGGCACGGGGAGAATGTGCAAACTGCGCACTGACAGTGGCCCAAGACCAGATTTGAAGCCTGGTCTGTGCTACGAGGCAGCAGTGCCAACCACTGTGCCATCTTGCTGCCCTAATGTCATTGAATATGAAGGGGAAATGGTTAGATATTCTGTTGTTGGAGATAGTCATTGCCTGATAATTGTGTGGCGTGACTGTTACTTGCCTCTTGTCAGCCCGAGCCTGGATTTAAAACAAAAATCCATCCATGGGACACGGGCGTTGCTGGCTGGCCAACATTTATTGCCCATCCCTAGTTGCCCTTCAACTAATCGGCTTGCTGGGCCATTTCGTAGGGTGGCTGAGAGTCAACCACATTGCTGTGGCTCTGAAGTCACAAGTAGGCCAGACCGGGTAAGGACGGCAGATTTCCTTCCCTAAAGGAACATTAGTGAACCAGATGGGTCTTTCCAACAATGGACTGGTGGTGTTGAGATGGCGGCGAAGGCTCGCTGGGCTGAAGGGCCTGTTTCCCGGGCTGTTTTTGTTCTTTGTTTCATAGAACATAGAAAAACTACAGCACAAACAGGCCCTTTGGCCCACAAGTTGCACCGATGATACCCATACCTACTAGGCTTACCTATAATCCACAATTCTATTAAGTCCCATGGTCATCAGTAGATTCTTAATTCCAAATTTTTAAAATTGAATTCAAATTCTACCTTCTGTCATAACTGATGGTGGGGTGTCCAATTCAGGGCTTGGTCTGGGTGTTTAAAGTAGTTACACTGATGTTAGAAGTTCTTTTACTCCTTCAAATTCGTTAAGACTACAATGAGGCAGCACGGTGGCACAGTGGTTAGCACTGCTTCTTCACAGCACCAGGGACCCGGGTTCAATTCCCAGCTTGAGTCATTGTCTAGGTGGAGTTTGCACATTCTCCCCGTATCTGCGTGGGTTTCCTCCGGGTGCTCCAGTTTCCTCCCATAGCCTGAAAGATGTGTGGGTTTGGTGGATTGGCCATGCTAAATTGTCCCTTAGTGTCCAAAGATGTGTCGGTTAGGTGGATTGGCCATGCTAAATTTTCCCTTCGTGTCCAAAGGTGTGCAGGTTAGGTGGATTGGCCATGCTAAATTGTCCCTTATTGTCCAAAACTGTGCAGGTTAGGTGGATTGGCCATGCTAAATTGTCCCTTAGTGTCCAAAGATGTGCAGGTTAGGTGGAATGGCCATGCTAAATTGTCCCTTAGTGTCCAAAGAAATGCAGGTTAGGTGGAATGGCCATGCTAAATTGTCCCTTAGTGTCCAAAGAAATGCAGGTTAGGTGGAATGGCCATGCTAAATTGTCCCTTAGTGTCCAAAGAAATGCAGGTTAGGTGGATTGGCCATGTTATATTACTCCTTAGCATTAAGGGGGACTAGCTAGGATAAATACATAGAATTACAGAGATAGGGCCTGGATAGGATTGTTGTTGATGCAGGCTCGATGGGCTGAATGGCCTCCTTCTGCACTGTAGCGATTCTAGGATTCTATGATGTTAGTGGTTTAAAATTGCTTTGTCATGTGGTTCCCAGTCCAGCACAATCGTCCAGGGTAAGTTTGCCTTCTAGACAATTGCCGGTACCCATTTCCCAGGGAATTCTCGTGAGGGATTCCCCGCGTGTCTCACTCCAGTCCCTGTAGCTTCACACCACCCTGAGACTTTTCAATTGTTTCTGCTGTGAGACACCAGTACACAATTCCCTGTTCTGAAACAGTAACTGCAGCAGGCATGACCTCATCGAATTTCTCCACAAAACACAACCAGCGAAGCACTTCACCGATCCCTTATCGAGCAGGAGAAGGAGGGAAAGGGACAGGTGATGTACCGAGCACAGGCTGATCGGAGCCGTGTGCTCTTTCCTTTGGGATTGCTGTGCCCGGCTTTGCAAAGTGACCATCCTGAGGAACAAGACTGACTGTGAACCAGGATCTTACAAAAAAAAACTGTATTTTGTTTCATCTTTCATGAGCTTTTAAGAAGTCACATAAGCCTATCCTCTTATTCTATTGTGTGTGTGTGTGCATGTCTGTGTGTGTGTGTGCATGTCTGTGTGTGTGTGTGCGCATGTCTGTGTGCCTCTGTGTGTGTGTGTGTGCACATGACTGTGTGGGTGCACCTGTGTGTGTATGTGCATGCATGTGTACGTCTGCATGCATGTCTCTGTATGCATTTGTGTGTGATGTGTGCATGTGCATGTACGTGTGTGTATGCACACATGTGTGCATGCATGTGTGTACATGTACACATGCATGCACGTGTGTCCGTGTGTACACGTGTGTGTGTGCACGCATGTGTGTTTATATATGTGTGTCCAAACATTCCCAAACAAATATACTGTCACGTATTGCTTCATATGTCAGAAAGATGAATGAAATGTTGAGTAGCTCAGGGCAGGATTTTGTCTTTCCCCCGCCCTCATTCCGAGGATTGGCCGCAATATGAACAATCTTTCTCCTCTGATTTTTGACCCAGAGAGAGGCTGGTGTACGTGGTGACGTTATCCATCCATCCATCCCGTCCCGGTGCCCCTCTGTACACGCTTTCCTCGCATTCCTTCTTTGTTCCAAACCCTCCCCTCCTGTTCACATCACCAGAGGGAATTCTCCCATTCCCGCCTTCCACTGGAATTGTAGTGAGTGATGGGGGGAGGGGGGCATGGACCAGGCAAAAGTCTATTGATCTCGGTGGGAGGGGGTATTTTACAGTTTTGGGGTGAGCGCAGCCGGGATATTCTGCCCCGTGTCTCCAAACTATGTGTAAGCTATGTGGGGCGGCACGGTAACACAGTGGTTAGCACTGCTGCTTCACAGCTCCAGGGACCCGGGTTCGATTCCCGGCTCGGGTCACTGTCTGTGTGGAGTTTGCACATTCTCCTCGTGTCTGCGTGGGTTTCCTCCGGGTGCTCCGGTTTCCTCCCACAATCCAAAGATGTGCAGGTTAGGTTGAGTGGCCGTGCTAAAATTGCCGCTTAGTGTTCTGAGATGTATAGGTTAGAGAGATTAGTGGGTAAATATGTAGGGAAATGGGGGTAGGGCCAGGATGGGATTGTGGTCAGTGCAGACTTGATGGGCCAAAGGGCCTCTTTGTGCACTGTAGGGTTTCTATGATTTGATGAAGCTTCCTCAATAACACTGCCTCAAACCTCCCAACACCAGCTCCCTCCAGCAGCAACTCATTGTGGAAGACTGGAGGATATTGCCCAACAAGGGGGATACACACGGTGGGTCGTGCGAGGGCTGCTCTTGGATGTTGCTTTGAGAGTTTGCCTCGTGCTTCATGTCGTTAGTGTACGCTTAAACTGGACCATCTGACAGGCAACATGACAGCTCAGTGACTATCACTGTTTGCTGTGCAGATACATGGATTTGGGCCGGTGTCTGTGGGAGTTTGCACATTCTCCCCGTGCTTGCGTGGGTTTTCTCCGGGTGCTCCGGTTTCCTCCCACACCCCAAAAAACGTGCTCTAAGGCTGATTGGTGTAACAAATTGTCCCTAAATTAGGCATCCCTCAATCTGGTTATAATTCATTTCTTGTGGAGTCCAGTTGGCGTAGACACAGGTCATAGGGAGAAGAGGGGACTCACAATGTTAAAATGGCGGCACAGGCTCGTTGGGCCGAATGGCCTGTTTCCCGTGCTGTGTTGTTCTTTGTTCTTTGATATTCTTGCCTGAGTTTTGGATCTTTGGGTTAATTCAATGAAGCTTAAAATCTGGCTTCCCATGGGTGGCACAGTGGCACCGCTGCCTCACTGCGCCAGCGATCAACCCCCAGCTTGGGTCACCGTCTGCGTGGAGTTTGCACATTCTCCCCGTGTCTGCTTGGGTTTCCTCCGGGTGCTCCGGTTTCTTCCCGCATTCCGAAAGGCGTGCTGGTTAGGTGTTAAAATTCTCCCTCAGTGTACCCGGAACTGTTGTGGGTGGGGAGGGGGGGGATGGCGGGGTGGTGGTTTTCACAGTAACTTCATTGCAGTGTTAATGTCAGCATGACAATAATAATAAATACACTTTTAAATGATTCCTGAATCAGTTTTGGAGAAAAATATGCTCACAGGATAGGGTGAAGGAGGGGAGGGGTAGCCTAGTGTGGAGCACTTATGTGTGATTCTGTGCCATGCATTCTGTGTAAGGTTTTTCTCTATTTTTCATGAGATGTGGGCGTCACTGGCTGGATCAACATTTTTTGCCCTTCCTTGAGGGCATTTAAGAGTCAACCACATTGCTGTGGCTCTGGAGTCACATGTAGGCCAGACCGGGTAAGGATGGCAGATTTCCTTCCCTAAAGGACATTAGCGAACAAAGAACAACACAGCACAGGAAACAGGCCCTTCGGCCCAACACGCCCACGCCGCCATCTTAACATTCAGTGAGTGCCCTCTTCTACCTATGACCTTTGTCTACGCCTACTGGACTCCACAATAAAGGTGTGCAAATTTAGAGAATTTTAACCAGATTGAGGGACACCTAATTTAGGGACAATTTGTTACACCAATCAGCCTAAGAGCACGTTTTTTGAGGTGTGGGAGGAAACTGGAGCACCTGGAGAAAACCCACGCAAGCACGGGGAGAATGTGCAAACTCCCACAGACACCGGCCCCAATCCATGTATCTGCCCAGCAAACAGTGATAGTCACTGAGCTGTCGCGTTGCCCGTCAGATGGCCCAGTTTAAGCGTACACTAACAACGTGAAGCACGAGGCAACTCTCGAAGCAACATCCAAGAGCAGGCCTCGTACGGCCCACCGCGTGTACGCCCCTTGTTGGACAACAAGGCAGATCGAATCTCCTGTGGATGTAAAAAATAGTTTGCTTCAATTGTGTATTTCCCCCTTATATTCCAGAACCAAGACCATAACGTGCGCTGTACAGTACAGTGCATCCATTAGCACCAGCCTGCTCTTCCAGAGTTATCCACCCTTTAAAACTTTTAGACATGGCCTAAGCATTTAACACTTCATAATATTCCACGATGCCAAGCATCAGATCAGTAGACATTCTAGTGAGAAGCTTCGGACAGGATTTTCCGACAATGGTTTCATGCAGCTTCTTAATTCCAGATTTTTCAAAAAATTCAAATTCTACCGTCTGCCGTGTCAGGATTCGAACCCGGGTCCCCAGATTATCAGCTGAGTTTCAGGATTGATAATCCAACGATAACACCACCAGCCTCCTGCACGGGCATCGCTGGCTGGCCAGCATTTATTGCCCATCCCTAATTTCCCTTGAACTGAGTGGCTGGTGACAGGGGACGGCTGAGAGTCAACCATATAGCTCTGGAGTCACAGGTAGGCCAGACCAGGTAAGGACGGCAGATTTCCTTCCCTGAAGGAACATTGGTGAACCAGGTAGGTTTTTGTGACAATAGTTTCATGGTTATTAGTAGATACTTAATGCCAGATTTTTTTTATTGAATTCAAATTTCACCATCTGCCACGTGGGGATTCGAACTCCAGGTCCTCAGAGCATTACCTGGATCTCCGGATTACAAGCCCAGTGACAATGCCACCACTGCCTTCCCTCTATGTAATACTTCCGCATATACCTGAGTCCAACATTTCAAGAACCTTACTGTTTGTGATGGATGGATGGAGTCGCTGTCCTATTAATAAAATGCTACCCTGACGAGGATGCACGTAAACCACAACATCACATGACCCTGTCAATCACTCCAAAGCGAAATCCTAGGGGAACTGAAGTAAACAAAAATCCATCAGTTCGACTTAACACAACCACTTGCAAGGTTGAACTGAGTAATTTACTGCTCTCCCAGCATCTGAGCTGCATTCCTGCCAGACAAACTGACTGGCTGCAGAGAAAAACTGAACCTGAAAACATTCTCCTGAAACACAACACACTATATGTTTATCGTTTGCGGGCTTTAATCACACAATACACAACTATGTTAATCGTATGCTAATGTGCCATCTGACACCAGCAATCGGCCCAGTGGCAAGCATTGCTGTCGCGCGGCGCCATGGATCAGGGTTCAATTCTGCCCTCAGGTGACTTTCTGTGTGGAGCTTGCACACTCTCCTCGTGTCTGCATGGATTTCCGCTGGGTGCTTTGGTTTCCTCCCACGGTCCAAAGAAGCTTCTGATAGGTTGATTGGCCATGCTAAATTGCCCCTGAATATCTAACGATGTGTAGGTTAGGTGGACTGGCCATGATAAATGGCCTCTTATTCTCCCAAGATGTGTACGTTAGGTGGATTGGCCATGCTAAATTGCCCCCTAGTATCCAAAGACGTGTAGGTTAGGTGGATTGGCCATGTAAAATTGACACTTAATGTAAAAAGATGTGCAAATTAGGTTGATGGGCCATGCTAAATTGCCCCATTTGTGTAAAAAGGTGTGCAGGCTAAGTTGATTCCATGCTAAGTTGCTCCATTAGTGTAAAAAGATACGTAAATTAGGGGGATCAGCCGAGGTAAATGCCTGGGTTACGGGGATAGGATAGCGCGATAAGCCTGGGTAAGATGCTCCTTTGAAGAGTCAGTGCAGACTCAATGGGCCAAATGGCCTGTTGATATTCTATGGTTGAGGTCACGGTTGATCGTCTGACGCCTTCCTGCACCTTATTCCCACCTTGTACGGCCTTGGGGTGAGAGTTCCTCTGTATTCAGCTTGCAGGTTTGGAGACGAGGTTTTGTCAGGCCAGTAAAACTCAAAATTCTGAAGGAGAGATGTGAAAAACAGAAAGAGCTCCATCTTGGCCAGTTTTTCTCCTGGGCACGCTCGCAGACCTAGGGAATTCAACATGAATGAGTCGAGATGAAAAATAAGTCTCGCTCGAATCAGTCCGGGATGGTTTACGTTTACTGTAAATGGGAGAAACCGGGGGAACATTAACGTGCAGAGGGATCTGGGCGTCAGGTCCACAGTTCCCTAAAAGTGGCAACGCAAGTGACCAAGGTGATTCAGAAAGCATATGGCATGCTTACCTCCATCAGCCGGGGCACTGAGTACAAGAGTTGGGAAATCACGTTGCAGCTATATAAAACCTTGCATTTGGAGCATTGCATGTAGTTCTGGTCACCACACTACCAGAAGGACGTGGAAGCTTTGGAGAGAGCGCAAAGAAGGGTTCACCGGGATGTTGCCTGGTCTCGAGGGTACAAGGAGAGGTTGAATAAACCAGGATTGTTTTGACTGGAAAGACAAGGAGACCTGATCGAGGTCGACTAAATGATCAGAGGCAGGGTGGATAGTCAGAGGCTTTTCCCCCAGGGCAGAAGTGTCAATTACAAGGTGCTGAAAGTGAACGGCGGAAAGTTTAAAGGAGACGGGGGAAATTTAAGGGGGAAATTTTTCACGCAGGGAGTGCCTGGAATGTGCTGCCAGAGGAGGTGGTGGAATCAGACACATTAGCAACATTTAAGAGGCACCTGGTTGGGTACAAGAATAGGGAGGGAATAGAGGGATACGGACTGAGTAAGGGCAGAAGGTTTTGTTTTAGCCTAGCTAGGGCATCATGGTCGACACAGGTTTGGTGGGCCGAAGGGCCTGTTCCTGTGCTGTACGTTTCTTTATTCTGTATTATCAATAAAACACTATGCAGTGTACATGTTCACTGTCACAGCATAGGGCAGCACGGTGGTGAGCACTGCTGCCTCAGAGCCCCGGGGACCCAGGTTCAATTCCATGCCTGGGTCACTCTGGAGTTTGCACATCCTCCCCGTGTCTGCGTGGGTTTCCTCCGGGTGCTCCGGTTTCCTTCCACACTCCGAAAGACACGCTGGTTCGGTGCTAAATTCTCCCTCAGTGTTACCTGAACAGGTGCCGGAGTGTGGTGACTAGGGGATTTTCACAGTAACTCCATTGCAGCATTAATGCAAGATTGATTGTGACACTAATAAATGCAAAAAAAACTTTACTTCCACCTTTTGTAGCTACTCCCACCTCTCGCCCAGTCTCAGATCAACTACAATGAAAACCTTACTCGTGCCTTTTTTACCACATGGCTATCTCGATTTAAAAATTGTTACGTTATTTTTTATTGGTAGAGGGATTGAGTTTCGGAGCCGTGAGATCATGTTGCAGCTGTACAAAACTCTGGTGTGGCCACACTTGGAGTATTACGTACAGTTTTGGTTGCCGCATTATAAGAAAGATGTGGAGGCATTGGAAAGGGTGCAGAGGAGGTTTACCACGATGTTGCCTGGTATGGTGGGAAGGTCTTACGAGGAAAGGCTGAGGGACTTGAGGTTATTTTGGTTAGAGAGAAGAAGGTTAAGAGGTGACCTAATTGAGGCATACAAGATGATCAGAGGATTAGATAGGGTGGACAGTGAGAGCCTTTTTCCTCAGATGGTGATGGCTAACACAAGGGGACATAGCTTTAAATTGAGGGGTGATAAATATAGGACGGATGTCAGAGGTAGGTTCTTTACTCAGAGGGTAGTAAGGGTGTGGAATGCCCTGCCTGCAGCAGTTGTGGACTTGCCAACTTTAAGGGCGTTCAAATGGTCAGTGGATTGGCGAACGCATAATATTGGAATAGTTTAGGTTAGAGGGTCATTAGATTGGTTCCACTGGTCGGCGCAACATCGAGGGCCGAAGGGCCTGTACTGCGCTGTAATGTTCTATGTTCTCGCACAGGAAACGAACGCCAGTCTCTGACCAAAAAGAAACCTAAAGGTTTACAGATAGCAGAGGGAATCGACGAGGAGGTGACTAGGTGTGTAGATGGGGGTGGTGCAGTTGATGTAGTCTACAAGGACTTCAGTAAGGCTTTTGACAAAGTCCCGTATGAGACCAAGAAGGCAAGAGCCTCTGGGATCATAGAATTTATAGAGCAGAGAGAGGCCATTTGGCCCATTGAGAGGGGGGAGATACAAAAGGGTCCAGAGGGGCGATTTTTTCACCCAGAGGGCGGTGAGTGTCTGGAACAAGCTGCCAGAGGTACTGGTAGAAGCGGGTACAATTTTGTCTTTTAAAACACATTTAGATAGTTACATGGCAGCACGGTAGCGCAGTGGTTAGCGCTGCTGCTTCACAGCTCCAGGGACCTGGGTTCGATTCCCAGCTCGGAGTCTGTTGGAGTTTGCATGTCCTCCTCGTGTCTGCGTGGGTTTCCTCCGGGTGTTCCGGTTTCTTCCCACAGTCCAAAGATGTGCGGGTTAGGCTGATTGGCCGTGCTAAAAATTGCCCCTTAGTGTCCTGAGGTGCTTGAGATTAGAGGGATTAGTCTGTAAAATATGTAGGGATATGGGGGCAGGGCATAGGTGGGATTGTGGTTGGTGCAGACTTGATGGGCCGAAGGGCCTCTCTGCACTGTAGGGATTCTATGGTTCTATTGTATGGGTATAGAGGGATATGGTCCAAACGCGGGCAATTGGAATTAGCTTAGGGGTTTGTAAAAAAAAAGGTGGCACTGCTGAGTTGGGTCTCAGGGCCTGTTTCCATGCTGTAAACCCCGATGACTCTATGACTCTATGAGTCTGCACCAACCAGCGTGGTCGCTACCGTGCTGCCATGTAACTATCTAAATGCGTTTTAAGAGACAAAATTGTACCCATGTCTACCAGTACCTCTGGCAGCTTGTTCCAGACACTCACCGCCCTCTGGGTGAAAAAAATTGCCTCTCTGGACCCTTTTGTATCTCCCCCCTCTCAATGGGCCCCATCCCATATACTTACCCTCACCAGCCCCCTTAACACAAAGGGACAACTTAGCATGGCCAATCCACCCAACCCGCTCATCTTTGGACTGTGGGAGGAAACCGGAGCACCCGGAGGAAACCCAAGCAGACACGGGGAGAATGTGCAAACTCCGCACAGACGGTGACCCGAGGTGGGAATCGAATCCAGGTCCCTGGTGCTGTGAGGCAGTGGTGCCAACCACTTGTGTCACCGTGCCCGCCCTAAATGCAGGTCAACGTGGGCAATTGGATCCAAAATAGTCTTAGCAGGAGGGTGAGGGTGAACGGTTGTTTTTGGCACCGGAAGCCTAAACCCTGTGATGTTGGGATCGGTGCTGGGAGCCTTGTTATTTATAACGTTCACTAATGATCTAGGTGTGGCTGTGAGGGGTAGAATCAGTAAGTTTGGAGATGATACGGAAATCGTGAGGAGGAAAGCTTTGGATTACAGGGTGACGTAGATGGGCTGCGCAGATTGGCAGAACAGCGGCAAATGGCATTGAACCCTGAAAAGGATGAGGTGATGCATTTTGGGAGGGCTGACAAGACAGGGGAAATCTCATGGAAACTTACAGATTAATAAAAGGGCCTAGGTAGAGTGGACGTGGGGAAGCTGTTTCCATTAGTGAGAGAGACTGAGGATCCAAGGGGCACAGCCTCAGAGGCTACAGAGAGAAGGCAGATAGGAAGGAGCTCTCCCCTTAATAAAGGGGTCAAAAGTTGAGATTTAGGGTAAGGGGCAGGGGATTTGGGGAAAAGCTCTTTGGAACTCGCTGCCTGAGAGGGTGGGAGAGGCGGGAATCCCTCACAACATTTAAGGAGCATTTAGATGAACACTTGGAACACCTACAAGGCCACAGAGCAAGTGCTGGAAAATGGGACTCGGATTGGTGTTTGATGGCCAGCACAGAAAAAAATGGGCCGAAGGGCCTCTTTGTGAGCTGGAAAACTCTTTGGGGGGGCAGGGAGTTTTACTGTCCCGCCAGCCCCAGGAATCGTAGCGGGTGGGGAGGGGGCCAAACTCTCTTGACCTCAGGCGGGATTTGCCAGTTTTGGGACAGGCGTGGCTGGAAAATCAGGACTCTTAGGGGTGGAATTTCCCAGCCATTAACGTGGCAGGATTCTCCAGTCCCGCCGTGCAGGGAGGAGAGAGTTGGCTGAGTGCCAAATTCTCCCTTGCAGCGGCGGAACGGGCGGTGAGATCACAACCAACGACTTTACGCCAATCGGGAGAAGGAATTTTGGATGAACGGGACTCCGTGCCTGTTCCTCGGTCGAGGGGGTGACATTAAACGGACTGACCGTCAACCGGGATCCTGAAAGAATCGACTCACCCACGGAAAATGGAATGAACGCTTCCGGCTTGGAGAATTCCCCATTTTCGTTCAGGAAATTCTCTGGATTAAATTGTTTGGGGTCCTTCCACTGTTTCTTGTCGGACAGCACCGATAGCATGTTCACTATGACGGAAGTTCCCTGGAGAGACAACAGGTCGAGATACCTCGCGTTATTGAGCTGTAGGGTGGCTGTCATCATTTCTCCCAGAGGATACGGAACCCGAAGAGAGGCAACGGTTATGATATCGCGAGCGAGGGAGGGAGATGAGGCGGGCAGCAGTTCCGTAAAGTTTTCTCGTCACAAGTAAGGCCCGTGTTAACTCTGCAATGAAGTTACTGTGAAAATCCCCCTGGTCTCCACACCTTGGGAGAATTTAACAAGACCAATGCGTCTAACCAGCACGTCTTTTGGATTAAAGATCGAAGAAGAACACAGCACAGGAAACAGGCCCTTGGGCCCAATGAGCCCGCGCTGCCATTTTAACATTATGAGCGCCCTCCTCCACCCATGACCTTTGTCTACGCCGATTGGGGAAGATTGGGGGAAGACTAATTTAGGGACAATTTGTTACACCGATCAGCCTAAGAGCACGTTTTTTGGGGGTGTGGGAGGAAACGGGAATACCCGGAGAAAACCCATGCAAGCACGGGGAGAATGTGCCAACTCCCACAGACACAGCACCCAGAGGAAATGTGCAAACTCTGCACGGACCCAAGAACAAAGAACAACACAGCACAGGAAACAGGCCCTTTGGCCCTACAAGCCCGCGCCGCCCATTTTAACACTCAGTGAGTGCCTCATTCCAATCCTTCTTCCACCTACGTCTACATCTCATGGACTCCACAATAAAGGGAGTGCAACTTTAGAGAATTATATGGGCACCAGATTAAGGGAGATCCAATTTAGGGCCAATTTATTAACACCAATCAGCCTAAAAGAACGTTTTTGGGGTGTGGGAGGAAACCGGAGCACCTGGAGAAAACCCACGCAAGCACAGGGAGAATGTGCAAACTCCCACAGACACCGACCCAAGCCAGAGATCTGACCCGGGTCCCTGTAACTGCACAGCAGACACTGATAGTCACAGAGCTGTCGTGTTGCCCATCAAGGTGGGAATTGAACCTGGGTCCGTGGTGTTGTGAGACAGCAGTGCTAACCACTGGGCCACCGCACATGAAGGGAGACAAAATCAGCTAGGATTGTATTCATTGAAGAGTGAGAGGGGATCTCATAGAAATGTATAAAATTCTAACAGGATTAGCCAGGGGAGATTCAGAAAGGATGTTCCTGGTGGTGGGGGAGTCCAGAATTTCCTACAGCGGGGCAGCCAGGATTGTAGGCAGTTCTCCACACGTAGCCTTGCCTGTGTCTTGTACAGTTAGAATCATAGAACCCAGTGCAGAAAGAGGCCCTTCGGCCCATCGAGTCTGCACGAAACACAATCCCACCCAGGCCCTACCCCCATATCCCTACATATTATACCCACTAATCCACGCATCCCTGGACACTAAGGGGCAATTTCGTAGCCAATCAACCTAACCCGCACAGCTTTGGACTGTGGGAGGAAACTGGAGTACCCGGAGGAAAGCCATGAGGGCAACGGGTGGCACAGTAGCACAGTGGTGAGCACTGCTGTTTCACAGCTCCAGGGTCCTGGGTTCGATTCCCGGCTCGGGTCACTGTTTGTGTGGAGTTTGCACATTCTCCTCATGCCTGTGTGGGTCTCCTCCGGGTGCTCCGGTTTCCTCCCACAGTCCAAAGATGTACGGGTTAGACCCACAAGGGTCCGAAAGCAGAAGTCTTCATTGATCTCGGATGGGAATTTTTGGTCTCACTCAAGTAGGGAAATAGAAACACAGGGTTAAAAAACAGAGTCACCTTTTTGATTGTGTAACCCCTCAAGATGGTGTCCTGTGTCGTCGTGTGGCCAACTGACAGCGGGACAATATTCCCAAATCTTTGCACCTCGTGGACAACAGCGTTGACGTACGGCATGTTGGGGACGTCTTCCATGGAGGGGGTTCGAGACCAGCCGACAACCTCGTCAATGTCCTTCTGACATCTTTCTGTAAAGAGAGGGTTAAAAAAAAATCTGAAGGGATAACAGCTGAGGCCTGGCCCTCGAGCTGCCTTTCAAAGTATCGATGGGCCGAAGAGCCTCTACTGTTCCAGGTAATTCGATGATAATTAATGCATTCTGTCAGGATATTAAATAAAAACAGAATTCCCCAGGCACACCCCTTGTTAAGTCCATATACTCAGGTCCTGCAGATTAGGTGGATTGGCCACACTGAATTGCCCCTTAGTGTCCCAAGTTGTGTAGGTTAGGTGGATTGGCCATGCTAAATTGTCCCTTAGTGTCCCATGATGTGCAGAGTAGGTGGATTGGCCATGCAATTTGCCCCTTAGTGTCCCAAGATGTGCAGGTTAGGTGGATTGGCCATGCTAAATTGCCCCTTAGTGTCCAAAGATGTGTAGGTTAGGTGGATTGGCCTTGCTAAATTGCCCCTTAGTGTTCAAAGATGTGTAGGTTAGGTGGATTGGCCTTGCTAAATTGGCCCTTAGTGTTCAAAGATGTGCAGGTTAGGTGGATTGGCCATGCAATTTGCCCATTAGTGTCCCAAGATGTGCAGGTTAGGTGGATTGGCCATGCAATTTGCCCCTTAGTGTCCCAAGATGTGCAGGTTAGGTGGATTGGCCATGCTAAATTGCCCCCTAGTGTTCAAAGATGTGTAGGTTAGGTGGATCGGCCATGCTAAATTGTCCCTTGGTGTTCAAAGAAGTGCAGAGTAGGTGGATTGGCCATGCTAAATTGTCCCTTGGAGTTCAAAGATGTGCAGGTTAGGTGGATTGGCCATGCTAAATTGTCCCTTAGTGTCCAAAGATGTGCAGGTTAGGTGGATTGGCCATGCTAAATTGTCCCTTGGTGTCCAAAGATGTGCAGGTTAGGTGGATTGGCCATGCTAAATTGTCCCTTGGTGTTCAAAGATGTGCAGGTTAGGTGGATTGGCCATACTAAATTGCCCCTTAGTGTCCTAAGATGTATAAGTTATGGGTAAATATGTAGGTTTAAAGGGATAGGTGGTGGGTGGGCCTGTGTAAGATGCTCTTTCGGAGAGTCAGTGAACACCCAATTGGCTGAACAGCCTCCTTCTGCACTGTAGGTGTTTTATGATGCTATGGACGGAATTCTCTCATCCTGCCTGCAATGGGAATCGTAGCAGGATTTTGCAGTCTTGGGGTGAACGCAGCCAGAAACTCCTACCCATGTATTGTAAGCATGCGGGCCCAGTAAGGGTGGGGAGGGGGCGGGGGTGCCATTCAGCTTGTACCTGTTACAGCTCTTTGAAAATTGGACGCTGGAATTCTCAGACCTCGTCCGCCGCTGGGATTCTCCAGTCCCACTGCGGTGAATGGAGTTTTGGCTGAGCGTCAAATTCTCCGTTCTCGCTGGCAGCGGGGACTGGAATGGGCATGATTGGTGAATCCCAGCGGCGCGGAGCCTTTGAGAATTCGGAAACACATTCAATGGTTGTACCTCGAATCGCAGGACGTCTGGTGGTACAGGAGGCCAGAGGCCTAGATTTTACCTTGTATTTCTGGATAAGCCATCATGTAGAGAATGGCCCACTGTAGAGTGGTTGCTGTGGTTTCGGTGCCAGCGCTGAACAGATCATTAATGTTTTGGAGCAGGTTTCCTTCTGTCAAACATGAGTCAGGAGAATTCCGCTCCTGGAAAACAAAGGTCACTCCTTCAAGCATTTACGCTGGAAACCTCCGACCTCGCCTGCGACTGGGATTCTCCGATCCCCGCTGCGCTGTATGAATTCTTGGCTGAGCCGGCAGGAGGGCAGGAGCGAAAGAGATGGAAGAATTCCGGTTCTTGCTGTCAGCATTCCCAATTGCATCCCAATAGCAAACAATCATTGAGCGGGTTGGAACGTGAGTAGGAATACAGATTCACAAATGCTTACAGCAGAGGAGGCCATTTGGCCCATTGTTTTCACGCTGGTCGACAAAGATATGACTACATATATAATCATTGGACGGTAGCACAGTGGTTAGCACTGCTGCCTCACAGCGCCAGGGACTCAGGTTTGATTCCCGGCTTGACTGTGCGGAGTTTGCACATTCTCCCCGTGTCTGCGTGGGTTTCCTCCGGGTGCTCCGGTTTCCTCCCACAGTCCAAAGGTGTGCGGGTTAGGTGGATTGGCCGTGCTAAATTGCCCCTTAGGGTCGGGGGACTAGCTAGGGTAAATGCATGGGGTTATGGGGTTAGGGCCTGGGTGGGATTGTGGTCGGAAAGACTTGATGGGCCGAATGGCCTCCTTCCGCACTGTAGGATTATGATTCTATAAGATTCTTAATGGGGTTCGGCACGTGGGAGAATGTTCCCTCATGGGAGAGTTTAGACTCCGAGGGCATAATCGCGGAATCAAATAAAAATGTATTTATTTATGAGTGAGACAAGTCGGCTTACATTAACACTGCAATGAAGTTACTGCGAAAATCCCCTAGTCGTCACACTCCGGCCTCTGATTGGGTACACTGAGGGAGAATTTAGCACGGCCAATGCACCCTAACCAGCACGTCTTTCGGAGGAAGCCGGAGCACCTGGAGGAAACCCACGCAGACACGGGGAGAACGTGAAGACTCCATACAGACAGTGACCCAAACTGGGAATTGAACCTGGGTTCCTGTGAGGCAGCAGTGCTAACCACCGTGCCGCTAGCTTGTCGAGTTGAGGTTGAGTTGACTGGTAGCCTTTAGTTTGGGAATTCTAAACGGAAAGAGATTGAAGTTTAAATCCAGCCGCTGTGCTTACCTTCTCCATTTCCAGTAAGTAGGCATCAATAAAATCGCGGATCACTTCCTCATTCAGCGTGTCTTTGTGCTGACTGATAATTTCCTGAAACATGGCATTGATTAATGCCTGGTTTTGGAATACCCTCTGGTGAGGCCCAGGGACGGAGTTGATGAAGGGGATGATGAAACCCATCTGTCAGAAAGCACAAAGGGATTCCTGTGAGTGATCCTCCATCCCTGCCTTATTCACCAAGCATGGAACTGTCACCTTTAGAGACAGCTTTAACGCAAGAAGACTCTGCGTTTATACAGAGCCACTGATGAGCAAGTGGTTGGCCCCGGTGGCGCTGTGGCTCACGATAATGCCTCAGATTACCAGGAACGTGGGCTCGATTCCAACCTTGGGTGTCTTTTGGAAACCTATCAAGTTTTGAACCGACTGTCCGACAGAGCAACTTACCCAGGTCCTATCCCCACGTAATTACTCTGTTAATCCGTCCAACCTACACATCTTTGGACACTAAAGGGCAATTCAGCATAGCCAATCCACTTAACCTGCACATCTTTGGACACTAAGTGACAATTTAGCGTGGCCAATCCACCTAACCTACACATCTTTGGACACCAAGGGACAATTTAGCGTGGCCAATCCACCTAACCTGCACATCTTTGGACACCGAGGGGCAATTTAGCATGGCCAATCCACCTAACCTGCACATCTTTGGACACTAAGGGGCAATTTAGCATGGCCAATCCACCTAACCTACACATCTTTGGACACCGAGGGGCAATTTAGCGTGGCCAATCCACCTAACCTACACATCTTTGGACACCAAGGGACAATTTAGCGTGGCCAATCCACTGAACCTGCACATCTTTGGACACTAAGGGGCAATTTAGCATGGCCAATCCACCTAACCTGCACATCTTTGGACATCGAGGGGCAATTTAGCGTGGCCAATCCACCTAACCTACACATCTTTGGACACTAAGGGGCAATTTAGCATGGCCAATCCACCTAACTTGCACATCTTTGGACACTAAGGGGCAATTTAGCATGGCCAATCCACCTAACTTGCACATCTTTGGACACCGAGGGACAATTTAGCATGGCCAATCCACCTAAACTGCATATCTTTGGACACTGAGGGGCAATTTAGTATGGCCAATCCGCCTAGCCTGTACTTCTTTGAACTGTGGGAGGAAACAAGAGCACCCGGAGGAAACCCACGTGGATATGAGGAGAACGTGCAAACTCCACACAGACAGTGACTCGAGGCTGGAATTGAACACGGGTCCCTGGCGCTGTGAGGGAGCAGATTGCATGTTCTCCCCCTGTCTGCGTAGGTTCCTTCCGGATGGCTCGGTTCCCTCCCACATTCCGAAACCAGGGTTCGGCTATTGAGTTGGGCGATCAGCCAGGATTGCAATGAATGATGGAGCAGGCTCGATGAGCCGAATGCTCTCCTCCTGCCCCTTTTCTTCTATGTTTCCATCTGCTTCCGAATGCTCCGGAATCAGGAGCCACGTTCTTGACATCAGTTACTCTATTCAAAGGAGATTGCCCGTGAGGAGAGGAAATTTTGACTCTTGACCTTACTTGCATCCACTTTGATGCCTGAATTTCCATGTTGTCTCGGAAGAGTTCCACCAGGCGTGTGAACGTCTTGTCTTTGTAATGGAATCGCTTTCCCAGGATGACCGAGCAGATCACATTGGACACGGCATTGGTGAGTTTTGGGGTCGGATCGAAGGGCCCTCCTGCACAAAAGAGAGAGGACGGAGCAAACCAGAACTCTATGGGTCGGTGGCGAAGTCGCGACCTGCTCCAGAGGGCGTCTCTGGCTAATGCCACTACTGAAACTTTCCCATTCTCGACGGGAATCGCAGCGGGCGGGAGGTGGTGGGGAGGGGGAACCATGCCAAAATCTCTTGATCTCAGGTGGGATTTTGTGGCCTTGACGCAAGCGGCCTTCAAAGTCCCACCCACCCACTTACAGTTTTCAATGTCCTGGTGACCAGGGAGGGAACAGGAACCCAAAATGAAATGTTAGCAATTATTGCAAACTGTCTGGAGTGTAGAAGTCGAGAGTATTTATTTATTTGCGTCACAAGTTGGCTTACATTCACACTGCAATGAAGTTACTGTGAAAATCCCCAAGTCACCACACTCCGGCCCCTGTTCGGGGTAACACTGAGGGAGAATTTAGAACGGCCAATGCACCCTGACCAGCACGGAGTGTGGGAGGCAACCGGAGGAAACCCACGGAGTGCAGACGCCACACACGCAGTGACGCAAGCCGGGAATTCATAGACATCAGGATCGCCCACCTCCACCTCAAACCCCCCTCCTTCTCCAATCATTGGGGCTCTCCCCTCCCCACCCTCAGATAAACGAGGGAGGGTAGCCCTCTGATGTGACACTGCATCCTTGGCACTGGTCCCCCGGCGCCGCACCCCACCCCCCACCCCACCCCAAGGAGGCACTGCCAGGGTATCAGGGGTACATGCCCAACCTGGTCACTCAATCCCCTGGAGACTCCAGGCATTTCCCTGGCGTGGTCATTACAGCTGGTTTTCACTTCTGAAAACCAGTAGTTAGTCACTCACTGGTGGTGGTGGGGTGGGGTGGGGGGTGCGATGGGTGGTGAGGGATGGGGGAGAGACTGAGCTGGTTGGACCCTGTGGTGTTAAACCACTTGAGTGGTGTGTTCAATCGTGCTGAAGTCTGGTTCATGCCAGCAGACGGGGTGGGCAGAGGGGGTGGTGGGGGTGAGGGGGAGATCTCACCGGTGCAAGCAACAGTGGTGCAGTGGGTTAGCACTGCCGCCTCACAGCGCCAGGGACCCAGGTTCGATTCCCGGCCTCGGGTCACTGCCTGTGCGGAGGCTGCACATTCTCCCCGTGTCTGCGTGGGTTTCCTCCGGGTGCTCCGGTTTTGTCCCACAGTCCAAAGATGTGCGGGTTAGGTTGATTGGCCATGCTAAAATTGCCCCTTAGTATTCTGGGATGTGTAGGTTAGAGGGATTAGTGGGTAAATATGTAGGGATATGGGGGGTAGGGTCTGGGTGGGATTGTGGTCGGTGCAGACTCGATGGGCTGATGGGCCTGTTTCTGCACTGTAGGGTTCTATGTTCCATGTTTCCTCCGGGGCTCCGGTTTCCTCCCACAGTCCGAAAGACGTGCTGGTTAGGGTGCATTGGGCTGTGCTAAATTCTCCCGCAGTGTTACCCGAACAGGAGTGTGGCTTCTAGAGGATTGTCACAGTAACTTCATTGTAGTGTTAATGTGAGCCCACTTGTGACACTAACAAATAACTTTTGGTTATTCAACATTTAACTAATAAACTTCCAACAGTTGCAACACTTCAAGTCTTCCTCTTCAACTCTTCACGTTAACTCTTCAACTGGAAACCGATGCTATCCAATTTAGAATGAGTTGTCCTGGTTCGTTCCTGAGGTGGACTCACCCTCACAGTTCTGCTCTGTATCCTGAAGATGTTCCTTCAGGCCACACTTTGCCACGGTGAGTCTTGACTCATCGCTGGAGACAAAAGGGCGGGGGGGAGGTTTTCCTGTCCCACCGCCACGGGAAATCGTCGCGGGCAGGACACGGATGGCGCAAAGATCCGTTGATCTCGGGAGGGGGGGGTGTGGGGGGCGGATTTTCCGGTTCTGTGGCGAGCGTGTCCGGAAAATCCCGCCCAAGAGGCTGAAGTACGTTGGGCGGGATTTGACGGCCTCGCCTGGGCGAGACTGGAAATTCTTGCCCGAGGTCAATGGAGAATTCCGCTGTTGGATGCTCGCCCAGCTCCGCTTGTGTGGTGGGCAAGCTGGCAGAGTTCCGGCCATTCCCTTTATCCCCAAAGTTTCCCAACCTTCTAGAAGGTTCTCTGGTATCAGACAATGATATCGCCAATCACAATGTTTGAGTGTGCGCCAGTGGAGATACTCGTAAAACAACTCCCAAATATTTATCCCAAACTGCATGCTAATTATATCGCCTCACCATAAATGGTAACCACAGCTCTGACCTGTCTGCCGTAGTTCAAAAATCTATCCTTATTTGGTTTAGTGTTAGTCACTCCTCACAGGCCAGATGGTGACGGGGAAATTTGAATTCAATAAGAAGGTGGAATTTTAGTTTGAACGCTCATTTAGCCTTTATATATCCAAACCTTTCGCCCTCGTGTTAACGTGAGCCTACGTGTGGCACTAATTAACACTGCACTAACATTAACACTGCAATGAAGTTACTGTGAAAATCCTCCAGAAGCCACTCTCCCATTCGGGTAACACCGAGGGAGAATTTAGCAAGGCCCAACGCACCCTAACCAGCACGTCTTTCGGACTGTGGGAGGAAACCCACACAGACACAGGGAGAATGTGCAGCCTCTGCACAGACAGGGACCCGAGGCCGGGAATCGAAGCCGGGTCGCTGGCGCTGTGAGGCGGCAGCGCTAACCCACTGTGCCACTGTTGTTTGCACCGGTGAGATCTCCCCCTCACCCCCATTTCTGCTGACCCCATCTACCACATCCTGTTCCTGGCCGTGCCCCTCGAGACTTAGCAGCTATTGCGGGATTTGGGCCCACGGCTACCGGGCCCGTAAGATCGGGCCGCAATTTACCGACACGAGAATTTCTTTTCTCCCCGAGTCGCTGGTGGCAGTGCCTGGAGTTGTTCGCCAAAGAATCCGGAAGACTCAGGGACAAATTATTCGGAAACTGTGGGTCTGATTCTCCCCAGGCAAATTCGAAAGGGAACTGGTGTAAATCGGCCCCTGTCTTTTCTTTTTATTGGGAGTTCAGACTCGAATCTCCTGCACTCTGTGCAATGCAGAGGTCACCATTGTGGATATCATTAAAAGCTCGGGCAGGGTGGGGCCTATTCCCACTGGAGCCTGACCTTTCCAGAACTCTGCACACGCGCAGTGGCCCCGAACTGTCAGATTGCAGTTTGCTGGCGAGCTCTTTCACTGGCCATCCCAGGACACCCACCGTGTTGCCCCTGCAGCATCCCCCCCCGCCCCAACCCTTACCCCCCCCACCATAGCCTGATTGCAGTCCGCATAAGCATTCACAGGCCAGCCCCTACCTCCCCTGTCCCCGATCTCCAGCCCCCACCCCGTGTCCCCGAGTAGTGATGATCTCCCCAACCCACATTATCAGAACCAACCCCCTCCCCCCCACCACCTGGGAGGCAGACCCCCTTCCAAGGGGGCAGACCCCACCCCCGGGAGGCACAGTTACCAACGCCCCCCAAAAGACCCACCCCCACATGCCCCGATCGCTGGCCTCCCTCTGGCCAATCCCAATGCAGCGTGGCAGTGAGACCAGCCACCCCCGTACCCCCCATCACTCGCCCCTGTGGCCCAATCCACAGTAGGCCCCGTCCCCTCGGCCTCGCACACAACAGGCCCCTTCGGGATGGGAGAATCAGGCCCTGCGCTGTCTTAAATAAAACTAGACCACAGAGCTTACCAATCGATGCCTTAAGGACTTCCGTCAAATACTTGGCTTCCTCCAGGATTTTCTCCTCAAAGGCAATTTTTCCTAAACCAAAGTTTCTGAGGACAGTCAGTGCAAATCTCCGTTGCTGTTTCCAGGACCTTCCGTAGGGGGCCATGACGATGCCTGTCAGAAAGGGGGACACAGGGTGTAAATAACGCATTCTCACGTTGAGAGCAAAGAAAAAATTCTCAACACCTTTCAGAGCCAGTGACAAAGCTGATTAACGTACAAGGAAGGCCCCCTTGAAACCCCTTTCACTCCAGGCCACCACGTGCTCTGACTCCATATCCCCGCCTTTGCCCCCACATCCCTTGGGTCAAAAACCATCTATCAATTAAAATTAACGATATGCAGGACCAAACAATTGGCCTGGTGCAGGAGGAGGCCATTTGGGCCATCGTCTCTGCACCTAGCCTGCCAAACGAACATCATGGGCGGGATTTTGTGACCTCGCTCGAGCGAGACTGGAAGATCCCGGCCAAAGTTAACCGACGTTTCCATTTCCCGCCCCTTGCCCGCTCCAGTTCCGCGGTGGGCGGATTCAGTTGGGGTTTTCCTGCCGGGAAAATCCAGCCCGAGGTCAACGGACATTTGCATGATCCGTGTTCCACCCACTACGATTGCCGTGGTGGGCGGAATGGGAAAATTCCACCCCATGGCTTAGTGCCCATTTCCCTGCCCTTTCTCCTGTACCCCCTGCGCATTGCCTCGAGTCAAATAATCATCCAATGCCCTCTCGAGTGCCTCGGTTGAACCTGCCTCCTTCCAGGCGACGCATTCCAGACCCCAACCGCTCGCTGCGTGGAAAAGATATTCCTCATATCACATTTCCTTCTTTTGCAAATCACTTTCAATCTGCGTCCCCCTCGTTCTTGGTCCTTTTACGAAGGGGAACAGTTTCTCCCTCTCTACTCTGACCAGCCCCCTCATGGTTGGGAACATCTCAATCAAATCTCCTCTGAGCTATCATCTCTCCGAGGAGATCAGTCCCGATCTCTCCAGTCTCTCCTTGTAACTGAAGTTCCTCATCCCTGGGACCATTCTTGTAAACCTCTTCTGCACTCTCTCCAATGCTTTCATACCCTTCCTATGGTGTGGCGCCCAGAACTGTACACAATATTCCAGCTGTGGTCTAACCAGTGTCTTGTATAAGTTCAGCACAACCTCCTTGCTCTTATTCTCTATGCTCCTATTAATAATGACGGTGGCACGGTGCCACAGTGGTTAGTGCCGCTGCCTCACAGCGCCAGGGACCTGGGTTCGATTCCCGGCTTGGGTCACTGTCTGTGTGGAGTTTGTACGTTCTCCCCATGTCTGCATGGGATTCCCCCACGCAGGGCGGTGGATAGAGGAGAGCCGGTGGATGTGGTCTTTCTTGATTTTCAGAAGGCCTTTGACAAGGTGCCTCACAAGAGGTTATTGCAGAAGGTAAGGGGGCATGGAGTTGGGGTTAGGGTGTTAGCGTGGATAGAGGATTGGTTGTCAAATAGGAGGCAGAGAGTGGGGGTGAATGGGTGCTATTCGGATTGGCGGATGGTGACTAGTGGAGTGCCCCAGGGGTTGGTGCTGGGGTCTCAGCTATTTACCATTTATATAGATGATCTGGAGGAGAGAACCGAGTGCGTGGTGTCGAAATTTGCTGATGATACCAAGATTGGTGGAACGGCAAATTGTGCGGAGGGTGTGGAGAGTCTGCAGAAGGATCTAGATAGGCTGGGTGAATGGGCCAGGAACTGGCAAATGGAATTTAATGTTGGCAAGTGCGAGGTGGTCCACTTTGGTAGGAATAATGGTAGGAAGGACTATTACTTACGTGGCGAAAAACTTCAGCATGCGACGGTGCAGAGGGACCTCAGGGTCCTTGTGCATGAGTCGCAAAAACCCAGCCTGCAGGTGCAGCAGGTGGTCAGGAAGGCGAATGGGATGCTGGCCTTCATAGCGAGGGGGATTGAATATAAAAGTAGGGAGGTCTTGCTGCGGCTGTATAGGGCATTGGTGAGGCCGCAGCTGGAGTACTGTGTGCAGTTTTGGGCGCCGTACTTACGCAAGGATATTTTGGCCTTGGAGGGAGTGCAGAGGAGGTTTACTAGGCTGACACCGGAGTTGAGGGGGTTGAACTATGAGGAGAGGCTGAATAAACTAGGCTTATACTCGTTAAAGTTTAGAAGAATGAGGGGAGATCTCATTGAGACGTATAAGATGATGAATGGGATGGAGAGGATAGAGGTGGAGAGACTCTTTCCGCTCAGAAAGGACAGTAGGACTAGGGGGCACAGCCTCAAGATAAAGGGGGGGGCGGTTTAGAACGGAGTTGAGGAGGAACTTCTTCACTCAAAGGGTGGTGAATCTCTGGAATTCTCTGCCCGTTGAAGTGGTGGAGGCTGCCTCGCTGAATATATTTAAGACGCGGGTTGATGGGTTTTTGATAAGCGAGGGGATTAAGGGTTATGGGGAGAGGGCGGGAATGTGGAACTGAGACACGACAGATCAGCCATGATCTTATTGAATGGCGGGGCAGGCTCGAAGGGCTAGATGGCCTACTCCTGCTCCTATTTCTTATGTTCTTATGTTCCTCCGGGAGCTCCGGTTTCCTCCCCCAGTCTGAAGATGTGCAGGTTCGGTGGGTTGGCCGTGCTAAATTGCCTCTTAACGTCAGGGGGACTAGCTAGGGTAAATGCATGGGGCCATAGGGATAGGGCCAGTGTGGGATTGTGGTCGGTGCAGACATGATGGGCTGAATGGCCTCCTATTGCACTGTAGGGATTCTCTGAGCTCTGAGTGAGATTGGCGGTTGTACTAAGAACATAAGAACATAAGAAATAGGAGCAGGAGTAGGCCATCTAGCCCTTCGAGCCTGCCCTGCCATTCAATAAGATCATGGCTGATCTGTCGTGGCTCAGTTTCACATTCCCGCCCTCTCCCCATAACCCTTAATCCCCTCTCTTATCAAAAACCCATCAACCCGCGTCTTAAAAATATTTAGTGAGGTAGCCTCCACCACTTCAACGGGCAGAGAATTCCAGAGATTCACCACCCTTTGAGTGAAGAAGTTCCTCCTCAACTCTGTTCTAAACCGCCTCCCCTTTATCTTGAGGCTGTGCCCCCTAGTCCTACTGTCTTTTCTGAGTGGGAAGAGTCTCTCCACCTCTATCCTATCCATCCCATTCATCATCTTATACGTCTCAATGAGATCTGCTCTCATTCTTCGAAACTCTAACGAGTACAAGCCTAGTTTATTCAGCCTCTCCTCATAGCTCAACCCCCTCAGCTCCGGCATCAGCCTAGTAAACCTCCTCTGCACTCCCTCCAAGGCCAAAATATCCTTGCCTAAGTACGGCGCCCAAAACTGCACACAGTACTCCAGCTGCGGCCTCACCAATGCCCTATACAGCTGCAGCAAGAGCTCCCTACTTTTATATTCAATCCCCCTAGCTATGAAGGCCAGCATCCCATTCGCCTTCCTGACCACCTGCTGCACCTGCAGGCTGGGTTTTTGCGACTCATGCACAAGGACCCCGAGGTCCCTCTGCACCGTCGCCTGCTGCAGTTTTTCGCCACGTAAGGAATAATCCTTCCTACAATTCTTCCTACCAAAGTGGACAACCTCACATTTGCCAACATTAAATTCCATTTGCCAGTTCCTGGCCCATTCGCCCAGCCTATCTAGATCCTTCTGCAGACTCTCCACACCCTCCGCACAATTTGCCGTTCCACCAATCTTGGTGTCATCAGCAAATTTCGACACCATACACTCGGTTCCCTCCTCCAGATCATCTATATAAATGGTAAATAGCTGAGGCCCCAGCACCGACCCCTGGGGCACTCCACTAGTCACCATCCGCCAATCCGAATAGCACCCATTGACCCCCACTCTCTGCCTCCTATTTGACAACCAATCCTCTATCCACACAAACACCCTACCCCCAACTGCATGTCCCCTGACCTTCTGCAATAACCTCTTGTGAGGCACCTTGTCAAACGCCTTCTGAAAATCAAGAAAGACCACATCCACCGGCTCTCCTCTATCCACCGCCCTAGACACATCCTCATAGAACTCCAGTAAATTTGTCAGACACGACTTCCCCTTAACGAAACCGTGCTGCGTCTGCTCTATCAAGCAATTCCCCTCAAGATGCCTCGCTATTTCCTCCTTGATGATGGATTTGGACATTTTACCTACAACAGACGTTAAACTAACCAGCCTATAATTCCCCGCCTTTTGCCTGCCACCCTTCTTAAACAACGGCGTAACATTAGCCGTTTTCCAATCTTCCGGCACTTCCCCGGAATCCAGCAACGTCTGGAAAATAACCACCAAAGCATCCACTATCACCTCCGCCATTTCTTTCAGAACCCTCGGATGCATTCCGTCCGGTCCTGGGGACTTGTCCACAATCAGCCCCCTCCAGTCTGTCGAGCACCGCCTCTCTAGTAACAGTAATGTCATCGAGACCCTCCAGTCCTACCACCTTTCCATCTCTAACACCCGGCAAATTATTCACGTCCTCCTCCGTGAAGACCGAAACAAAAAAGTTATTCAAGACCTCAGCCATATCCCCATCCCCTACCACTAAGTCCCCCTTCTCATCCTCTAAGGGACCAACGTTCACCCTAGCCAGCCTCTTCCTTTTATATACTAAGGAGACACAAGTGGTCCAAAACTCATATTATGAGCTTCATTAACTGCTCTCTCCACCTGTCCTGCCACCTTCAATGGTCTCCGTGCTCAAACACCCAGTTCCCTCGGCTCCTGGACCCCCTGAAAGAATCTTACTCCTTATTTAATTTGGTCTCTCCATGTGCGTCCCACCAAAATGCCTCACCCCACACTGTCCCCCTGCACTGAACTCCATCTGCCACCTGTCTGCCCACCCCGCTGGATTGAACGTGTAAAGTTGATGAAGTGTTGGTTGCCATTTCCAAACGCTTGTGATTTCATTCTGGGCTCGACTATTTAGATTTTGTTCTCTTGGGCGGCACGGTGGCAGGGCGGTTGGCGCTGTGCCACCATGCCACAGGCAAATGGGAAGTATTCCCTCACACTCCTGACCTGTGCCTTGTAGATGTTGGGCAGACTCTGGGGAGTCAGGAGGTGAGTCACTCGCCACACATTCCTCGCCTCTGAGCTGCCCTTGTAGCCACTGGGTTAACGTGATTAGTCTGCTTGAGTTTCTGGTCAATGGTAACCCCAGTGATGTTGATAGTGGGGAATTCAGTGATGGTAACACCACTAAATGTCAAGGGGCAGTGGTTTAGAAAGGCCAACCCACCTGTTCTACACATCTTTGGACACAAGGGGGCAATTTAGCATCGCCAATCCACCTAACCTACACATCTTTGGACTCTGAGGGGCAATTTACCATGGCCAATCCATCTAACCTACACATCTTTGGATACTGAGGGGCAATTCAGCATGGCCAATCCACCTAACGTACACATCTTTGGACACTAAGGGGCAATTTAGCATGGCCAATCCACCTAACCTGCACATCTTTGGACACTAAGGGGCAATTTAGCATGGCCAATCCATCTAACCTACACATCTTTGGATACTGAGGGGCAATTCAGCATGGCCAATCCACCTAACCTGACATCTCTGGACACTAAGGGGCAAATTAGCATGGCCAATCCACCAATCCTGGCTACACATGTTTGACCATTAAGGGACAATTGAGCGTGGCCAAGCCACTTTACCTGCACGCCTTTCAGACTGTGGGAGGAAACCGGAGCACCGGGAGGAAACCCACGGGGAGAGAACGTGCAAGCTCCACACAGACCCGAGGCTGGAATCGAACCTGGGCCTGTGGGGCTAACCACTTTGAAAGAGGCATAGCGTAGGAGATGAGCAAAGTTTCCACTTTGATGCTGAGGATTAGCCTTCGAGCGATGGAAAAAAAAGACTTTCGTACCTTGCCCTTTGGTCATTTTCTCGAAGAATTTGAAATGGGGGCGTCCTGCAAATTCCCTGCCCTGCTGGACTAGCGCCTCCTGAAGGAGCTCAAACCCACCGATGACGACGAAGGGAACCCAGAGGATGTGACAAGTAAAAAGATCTCCGTACTCCTTGGCCAGCTGGGAAAGGAGGAAAGAGAAATTATCCACCTTCCAATAATCGACCAAAAACAAAACAATTTGAGAGCCAATGCCGTTACTAAGCTAATGTTTAGGAGAATGAGAGGTGACCTTCTTGAGACATGTCAGATTCACGGGGGGTTGACAGGGAAGAAGCTGAGAGGTTGTTTCCCCTAGTGGGAGAGCCTCAGAGCAGAGGGCATCATGTCAGAGTGAGGAGGGTCGCCCACTGAAGACAGAAATGAGGAAGAATTTCCCCTCACAAAGGGTAGTGGAATTCTTTACGCAGAGAGGCCTAGAGGTTGGGCCATCGGGCGCTATTTGACCATTTTAATTCCGAGTGCTGGGTGAACTGGGAGTGTTTCAGATCTGGCATTTAGTCCCGTTCTGAGGCCTCCCCGTACGCACTCTACCCAAAAAAAAATTCCGAATCGCGTTACAGATGCCTATGGGCGGGGCTTTACGGGCCCGAAATCCTGCAGCTCCGATCGGAGGCTCCCACTCCCAAGCCCTACCCTCATATTATACCCACTAATCCCCTCTAACCCACGCATCCCTGGACACGAAGGGGCAATTTCTTAGCACGGCCAATCAGCCTAACCCCACACATCTTTGGCGTGTATCCCAGATACTGACACATCGGTGAATCCAGTTAGCGTTGAGGCTCCTGGGTCACTCTCTGGTGAGGACGATACGTCTGATCATGTACATCGGGTGGAGGAGAGAGTGTCCGAGGCCTCTGGCCTGCAAGGCGGGGGCAGGGCCCGGCCGGAAGCCAGGGCTCCACTGGCCCCAGGCTGGGCCTCTGGGATCACCTCCCCCTGGAGTTGCAGCAAACAGCGAATGCAGGAGGGGCTGGCGGCCAAACTGGACCCCCTGAGAGGCTGCTGGGAAGTTTTCAGGCCGCCCTGTCTTGCTCGGTTGCCAGGCCAACACATTGCAAGGACGGCATCTGCAGTGGAAAGCCTGGGGGCGGGGAGGTGGGGGGGGTGTTCCTCACCATGGGTGGCAGGCTCCAAGCGATGGCCCAGTCACAGCAGGCCACAGTGGAGGGACAGAACAGGCTTCTCAAGATTCTGCGGCCCATGGCTGAGAGGCTCGAGAGCTTGCAGGAGATGCAGCGGGACAGCGCTGAGACACAGTGGGCTGCGGCAGCAACCCTTGAGAACAATTTTAGAGGGTCACGGCCGAGGTGCCCCAAAGCATGGCCCAGTCTCAGAGGGCACTCGCTGCGGCCATTGAGAGGTGGCCCCCGACTCGAGTGGGCCTCCTTGGTAGGACGAAGGTGGTCCTCCAGGACTGGTAGCGCCCGGTGACGGCAGAGCTCACTGCAGAAGCACTATGGTCCCATGGAGTGACACGGGGGGGCCCCACAGGAAGCACGAGGGAGGAGGAAGGCCTCGAGCCTATGCTGGGGCCTTGCAGCCAGGCTGTGGCTACACCTTCTGACTACCACACCGCCCCCCCCACTTCCTGGTATCTCAGGGGCAGTGGGATTGAGAAGGTATCGTGGAAACATCCCAGATAGCTGGAAGCTGGCCAGGGCCCTCAGGGCCTACAGGGTTGCCAAGTGGACCATAAGTCAGGTAGGCTGTTGGCCGCCACCCCCCCACTCCGCCCCCCACGATGTACATTTTGGGAAGTCGCTGAGATGTAGTGCTGGGCCATGAAAGGTTAGGAAGTTGTATTTGCACTGACGGGCTGCACTGGTTCGAAAGATACGTAAGCACTTAACGTTCTCTGTTCTCAAGTTCTGACGTTAGAACTTATTACTTGAACACTTAGATTGCAATTGGGAGTTGGGGGGAGGGAATCAGGATATTGAATTTGATGATAGCCATGATGGTGGTGAATGATGGAACAGGCTTGAAGGGCCTTCTCCTGCTTCGAGTTTTACCTCATCCAGAGCAAGGTGCGGCATCCTGCTCTGCTCGAAGTTGCTCCTTCCGAACAAGGACACGGGCGGTCCGGGGGGCAGCCCGCTGCCTCGCCTCCACTTCACGGCGAGCCACGCGGCTAAAAAGGTGGCCAGGAAGACGAGCAGGGTCTGTACGGTGAAATGACCGAGCCACTGGGAAGGCAGCAGCTCCGGCAACCAGGCCAATGCCTTCATTTCTCAGAGGCGGACGCTGTCGCTCGGGGCTGCGGGACGAAAGACTCGAAGTCGCAGAGCAGCTTCTCCTCCGACAAGCAGCCTGGGGAATGTTGACTTCACGAGGCCAATTCCTGTGACATAATGAGTTCAGAATCCACTTTCCCTTTTGTTTGACTTGTTACATCATTCCATGGGGAGGAGTGGCTGCTCGCTCCTCCGGAAGCTGGGGGAGGTGGGGGGGGGGGGGGAAGTTTTCTCACGCTCTCTGTCAGTACAGCAAGAAGTCTCACAACACTGGGTTGCAGTCCGATAGAGTTAGGTGGATCTGTTTGGACTTTAACCTGTTGTTGTCAGGCTTCTTACTCTGTCCAACTCAGTCAAAGAACAAAACAGCACGGGAAACTCGGCCCAACGCGCCCCCTCCGTCCTAACAATGTGTTTTCCCTCCTCCCCCCTTGACCCATGTCCAATGCCGGCCTGCCCGCAACACTTGTGTGTCAGTGCAAAAGGGTTTGTGTCATTTGCCAACAGTTTCTGGCAAAGCTTGCTGCCAGCAACCCCTCTGCTGTCCTTCTTTCATATCTTTAAGTTTTTGGGGAGACGGTGGCGCAGTGGTTAGCAGCGCTGTCCCACGGTGCCAAGGAACCAGGTTCGACCCCCGGCTCGGGTCACTGTCTGTGTGGAGACTGCACATTCTCCCTCGTGGGTTTCCTCCCACAGTCTGGAAGACTGTGCTGGTTAGGGTTCATTGGCTGTGCTAAATTCTCCCTCCGTGTACCCGAACAGGTGCCGGTCAATTCGGGGATTTTCACAGTAACTTCATTGCAGTGTTAATGTAAGCTCACTTGAAGTATGTTTATTTGGTAATGTTTGGAAGTAGATATACACACACACACACTTACCCTGGACGATTGTGGGTGAAGTTACTGTGAAAACCCCACTCCTGCACCTGTTCGGGTAACACTGAGGGAGAATTCAGCATGGCCAACACACCCTAACCAGCACGTCTTTTGGACTGTGGGAGGAAACTGAAGCACCAAGAGGAAACCCACGCCAACATGGGGAGAATGTGCAATCTCCACACAGACAGTGACCCAAGCTGGGAATCGAACCCGGGACCCTGGCACTGTGAGGCAGCAGTGCTAACCACCGTGCCACCATGCCACCCCAAGTAGGAGGACAGGATATAGGGAATGAAGCTTGGCTCAGTGTCAAACAGGAACGTTTGTGTTAAGTTTTTAGTGTTTATTTATTAGTGTCACAACTGGGCTTACATTAACACCGCAATGAAGTTACTGTGAAAATCCCCTAGTCGCCACACTACGTTCAGGTATGCTGATGGAGGATTTAGCACGGCCTTTGCACCCTAACCAACACATCTTTCCGACTGTGGGAGGAAACCGGAGCACCCAGAGGAAACCCAGGCAGACACGGGGAGAATGTGCGAACTCCACACAGACAGTGACCCAAGGCCGGAATTGAACCTGGGACCCTGGCTCTGTGAGGCAGCAGTGCTAACCCACTTTGCCGCCCCGTGTTGTGGTCGTGAATAGAATAATGTCTCATGTATGCTGCAGAATGTTTTATTGATTAGCCAGGCAGTCTTAACAAAGAGAACAAAGAACAGTACAGCACAGGAACAAGCCCTTCGGCCCTCCAAGCCCATGCCGAACATGACCCTAACTAGACTAAAAAAAACCCTCTGCCCTTCCTCGTTCCGTATCCCTCTATTTCCTCCCTATTCATCCATCCATCCAGAGACCGCTTAATTCATGTGTCTGCTTCCACCGCCTCCTCTGGCAAGTGCATTCCAGGCACCCACCCACCACTCTCTGTGTGAAAAACCTCCCCCTGCACATCCCCCTTAAGCAGCCCGTCCTCTCAGCTTCAACCCCTTTTAATTGACACTTAAACTCTGGGGAAAAAGTCTCTGACTATTCACACTGCCTGTGATGTGGAGTTGCCGGCATTGGACTGGAGGTGGGCGCAGTAAGATGTCTCACAACACCAGGTTCGAGTCCAACAGGTTTATTCGGAATCATGAGCTTTTGGAGCGCTGCCCCTTCATCAGGTGAGTCCCTCAGTGCTCCGAAAACTCATGCTACCGAATAAACCTGTTGGACTTTAACCTGGTGTTGTGAGACTTCTGTCTACACCTCTGACAATTTGATAGACCAATGCTGATTAGGGAATAATTCAAATGGTTATTTTTATCGTCACAAGTAGGCTTACATTAACAGTTACATAGCGATGCCGGCTTTGGACTGGGGCAGGCACAGTGAGAAGTCTCACCACACCGGGTTAAAGTGCAATAAGTCTAATTGGGAGCACGAGCTTTTGGAGCGCTGCTCCTTCATCCGGTGAGTGGAGGATTGGGGTCACAAACAGGGCGTGTACAGACGCAGACTCAATTACAAGATAATTTTTGGAATACGAGTCTTTACGGCTAATCAAGTCTTTCCAGGGGGCAGCCAATGCCAGTGGAGAGAGGGTTAAAGAGGTGTGTGAACTATCTTACGCTAGGACAGTTAGTGAGATTTTGCAAGTCGCGGGGGGAGTTACAGATAGTGCAATGTGAACCCAAGATCTGAGCTGATGTTGGCCTCGTGTGCGGATATTGGCCAATGGTTTCAGTGTCAGATCAGATCAAAACTGGATCTTGGGTTCGTGTCACGCTATCTGTAACCACCATGACTTGCCTGGACTTGCAAAATCTCACTAACTGTCCTAGCCTGAGATAGTTCACACCTCTTTAACCTGTTCTCAACCCTCTCTCTGCTCGCACTGACTCGCATTGTACCTGTAAAGATTTGATTACCTGTTCAGACTCGCATTCCAACCATTATCTTTCAATTGAGTTTGTGTCTACATATGGCCCCTCTGAGAACCCAATCCTCCACTCACCCCATGAAGGGGCAGCGCTCCGAAAGCTCGTGCTACCAAATAAACCTGTTGGACTTTAACCTGGTGCTGTGAGACTTCTTTCTGTACATTAACACTGCAATGAAGTTACTGTGAAAATCCCCTGTTCCCCACACTCTGGTGGGTACACTGAGGGAGGGTTTAGCATGGCCATTGCACCTAACCAGCACATCTTTCGGACTGTGGGAGGAAACCGGAGCACCCGGAGGAAACCCACGCAGACACGGGGAGAATGTGCGGACTCCGGATAGATGGTGGTCCAAGGCGGGAATCGAACCCGGGTCCTGGGTGTTAACAATAGTGCTGCCCGTGCAAAGCTTTTAGTCTTCATTGAATTAATCCAGATATCCAAAACTCATGCAAGGTTATCCTCTAGTCTTCCACAAAGGGGAGAAATGAGCAGCTGCTGGAGGAAGCTGGTGTTGGGAGGTACGTGTTTGAGGCAGTGTTACCGAGGAAGCTTACGCGTAGTTTGGGGACATGGGCCAGAACGTCCCGGCCAAGCTCACCCCAAAACCGGAAAATACCCCCTCCTGAAGTCACCAGGCCTTTGCACGGTCTGTCCCCATCCCCCCGACCCCCCGCTTGCCCTCTACGATTCCCGCAGTAGGCTGGAAGGGAATACCACCCCGCATCCCCCCACCGTGATGTGAAGAAGAGGGAAGGGTTTGGAAGAAAGATGGAATGCGAGGCTGAACACCTTGGAAAACGTGTGCAGAGGAGTGCCGGGATGGCACAGGTGGATGGATAACGTCAGCATGTACACCGGCCTCTCTCTGGATCGAGGGTGGGGGAGATCGGAAATCCGTGGAGAAAGATCGTTCATATCGCGGCTCGGATTGAGGGCAGGCGGAAGACGAGATCCTGCCCTGAACTACTCAGCACTTTGTTAACGTTCCTGACACTGTGCAGACGTGGCGGAGAACGTGCAGACTACACACAGACAGTGACCTGAGGCCAGGAGTCGAACCTGGGCCCCTGGCGCTGTGAGGCAGCAGTGCCAACCGCTGTGCCACTGCGTGGCCCATGCTCAAATATATCTGGTCACTGGAGACCTCAGCCTGGTTCTGTTGGTGAGTGACCAATGGAGACCCTGATGTCGAACAGGCGCTCGCGATTTAACCTATCCCGGCTTGCTGCTGCTGAACTTTGACCTCCGACCTCTGTACCTTCAGCTCCCTTGTCGCTAAAGCCCTGAAACTCCCCACCTCCCGCACCCCCCCACCGGCACCTCTTTCCCCTCCATTAAGACGCTCTTTAAAATGTTTCTCTTTGACGGAGATTGCCTTCATTGGCAACACTTTCTTCCATAATTCTCTGGCAAGAAAAAAAATGTTTAATTAAAGCTCTCTGCTGAGTTTCAGTGGACCATCTACGCTGTGAGTAGGAGCTTCACACTTCGGTTAGTGTAGCCCTTGACCTACCCCCCCCGCCCCCAAACCCAACCCAAAGGCGTCCAATTACTTGTTGCGGCAATCCCTGTCTCCACAAGCCGGGTAGACCTGCTGCACAACTACACCTTCTCTTACCATAGCAACTTTCCCCAAGAAAGATTGTCTGGAAGATTGGCAAAACCAGTCAGAGGCATAGTCAGGGCGGACCATAAATGCTTTCGGTGAGATGGGTTTTAAAGGAGATGGAGGGGCCATCAGTAGTGGGGCAAAACAGGGCAGAAAGGCACATCATAGGACCCTACAGTGCAGAAAGAGGCCCTTCAGTCTGCACCCAACACAATCCCACCCAGGCCCTACCCCCATATATTGTACCCACTAATCCCTCTAACCTACACATCCCTGGACACTGAGCGGCAATTTCTTAGCACAGCCAATCAACCCAACCAACATACCTTTGGACTGTGGTAGGAAACCCACGCAGACACGAGGAGAATGCGCAAACTCCACACAGACAGGGACCCGAGCCGGGAATCGAAGCCAGGAACCCGGAGCTGTGAAACAACAGTGCTAACCCACTGTGCTACCGTACCGTGTGGGAAGAATGGAGTTGGGGTGTATGCCTCGATTGTGGGGCTGGAGGGGGGGCTAGCGACACGCGAGTGGGCGATTCCATGTAAGTACTTAAGCAAATTGGTGAGATGGTTCAGATGGAATGAGAGTTGAGGCTTCAATCCATACGGCCAATGGATTTGTGGCACAGTGCTTAGCACTGCTGCTTCACAGGGCCAGGGACCCAGGTTCGATTCCGGCCTCGGCTCACTGTCTGTGCGGAGTCTGCATGTTCTTCCCATGCCTGCGTGGCTTTCCTCTGGGAGCTCCGGTTTCCTCCCACAGCCCGGAGGATGTGTAGGTTAGGTGGATTGGCCATGCTAAATTGCCCCTTAGTGTCCAAAGATGTGTAGGTTAGGTGGATTGGCTATGCTAAATTGCCCCTTAGTGTCCAAAGATGTGTAGGTTAGGTGGATTGGCCATGCTAAATTGCACCTTAATGTCCAAAGATGTATAGATTAGGTGGATTGGCCATGCTAAATTGCCTCGTACAGTTGAAAGACGTGCAGGTTTGATGGATTGGTCATACTAAATTGCCCCTTGGTATTAGGGAGATTAGTAGGATAAATACGTGGATTTATGGTGACAGGGTCTGGGTGGGATTATTGTTGGTGCAGATTTGATGGGCTGAATGGCCTTCTGCACTGTGGGGATTGCATGATTAGAAGGAGGACGTGACCACATTGGAGGGGGTTCGGAGGAGATTGTTGAGAATGTTGCCAGGATTGGGGAAGTCTAGCTCTGAGTGAAGAGGGGCTAGGTGGGAGGAAGCTGAGGGAGATTTACCTGAATAGCAGAGCAGCCGTGATGGGCCAAATGGCCTACTTCTACTTCTGTACCTTCTGGTCTTATGGGATACAATGAAAAACAGCTGATGCTAGGGAGGGCCCATTTCCTTTAGTTAACGTGTCAGCGGAAACTCTCGTCATATTTTGAAAATACTCGCATATTCTGCAGAGAGAGAGGTGGAGCAAGAGCTGGAGTGTGGGATCAGGCTGGATAACCCTGTTACGTGATGTGGAGACGCCAGCGTTGGACTGGGATAAACCCAGTAAGAAGTCCCGCAACACCAGGTTAGAGTCCAACAGGTTTATTTGGTAGCAAAATGCTACTAGCTTTCAGGGCTTTTCCCCTTCGTCAGGTGAGTGGGGAGTTCTGAACATATAAAGGTACACACTCAGTTTACAGTATTCCGTAGCCCCGAAAGCGAGCGGCTTTTGCTACCAAATAAACCTATTGGACTTTAACCTGGTGTTGTGAGACTCCTTACTGTGTTAACCCTATTACAGCCAGGACAGACACGATGGGTAGAATGGTCTCCCACTGCATCATAGATTTGCCCTGTTCTGCTTTCCTACATGTGCGGGGGCAAAGTGAATCTGAGAGCATGAAGTGGTCAGAATTCATTTGAATTTGGGGCGGCACGGTAGCACAGTGGTTAGCACTGCTGCTTCACAGCTCCAGGGTCCTGGGTTCGATTCCCAGCATGGGTCACTGTCTGTATGGAGTTTGCACATTCTCCCCGTGTCTGTGTGGGTTTCCTCCGAGTACTCCAGTTTCCTCCCACAGTCCAAAGATGTGCGGGTTAGGTTGATTGGCCGTGCTAAGAAATTGCCCCTTAGTGTCCAGGGGTGTGTAGGTTAGAGAGATTAGTGGGTATAATACGTAGGGATATGAGAGTAGGGCCTGGGTGGGATTGTGTTCGGTGCAGACTTGAAGGGCCTCTTTCTGCACTGTAGGGTTCTATGATCTAGCTATGACTGTAACAATATATTCTGCACCCTCTCCTTTCCTTCTCTATGAATGGTATGCTTTTTCTGTATAGCACGCAAGAAACAATACTTTTCACTGTATGCTAATACATGTGACAATAATAAGTCAAATCAAAGTTTATTTATTAGTGTCACAAGTAGGCTTACATTAACACTGCAATGAGATTATTGTGAAAATCCCTTACATGCCACACTCCAGCGCTTGTTCGGATACACTGAGGGAGAAATTAGCATGACCAATGCACTTAACCAGCATATTTTCTGGACTGTGGGAGGAAATCGGAGCATCTGGAAGAAACCTACGCAGACATGGGCAGACTCCGCACAGATGGTGACCCAAGCTGGGAATCAAACTCGGGTCCCTGGCGCAGTGAGGCAACAGTGCTAACCACTGCGCCACGATTGTGGATTACAACATCACAGTGAAAACAGCAACCGACAGCGTTGGTCTTCCCTGTTTACCTGGAGATTACTGCTGACCAGCTGAGGGTTATCCAATCAGCACCCTGTTCTCATGTTGCACAAATTGCCTTTGAAGTTCCATTTGAAATTTGACATTCTTGTGACTGTCCTGATGAGTGCAGGATGCAAAGTTTCTGCAGCATGTTTCTTTTATTTCAGCAATACTCAAGTGCTGTATTACCAAGTGACTAAAAGAGAGACATGGTGAGGATTTTGACCCAGCGGCAGTGAAGGAGCGAGTGACGTATTTCCAAGTCAGGATGCAGTAAGAAGTTTCATAACACCAGGTTAAAGTCTAACAGGTTTATTTAGTAGCATAAACTTTCGGAGCGCTGCCCCTGTGAGTTATTCATCTGATGAAGGAACACTGCTCTGAAAGCTCGTGGTTCCAAATAAACCTGTTGGACTTTAACCTGGTGTTGTGAGACTTCTTGCTGTGCCCACCCCAGTCCAACGCCGGCATCTCCACATCAAGTCAGGATGGTGAGTGGCTTTTTAAAATTAATTCATGGGACATGGGTGGCCAGCATTTATTGCCCATCCTTATTTGCCCTTGGAGGGCAGTTGAGAGTCAACCACATTGCTGTGGCTCTGGGAGTCACATGTAGGCCAGAGCAGGTAAGGACGGCAGATTTCCTTCCTCAAAGGACATTGGTGAATCAGATGGGTTTTTCTAATAATCGACAATGGTTTCATGGTCATTGGTAAATTCTTAATTACAAATATTTTTTATTGAATTCAAATTCCACCATCTGCCGTGGCGGGATTCAAACCCAGGTCCCCAGAACATTAGCTGGGTTTCTGGATTAATAGTCCAGCGATAATACCACTAGGCCATCACTTGGAGGGGAACTTGCAGATGGTGGTGTTTCCATGTATCTGCGGCCCTTGTCCTTCTAGATGGTGGTGGTAGTGTGTTTGGAAGGTGCTGTTGGAGGAGCCTTGGGTGAGTTGCTGCAATGCATCTTGTAGATGGTACACACGGCTGCTACTGTCCGTTGGTGATCCGGTGCCGGAGATATTGGGTTTAATTTTCCACTCCCGCTGAAGCTAATGGACTTCTGGATGGCTCACTGCATTTTCCAGCCCCATGGTGACAGGGCTATAAAATTCCACACATCTGGGCGGGATTTTACGGCCTCGCTTGGGTTAAGGCTAGCAATGCCTGCCCGAGGTCACGGAAATTTCTATCATCAGACCCTCGCCCGAATCTGTGGACTTTATCCCTACGATCAGTTGGATTGTAAACAGATGACGGCTGGGATTTTCTGACCTTGCCCATTGCTGGGGTTCTCCAGCCCCGCTGCAGTGAATGGAGTTCAGGTCGAGTGCCAAATTCTCCGTTCTTGCTGGCAGCGATGGCGGGGCGAACGAGATTGGAGGATCCGGGTCGATGTCTCCGATTCTGAATCGATTTAACTGTACAATGGCTTGTCCACTTTTCTTGATCATTGACTTTGGAAATCTCCCATCCTCCTTCTCTTCAGTCACATTTCCCAATCACACTGCGGTGACTTAGCGATGGCAACGCACTTCATAGAATCACAGAATCCTTACAGTGCAGAAGGAGACCATTCAGCCTATCATCCTGCACTGATCACAATCCCACCCAGACCCCGGACCTGTAGCCTCAGATATTTACCTGTTAACCCCCGTAACATTAAGGGAAAATTTAGCATGGCCAATCCACCTAACCTGCATACCTTTGGACACTAGGGGGCAATTTAGAACATAAGAACATAAGAAATAGGAGCAGCAGTAGGCCATCTAGCCCCTCGAGCCTGCCCCGCCATTCAGTAAGATCATGGCTGATCTGTCGTGTCTCAGTTCCACTTTCCTGCCCTCTCCCCATAACCCTTAATCCCCTTGCCTATCAAAAACCTATCAACCCACGGCTTAAATATATTTAGCGAGGCAGCCTCCACCACTTCAACGGGCAGAGAATTCCAGAGATTCACCACCCTTTGAGTGAAGAAGTTCCTCCTCATCTCCGTTCTAAACCGCGCCCCCCCCCCTCTTTATTTTGAGGCTGTGCCCTCTAGTCCTACTGTCCTTTGAGCGGGAAGAGCCTCTCCACCTCTATCCTATCCATCCCATTCATCATCTTATACGTCTCAATGAGATCTCCCCTCATTCTTCTAAACTCTAACGAGTACAAGCCTAGTTTATTCAGCCTCTCCTCACAGTTCAACCCCCTCAACTCCGGTATCAGCCTAGTAAACCTCCTCTGCACTCCCTCCAAGGCCAAAATATCCTTGCGTAAGTGCGGCGACCAAAACTGCACACGGTACTCCAGCTGCGGCCTCACCAGTGCCCTGTACAGCCGCAGCAAGACCTCCCTACTTTTATATTCAATCCCCCTCGCTATGAAGGCCAGCATCCCATTCGCCTTCCTGACCACCTGCTGCACCTGCAGGCTGGGTTTTTGCGACTCATGCACAAGGACCCCGAGGTCCCTCTGCACCGTCGCCTGCTGCAGTTTTTCGCCATGTAAGTAATAGTCCTTCCTACCATTATTCCTACCAAAGTGGACCACCTCGCACTTGCCAACATTAAATTCCATTTGCCATTTCCTGGCCCATTCGCCCAGCCTATCTAGACCCTTCTGCAGACTTTCCACACCCTCTGCAAAATTTGCCGTTCCACAATCTTGGTGTCATCAGCAAATTTCGACACCATACACTCGGTTCCCTCTTCCAGATCGTCTATATAAATGGTAAATAGCTGAGGACCCAGCACCGATCCCTGGGGCACTCCACTAGTCACCAACCGCCAATCCGAATAGCACCCATTAACCCCCACTCTCTGCCTCCTATTTGACAGCCAATCCTCTATCCACGCTAACACCCTACCCCCAACTCCATGCCCCCTGACCTTCTGTAATAACCTCTTGTGCGGTACCTTGTCAAACACCTTCTGAAAATCAAGGAACACCACATCCACCGGCTCTCCTCTATCCACATCCTCATAGAACTCCAGTAAATTCGTCAGACACGACTTCCCCTTAACGAAACCGTGCTGCGTCTGCTCTATCAAGCAATTCCCCTCAAAATGCCTCGCTATTTTCTCCTTGATCACGGATTCTAACATTTTACCTACAACAGACGTTAAACTAACCGGCCTATAATTCCCCGCCTTTTGCCTGCCACCCTTAAACAACAGCGTAACATCAGCCGTTTTCCAAACTTCCGGCACTTCCCGGAATCCAGCGATGTTTGGAAAATAATCACCAAGGCGTCCACTATCACCTCCGCCATTTCTTTCAGAACCCTCGGATGCATTCCATCCGGTCCTGGGGACTTGTCCACAATCAGTCCCTCCAGTCTGTCAAGCACCGCCTCTCTAGTAACAATAATGTCATTCAGGTCCTCCACTCCTACCACCTTTCCATCGCTAACACCCGGCAAATTATTCACGTCCTCCTCCGTGAAGACCGAAACAAAGAAGTTATTCAAGACCTCAGCCATTTCCCCATCCCCTACCACTAAGTCCTCCCTCTCATCCTCTAAGGGCCCAACGTTCACCCTAGTCAGCCTCTTCCTTTTTATATATTTATAAAAACTCTTACTATCCTTTTTTATATTAAGCGCTAGCCCAGCTTCATAGTTTATCCTACCCTTCTTTATCAACTCCTTCGTCATTCTTTGTTGACATTTAAACCTCTCCCAATCCTCTTCTCGCCCAGTACTCTTAGCTACTCTAAACGCATCCACTTTTAATACTTTCCTTTACCTCCTTCGTTATCCACGGCTGATTATCTCTCCTCCTACGATCCTTTTTAACCATTGGAATAAATTTCTGCTGAGCACCAAGAAAGATCTCCTTAAAGATCCTCCACTGTTCCTCAGCAGACCTACCTTCCAACGCGCTCCCCCAATCAACATTCGCCAATTCCTCTCTCATCCTATCGTACTCCCCTCTGTTCAAACAAAGGACACAGGTCTGGGAACCCACTTTCTCCTCTTCCATCTGCATCAGAAACTCCACCATACAATGATCACTCTTCCCAAGAGGATCCTTACAGTCATAGCTGGGGTGCAGAGAAAGATCAACTTAGGTCCATTCAAAAGTCTGATGGCAGCAGGGAAGACGCTGTTCTTGGGTCGGCTGGTACGTGACCTCAGACTTTTGTATCTTTTTCCCCACGGAAGAAGGTGGAAGAGAGAATGTCCGGGGTGCAGGGGGGTCCTTAGTTATGCTGGCTGCTTTGCCGAGGCAGCGGGGAGTGTAGACAGAGTCAATGGATGGGAGGCTGGTTTGCGTGATGGATTGGGCTACGTTCACGACCCCTGGTTCTAGAATTCTCCGCCAAGGGAAGCAATTTTATCCTGTCCAATCTAACTCTTTCCGTCACAGTTTTGTCCACCTCTATCAAGTCCTCCCCTCAGTCTTCTTTGTTCCAACGAAAATAACCCCAGCCTGTGGAATCTCTTCTCATCGCTACACTTTCCCAGCCCTGGCATCTTAGGCCGAGCAGTCTAAGTCCGTAAGCAATGGAATGTAAAGGGCTGCGATGGAAGCAGAGAGATGGCAGAGAAGTAGGGCACCTTTGAGCCAAATCCCTTTTCGGACTTTTGGCTCAGATCAAGTGGAGCGTCTGCTCTTAATGTCTGCTACGGGTGACACAGTGGTTAGCACTGCTGCGTCACAGTGCCAGGGACCCGGGTTCGATTCCCGGCTTGGGTCACTGTCTGTGTGGAGTCTGCACGTTCTCCCCATGTCTGCGTGGGTTTCCTCCGGGTGCTCCGGTTTCCTCCCCCAGTCCGAAAAATGTGCTAAATTCCCCCTTAGTGTACCCGAACAGGCGCCGGAGTGCGGCAACTAGGGAATTTTCACAGTAACATAATTGCAGTGTTAACGTAAATTTCTTGTGACACTAAATAAATAAACTTTAAAAGAGGGTGGCTAACAGCGAACTTGCAGTGGCTCTGGAGTCACAGGTAGGCCAGACCGGGTAAGGATGGCAGATTTCCTTCTCTGAAGGACAGTAGTGATTCTTTTATGTACCTTACTAAGGTGGCACAGTGGTTAGCACTGCTGCCTCAGAGTGCCAGAGGCTTGAGCTAGACTCGGGTCACTGACTGTGAGGAGTTTGCACATTCTCCTTGTGTCTGCGTGGGTTTCCTCTGGATGCTCCGGTTTCCTCCCACAGTCCAAAGACGTGCGGGTTAGGTTGGATTGGCCATGCTAAATTGACCAGGGGGGATTAGCAGGGTAAATATGTGGGGTTCCCGGGATAGGGCCTGGGAAGGATTCTGGTCGTTGCAGACTGGATGGGCCAAATGGCCTCCTTCTGCGCTCTAGGGGTTCTATGATTCAATGGTGTTGAGTACTTACCGACAGAGGGTAGGGATGCTTTGGATTTCCATGCCACCATGTGACTCCAATCGCTCCACGTGCTGTTATATCTCTCTGGATTGTCCTCGACGATCTTAACACGGATTTGCGCCTTGTAGACGCGGTCTGCTTTCAGGTTAGCCGCATCGATCTTTGTCCTCTGTTCATTTTGCACAACCTGAAACCTCTTGGCATCCTAGAACGTGAAAGAATGGTGGGTAACTCAACCTGAAGCTCCCAGCAAAGACTTCCTTTCTATTCTTCATTGGACAATGGCTGGGCCAGCATTTATTGCCCATCCCTAGTTGCCCTTGGAGGGCAGTTGAGAGTCACCCACATTGCTGTGGCTCTGGAGTCACATGTAAGCCAGACCGGGTAAGGGCGGTAGATTTCCTTCTCTAAAGGGCATTAGTGAACCAGATGGGTTTTTCCGACAATGGTTTCATGGTCATCAGGAGATTCTTAATTCCAGATTCTTTTTACTGAACTCAAATTCCACCAGCTGTCGTGGCGGGATTCAAACACCAGGTTCCCAGAACATGAGCTAAGTTTCTGGATTAATAGTCTAGCGATAATACCACTAGGCCATTGCCTCCTTGCTTGGCGAGATGACCTGTGGCACAGTGCTGAACCACGAGCTGTGTTCACCACTAAAGAACCGTAGAATTCTTACAGTGCTGAAGGAGGCCATTCAGCCCATCGGGCCTGCACAAACACCTCAGGCCCTATTCCCATAACCCCACATATTTATCCTGCTCCTCCACCTGCCACAAAGGGGCAATTTAGCATGGCTAACCCACCTAACCCGCACATCTTTGGATGGAAACCGGAGCAATGGGAAGAAACCCACTCTGACACGGGGAGAACGTGCAGACCCCGAGCAGACAGTGACCTGAGGCTTGGGGGGGAATTGAACCCGGGTCCCCGACGCTGTGAAGCAGCAGTGCTAACCACCACGCCACCGTGCTGCCCATTTTGGTAGGATCTGAAAATGCTCTCCATCTTCCACCCAATTTCGTAGACTTTGTAAACATGGGACGGCACGACGGCACAGTGGGTTAGCACTGCTGCCTCGCACACCAGGGACCTGGGTTCGATTCCTGGCTCGGGTCACTGTCTGTGTGGAGTCTGCACATTCTCCCTGTGTCTGTGTGGGTTTCCGCTGGGCGCTCCGATTTCTTCCCACAGTTTAAAGATAGTTCGGTGGATTGGCCATGGTAAGTTGCCCTTTAGCGTCCAAAGGCAATTTAACATGGCTGATCCACCCTAAGCTGCACGTTTCTGGAAAATCCACCCGGTATACAAAAATGAATGAACTTACTCTCCAGTGTTCGTCCTCAGTCTTATATCTCATTTCGAATTTCAGTTTATCCTCAAAAACGTCATCACGCTCCACCAGCCAAACAAAATCTGTCCCGATTCTGGAATTATTGACGATTGTCAAGTTGTACGGTGGCATTAGCTTGACTACAAGACAGAAAAGATCGGACGCATCATTTTCTCAGCGGCTGAAGAGGCCTTTTGGTTGTATCACAGCTCGGTATGGGCTCCTGCTCTGCCCAAGACCGCAAGGAACGCAAAGGGTCGTGAACGAAGCCCAGTCCATCATGCAAACGATCCACTGACCCCGTCTACACTCCCCGCTGCCTCAGGGAAAAGCAGCCAGCATAATTAAGGACCCCACGCACCCCGGACATTCTCTCTTCCACTTTCTTCCGTCGGGAAAAAGATACAAAACTCTGAGGTCACGTACCGACCGACTCAAGAACAGCTTCTTCCCTGCTGCCGTCAGACTTTTGAATGGACCCACCTCGCACTAAGTTGATCTTTCTCTACACCCTAGCTATGACTGTGACACTATATTCTGCACCCTCTCCCTTCCTTCTCCCCCTATATACTCTATGTACGGTATGCATAGAGCGCAAGAAGCCATTGGGAAGGAATTGGTTAAGCATTTGGAAAGGAGAGTTGTAAAAAGACAGGAGGAAGGAGATGGAAAATGGGCTTCCAGCAGAGATGTGATGGGTCAAATGGCCTTTAGTGTGTCCTATTCTCTCTGAGGCCAGGAGGCCGTTCCAGGAGCGGGCATTGGTGGGGTTTATTGAAGTTGGGAGGTATGGGAGATGTATCCAAGGCAAAGATTGTTTTAGACGTCTGGTAGCTGAGACAGAAATTTATCCAGCCAAGGTTCACAGTTTTTGTTTCAGACTTGCTTAGGTTTTGTAGCTGTCATAAGAAATAAGAAAGAGGAGCAGGAGTAGGCCATCTAGCCCTTCGAGCCTAGTATGTTAAAACTGTCACGTTTATGACCATGTTCTAGCCCAAAGAAGGCTGAATGGCCATGCAATGACAAAAGTGGGCAGTTGTCAGGAGTATGAGAGTGTGGGAGGTTTCCCTGGGAGTACGGGATTTTGGCTGTCCTCCCTGGGAGTGTGGGGGTTCTCCCTGGGATTGTGGGAACTCTCCCCCGGGAGTGTGGGGATTCTGTCCCTGGGCATGGGGGAGTGTGGAAGTTCTCCCCAAGAGCGTGAGAGTTTCCCCCATGAGTAGAGAATTGCTGGGAGTTTTCCCTGGGAACGTAGGAGTGTGGGAGTTCTATCCGGCAGTGGGGGAGAGTGGGAGTTTTTCCCTGGGAGTGTGGGAATTCTTTCCAGAAGTGTGAAATTGTGGGGGTTCTCCCCGAGAGTGTGGGAGTGTAAGAGTTCTACTCGGGAATGTGGGAGTGTGGGAATTCTCCCCGGGAATGTGGGAGTTGTCACAGGGATGTGGGAGTTCTCCCCGGGAGTGGGGAATTGTGGGAATTCTCCCCAAGAATGTGGGAGTTCTCCCAGGAAGTGTAGGTGTTCTCCCAGGAATGTGGGAGTGTGGGGGTTCTCCCAGGAATGTGGGAGTTATTCCCAGCGGTCAGAGAGTGTGGGAGTTCTTCCTGGGAGTGTGGGAGTTCTGCCCAGGACTGTGGGAGTTCTCTCCAGGAGTGGACGAATGTGGGAGTTCTCCCTGGGATCGTGGTGGCACAGTGGTTAGCACCACTGCCTCACAGCACCAGGGACCCAGGATCGATTGGGTCACCGTCTGTGCGGAGTTTGCACATTCTCCCCATGTCTGCGTGGGTTTCCTCCGGGTGTGCCGGTTTCCTCTTACAGTCCAAAGCTGTGCAGGTTGGGTGGATTGGCCATGCTAAATTGTCCCTTAGTGTCCAAAGACGTGCAAGTTAGGTGGCCGGTAAATATGTGGGGTTACAGTGATGGGGCGGGGAAGGGGGCCTGGTTAAGATACTCTGTCAGAGGGTTGGTGCAGAGGACACAATGGCTTCTTTAGCGCAGTTGGGGTTCTATGATCTACACACAGGTACACAGCCAGGCTGGAAGGGAGGAAATGGTTCAAATAGAATGCTTAATTTCACCTACTGTGTTGGAATGGTTTAAATTCTTGAATCCATGCAACCTCCTGGAGAGGCCCAGGCCCTGGGCACGACAGAGAGATGTTAAAAGCCTGCACGGGAGCAAAGTAGGGGACCTCAAGGTGGCAAATTCTGTTTTGTCTCTTCGATGAGCTCGATTCCTGCTTTGGCCTGCAGGTCAGTGGGAAATCAGAGCTGCAAAACACAAAACGGGGTCAGAGGGTCAGAGCAAAGAGAAAACAAGACCGGGGCGGGGGGGGTGGGTGGAGAGGCCAGAGAAGCTGTACCTTTGGCAGAGAGGGTCGGGGGAAATTTAATCAGTGCGTTCAGGAAGGAGCTTCGTGTAATCCCTACAGCGCAGAAGGAGGCCATTCGACCCATCGAGCCTGCACAGACAACTATCCTACCCAGGCTCTATCCCCATAACGCCACACGTTAACCCTGCTAATCCCCCTGATGTTAAGGGCGAGTTAGCATGGCCAATCCACCTCACCTTAGCTTATGAAAATAGGTTGAATAGACTGGGTCTGTACTCATTAGAGTTTAGAAGGCTGAGCGGGGAGGGGGGGGATCTTATAGAGACTTACAAGATAATGAAGGGGATGGATAGGGTAGAGGTAGAGAGATTCTTCCCACTTAGGAAGGAAATCAGGACTAGGGGGCACAGCCTCAAAATAAGGGAGGGACAGTTTAGAACAGAGTTGAGGAGGAACTTCTTCACTCAAAGGGTGGTGAATCTCTGGAATACTCCGCCCATTGAAGTGGTGGAGGCTGCCTCGCTGAATATATTTAAGTCACGGGTAGATAGATTTCTGATAGACAAGGGAATTAAGGGTTACGGGGAGAAAGTGGGAAAGTGGAACTGATCCACTTCAGATCAGCCATGATCTTATTGAATGGTGGGGCAGGCTCGAGGGGCTGGATGGCCTACTCCTGCTCCTATTTCTTATGTTCTTATGATTCATGCCTGGAAGGGGACGGGGGGGGGGGGGGTGGAAGAGAGAGGAAGAGGGAGAGTGAGGGGTTCCAACTGAACTGTTGCTGAAAGGGCAGTTGGTTTACAGGCAAGCTTCTTCCAATCAACTTATTATTTCCTGTTTTTTTTAAACCATTGAGTTACCACAAAGCCACAAAATAGTCAGCTCACCCCACTGAAAAGATTTTGCGTTGAGCATTCTGTCTGCCTCCGAAATATTTAACCCTTCTGAATCTCCAGAGGAGTCGAAATATCTCATCACAAAACGCAAGAACAGCTCCGGTTTAGCAATACTCCCGATCCACAAATACCCCAATTTTAATATTCTCACTCTTGTTTCCAAATCCCAACCAGGCCTTACCTCTTTAGCTGTGTCATCTCTGTCAGCCCCACAACACCCTCAGATCACTGGGCTCCTCACATCCCGGCCTCGTGACCGTTCCCGGTTTTAACCGTTTTCTCGTTGTTGACTGGATTATTCTGGAATCGCCGAGACTGCGTGGTGTATCCAAGATGGCGGGCGGATCCACCGGAAGCCGTTTCTGCTGGAGATTGCAGTGGCGGGAGGCGAGCCTGTGGGAGGCGAGGGTGCTTGGGGAATTGGCAAGACTCTCACAAACTCGGTAAGGCCATTTGAACTTTCCTCACTTCCTTTTCCCTCTTCTCCATCTTCTCTCTTTTACCCTCACTGGTACTTCTAAAACTAGGCCTATCAGTCCACTAATCCCTGCCTTTAAAGTATTCAATACTTCTGATTTCTCTCGAGTCTTTAATCTCTTATAAAAACAAATGAGTGCGGAATTCCAACGCACCCCTTTTTTTCTGTAGCAGGAATGTTGGAGTTGTGAATGTTTTAGGCAAGTCTTAACTTCTTGTGAAGGGTCGGTCAAAACTAGAGCTTGCCAGCTGTCAAGTTATTTAAATGGTCAGCCCTTTAAAAATTGAGAAAGACTGCCTGCCTGTGTCTGTGAGAGTGGAAAAGTATCTATCACAGCAGCTTCAATAGCTGTTTGTTGATATAAGCCCAAGGGCTATCGATCAATATTCGATATGTGACTGCCTATCACAACCAAATATTATTGCAGTGGGGTTTGGGGGTTTAGGCTGTAAGTTTACATTTGATTGACAAAGGTTATTAAAAGATTAGCTGTCTTCAGTGTGGGGTCATGAACACAAATGCATGTTTTTGTGAACACGGATGCATTGGAACATGGATGCTGAGTTCCTCCCAAGAATTTTTGGTTTCCGTTTCAGATCATCAGCATCCGCAGCTTTTTATTTTAGCTTTTATGGCCAAATGGATGGCAATGTGGCACAGTGGTTGGCACTGCTGCCTCACAATGCCAGGGACCTGGGTTCGATTCCAGTCTCAGGTTATTGTCTGTGCAGAGTTTGCACATTCTCCCTGTGTCTGTGTGGGTTTCCTCTGGGACTTCTGGTTTCCTAACACGGTCCAAAAATTAGGGGAATTGGCCATGTTAAATTGCCCCTTAGTATCCAAAGATGTGCGGATTAGGTGGATTGGCCATGCTAAATTGCCCCTTAGTATCCAAAGATGTGCAGGTTAGGTAGATTGGCCATGCTAAATTGCGCCCTAGTGCCCAAAGATGTGTGGGCTGGAAGGATTTGTGGGGTAAATACTGGGGGTATCAGGATGGGGGGGGGGTGGGCCTGGGAAAGATGCTGTGTCAGAGAGTCTGTTGATGGGCCAAATGGCCTCCTTCTGCACTGTAGGATTCCGTGACTTTATTCAAAGGGAAAACATTTCTCCTCAGTTCCCTTTCCAGATCTTTGGTTAGCTGACTTTTCTGTTCTCTATTTCCCTCCCTTAGGTGAGTGGGTGTGGCTGGCTAGGCCAGAATTTACCACCCAGCCCTGAGGAAGAGTTGCCTTCCTGAACCTTCGCAGCAGCTGTGGTGTAGGTACATCCACCGTGCTGTTAGGGGTCAGAGGTGAAGTTCTGCATGTTGGCTTTTGTTGAAAAATGTACAAAATGGAATCAATAACCATGCTCGAACAGAAGTAATTCCCTCATGTGTGAAAGAGAGGGAACTCCAGGAGTCTAAATGCACTAAGCAGATAAATCATCATCGTAGAACAGAATCATAGAATCCCTACAGTGCAGAAGGAGGCCATTTGGCCCATCGAGTCTGCACTGACTCTCAGACCCTAACCCCGTAACCTCACTTATTTGCCCCGCCAACCTACGCATTTTGGGGTATTTTAGCATGGTCAATTCACCTAACTTGGAGTGTGGGAGGAAACCAGAGCGCCCGGAGGAAACCCACGCAGACACGGGGAGAACGTACAAACTTTGCACAGACACTCAATGCCAGGATTGAACCTGGTCCCTGGCGCTGTGAGGCAGTAGTGCTAACCAGTATTGGCCTATTTGTATATGCATGTATGGAACATGTGTGTGTGTGTGTGTGTGTGTGTATATACCCGTGTGTGTGCATGCATGTCTGTGCGTACGTGTGTGTATGCAAATGCGTGTATATGAGTGCCCCAATGTGTGTATTTGTGTGTGTGTGTCCAAATGTGTGTGTGCTATGTCTGTGTGTGTGTGTATGTGTGTTGTGTGTGTATGTGCAAATGTATGCATATATGTATTTGAGTGTATATGCATCTGGGCAATAATTAATGCCAATATTTGACAGTTTGCAAGTTTATTGGGTTCCAGCTGGAAGTTATACTGTTATGAAAATTAACAATACTCTTTCTCTCGAATCATTGCTCTGTAAGTTACATCAACTCGACAATCAACAAGCGATCCGCTTAATAACAGACAGAGTGCGTTCTCCTCTGAGGATCAACCCACACCCCTGAAAGATTGCGACTGGATTGCAGACATTAGAACAAAGTGAAATACAGAGAGAGAGAGAAGGAATAAATGTGTAGTCACCTTCTAATATCTGGCAGCTGGTTCCAAAAGCGCTGACTCCTCTGAGGCGATGAGATAGAGTAGATCTGATATGAGTCACTAGGTACTGGAGTTTGACATGACGAGAGCTGATCTAAAGGTCCGATATGATGTCAGGTGCGCGCACACACACACACACACACACACACACACACACACACACACACAGGATCTCATCGCGCGGTGTGTCTGAGGTCGCTAGTTTTGTGGCTTCTTTCCTTGCAGCAAGACCTCCCTGCTTTTATATTCTATCCCCCTCGCGATAAAGCCCATTTGTCTTTTTGATCACCTGCTGCACCTGCAGACTGAGTTTTTGCGACTTGTGCACAAGGACCCCCAGGTCCCTCTGCACCGTAGCATGCTGCAACTTCTCACCCTTTAAATAATAATCCCTCCTACTATTATTTCTACCAAAGTGGATAACCTCACATTTGCTAACGTTATACTGCATCTGCCAGGTCCTCACCCACTCACTCAGCCTATCCAGATCTCTGGAAACGAGAGAGTGCAGAAGGTAGTGTTACAGTCATAGCTGGGATGTAGAGAAAGATCAACTGAGTGCGAGATAGATCCATTCAAAAGTCTGATGGCAGCAGGGAAGGAGCCGTTTTTGAGCCAGTTGGTACGTGACCTCAGACTTTTGTATCTTTTTCCCAAAGGAAGAAGGTGGAAGAGAGAATGTCCGCGGTGCATGGGGCCCTTAATTATGCTGGCTGCTTTGCCGAGGCAGCGGGGAGCGTTGACCGAGTTAATGGATGGGAGGCTGGTTTGCGTGATGGATTGGGCTACATTCATGACCTTTTGTAGTTCCTTGCGGTCTTGGGCAGAGCAGGAGCCCACACCAAGCTGTGATACAACCAGAAAGAATGCTTTCTACGGTGCACCTGTAAAAGTTGAGTTTATAAGGTTGGTTAGAATTCCGTTACAAGCAGAGTTTGGGAAAGGAAGAGACAGGCGAAGAAGAAATTCCGAAAATGAATTGGAAAGAAATAGGTTGGAGGGGGACGGGGTGTCAGAACGTATAAACCGGACTCATTTCATGAGAAGGAAGTAAGAGAGAGATTTGATGATGAGGCAACTTAAACTCTGGTTTTGATTCAGCGAGGAACATTCACTGAGGGACGAAATTCTGTTAAGGATGGAACTGGAATGTACTTCTACCCTTTGAGAAAATGGATAAGGCATTACAATAGCCATTGCGTAGAGTGCTTATTGAGAAGAGCGTTATGAGAGTACGCATCACTTTCAGATCTACAGATAAATGATCACGATACTGAGCTGTGCTTCTCGCGAATGAGCTAGTTCCAGACATTTTTTCGGTGAATTCTGTCTAGTCAGCCCTTGTGGGTTTCCTCTGGGTGCTCCTGTATCCTCTCATGCTCGAAAGGTACACGGGTTAGGTGAATTGGCCATGCTAAATTAGCCCCTTTGTGTCAGGGGACTGGCAAGGGGTAAATACATGGGGTTACGGGGACAGGACCTGGGTGGGATTGTTGCCAGCACGGACTCGATGGGCTGAATGGCCTCCTTCTGCACTATAGGGATTCCATAAAATCTAAAGAGGAGGCAGAATCAGAGCTTTGTGGAGTGCGCGGAAGAAAGAGAAATGGTATTTCATAGAAGAATCATAGAAATCCTATGGTGCAGAAGGAGGCTATTCAGCCCATTGACACTGACCATCCTACCCTATCCCCATAATTCCACATATTTACCCAATTTAGCAATTTAGCATGGCCAATCCACCTAACCAGCTGTCTTGTGGACTGTGGGAGGAAACCCACACCAACATGGGGAGAATGTGCAGACTCCGCACAGACAGTGAACTGAGGCTGGAACTGAACCCAGGTTCTTGGCGCAGTGAGACAGCAGTTCTAACCACTGTGCCACCGTGCTGCTGTGACAGATGTCGTAAGCCTTTGAATCCTGAATCGGAGGGAAGACAATGACCGACTGGTATTGCCATGAATGGGGTGGCACCGTAGCACAGTGGGTTAGCACAGCTGCTTCACAGCTCCAGGGTCCTGGATTCGATTCCCGGCTCGGGTCACTGTCTGTGTGGAGTTTGCACATTCTCCTTCTGTCTGTGTTAATTGCTATAGCTCTAGCTCGTTAGAGGGGTCAGTTTTTGTTCAAAGTGTACAGGAAGGTTTCTTGACTCAGTATGTTGATAGGCCAACTAGAGGTGAGGCTATATTGGATTTGGTGCTGGGTAATGAGCCAGACCAGGTGCTAGACTTGGAAGTTGGTGTGCATTTTGGTGATAGTGACCACAATTCGGTTACGTTCACCTTAGTGATGGATAGGGATAGGCATGAACCTCGGGTCAGTAGTTTTAGCTGGGGAAGGGTAATTATGAGGCTATTAGGAGAGAATTAGGAAGCATAGGTTGGACTATGAGATTACAGGGACTGGGAACGTCCGAAATGTGGAATTTTTTCAAGGAACAGCTACTGCGGGTCTGCAATAGGTATGTCCCTGTCAGGCAAGGAGGATTTGGTAGGGCTAGGGAACCGTGGTGTACTAAAAAAGTTGATTCGTTGGTTAGGAAGAAAAAGGAGGCTTATGTTCGGATGAGGCTTGAGGCTCAGGTAGTGCATTAGAAAGCTTTAGATTGGCTAGGAGGGAGTTGAAGAGGGAGTTAAGAAGGGCTAAAAGAGGACATGAGATGACTTTGGCTGATAGGATTAGGGAGAATCCTAAGGCATTCTATAGGTATGTCAAGAACAGAAGGTTGGTTAGGGCAAGATTAGGGCCAGTTATAGACAGTAGAGGGAAGTTGTGTGTGGAACCGGAAGAGATTGGAGAGGCATTGAACCAATATTTCTCTTCGGTGTTCACGCAGGGGGACATGAATGTAGCTGTGGAGGACACTGGGGTGCAGGGGTGTAAAATAGAAAGTATTGCAGTTGAAACCGGGGATGTGCTGGATATTCTAGAGGGCTTGAAAATAGATAAGTCCCCTGGTCCGGATGGGATTTACCCTAGGATTCTCTGGGAGGCTAGAGAGGTGATTGCAGAGCCTCTGGCTCTGATCTTCAGGTCATCGTTGGTCTCTGGTATAGTACCGGAAGATTGGAGGACAGCGAATGTTGTCCCATTGTTTAAGAAGGGGAACAGAGACTTCCCCGGGAATTATAGACCGGTGAGTCTTACTTCTGTTGTGGGCAAGGTTTTAGAAAGAATTATTAGGGATAGGATTTATAGTTATCTGGAGAGTAATGAATGGATTAGAGACAGTCAGCATGGTTTTGTAGCAGGTAGGTCGTGCCTTACTAACCTTATTGAGTTCTTTGAGAAAGTGACCAAAGAGGTGGATAGGGGTAAGGCAGTTGACGTGGTATATATGGATTTTAGTAAGGCGTTTGATAAGGTTCACCATGGTGGGCTTCTGCAGAAAATGCAGATGTATGGGACTGGCGGTAATCTAGGTACTTGGATCAGGAATTGGCTGGCAGATAGGAGACAGAGGGTGGTGGTTGATGGTGAATATTCGTCATGGAGTTCGGTTACGAGCGGTGTGCCTCAGGGATCTGTTTTGGGGCCACTGCTGTTTGTAATTTTTATTAATGATCTGGATGAGGGTATAGTTGGGTGGATTAGTAAGTTTGCTGATGACACCAAAGTCGGTGGTGTGGTAGATTGTGAGGAAGGGTGTCATAGTTTGCAGGGTGACTTAGACAGGTTGCAGAGCTGGGCCGCGAGGTGGCGGATAGAGTTTAATGTGGAGAAGTGTGAGGTAATTCATTTCGGTAGGAGTAACAGATGTGTTCAGTATAGGGCTAACGGGAGGACTTTGAATAGTGTGGAGGAGCAGAGGGATCTAGGTGTATGTGTACATAGATCCTTGAAGGTTGGGAATCAAGTAGATAAGGTAGTTAAGAAGGCATACGGTGTCTTGGCGTTTATTGGTAGGGGGATTGAATTTAGGAGTCGCAGCGTCATGTTGCAACTGTACACAACTCTGGTGCGGCCGCACTTGGAGTACTGTGTGCAGTTCTGGTCCCCACATTACAGGAAGGACGTTGAGGCTTTGGAGAGGGTGCAGAGGAGGTTTACCAGGATGTTGCCTGGTATGGAGGGGAGGTCATATGAGGAGAGACTGAGGGATTTGGGGTTGTTTTCGCTGGAAAGAAGGAGGCTAAGAGGGGATCTTATTGAAACATATAAGATGATTAGAGGTTTAGATAGGGTGGATAGTGATAGCCTTTTTCCTCGGATGGAGAATGCTAGCACGAGGGGGCATGGCTTTAAATTAAGGGGTGGTAGTTATAGGACGGATGTCAGGGGTAGGTTCTTTACCCAGAGGGTGGTGAGGGATTGGAATGCCCTGCCTGCTGCGGTTGTAAATGCGCCTAGTTTGGGGGCGTTTAAGAGATCTATGGATAGGTTTATGGACGAAAAGGGATTGGTTTAGATTAGTGGGTCAGTGTTTTTTTTAAAAAAACTGGTCGGCGCAACATCGTGGGCCGAAGGGCCTGTTCTGCGCTGTTATGTTCTATGTGTGGGTTTCCTCCCACAGTCCGAAAGACACTGCTGTTTAGGATGCATTGGCCGTGCTAAATTTTCCCTGGGTGTACCCGAACAGGTGCCGGAGTGTGGCGAATAGGGGATTTTCACATTAACTTCATTGCAGTGTTAAGCTCAGCCTACTTGTGACACTAATAAATAAAGTTAAAACTTTAACTTAAAACTCGTGGGTGGTGGTGTCCCGAGATATCTGCTGCCCTGGTTCTTCTAGATGGAAGTGGTTGTGGGTTTGGAAGGTGCTGTCTAAGGAGTCTTTGTCAATTCCCAGGAATGTATCTTGTAGATGGTACACACGGCTGCTACTGAGCGCCGGTGGTGGAGGGAGTGGATGTTTGTGGGTTGGGTTCCGATCAAGCGGGGTTGCTTTGTCCTGGATGGTGTCGAGCTTCTTGAGTGTTGTTGGAGCTGCCCCCATCCAGGCAAGTGGGGAGTATTCCATCACACTCCTGACTTGTGTCTTGTAGATGGTGGACAGGCTCTGGGGAGTCAGGAGCTGAGTTATTCACCAGAGTATTTCCTAGCCTCTGACCTACTCTTGTAGCCACAGTGTTTATGTGGCTGGGTTCAGTTTCTGGTCAATGATAATCCCACGGATGTTGACAGTGGGCAGATTTCAGCGCTGGTAATCATAGCATCGCTAAAAGGAGGCCATTTGGCCCATCGAGTCCATACCGGCCACAATCCCACCCAGGCCCTCTTCCCCTAACCCCACATACCTACCCTGCTAATCCCCCTGACACTAAGGGGCAATTTAGCATGGCCAATCCACCTAACCTGCACATCTTTGGATTGTGGGAGGAAACCGGAGGAAACCCACACAGGCACGGGGAGAATGTGCAAACTGTGCACTGACAGTGGCCCAAGACCAGATTTGAAGCCCGGTCCGTGCTGCTACGAGGCAGCAGTGCCAACCACTGTGCCATCTTGCTGCCCTAATGTCATTGAATATGAAGGGGAAATGGTTAGATATTCTGTTGTTGGAGATAGTCATTGCCTGATAATTGTGTGGTGTGAATGTTACTTGCCTCTTGTCAGCCCAAGCCTGGATTTAAAACAACTAAAAAAAAATTTAAAAAAAAATTAAAAAAAAATGGATTAGTGGGTAAATATGTAGGGATATGGGGGTAGGGCCTGGGTGTGTGTGTGTGTGTGTGTGTGTGTGTGTGTGTGTGTGCGCGCGCGCGCATGTGTGTTTATATATGTGTGTCCAAACATTCCCAAACAAACATACTGTCACGTATTGCTTCATATGTCAGAAAGATGATTGAAATGTTGAGTAGCTTAAGGCAGGATTTTGTCTTTCGCCCGCCCTCATTCCGAGGATTGGCCACAATATGAACAATATTTCTCCTCCGATTTTTGATCCAGAGAGAGGCTGGTGATGTTATCCATCCATCCATCCCGTCCCGGTGCCCCTCTGTACATGTTTTCCTCGCATTCCTTCTTCGTTCCAAACCCTCCCCTCCTGTTCACATCACGAGAGGGAATTCTCCCGTTCCCGCCTACCACGGGAATTGTAGTGAGTGATGGGGGGAGGGGGGCATGGACCAGGCAAAAGTCTATTGATCTCGGTGGGAGGGGGTATTTTACAGTTTTGGGGTGAGCGCAGCCGGGATATTCTGCCCCGTGTCTCCAAACTATGTGTAAGCTATGTGGGGCGGCACGGTAACACAGTGGTTAGCACTGCTGCTTCACAGCTCCAGGGACCTGGGTTCGATTCCCGGCTCGGGTCACTGTCTGTGTGGAGTTTGCACATTCTCCTCGTGTCTGTGTGGGTTTCCTCCGGGTGCTCCGGTTTCCTCCCACAGTCCAAAGATGCGTGGGTTAGGTTGAGTGGCCATGCTAAAATTGCCCCTTAGTGTTCTGAGATGTGTAGGTTAGAGAGATTAGTGGGTATGATATGTAGGGATATGGGGGTAGGGCCTGGGTGGGATTGTGGTCGGTGCAGACTCGATGGGCCAAAGGGCCTCTTTGTGCACTGTAGGGTTCTATGATTCGATGAAGCTTCCTCAATAACACTGCCTTAAACCTCCCAACACCAGCTCCCTCCAGCAGCAACTCATTGTGGAAGACTGGAGGATATTGCCCAACAAGGGGTATACACACGGTGGGTCGTGCGAGGCCTGCTCTTGGATGTTGCTTCGAGAGTTTGCCTCGTGCTTCACGTCGTTAGTGTGCGCTTAAACTGGACCATCTGACAGGCAACACGACAGCTCAGTGACTATCACTGTTTGCTGTGCAGATACATGGATTTGGGCCAGTGTCTGTGGGAGTTTGCACATTCTCCCCATGCTTGCGTGGGTTTCCTTCCACACCCCAAAGACGTGCTCTTGGGCTGATTGGTGGAACAAATTGTCCCTAAATTAGACATCCGTCAATCTGGTTATAATTCCTTTCTTGTGGAGTCCAGTTGGCGTAGACAAAGGTCATAGGGAGAAGAGGGGACTCACAATGTTAAAATGGCGGCACAGGCTCGTTGGGCCGAATGGCCTGTTTCCCGTGCTGTGTTGTTCTTTGTTCTTTGATATTCTTGCCTGAGTTTTGGATCTTTGGGTTAATTCAATGAAGCTTAAAATCTGGCTTCCCATGGGTGGCACAGTGGCACCGCTGCCTCACTGCGCCAGGGATCAACCCCCAGCTTGGGTCACCGTCTGCGTGGAGTTTGCACATTCTCCCCGTGTCTGCTTGGGTTTCCTCCAGGTGCTCCGGTTTCTTCCCGCGTTCCGAAAGACGTGCTGGTTAGGTGTTAAGATTCTCCCTCAGTGTACCCGGAACTGTGGGGAGGGGGAGTGCTGGTTTTCACAGTAACTTCATTGCAGTGTTAATGTCAGCATGCCAATAATAATAAATACACTTTTAAATGATTCCTGAATCAGTTTTGGAGAAATATATGCTCACAGGATAGGGTGAAGGAGGGGAGGGGTAGCCTAGTGTGGAGCACTTATGTGTGATTCTGTGCCATGCATTCTGTGTAAGGTTTTTCTCTATTTTTCATGAGATGTGGGCGTCACTGGCTGGATCAACATTTCTTGCCCTTCCTTGAGGGCATTTAAGAGTCAACCACATTGCTGTGGCTCTGGAGTCACATGTAGGCCAGACCGGGTAAGGATGGTAGATTTCCTTCCCTAAAGGACATTAGCGAACAAAGAACAACACAGCACAGGAAACAGGCCCTTCGGCCCAACACGCCCACGTCGCCATCTTAACATTCAGTGAGTGCCCTCTTCTGCCTATGACCTTTGTCTACGCCTACTGGACTCCACAATAAAGGTGTGCAAATTTAGAGAATTTTAACCAGATTGAGGGACACCTAATTTAGGGACAATTTGTTACACCAATCAGCCTAAGAGCACGTTTTTTTGAGGTGTGGGAGGAAACCGGAGCACCTGGAGAAAACCCACGCAAGCACGGGGAGAATGTGCAAACTCCCACAGACACCGGCCCAAATCCATGTATCTGCCCAGCAAACAGTGATAGTCACTGAGCTGTCGTGTTGCCTGTCAGATGGCCCAGTTTAAGCGCACACTAACGACATGAAGCACTAGGCAAACTCTCGAAGCAACATTCAAGAGCAGGCCTCGCACGGCCCACCGCGTGTACGCCCCTTGTTGGACAACAAGGCAGATCGAATCTCCTGTGGATGTAAAAAATAGTTTGCTTCAATTGTGTATTTCCCCCTTATATTCCAGAACCAAGACCATAACGTGCGCTGTACAGTACAGTGCATCCATTAGCACCAGCCTGCTCTTCTAGAGTTATCCACCCTTTAAAACTTTTAGACATGGCCTAAGCATTTAACACTTCATAATATTCCATGATGCCAAGCATCAGATCAGTAGACATTCTAGTGAGAAGCTTCGGACAGGATTTTCCGACAATGGTTTCATGCAGCTTCTTAATTCCAGATTTTTCAAAAAATTCAAATTCTACCATCTGCCGTGTCAGGATTCGAACCCTGGTCCCCAGATTATCAGATGAGTTTCAGGATTGATAATCCAACGATAACACCACCAGCCTCCTGCACGGGCATCGCTGGCTGGCCAGCATTTATTGCCCATCCCCAATTTCCCTTGAACTGAGTGGCTGGTGACAGGGGACGGCTGAGAGTCAACCATATAGCTTTGGAGTCACAGGTAGGCCAGACCAGGTAAGGACGGCAGATTTCCTTCCCTGAAGGAACATTGGTGAACCAGGTAGGTTTTTGTGACAATAGTTTCATGGTCATTAGTAGATACTTAATGCCAGATTTTTTTTTATTGAATTCAAATTTCACCATATGCCACGTGGGGATTCGAACCCCAGGTCCTCAGAGCATTACGTGGATCTCCGGATTACAAGCCCAGTGACAATGCCACCACTGCCTTCCCTCTATGTAATACTTCCGCATATACCTGAGTCCAACATTTCAAGAACCTTACTGTTTGTGATGGATGGATGGAGTCGCTGTCCTATTAATAAAATGCTACCCTGACGAGGATGCACGTAAACCACATCATCACATGACCCTGTCAATCACTCCAAAGCGAAATCCTAAGGGAACTGAAGTAAACAAAAATCCATCAGTTCGACTTAACACAACCACTTGCAAGGTTGAACTGAGTAATTTACTGCTCTCCCAGCATCTGAGCTGCATTCCTGCCAGACAAACTGACTGGCTGCAGAGAAAAACTGAACCTGAAAACATTCTCCTGAAACACAACAAACACACTATATGTTTATCGTTTGGAGGCTTTAATCACACAATACACAACTATGTTAATCACATGCTAATGTGCCATCTGACACCAGCAATCGGCCCAGTGGCAAGCATTGCTGTCTCGCCGCACCATGGATCAGGGTTCAATTCTGGCCTCAGGTGACTTTCTGTGTGGAGCTTGCACACTCTCCTCGAGTCTGCATGGATTTCCGCTGGGTGCTTTGGTTTCCTCCCACGGTCCAAAGAAGCTTCTGATAGGTTGATTGGCCATGCTAAATTGCCCCTGAATATCTAACGATGTGTAGGTTAGGTGGACTGGCCATGATAAATGGCCTCTTATTGTCCCAAGATGTGCAGGTTAGATGGATTGGCCATGCTAAATTGCCCCTGAATATCTAACGATGTGTAGGTTAGGTGGACTGGCCATGATAAATGGCCTCTTATTGTCCCAAGATGTGCAGGTTAGATGGATTGGCCATGCTAAATTGCCCCCTAGTGTCCAAAGACATGTAGGTTAGGTGGATTGGCCATGCTAAATTGATGCTTAATGTAAAAAGATGTGCAAATTAGGTTGGGCCATGCTAAATTGCCCTATTAGTGTAAAAAGGTGTGCAGGCTAAGTTGATTCCATGCTAAATTGCCCCATTAGCGTAAAAAGATATGTAAATTAGGGGGATTAGCCGAGGTAAATGCCTGGGTTACGGGGATAGGATAGCGCGATAAGCCTGGGTAAGATGCTCCTTTGAAGAGTCAGTGCAGACTCAATGGGCCAAATGGCCTGTTGATATTCTATGGTTGAGGTCACGGTTGATCGTCTGACGCCTTCCTGCACCTTATTCCCACTTTGTATGGCTTTGGGGTGAGAGTTGCTTTGTATTCAGCTTCCAGGTTTGGAGACGAGGTTTTGTCAGGCCAGTAAAACTCAAAATTCTGAAGGAGAGATGTGAAAAACAGAAAGAGCTCCATCTTGGCCAGTTTTTCTCCTGGGCACGCTCGCAGACCTAGGGAATTCAACATGAATGAGTCGAGGCGAAGAATAAGTCTCCCTCGAATCAGTCCGGAATGGTTTACGTTTACTGTAAATGGGAGAAACCGGAGGAACATTAACGTGCAGAGGGATCTGGGCGTCAGGTCCACAGTTCCCTAAAAGTGGCAACGCAAGTGGCCAAAGTGATTCAGAAAGCATATGGCATGCTTACCTCCATCAGCCGGGGCACCGAGTACAAGGGTTGGGAAATCACGTTGCAGTTATATAAAACCTTGCATTTGGAGCATTGCATGCAGTTCTGGTCACCACACTACCAGAAGGACGTGGAAGCTTTGGAGAGAGCACAAAGAAGGGTTCACTGGGATGTTGCCTGGTCTCGAGGGTACGAGGAGAGGTTGAATAAACCAGGATTGTTTTGACTGGAAAGACAAGGAGACCTGATAGAGGTCTACTAAATGATCAGAGGCAGGGTGGATAGTCAGAGGCTTCTCCCCCAGGGCGGAAGTGTCAATTACAAGGTGCTGAAAGTGAACGGGGGAAATTTAAGGGGGAAATTTTTCACGGTGAGTGCCTGGAATGTGCTGCCAGAGGAGGTGGTGGAATCAGGCACATTAGCAACATTTAAGAGGCATCTGGTTGGGCACAAGAATAGGGAGGGAATAGAGGGATACGGACTGAGTAAGGGCAGAAGGTTTTGTTTTAGTCTAGTTAGGGCATCATGGTCGACACAGGTTTGGTGGGCCGAAGGGCCTGTTCCTGTGCTGTACGTTTCTTTATTCTGTATTATCAATAAAACACTATGCAGTGTACATGTTCACTGTCACAGCATAGGGCAGCACGGTGGTGAGCACTGCTGCCTCAGAGCCCCGGGGACCCAGGTTCAATTCCATGCCTGGGTCACTCTGGAGTTTACACATTCTCCCCGTGTCTGCGTGGGTTTCCTCCGGGTGCTCCGGTTTCCTGCCACACTCCGAAAGACATGCTGGTTCGGTGCTAAATTCTCCCTCAGTGTTACCCGAACAGGTGCCAGAGTGTGGTGACTAGGTTAAGTGGTGACCTAATTGAGGCATACAAGATGATCAGAGGATTAGATAGGGTGGACAGTGAGAGCCTTTTTCCTCGGATGGTGATGGCTAACACGAGGGGACATAGCTTTAAATTGAGGGGTGATAAATATAGGACAGATGTCAGAGGTAGGTTCTTTACTCAGAGGGTAGTAAGGGCGTGGAATGCCCTGCCTGCAGCAGTTGTGGACTCGCCAACTTTAAGGGCGTTCAAATGGTCAGTGGATTGGCGAACGCGTAATATTGGAATAGTTTAGGTTAGAGGGTCATTAGATTGGTTCCACTGGTTGGCGCAACATCGAGGGCCAAAGGGCCTGTACTGCGCTGTAATGTTCTATGTTCTCGCACAGGAAACGAACGCCAGTCTCTGACCAAAAAAAACCTAAAGGTTTACAGATAGCAGGGGGAATCGACGAGGAGGTGACTAGGTGTGTAGATGGGGGTGGTGCAGTTTATGTAGTCTGCAAGGACTTCAGTAAGGCTTTTGACAAAGTCCCGTATGAGAAACAGACCAAGAAGGCAAGAGCCTCTGGGATCATAGAATTTATAGAGCAGAGAGAGGCCATTTGGCCCATTGAGAGGGGGGAGATACAAAAGGGTCCAGAGGGGCGATTTTTTTTTTCACCCAGAGGGCGGTGAGTGTCTGGAACAAGCTGCCAGAGGTACTGGTAGAGGCAGGTACAATTTTGTCTTTTAAAACACATTTAGATAGTTACATGGCAGCACGGTAGCGCAGTGGTTAGCGCTGCTGCTTCACAGCTCCAGGGACCTGGGTTCGATTCCCAGCTCGGAGTCTGTTGGAGTTTGCATGTCCTCCTCGTGTCTGCGTGGGTTTCCTCCGGGTGCTCCGGTTTCTTCCCACAGTCCAAAGATGTGCGGGTTAGGCTGATTGGCTGTGCTAAAAATTGCCCCTTAGTGTCCTGAGGTGCTTGAGATTAGAGGGATTAGTGTGTAAAATATGTAGGGATATGGGGGCAGGGCATAGGTGGGATTGTGGTTGGTGCAGACTTGATGGGCCGAAGGGCCTCTCTCTGTAGTAGGGATTCTATGGTTCTATTGTATGGGTATAGAGGGATATGGTCCAAACGCGGGCAATTGGAATTAGCTTAGGGGTTTGTAAAAAAAGGTGGCACTGCTGAGTTGGGTCTCAGGGCCCGTTTCCATGTTGTAAACCCCGATGACTCTCTGACTCTGAGTCTGCACCAACCAGCACGGTTGCTACCGTGCTGCCATGTAACTATCTAAATGCGTTTTAAGAGACAAAATTGTACCCATGTCTACCAGTACCTCTGGCAGCTTGTTCCAGACACTCACCGCCCTCTGGGTGAAAAAAATCGCCCCTCTGGACCCTTTTGTATCTCCCCCCTCTCAATGGGCCCCATCCCATATACTTACCCTCGCCAGCCCCCTTAACACGAAGGGACAACTTAGCATGGCCAATCCACCCAACCCGCTCATCTTTGGACTATGGGAGGAAACTGATGACACTAAGATGGTTGGATTGGCGGGTACTGAGGAGCAGTGCCTGGCAATGCAACAGGACATAGACAGGCTCGTAGATTGGGCAGATAGATGGCAAATGGAATTTAATCCGGAGAAATGCAAGGTGATGCACTTTGGCCGGAATAATGTGGAGGGGAGTTATATGATAAAAGGTAGAACTATCCGGAGTATAGATACGCAGAGAGACCTGGGGGTGCAAGTGCACAAGTCCCTGAAGGTGTCGGTGTCGGTGCAGGTGCAGAATGTGATGAGGAAAGCGTATGGTATGTTAGCCTTCATAGGAAGGGGTATAGAATGTAAGAGTAGGAGTCTGATGTTGCAGTTGTATAGAACGTTGGTTAGGCCTCACTTGGAGTACTGCGTCCAGTTCTGGTCGCCGTACTACCGGAAGGATGTAGAGATCCTGGAGAGAGTGCAGAGGAGATTTACCAGGATGCTGCCTGGTATGGAAGGGCTGTCTTACGAGGAAAGATTGAACGAACTTGGGCTGTTTTCCCTTGAGAGACGTCGGCTGAGGGGGGATCTAATAGAGGTTTATAAGATTATGAAGGGGATAGACAGAGTAAATGGTGGTAAGCTTTTTCCGCTATTAGAAATGGATAGAACGAGGGGTCACGAGCTTAGGGTGAGGGGGGCTAGGTATAAGACAAATATTAGAGGGCAGTTTTTCACGCAAAGGGTAGTGGGGGTGTGGAATGCACTGCCGAGTAAGGTGGTGGAAGCAGGCACGCTAGGGTTGTTTAAGAGTCACTTAGACAGCCACATGAGCGGTCTACATATAGGGGGATATAGCAGGCCTTACTAAACATTGTAGGCTTGGGATTCCGTTTTTGCCTCAGGGATGTTACAGTCTTTGCCTGTTTAATAATGAATTTTTTGTCTCCACAGGCATTTAAGTCCACCTTGTTGACCAGCAAGGGGCATGCATGCGGCAGGTTGTAGTGGGCTGCTCTTGGATGTTGCTTCGGGAGTTACCTATTGCTTCATGTCGTTAGTGTGCTTAAACTGGACCATCTCGAGGGCAACATGACAGCTCAGAGACTATCTCTGTTGCTGTGCGGACACATGGATTTGGGCCTGTGTCTGTGGGAGTTTGCGCGTTCTCCCCGTGGTTGCGTGGGTTTCCTCTGGGTGCTCCGGTTTCCTCCCACATCCCAAAGATGCGCTTTTAGGCTGATTGATTGGGTAACAAATTGTCCCTATATTGGACCTCCCTGATCCTCGCACATTAGGCGTAGACTAAAATCATGAATAGGTCACTGAGACAATGGGACGGCGGCGCGGGCTCGTTGGGCCAAAGGGCCTGTTTCCCGTGCTGTGTTGTTCTTTGTTCTTTGAAACCGGAGCACCCGGAGGAAACCCAAGCAGACACGGGGAGAATGTGCAAACTCCACACAGACGGTGACCCGAGGCAGGAATCGAATCCAGGTCCCTGGTGCTGTGAGGCAGTGGTGCCAACCACTTGTGTCACGGTGCCCGCCCTAAATGCAGGTCAACGTGGGCAATTGGATCCAAAATAGTCTTAGCAGGAGGGCGAGGGTGAACGGTTGTTTTTGGCACCGGAAGCCTAAACCCTGTGATGTTGGGATTGGTGCTGGGAGCCTTGTTGTTGAAAGCGTTCATTAATGATCTAGGTGTGGCTGTGAGGGGTAGAATCAGTAAGTTTGGAGATGACACGGAAATCGTGAGGAGGAAAGCTTTGGATTACAGGGTGACGTAGATGGGCTGCGCAGATTGGCAGAACAGCGGCAAATGGCATTGAACCCTGAAAAGGGTGAGGTGATGCATTTTGGGAGGGCTGACAAGACGGGAAATCTCATGGAAACTTACAGATTAATAAAAGGGCCTAGGTAGAGTGGATGTGGGGAAGATGTTTCCATTAGTGAGAGAGACTGAGGATCCGAGGGGCATAGCCTCAGAGGGTACAGAGAGAAGGCAGATAGGAAGGAGCTCTGCCCTTAGTAAAGGGGTCAAAAGTTGAGATTTAGGGTAAGGGGCAGGGGATTTGGGGAAAAGCTCTATCTGGAACTCGCTGCCTGAGAGGGTGGGAGAGGCGGGAATCCCTCACAACATTTAAGGAACATTTAGATGAACACTTGGAACACCTACAATGCCACAGAGCAAGTGCTGGAAAATGGGACTCGGATTGGTGTTTTGATGGCCAGCACAGAAAAAAATGGGCCGAAGGGCCTCTTTGTGAGCTGTAAAACTCTTTGCGGGGGCAGGGAGTTTTACTGTCCCGCCAGCCCCAGGAATCGTAGCGGGTGGGGAGGGGGCCAAACTCTCTTGACCTCAGGCGGGATTTGCCAGTTTTGGGACAGGCGTGGCTGGAAAATCAGGACTCTTAGGGGTGGAATTTCCCAGCCATTAACGTGGCAGGATTCTCCAGTCCCGCCGTGCAGGGAGGAGAGAGTTGGCTGAGTGCCAAATTCTCCCTTGCAGCGGCGGAATGGGCGGTGAGATCACAACCAACGACTTTACGCCAATCGGGAGAAGGAATTTTGGATGAACGGGACTCCGTGCCTGTTCCTCGGTCGAGGGGGTGACATTAAACGGACTGACCGTCAACTGGGATCCCGAAAGAATCGACTCACCCACGGAAAATGGAATGAACGCTTCCGGCTTGGAGAATTCCCCATTTTCGTTCAGGAAATTCTCTGGATTAAATTGTTTGGGGTCCTTCCACTGTTTCTTGTCGGACAGCACGGATAGTATGTTCACTATGACGGAAGTTCCCTGGAGAGACAACAGGTCGAGATACCTCGCGTTATTGAGCTGTAGGGTGGCTGTCATCATTTCTCCCAGAGGATACGGAACCCGAAGAGAGGCAACGGTTACGATATCGCGAGCGAGGGAGGGAGATGAGGCGGGCAGCAGTTCTGTAAAGTTTTCTCGTCACAAGTAAGGCCCTTGTTAACTCTGCAATGAAGTTACTGTGCAAATCCCCCTGGTCTCCACACCTTGGGAGAATTTAACAAGACCACTGCGTCTAACCAGCACGTCTTTTGGATTAAAGATCGAAGAAGAACACAGCACAGGAAACAGGCCCTTGGGCCTAACGAGCCCGCGCCGCCATTTTAACATTATGAGCGCCCTCCTCCACCCATGACCTTTGTCTACGCCGATTGGGGAAGATTGAGGGAAGACTAATTTAGGGACAATTTGTTACACCAATCAGCCTAAGAGCACGTTTTTTGGGGTGTGGGAGGAAACGGGAATACCCGGAGAAAACCCACGCAAGCATGGGGAGAATGTGCCAACTCCCACAGACACAGCACCCAGAGGAAATGTGCAAACTCTGTACGGATCCAAGAACAAAGAACAACACAGCACAGGAAACAGGCCCTTTGGCCCTACAAGCCCGCGCTGCCCATTTTAACACTTAGTGAGTGCCTCATCCCAATCCTCCTTCCACCTATATCTACATCTCATGGGCTCCACAATAAAGGGAGTGCAACTTTAGAGAATTATATGGGCAGCAGATTAAGGGAGATCCAATTTAGGGCCAATTTATTAACACTAAACAGCCTAAAAGAACGTTTTTGGGGGTGTGGGAGGAAACCGGAGCACCCGGAGAAAACCCACGCAAGCGCGGGGAGAATGTGCAAACTCCCACAGACACTGACCCAAGCCAGAGATCCGACCCGGGTCCCTGTAACTGCACAGCAGACACTGATAGTCACAGAGCTGTCGTGTTGCCCATCAGGGTGGGAATTGAACCTGGGTCCGTGGTGTTGTGAGACAGCAGTGCTAACCGCTGGGCCACCGCACATGAAGGGAGACAAAATCAACTAGGATTGTATTCATTGAAGAGTGAGAGGGGATCTCATAGAAATGTATAAAATTCTAACAGGATTAGCCAGGGGAGATTCAGAAAGGATGTTCCTGGTGGTGGGGGAGTCCAGAATTTCCTACAGCGGGGCAGCCAGGATTGTAGGCAGCTCTCCACATGTAGCCTTGCCTGTGACTTGTACAGTTAGAATCATAGAACCCTACAGTGCAGAAAGAGGCCCTTCGGCCCATCGAGTCTGCACCAAACACAATGCCACCCAGCCCCTACCCCCATATCCCTACATATTATACCCACTAATCCACACATCCCTGGACACTAAGGGGCAATTTCGTAGCCAATCAACCTAACCCGCACAGCTTTGGACTGTGGGAGGAAACTGGAGTACCCGGAGGAAACCCACGAGGGCAACAGGTGGCGCGGTAGCACAGTGGTGAGCACTGCTGCTTCACAGCTCCAGGGTCCTGGGTTCGATTCCTGGCTTGGGTCACTGTCTGTGTGGAGTTTGCACATTCTCCTCATGTCTGCATGGGTTTCCTCCAGGTGCTCCAGTTTCCTCCCACAGTCCAAAGATGTGTGGGTTAGGTTGATTGGCTACGAAATTTCCCCTTAGTGTCCAGGGATGCGTGGATTAGTGGGTATAATATGTAGGGATATGTGAGTAGGGCCTGGGTGGGATTGTGTTCGGTGCAGACTCGATGGGTCGAAGGGTCTCTTTCTGCACTGTAGGGTTCTATGATCTATGAACGTACAAACTCCACACAGACAGTGACCCGAGCCAGGAATCGAACCCTGAACCCTGGAGCTGTGAAGCAGCAGTGCCAACCACTGTGCTACCATGCTGCGCAAAGTTGTAACACAACATCCCAGCTCCTACACTCAGTGCTCTGACAGATGAGGGCAAGTGTTGCCACACACCCTCAGCTGAGACCAAGGTCCTGTACAGTTGCAGCGTAACCCCATGATTCTTAAACTCAAACCCCCCTGTTCATAAACGCTAACACACTATAAGCCGCCTTCTTCACCGCTCTATCCTGTTGAGTGGCAACTTTCAGAGATCTGTGGGTACGAATCCCAAGATCTCTCTGTTCCTCCACAGAACCCTGCCGCTGACCCTGTAATCCGCATTCGAGTTTGTCCGACCAAAATGAATCACCTCGCACTTATCAAGGTTAAACTCCATCTGCCACTTTTTGGCCCAGCTCTGCATCCTATCAACGTCATATATCGGAAAGATGGAATAAGGAGCATTTTAACTCCCTACAGAAAAATAATTGATGTGGCACCTCTCGTGTGACAAAATGTGCACAGTTAAAAAACCAAAAATGACTAGACGAATCTGACATAGCAATGGTGTAAGTGTACATATGAGTCTGCCTTTTGGCCTTTTTTCTCCCTTCTGTTGTCCCTTGCCTTGACTCGCCAACTTGAAGGGCGTTCAAATGGTCAGTGGATAGGCATTTGGATGACAATGGAATAGTTTAGGTTGGAGGGTCATTAGATTGGTTCCACTGGTCGGCACAACATCGAGGGTCGAAGGGCCTGTACTGCGCTGTAATGTTCTGTGTTCTTACCTCCGCCCTAACGATCAATTTCAAACTTTGCGCCTGGAATTCTACAACCTCGTCTGCCACAAGCTGAAGTCTTCATTGATCTCGGATTGGAATTTTCGGTCTCACCCAAGTAGGGAAATAGAAACACAGGGTTAAAAAAACAGAGTCACCTTTTTGATTGTGTAACCCCTCAAGATGGTGTCCTGTGTCGTCGCGTGGCCAACTGACAGCGGGACAATATTCCCGAATCTTTGCACCTCGTGGACAACAGCGTTGATGTACGGCATGTTGGGGACGTCTTCCATGGAGCGGGTTCGAGACCAGCTGACAACCTCGTCAATCTCCTTCTGACATCTTTCTGTAAAGAGAGGGTTAAAAAAAAACCTGAAGGGATAACAGCTGAGGCCTGGCCCTCGAGCTGCCTTTCAAAGTATCGATGGGCCGAAGGGCCTCTACTGTTCCAGGTAATTCGATGATAATTAATGCATTCTGTCAGGATATTAAATAAAAACAGAATTCCCCAGGCACACCCCTTGTTAAGTCCATATACTCAGGTCCTGCAAATTAGGTGGATTGGCCATGCTGAATTGCCCCTTAGTGTCCAAAGATGTGTAGTTAGGAGGATTGGCCATGCAAAATTGTCCCTTAGTGTCCCAAGATGTGCAGGTTAGGTAGATTGGCCATGCAAATTGCCCCTTAGCATCCCAAGATGTGCAGGTTAGGTAGATTGGCCATGCTAAATTGTCCCTTGGTGTCCTAAGATGTATAAGTTATGGGGTAAATATGTAGGTTTAAAGGGATAGGTGGTGGGTGGGCCTGCGTAAGATACTCTTTCGGAGAGTCAGTGAACATCCAATTGGCTGAACAGCCTCCTTCTGCACTGTAGGTGTTTTATGATGCTATGGACGGAATTCTCTCATCCTGCCTGCCATGGGAATCATAGTAGGATTTTGCAGTCTTGGGGTGAATGCAGCCAGAAACTCCCACCCTATGTATTGTAACCATGCGGGCCCAGTAAGGGTTGGGGGGGGCGGGGGTGCCATTCAGCTTGTACCTGTTGCAGCTCTTTGAAAATTGGACGCTGGAATTCTCTGACCTCGTCTGCCGCTGGGATTCTCCAGTCCTGCTGCGGTGAATGGAGTTTTGGCTGAGCGTCAAATTCTCCGTTCTCGCTGGCAGCGGGGACTGGAATGGGCGTGATTGGTGAATCCCAGCGGTGCGGAGCCTTTGAGACTTCGGAAACACGTTCAATGGTTGTACCTCGAATCGCGGGACGTCTGGTGGTACAGGAGGCCAGAGGCCTAGATTTTACCTTGTATTTCTGGATAAGCCATCATGTAGAGAATGGCCCACTGTAGAGTGGTTGCTGTGGTTTCGGTGCCAGCCATGAACAGATCATTAATATTTTGGATCAGGTTTCCTTCTGTCAAACATGAGTCAGGAGAATTCCGCTCCTGGAAAACAAAGGTCATTCCTTCAAGGGTTTACGCTGGAAACCTCCGACCTCGCCTGCGACTGGGATTCTCCGATCCCTGCTGCGCTGTATGAATTCTTGGCTGAGTGTCAAGTTCTCCCTTCTCACCGGCAGGAGGGCAGGAGCGAACGAGATGGAAGAATTCTGGTTCTTGCTCTCAGCATTCCCAATAGCAAACAATCATTGAACGGGTTGGAACGTGAGTAGGAATACAGATTCACAAATGCTTACAGCAGAGAAGGAGGCCATTTGGCCCATTGTTTCCATGCTGGTCGACAAAGATATGACTACATATATAATCATTGGACGGTAGCACAGTGGTTAGCACTGCTGCCTCACAGCGCCAGGGACCCGGATTTGATTCCCGGCTTGGCTGTGCGGAGTTTGCACATTCTCCCCGTGTCTGCGTGGGTTTCCTCCAGGTGCTCCGGATTCCTCCCACAGTCCAAAGGCGTGCGGGTTAGGTGGATTGGCCTTGCTAAATTGCCCCTTAGGGTCAGGGGGACTAGCTAGGGTAAATGCATGGGGTTATGGGGTTAGGGCCTGGGTGGGTTTGTGGTTGGAAAGACTTGATGGGCCAAATGGCCTCTTTCCACACTGTAGGATTATGATTCGATAAGATTCTTAATGGGGTTCGGCACGTGGGAGAATGTTCCCTCATGGGAGAGTTTAGACTCCGAGGGCATAATCGCGGAATCAAATAAAAATGTATTTATTTATGAGTGAGACAAGTCGGCTTACATTAACACTGCAATGAAGTTACTGCGAAAATCCCCTAGTCGTCATACTCCGGCGTCTGATTGGGTACACTGAGGGAGAATTTAGCACGGCCAATGCACCCTAACCAGCACGTCTTTCGGAGGAAGCCGGAGCACCTGGAGGAAACCCACGCAGACACGGGGAGAACGTGAAGACTCCATACAAACAGTGACCCAAACTGGGAATTGAACCTGGGTTCCTGTGAGGCAGCAGTGCTAACCACTGTGCTGCGAGCTTGTTGAGTTGAAGTTGAGTTGACTGGTAGCCTTTAGTTTGGGAATTCTAAACGGAAAGAGATTGAAGTTTAAATCCAGCCGCTGTGCTTACCTTCTCCATTTCCAGTAAGTAGGCATCAATAAAATCGCGGATCACTTCCTCATTCAGCGTGTCTTTGTGCTGACTGATAATTTTCTGAAACATGGCATTGATTAATGCCTGGTTTTGGAATACCCTCTGGTGAGGCCCAGGGAAGGAGTTGATGAGGGGGACGATGAAATACAGCTGTCAGAAAGCACAAAAGGATTCCCGTGAGTGATCCTCCTTCCCTGCCTTATTCACCAAGCATTGAACTGTCACCTTTAGAGACAGCTTTAATGCAAGAAGACTCTGCGTTTATAATGAGCCACCAAGTGGTTGGCCCCGGTGGTGCTGTGGCTCACGATAATGCCTCAGATTACCAGGAACGTGGGTTCAATTCCAACCTTGGGTGACTTTTGGAAACCTATCAAGTTTTGCACCGAGTGTCCGACAGAGCAACTTACCCAGGTCCTATCCCCACGTAATTGCTCGGTTAATCCGTCCAACCTACACATCTTTGGACACTAAGAGGCAATTTAGCATAGCCGCTCCACCTAACCTGCACATCTTTGTACACTAGGGGGCAATTTAGCATGGCCAATCCGCTTAACCTGCACATCTTTGGACACCGAGGGGCAATTTAGTATGGCCAATCCCCCTAGCCTGTACGTCTTTGAATTGTGGGAGGAAACGAGCACCCGGAGGAAGCCCACGCGGATATGAGGAGAACGTGCTAACTGCACACAGACAGTGACTCGAGGCTGGAATTGAACACGGGTCCCTGGCGCTGTGAGGGAGCAGATTGCATGTTCTCCCCCTGTCTGCGTAGGTTCCTTCCGGATGGCTCGGTTCCCTCCCACATTCCAAAACCAGGGTTCGGCTATTGAGTTGGGCGATCAGCCAGGATTGCAATGAATGATGGAGCAGGCTCGATGAGCCGAATGCTCTCCTCCTGCCCCTTTTCTTCTATGTTTCCATCTGCTTCCGAATGTTCCGGAATCAGGAGCCACGTTCTTGACATCAGTTGCTCGATTCAAAGGAGATTGCCCGTGAGGAGAGGAAATTTTGACTCTTGACCTTACTTGCATCCACTTTGATGTCTGAAGTTCCATGTTGTCTTGGAAGAGTTCCACCAGGCGTGTGAACGTCTTTGTAATGGAATCGCTTTCCCAGGATGACCGAGCAGATCACATTGGACACGGCGTTGGTGAGTTTTGGGGTCGGATCGAAGGGCCCTCCTGCACAAAAGAGAGAGGACGGAGCAAACCAGAACTCTATGTGTCAGTGGCGAAGTTGCGACCTGCTCCAGAGGGCGTCTCTGGCTAATGCCACTACCGAAACTTTCCCATTCTCGACAGGAATCGCAGCGGGCGGGCGGGAGGTGGTGGGGAGGGGGAACCATGCCAAAATCTCTTGATCTCGGGTGGAATTTTGTGGCCTTGACACAAGAGGCCTGTAAAGTCCCACCCACCCACTTACAGTTTTCAATGTCCTGGTGACCAGGGAGGGAACAGGGACCCAAAGTGAAATGTTAGCAATTATTGCAAACTGTCTGGAGTGTAGAAGTCGAGAGTATTTATTTATTTGCGTCACAAATTGGCTTACATTCACACTGCAATGAAGTTACTGTGAAAATCCCCAAGTCGCCACACTCCGGCCCCTGTTCGGGGTAACACTGAGGGAGAATTTAGAATGGCCAATGCACCCGAACCAGCACGGAGTGTGGGAGGCAACTGGAGGAAACCCACGGAGTGCAGACGCCCCACACACACACACACACGCAGTGACCCAAGCCGGGAATTCATAGATACCAGGATCTCCCACCTCCACCTCAAACCCCCCTCCTTCTCCAATCATTGGGGCTCTCCCCTCACCACCCTCAGATAAATGAGGGAGGGTAGCCCTCTGATGCGACATTGCATCCTTGGCACTGGTCCCCCAGTGCCCCTCACGCACCCCCCCCACCCCAAGGAGGCACTGCCAGGGTATCAGGGGTACATGCCCAACCTGGTCACTCAATCCCCTGGAGACTCCAGGCATTTCCCTGGCGTGGTCATTACAGCTGGTTTTCACTTCTGAAAACCAGTAGTTAGTCACTCACTGGTGGTGGTGGGGTGGGGTGGGGTGGGGTGGGGGGTGCGATGGGTGGTGAGGGATGGGGGAGAGACTGAGCTGGTTGGACCCGGTGGTGTTAAACCATTTGAGTGGTGTGTTAAATCGTGCTGAAGTCTGGTTCGTGCCAGCAGACGGGGTGGGCAGAGGGGGTGGTGGGGGTGAGGGGGAGATCTCACCGGTGCAAGCAACAGTGGCGCAGTGGGTTAGCGCTGCCGCCTCACAGCGCCAGGGACCCGGGTTCGATTCCCGGCCTCGGGTCACTGTCTTTGCGGAGTCTGCACATTCTCCCTGTGTCTGCGTGGGTTTCCTCCAGGTGCTCCGGTTTCCTCTCACAGTCCAAAGATGTGCGGGTTAGGTTGATTGGCTGTGCTAAAAATTGCCCCTTCATATTCTGGGATGTGTAGGTTAGAGGGATTAGTGGGTAAATATGTAGGGATATGGCGGGTAGGGTCTGGGTGGGATTGTGGTCGGTGCAGACTCGATGGGCCGATGGGCCTGTTTCTGCACTGTAGGGTTCCATGTTTCCTCCGGGGCTCCGGTTTCCTCCCACAGTCCGAAAGACGTGCTGGTTAGGGTGCATTGGGCTGTGCTAAATTCTCCCTCACTGTTACCCGAACAGGAGTGTGGCTTCTAGAGGATTGTCACAGTAACTTCATTGTAGTGTTAATGTGAGCCCACTTGTGACACTAACACATAACTTTTGGTTATTCAACGTTTAACTAATAAACTTCCAACAGTTGCAACACTTCAAGTCTTCCTCTTCAACTCTTCACGTTAACTCTTCAACTGGAAACCGATGCTATCCAATTTAGAATGAGTTGTCCTGGTTCGTTCCTGAGGCGGACTCACCCTTACAGTTCTGCTCTGTATCCTGAAGATGTTCCTTCAGGCCACACTTTGCCACGGTGAGTCTTGACTCATCACTGGAGACAAAAGGGCGGGGGGGAGGTTTTCCTGTCCCACCGCCACGGGAAATCGTCGCGGGCAGGACACGGATGGCGCAAAGATCCGTTGATCTCGGGGGGGGCGGCGGGATTTTCCGGTTCTGTGGCGAGCGTGTCCGGAAAATCCCGCCCAGGAGGCTGAAGTACGTTGGGCGGGATTTGACGGCCTCGCCTGGGCGAGACTGGAAATTCTCGCCAAGGTCAATGGAGAATTCCGCTGTTGGACGCTCGCCCAGCTCCGCTTGTGTGGTGGGCAAGCTGGCAGAGTTCTGGCCATTCCCTTTATCCCCAAAGTTTCCCAACCTTCTAGAAGGTTCTCTGGTATCAGCCAATGATATCGCCAATCACAATGTTTGAGTGTGCGCCAGTGGAGTTACTCGTAAAACAACTCCCAAATATTTATCCCAAACTGCATGCTAATTATATCGCCTCACCATAAATGGTAACCACAGCTCTGACCTGTCTGCCGTAGTTCAAAAATCTATCCTTATTTGGTTTAGTGTTAGTCACTCCTCACAGGCCAGATGGTGACGGGGAAATTTGAATTCAATAAGAAGGTGGAATTTTAGTTTGAACGCTCATTTAGCCTTTATATATCCAAACCTTTCGCCCTCGTGTTAACGCGAGCCTACGTGTGGCACTAATTAACACTGCACTAACATTAACACTGCAATGAAGTTACTGTGAAAATCCTCCAGAAGCCACTCTCCCATTCGGGTAACACCGAGGGAGAATTTAGCAAGGCCCAACGCACCCTAACCAGCACGTCTTTCGGACTGTGGGAGGAAACCCACACAGACACGGGGAGAATGTGCAGCCTCCGCACAGACTGTGACCCGAGGCCGGGAATCGAAGCCGGGTCGCTGGCGCTGTGAGGCGGCAGCGCTAACCCACTGTGCCACTGTTGTTTGCACCGGTGAGATCTCCCCCTCACCCCCATTTCTGCTGACCCCATCTACCACATCCTGTTCCTGGCCGTGCCCCTCGAGACTTAGCAGCCGTTGCGGGATTTGGGCCCATGGCTACCGGGCCCGTAAGATCGGGCCGCAATTTACCGACACGAGAATTTCTTTTCTCCCCGAGTCGCTGGTGGCAGTGCCTGAAGTTGTTCGCCAAAGAATCCGGGAGACTCGGACAAATTATTCGGAAACTGTGGGTCTGATTCTCCCCAGGCTAATTCGAAAGGGAACTGGTGTAAATCGCCCCTTGTCTTTTCTTTTTATTGGGAGTTCAGACTCGAATCTCCTGCACTCTGTGCAATGCAGAGGTCGCCATTGTGGACATCATTAAAAGCTCGGGCAGGGTGGGGCCTATTCCCACTGGAGCCTGACCTTTCCAGAACTCTGCACACGCGCAGTGGCCCCGAACTGTCAGATTGCAGTTAGCTGGCGAGCTCGTTCACTGGCCATCCCAGGACACCCACCGTGTTGCCCCTGCAGCATCCCCCCCCAACCCTTACCCCCCGCCCCCCCCCCCCCCCCCCCCCCCCCCCACCATAGCCTGATTGCAGTGCGCATAAGCATTCACAGGCCAGCCCCTACCTCCCCTGTCCCCGATCTCCAGCCCCCACCCCGTGTCCCCGAGTAGTGATGATCTCCCCAACCCACATTATCAGAACCAACCCCCTCCCCCCCACCACCTGGGAGGCAGACCCCCTTCCAAGGGGGCAGACCCCACCCCCGGGAGGCAGAGCTCCCCACCCCCATTTAATAATGTTGGCAAGTGCGAGGTGGTCCACTTTGGTAGGAATAATGGTAGGAAGGATTATTACTTACGTGGAGAAAAACTGCAGCAGGCGACAGTGCAGAGGGACCTCGGGGTCCTTGTGCATGAGTCGCAAAAACCCAGCTTGCAGGTGCAGCAGGTGGTCAGGAAGGCGAATGGGATGCTGGCCTTCATAGCGAGGGGGATTGAATATAAAAGTAGGGAGGTCTTGCTGCGGCTGTATAGGGCATTGGTGAGGCCGCAGCTGGAGTAGTGTGTGCAGTTTTGGGCGCCGTACTTAGGCAAGGATGTTTTGGCCTTGGAGGGAGAGCAGAGGAGGTTTACTAGGCTGATGCCGGAGTTGAGAGGGTTGAGCTATGAGGAGAGGCTGAATAAATTAGGCTTGTACTTGTTAGAGTTTAGAAGAATGAGGGGAGATTTCATTGAGACGTATAAGATGATGAATGGGATGGATAGGATAGAGGTGGAGAGACTCTTCCCGCTCAGAAAGGACAGTAGGACTAGGGGGCACAGCCTCAAGATAAAGGGGGGGGGCGGTTTAGAACGGAGTTGAGGAGGAACTTCTTCACTCAAAGGGTGGTGAATCTCTGGAAGAATTCTCTGCCCATTGAAGTGGTGGAGGCTGCCTCGCTAAATATTTTTAAGACGCAGGTTGATGGGTTTTTGATAAGAGAGGGGATTAAGGGTTATGGGGAGAGGGCGGGAATGTGGAACTGAGCCACGACAGATCAGCCATGATCTTATTGAATGGCGGGGCAGGCTCGAAGGGCTAGATGGCCTACTCCTGCTCCTATTTCTTATGTTCTTATGTTCCCACCAAAAGACCCACCCCCCACATGCCCCGATCGCTGGCCTCCCTCTGGCCAATCCCTATGCAGCGTGGCAGTGAGACTAGCCACCCCCGTACCCCCCATCACTTGCCCCTGTGGCCCAATCCACAGTAGGCCCCGTCCCCTTGGCCTCGCACACAACAGGCCCCTTCAGGATGGGAGAATCGGGCCCTGTGCTGTCTTAAATAAAACGCAGAGCTTACCAATCGATGCCTTAAGGACTTCCGTCAAATACTTGGCTTCTTCCAGGGTTTTCTCCTCAAAGGCAATTTTTCCTAAACCAAAGTTTCTGAGGACAGTCAGTGCAAATCTCCATTGCTGTTTCCAGGACCTTCCGTAGGGGGCCATGACGATGCCTGTCAGAAAGGGGGACACAGGGTGTAAATAACGCATTCTCACGTTGAGAGCAAAGAAAAAATTCTCAACACCTTTCAGAGCCAGTGACAAAGCTGATTAACGTACAAGGAAGGCCCCCTTGAAACCCCTTTCACTCCAGGCCACCACGTGCTCTGGCTCCATATCCCCGCCTTTGCCCCCACATCCCTTGGGTCAAAAACCATCTATCAATTAAAATTAACGATATGCAGGACCAAACAATTGGCCTGGTGCAGGAGGAGGCCATTTGGGCCATCGTCTCTGCACCTAGCCTGCCAAACGAACATCATGGGCGGGATTTTGTGACCTCGCTCGAGCGAGACTGGAAGATCCCGGCCAAAGTTAACCGACGTTTCCATTTCCCGCCCCTTGCCCGCTCCAGTTCTGCGGCGGGCAGATTCAGTTGGGGTTTTCCTGCCGGGAAAATCCAGCCCGAGGTCAACGGACATTTGCATGATCCGTGTTCCGTCTGCTAGGTTATTACAGAAGGCCAGGGGACATGGAGTTGGGGGTTGGGTGTTAGTGTGGATAGGGGATTGGCTGTCAAATAGGAGGCAGAGAGTGGGGGTCAATGGGTGCTATTCGGATTGGCGGTTGGTGACTAGTGGAGTGCCCCAGGGGTCGGTGCTGGGGCCTCAGCTATTTACCATTTATGTAGATGATCTGGAGGACGGAACCGAGTGTATGGTGTCAAAACTTGCTGATGACACCAAGATTGGTGGAACGGCAAATTGTGCGGAGGGTGTGGAGAGTCTGCAGAAGGATCTAGATAGGTTGTGCGAATGAGCCAGGAAATGGCAAATGGAATTTAATGTTGGCAAGTGTGAGGTTGTCCACTTTGGAAGGAATAATGGTAGGAAGGACTATTACTTACATGGCGAAAAACTGCAGCAGGGTACGGTGCAGAGGGACCTCGGGGTCCTTGTGCATGAGTCGCAAAAACCCAGCCTGCAGGTGCAGCAGGTGGTCAGGAAGGCGAATGGGATGCTGGCCTTCATAGCGAGGGGGATTGAATATAAAAGTAGGGAGGTCTTGCTGCAACTGTACAGGGCACTGGTGAGGCCACAGCTGGAGTACTGTGTGCAGTTTTGGTTGCCGCACTTACGCAAGGATATTTTGGCCTTGGAGGGAGTGCAGAGGAGGTTTACTAGGCTGATACCGGAGTTGAGGGGGTTGAACTGTGAGGAGAGGCTGAATAAACTAGGCTTGTGCTTGTTAGAGTTTAGAAGAATGAGGGGAGATTTCATTGAGACGTATAAGATGATGAATGGGATGGATAGGATAGAGGTGGAGAGGCTCTTCCCGCTCAGAAAGGACAGTAGGACTAGGGGGCACAGCCTCAAGATAAAGGGGGGGCGGTTTAGAACGGAGATAAGGAGGAACTTCTTCACTCAAAGAGTGGTGAACCTCTGGAATTCTCTGCCCGTTGAAGTGGTGGAGGCTGTCTCGCTAAATATATTTAAGCCGTGGGTTGATAGGTTTTTGATAGGCAAGGGGATTAAGGGTTATGGGGAGAGGAAGGGAATGTGGAACTGAGCCACGACAGATCAGCCATGATCTTATTGAATGGTGGGGCAGGCTCGAAGGGCTAGATGGCCGACTCCTGCTCCTATTTCTTATGTTCTTATGCTACGATTCCCATGGTGGGCGGAATGGGAAAATTCCACCCCATGGCTTAGTGCCCATTTCCCTGCCCTTTCTCCCGTACCCCCTGCGCATTGCCTCGAGTCAAATAATCATCCAATGCCCTCTCGAGTGCCTCGGTTGAACCTGCCTCCTTCCAGGCGACGCATTCCAGACCCCAACCACTTGCTGCGTGGAAAAGATATTCCTCATATCACATTTCCTTCTTTTGCAAATCACTTTCAATCTGCGTCCCCCTCATTCTTGGTCCTTTTACGAAGGGGAACAGTTTCTTCCTCTCTACTCTGACCAGCCCCCTCATGGTTTGGAACATCTCAATCACATCTCCTCTGAGCTATCATCTCTCCGAGGAGATCAGTCCCGATCTCTCCAGTCTCTCCTCGTAACTGAAGTTCCTCATCCCTGGGACCATTCTTGTAAACCTCTTCTGCACTCTCTCCAATGCTTTCATACCCTTCCTATGGTGTGGCGCCCAGAACTGTACACAATATTCCAGCTGTGGTCTAACCAGTGTCTTATATAAGTTCAGCATAACCTCCTTGCTCTTATACTCTATGCTCCTGTTAATAATGACGGTGGCACGGTGCCACAGTGGTTAGCGCCGCTGCCTCACAGCGCCAGGGACCTGGGTTCGATTCCCGGCCTGGGTCACTGTCTGTGTGGAGTTTGTACGTTCTCCCCGTGTCTGCGTGGGTTTCCTCCGGGAGCTCCGGTTTCCTCCCCCAGTCTGAAGATGTGCAGGTTTGGTGGGTTGGCCGTGCTATGTTGCCTCTTAACGTCAGGGGGACTAGCTAAGGTAAATGCATGGGGCGATAGGGATAGGGCCAGTGTGGGATTGTGGTCGGTGCAGACGTGATGGGCTGAATGGCCTCCTACTGCACTGTAGGATTCTCTGAGCACTGAGTGAGATTGGCGGTTGTACTAAGGAGACACAAGTGGTCCAAAACTCATATTATGAGCTTTATTAACTGCTCTCTCCACCTGTCCTGCCACCTTCAATGGTCTCCGTGCTCATACACCCAGTTCCCTTGGCTCCTGGACCCCCTTAAAGAATTTTACTCCTTATTTAAATTGGTCTCTCCATGTTCGTCCCACCAAAATGCCTCACCCCACACTGTCCCCCTGCACTGAACTCCATCTGCCACCTGTCTGCCCACCCTGCTGGATTGAATGTGTAAAGTTGATGAAGTGTTGGTTGCCATTTCCGAATGCTTGTGATTTCATTCTGGGCTCGACTATTTAGATTTTGTTCTCTTGGGCGGCACGGTGGCAGGGCAGTTGGCGCTGTGCCACCGTGCCGCAGGCAAATGGGAAGTATTCCCTCACACTCCTGACCTGTGCCTTGTAGATGTTGGGCAGACTCTGGAGAGTCAGGAGGTGAGTCACTCGCCACACATTCCTCGCCTCTGAGCTGCCCTTGTAGCCACTGGGTTAACGTGATTAGTCTGCTTGAGTTTCTGGTCAATGGTAACCCCAGTGATGTTGATAGTGGGGAATTCAGTGATGGTAACACCACTAAATGTCAAGGGGCAGTGGTTTAGAAAGGCCAACCCACCTGTCCTACACATCTTTGGACACTAGGGGGCAATTTAGCATGGCCAATCCACCTAACCTACACATCTTTGGACACTAAGGGGCAATTTAGCATGGCCAATCCATCTAACCTACACATCTTTGGACACTAAGGGGCAATTTAGCATGGCCAATCCACCTAACCTACACATCTTTGGACTCTGAGGGACAATTTAGCATGGCCAATCCACCTAACCTGACATTTCTGGACACTAAGGGGCAAATTAGCATGGCCAATCCACCAATCCTGGCCACACATGTTTGACCATTAAGGGACAATTGAGCGTGGCCAAGCCACTTTACCTGCACGCCTTTCAGACTGTGGGAGGAGACCGGAGCACCGGGAGGAAACCCACGGGGAGAGAACGTGCAAGCTCCACACTGACCCGAGGCCGGAATCGAACCTGGGCCTGTGAGGCTAACCACTTTGAAAGAGGCATAGCGTAGGAGATGAGCAAAGTTTCCACTTTGATGCTGAGGATTATCCTTCGAGCGATGGAAAAAAAAAGACTTTCGTACCTTGCCCTTTGGTCATTTTCTCGAAGAGGTTGAAATGGGGGCGTCCTGCAAATTCCCTGCCCTGCTGGACTAGCGCCTCCTGAAGGAGCTCAAACCCACCGATGACGACGAAGGGAACCCAGAGGATGTGACAAGTGAAAAGATCTCCGTACTCCTTGGCCAGCTGGGAAAGGAGGAAAGAGAAATTATCCACCTTCCAATAATCAACCAAAAACAAAACAATTTGAGAGCCAATGCTGTTACTAAGCTAATGTTTAGGAGAATGAGAGGTGACCTTATTGAGACATGTCAGATTCACGGGGGGTTGACAGGGCAGAAGCTGAGAGGTTGTTTCCCCTAGTGGGAGAGCCTCGGAGCAGAGGACATCATGTCAGAGTGAGGAGGGTCACCCACTGAAGACAGAAATGAGGAAGAATTTCCCCTCACAAAGGGTAGTGGAATTCTTTACGCAGAGAGGCCTAGAGGTTGGGCCATCGGGCGCTATTTGACCATTTTAATTCCGAGTGCTGGGTGAACTGGGAGTGTTTCAGATCTGGCATTTAGTCCCGTTCTGAGGCCTCCCCGTACGCACTCTACCCAAAAAAAAAATTCCGAATCGCGTTACAGATGCCTATGGGCGGGGCTTTACGGGCCCAAAATCCTGCAGTTCCTATTGGAGACTCCCACTCCCAGGCCCTACCCTCATATTATACCCACTAATCCCCTCTAACCTACGCATCCCTGGACACGAAGGGGCAATTTCTTAGCACGGCCAATCAGCCTAACCCCACACACCTTTGGCGTGTATCCCAGATACTGACACATCGGTGAATCCAGTTAGCGTTGAGGCTCCTGGGTCACTCTCTGGTGAGGACGATACGTCTGATCATGTACATCGGGTGGAGGAGGGAGTGTCCGAGGCCTCTGGCCTGCGGGGGGGAGGGCCCTGCCGGAAGCCAGGGCTCCGCTGGCCCCAGGCTGGGCCTCTGGGATCACCTCCCCCTGGAGTTGCAGCAAACAGCGAATGCAGGAGGGGCTGGCGGCCAAACTGGACCCCCTGAGAGGCTGCTGGGAAGTTTTCAGGCCGCCCTGTCTTGCTCGGTTGCCAGGCCAACACACTGCAAGGACGGCATCTGCAGTGGAAAGCCTGGGGGCGGGGAGGTGGGGGGGTTGGAGTGGGGGGTGTTCCTCACCATGGGTGGCAGGCTCTTAGCGATGGCCCAGTCACAGCAGGCCACAGTGGAGGGACAGAACAGGCTTCTCAAGATTCTGCGGCTCATGGCTGAGAGGCTCGAGAGCTTGCAGGAGATGCAGCGGGACAGCGCTGAGACACAGTGGGCTGCGGCAGCAACCCTTGAGAACAATTTTAGAGAGTCATGGCTGAGGCGCCTCAAAGCGTGGCCCAGTCTCAGAGGGCACTCGCTGCGGCCATTGAGAGGTGGCCCCCAACTCGAGTGGGCCTCCTTGGTAGGACGAAGGTGGTCCTCCAGGATTGGTAGCGCCCGGTGACGGCAGAGCTCACTGCAGAAGCACTATGGTCCCATGGAGTGACATGGGGGGGCCCCACAGGAAGCACGAGGGAGGAGGAAGGCCTCGAGCCCATGCTGGGGCCTTGCAGCCAGGCTGTGGCTACACCTTCTGACTACCACACCGCCCCCCCCACTTCCTGGTATCTCAGGGGCAGCGGGATGGAGAAGGTATCGTGGAAACATCCCAGATAGCTGGAAGCTGGCCAGGGCCCTCAGGGCCTACAGGGTTGCCAAGTGGACCATAAGTCAGGTAGGCCGTTGGCCGCCCCCCCCCACTCCGCCCCCCACGATGTACATTTTGGGAAGTCGCTGAGATGTAGTGCTGGGCCATGAAAGGTTAGGAAGTTGTATTTGCACTGACGGGCTGCACTGGTTCGAAAGATACGTAAGCACTTAACGTTCTCTGTTCTCAAGTTCTGACGTTAGAACTTATTACTTGAACACTTTGATTGCAATTGGGAGTTGGGGGGAGGGAATCAGGATATTGAATTTGATGATAGCCATGATGGTGGTGAATGATGGAACAGGCTCGAAGGGCCTTCTCCTGCTTCGAGTTTTACCTCATCCAGAGCAAGGTGCGGCATCCTGCTCTGCTCGAAGTTGCTCCTTCTGAACAAGGACACGGGCGGTCCAGGGGGCAGTCCACTGCCTCGCCTCCACTTCGCGGCGAGCCACGCGGCTAAAAAGGTGGCCAGGAAGACGAACAGGGTCTGTACGGTGAAATGACTGAGCCACTGGGAAGGCAGCAGCTCCGGCAACCAGGCCAAGGCCTTCATTTCTCAGAGGTGGACGCTGTCGCTCGGGGCTGCGGGACGAAAGACTCGAAGTCGCAGAGCAGCTTCTCCTCCGACAAGCAGCCTGGGGAATGTTTACTTCACGAGGCCAATTCCTGTGACGTAATGAGTTCAGAATCCACTTTCCCTTTTGTTTGACTTGTTACATCATTCCACGGGGAGGAGTGGCTGCTCGCTGTCTGGAAGCTGGGGGAGGCGGGCGGGGGGGAAAAGTTTTCTCACGCTCTCTGTCAGTACAGCAAGAAGTCTCACAACACCGGGTTGCAGTCCGATAGAGTTAGGTGGATCTGTTTGGACTTTAATCTGTTGTTGTCAGGCTTCTTACTCTGGCCAACTCAGTCAAAGAACAACACAGCACGGGAAACTCGGCCCAACGCGCCCCCTCCGTCCCAACAATGTGTTTTCCCTCCTCCCCCCTTGACCCATGTCCAATGCCGGCCTGCCCGTAACACTTGTGTGTCAGTGCAAAAGGGTTTGTGTCATTTGCCAACAGTTTCTGGCAGAGCTTGCTGCCAGCAACCCCTCTGCTGTCCTTCTTTCATATCTTTAAGTTTTTGGGGAGACGGTGGCGCAGTGGTTAGCAGCGCTGTCCCACGGTGCCAAGGACCCAGGTTCGACCCCCGGCTCGGGTCACTGTCTGTGTGGAGTCTGCACATTCTCCCCCGTGGGTTTCCTCCCACAGTCTGGAAGACTGTGCTGGTTAGGGTTCATTGGCCGTGCTAAATTCTCCCTCCGTGTACCCGAACAGGTGCCGGTCAATTCGGGGATTTTCACAGTAACTTCATTGCAGTGTTAATGTAAGCTCACTTGAAGTATGTTTATTTGGTAATGTTTGGAAGTAGATATACACACATACAGATGCAGACGCTCGCACACACACACTGACACAGACACACACACACATACACAGACACACACACTTACCCTGGACGATTGTGGATGAAGTTACTGTGAAAACCCCACTCCGGCACCTGTTCGGGTACACTGAGGGAGAATTTAGCACAGCCAATGCACCCTAACCAGCACATCTTTCAGACTGTGGGAGCAAACCGGAGCACCAAGAGGAAACCCTCGCTGACACGGGGAGAATGTGCAATCTCCACACACACAGTGACCCAAGCTGGGAATCGAACCCACGTCCCCGGCACTGTGAGAACATAAGAACATAAGAAATAGGAGCAGGAGTAGGCCATATAGCCCTTCGAGCCTGCCCCGCCATTCAGTAAGATCATGGCTGATCTGTCGTGGCTCAGTTCCACATTCCGGCCCTCTCCCCATAACCCTTAATCCCCTCTCTTATCAAAAACCCATCAACCCGCGTCTTAAAAATATTTAGCGAGGTAGCCTCCACCACTTCAACGGGCAGAGCATTCCAGAGATTCACCACCCTTTGAGTGAAGAAGTTCCTCCTCAACTCCGTTCTAAACTGCCCCCCCTTTATCTTGAGGCTGTGCCCCCTAGTCCTACTATCCTTTCTGAGCGGGAAGAGTCTCTCCACCTCTATCCTATCCATCCCATTCATCATCTTATATGTCTCAATGAGATCTCCCCTCATTTTTCGCCACGTAAGTATGAGAGTGATCATTGTATGGTGGAGTTTCTGGTGCAGATGGAGGAGGAGAAAGTGGGTTCCCGGACGCGTGTCCTTTGTTTGAACAGAGGGGAGTACGGTAGGATGAGAGAAGAATTGGCGAATGTGGACTGGGGGAGCGTGTTGAAGGTAGGTCTGCTGAGGAGCAGTGGAGGATCTTTAAGGAGATCTTTCTTGGTGTTCAGCAGAAATTTATTCCGATGGTGAAAAAGGACAGTAGGAGGAGAGGTAATAAGCCGTGGATAACGAAGTAGGTGAAGGAAAGTGTTAAATTAAAAGCGGAGGCGTTTAGTGTCGCTAAGAGTAGTGGGCGAGAAGAGGATTGGGAGAGGTTTAAATGTCAACAAAGATTGACAAAGAAGTTGATAAAGAAGGGTAGGAGAAACTATGAAGCTGGGCTAGCGCTTGATATAAAAAAGATAGCAGGAGTTTTTATAAATATATAAAAAGGAAGAGGCTGGCTAGGGTGAACATTGGTCCCTTAGAGGATGAGAAGGGGGACTTAGTGGTAGGGGATGGGGATATGGCTGAGGTCTTGAATAACTTTTTTGTGTCTGTCTTCACGGAGGAGGACGTGAATAATTTGCCGGGTGTTAGAGATGGAAAGGTGGTAGGACTAGAGGGTCTTAATGACATTACTGTTACTAGAGAGGCGGTGCTCGACAGACTGGAAGGGCTGATTGTGGACAAGTCGCCAGGACCGGATGGAATGCATCCGAGGGTTCTGAAAGAAATGGCAGAGGTGATAGTGGATGCCTTGGTGGTTATTTTCCAGACGTCGCTGGATTCCGGGGAAGTGCCGGAAGATTGGAAAACGGCTAATGTTACGCCGTTGTTTAAGAAGGGTGCCAGGCAAAAGGCGGGGAATTATAGGCCGGTTAGTTTAACGTCTGTTGTAGGTAAAATGTTAGAATCCGTCATCAAGGGGGAAATAGCAAGGCATCTTGAGGGCAATTGCTTGATAGAGCAGACGCAGCACGGTTTCGTTAAAGGGAAGTCGTGTCTGACAAATTTACTGGAGTTCTATGAGGATGTGTCTAGGGCGGTGGATAGAGGAGAGCCGGTGGCTGTGGTCTTTCTTGATTTTCAGAAGGCGTTTGACGAGGTGCCTCACAAGAGGTTATTGCAGAAGGTCAGGGGACATGGAGTTGGGGGTAGGGTGTTAGCGTGGATAGAGGATTGGTTGTCAAATAGGAGGCAGAGAGTGGGGGTCAATGGGTGCTATTCAGATTGGCGGATGGTGACTAGTGGAGTGCCCCAGGGGTCGGTGCTGGGGCCTCAGCTATTTACCATTTATATAGATGATCTGGAGGAGGGAAACGAGTGTATGGTGTCGAAATTTGCTGATGACACCAAGATTGGTGGAACGACAAATTGTGCGGAGGGTGTGGAGAGTCTGCAGAAGGATCTAGATAGGCTGGGCGAATGGGCCAGGAACTGGCAAATGGAATTTAATGTTGGCAAGTGCGAGGTGGTCCAGGCAGCAGTGCTAACCACCGTGCCACCATGCTACCCCAAGTAGGAGGACAGGATATAGGGAATGAAGCTTGGCTCAGTGTCAAACAGGAACATTTGTGTTAAGTTTTTAGTGTTTATTTATTAGTGTCACAAGTGGGCTTACATTAACACCGCAATAAAGTTACTGTGAAAATCCCCTAGTCGCTACACTCCGTTCAGGTAAACTGAGGGAGGATTTAGCATGGGCTCTGCACCCTAACCAACACATCTTTCGGACTGTGGGAGGAAACCGGAGCACCTGGAGGAAACCCACGCAGACACGGGGAGAATGTGCAAACTCCACACAGACAGTCACTCAAGGCTGGAATTGAATCTGGGACCCTGGCTCTGTGAGGCAGCAGTGCTAACCCACTTTGCCGCCCCGTGTTGTGGTCGTGAATAGAATAATGTCTCATGTATGCTGCAGAATGTTTTATTGATTAGCCAGGCAGTCTTAACAAAGAGAACAAAGAACAGTACAGCACAGGAACAAGCCCTTCGGCCCTCCAAGCCCATGCCGAACATGACCCTATCTAGACTAAAAAAACCCCCTCTGCCCTTCCTCGTTCCGTATCCCTCTATTTCCTCCCTATTCATCCATCCATCCAGAGACCGCTTAATTCATGTGTCTGCTTCCACCGCCTCCTCTGGCAAGTGCATTCCAGGCACCCACCCACCACTCTCTGTGTGAAAAACCTCCCCCTGCACATCCCCCTTAAGCAGCCCGTCCTCTCAGCTTCAACCCCTTTTAATTGACACTTAAACTCTGGGGAAAAATTCTCTGACTATTCACACTGCCTGTGATGTGGAGTTGCCGGCATTGGACTGGAGGTGGGTGCAGTAAGATGTCTCACAACACCAGGTTTGAGTCCAACAGGTTTATTCGGAATAATGAGCTTTTGGAGCGCTGCCCCTTCTTCAGGTGAGTCCCTCAGTGCTCCGAAAACTCATGCTACCGAATAAACCTGTTGGACTTTAACCTGGTGTTGTGAGACTTCTGTCTACGCCTCTGACAATTTGATAGACCAGTGCTGATTAGGGAATAATTTAAATGGTTATTCTTATTGTCACAAGTAGGCTTACATTAACAGTTACATAGCGGTGCCGGCTTTGGACTGGGGCAGGCACAGTGAGAAGTCTCACCACACCGGGTTAAAGTCCAATAAGTCTAATTGGTAGCACGAGCTTTTGGAGCGCTGCTCCTTCATCCGGTGAGTGGAGGATTGGGTTCACAAACAGGGCGTGTACAGACGCAGACTCAATTACAAGACAATTTTTGGAATATGAGTCTTTACAGCTGATCAAGTCTTTCCAGGAGGCAGACAATGCCAGTGGAGAGAGGGTTAAAGAGGTGTGTGAACTATCTTACGTTAGGACAGTTAGTGAGATTTTGCAAGTCGCGGGGGGAGTTACAGATAGTGCAACGTGAACCCAAGATCCAAGCTGATGTTGGCCTCGTGTGCGGATATTGGCCAATGGTTTCAGTACCAGATCAGATCAAAACTGGATCTTGGGTTTGTGTCACGCTATCTGTCACCACTGTGACTTGCCTGGACTTGCAAAATCTCACTAACTGTCCTAGCCTGAGATAGTTCACACCTCTTTAACCTGTTCTCAACCCTCTCTCTGCTCGCACTGACTCGCATTGTACCTGTAAAGATTTGATTACCTGTTCAGACTCGCATTCCAACCATTATCTTTCAACTGAGTTTGTGTTGTTGTAAAAATCAGCCTGTTTTAACCCTTATACTATGGACAAATAACTTTGAGTAGACTTCTTATTAGTACAAACAATATTTAGTTAAACCCACACAATCAATAATCACCCACCCGACCAACAATAAGTTATCTTACAGAAAATGCTAGAATTCAAGTACAATACAAGACCTTGACTTACCTTTGTGTGACTGACAAATACCCAAGCAGATACCGGCCTTTATCTGTGAGCTGGTCTTGGTAGTTGTCTGTGTAGTTTGGTCCTTTGCTCTGGTCTGGCATTCTGGCTGTGGTCTCTCTTTCTTCCTTCTTCGGTGTGGTGGCTCTCCTCTTGCTGGCGATGTTCACCATTGTTGTAGCTCGTTCGTGGGATCAGAGAGAGAGAGAGAGATTCCTGGTTGTGCAGCACCCTTTATACCCCGTTTGGTTTCACACCCTTGTTTTGGCCATTGCCTATCAATCGATTAGGACTTGATCCCCCTGATGGATAAGAGTCCAATCAGGTGCTACCACACTGATCTCTGGGTGTGTCCCCGGCGGCCATGCCTGTATGTGTTGTAGGCACATAGGTCACATACCTTCCTCCTAAATAAGGATTCACGGTGCCTTTACATCTGGCACACAACCCAGTGTGACCAGAAAGTCTTTTTTTCATCCTGGAGATGGCCCATATCCTGTGTATTCACTCATCAGGGTTGCAGCCTGTTTGTCTGTCTTTAAACTGCAGCCTGTCGGTTTAGTTCCTTGCCCAGTTATCCCAGAGTGCTTTACAAAATGCCATTTTAGAGGCCTGTTTGGCTACAGTGTCTACATATGCCCCGTCTGAGAACCCAATCCTCCACTCACCCGATGAAGGGGCAGCGCTCCGAAAGCTCGTGCTACCAAATAAACCTGCTGGACTTTAACCTGGTGCTGTGAGACTTCCTGCTGTACATTAACACTGCAATGAAGTTACTGTGAAAATCCCCTGTTCCCCACACTCTGGTGGGTACACTGAGGGAGGGTTTAGCATAGCCATTGCACCTAACCAGCGCGTCTTTCAGACTGTGGGAGGAAACCGGAGCACCCGGAGGAAACCCACGCAGACACGGGGAGAATGTGCGGACTCCGAATAGATGGTGGTCCAAGACGGGAATCGAACCCGGGTCCTGGGTGTTAACAATAGTGCTGCCCGTGCAAAGCTTTTAGTCTTCATTGAGTTAATCCAGATATCCAAAACTCATGCAAGGTTATCCTCTAGTCTTCCACAAAGGGGAGAAATGAGCAGCTGCTGGAGGAAGCTGGTGTTGGGAGGTACGTGTTTGAGGCAGTGTTACCGAGGAAGCTTACGCGTAGTTTGGGGACATGGGCCAGAACGTCCCGGCCGACCTCACCCCAAAACCGGAAAATACCCCCTCCTGAAGTCACCAGGCCTTTGCACGGTCTGTCCCCATCCCCCGCTTGCCCTCTACGATTCCCGCGGTAGGCTGGAAGGGAATGCCACCCCGCACCCCCCCACCGTGATGTGAAGAAGAGGGAAGGGTTTGGAAGAAAGATGGAATGCGAGGCTGAACACCTTGGAAAACGTGTGCAGAGGAGTGCCGGGATGGCACAGGTGGATGGATAACGTCAGCATGTACACCGGCCTCTCTCTGGATCGAGGGTGGGGGAGATCGGAAATCCGTGGAGAAAGATCGTTCATATCGCGGCTCGGATTGAGGGCAGGCGGAACACGAGATCCTGCCCTGAACTACTCAGCACTTTGTTAACGTTCCTGACACTGTGCAGACGTGGCGGAGAACGTGCAGACTACACACAGACAGTGACCTGAGGCCAGGAGTCGAACCTGGGCCCCTGGCGCTGTGAGGCAGCAGTGCCAACCGCTGTGCCACCGCGTGGCCCATGCTCAAATATATCTGGTCACTGGAGACCTCAGCCTGGTTCTGTTGGTGAGTGACCAATGGAGACCCTGATGTCGAACAGGCGCTCGCGATTTAACCTATCCCGGCTTGCTGCTGCTGAACTTTGACCTCCGACCTCTGTACCTTCAGCTCCCTTGTCGCTAAAGCCCTGAAACTCCCCACCTCCCGCACCCCCCCACCGGCACCTCTTTCCCCTCCATTAAGACGCTCTTTAAAATGTTTCTCTTTGACGGAGATTGCCTTCATTGGCAACACTTTCTTCCATAATTCTCTGGCAAGAAAAAAAGTGTTTAATTAAAGCTCCCTGTTGCTGAGTTTCAGTGGACCATCTACGCTGCGAAGGTGTCCAATTACTTGTTGCGGCAATCCCTGTCTCCACAAGCCGGGTAGACCTGCTGCACAACTACACCTTCTGTCACCATAGCAACTTTCCCCGAGAAAGATTGTCTGGAAGATTGGCAAAACCAGTCAGAGACATAATCAGGGCGGACCATAAATGCTCTCGGTGAGATGGGTTTTAAAGGAGATGGAGGGGCCATCAGTAGTGGGGCAAAACAGGGCAGAAAGGCACATCATAGGGCCCTACAGTGCAGAAAGAGGCCCTTCAGTCTGCACCCAACACAATGCCACCCAGGCCCTATCCCCATATATTATACCCACTAATCCCTCTAACCTACACATCCCTGGACACTAAGCGGAAGTTTCTTAGCATAGCCAATCAACCTAACCCGCACATCTTTGGACTGTGGCAGGAAACCCACGCAGACACGAGGAGAATGCACAAACTCCACACAGACAGGGACCCGAGCTGGGACTCGAAGCCAGGACCCCGGAGCTGTGAAACATCAGTGCTAACCCACTGTGCTACCGTACCGTGTGGGAAGAATGGAGTTGGGGTGTATGCCTCGATTGTGGGGCTGGAGGGGGGGCTAGCGACACGCGAGTGGGCGATTCCATGTAAGTACTTAAGCAAATTGGTGAGATGGTTCAGATGGAATGAGAGTTGAGGCTTCAATCCATACGGCCAATGGATTTGTGGCACAGTGCTTAGCACTGCTGCTTCACAGGGCCAGGGACCCAGGTTCGATTCCGGCCTCGGCTCACTGTCTGTGCGGAGTCTGCATGTTCTTCCCATGCCTGCGTGGCTTTCCTCTGGGAGCTCCGGTTTCCTCCCACAGCCCGGAGGATGTGTGGGTTAGGTGGATTGGCCATGCTAAATTGCCCCTTAGTGTCCAAAGATGTGTAGGTTAGGTGGATTGGCCATGCTAAATTGTCCCTTAGTGTGCAAAGATGTGTAGGTTAGGTGGATTGGCCATGCTAAATTGTCCCTAAGTGTCCAAAGATGTGTAGGTTAGAGGGGATTGGCCATGCTAAACTGCCCCTTAGTGTCCAAAGATGTGTAGGTTAGGTGGATTAGCCATGCTAAATTGCCTCTTAGTGTCCAAAGATGTGTAGGTTAGGTGGATTAGCCATGCTAAATTGCCTCTTAGTGTGCAAAGATGTGTAGATTAGGTGGATTGGCCATGCTAAATTGCTTCTTAGTGTGCAAAGATGCGTAGAGTAGGTGGATTGGCCTTGCTAAATTGCCTCTTAGTGTCCAAAGATGTGTAGGTTAGGTGGATTGGCCATGCTAAATTGCCTCAAATAGTTGAAAGACGTGCAGGTTTGATGGATTGGTCATACTAAATTGCCCCTTGGTATTAGGGAGATTAGTAGGATAAATACGTGGATTTATGGTGACAGGGTCTGGGTGGGATTATTGTTGGTGCAGACTTGATGGGCTGAATGGCCTTCTTCTGCACTGTGGGGATTGCATGATTAGAAGGAGGACGTGACCACATTGGAGGGGGTTCGGAGGAGATTGTTGAGAATGTTGCCAGGATTGGGGAAGTCTAGCTCTGAGTGAAGAGGGGCTAGGTGGGAGGAAGCTGAGGGAGATTTACCTGAATAGCAGAGCAGCCGTGATGGGCCAAATGGCCTACTTCTACTCTGTACCTTCTGGTCTTATGGGATACAATGAAAAGCAGCTGATGCTAGGGAGGGCCCATTTCCTTTAGTTAACGTGCCAGCGGAAACTCTCGTCACATTTTGAAAATACTCGTATATTCCGCAGCGAGAGAGGTGGACCAAGAGCTGGAGTGTGGGATCAGGCTGGATAACCCTGTTACATGGTGTGGAGACGCCGGCGTTGGACTGGGATAAACCCAGTAAGAAGTCCCACAACACCAGGATAGAGTCCAACAGGTTTATTTGGTAGCAAAATGCTACTAGCTTTCAGGGCTTTTCCCCTTCGTCAGGTGAGTGGGGAGTTCTGAACATATAAAGGTACACTCTCAGTTTACAGTATTCTGTAGCCCCGAAAGCTAGTGGCATTTTGCTACCAAATAAACCTGTTGGACTTTAACCTGGTGTTGTGAGACTCCTTACTGTGTTAACCCTATTATAGCCAGGACAGACACGATGGGCAGAATGGTCTCCCACTGCGTCATAGATTTGCCCTGTTCTGCTTTCCTACATGTGCGGGGGTGAAGTGAATCTGAGAGCATGAAGTAGTCAGAATTCATTTGAATTTGGGGCGGCATGGTAGCACAGTGGTTAGCATTGCTGCTTCACAGCCTCAGGGTCCTGGGTTCAATTCCCAGCTCGGGTAACTGTCTGTGTGGAGTTTGCACATTCTCCTTGTGTCTGCGTGGGTTTCCTCCGGGTACTCCAGTTTCCTCCCACAGTCCGAAGATGTGTGGGTTAGGTTGATTGGCCATGCTGAGAAATTGCCCCTTAGTGTCCAGGGATGTGTAGGTTAGAGGGATTAGTGGGTAAAATATGGAGGCATATAGAGGTAGGGCCTGAGTGGGATTGTGTTCGGTGCAGACTCGATGGGCCGAAGGGCCTCTTTCTGTACTGCAGGGTTCTATGATTCTATGAATTCCAGATCAGCTGCAGGTCACGGAAAGCGGGAACCGTGGGTGGGATCTTCCGGCCTCACTCGTCCCAAAACTGCCCGTGTCAACAGGCCTTGCCAGGATCTACCCCCTTGCCTGCTCCGATTCTGGAATGGGAAAATTTGAATCCATTCCATGGGAATACTGGGTTAATGGAGCCTGGAGTTGACCACGGCAGGAGTGAGGGGGTCACTGCCAACTGGGCCGAGGCGGGGTGAAGATGGGAGATTCTGGGAATATGTAAACTCTCCCCTAAGAAGAAGGTGGATCTGTAGGATTAGGTTGAGGTTGCCAGGCTTTCTCGGCTAAGAATTACATTTTTAGAGATGAACCAGAGACAGCATGCTTTATAATCGTATCACAGCTTGGTATGGGCTCCTGCTCTGCCCAAGGCCGCAAGGAACTACAAAGCGTCGTCAATGAAGCCATCATTCAAACCAGCCTCCCATCCATTGGCTCTGTCTCCACCACCCGCAGCCTTGGAAAAGCAGCCAGCGTAATTAAGGGCCCCATGCACCCCGGACATGCTGTCTTCACTTCTTCTGTTGGGAAAAAGATACAGAAGTCTTGAGGTCACAAACCAACCGACTCAAGAACAGCTTCTTCCCTGCTGCTGTCAGGCTTTTGAATGGATCGACCTTGTACTAAGTTGGTCTTTCTCTATACCCTAGGGGCGGCATGGTAGCACAGTGGTTAGCACTGCTGCTTCACAGCTCCAGGGTCCTGGGTTCGATTCCCGGCTCGGGTCACTGTCTGTATGGAGTTTGCACATTCTCCTTGTGTCTGCGTGGGTTTCCTCTGGGTACTCCAGTTTTCTCCCACGGTCCAAAGATGTGCAGGTTAGGCTGATTGGCCATGCTAAGAAATTGCCCCTTAGTGTCCAGGGGTGTGTAGGTTAGAGAGATTAGTGGGTACAATACGTAGGGATATGTGAGTAGGGCCTGGGTGGGATTGTGTTCGGTGCAGACTCGATGGACCGAAGGGCCTCTTTCTGCACTGTAGGGTTTCTATGATCTAGCTATGATTGTAACAATATATTCTGCACTCTCTCCTTTCCTTCTCTATGAATGGTATGCTTTTTCTGTACAGCACGCAAGAAACAATACTTTTCACTGTATGCTAATACATGTGACAATAATAAATCAAATCAAAGTTTATTTATTAGTGTCACAAGTAGGCTTACATTAACACTGCAATGAGATTATTGTGAAAATCCCTTACATGCCACACTCCAGCGCTTGTTCGGACACACTGAGGGAGAATTTAGCATGACCAATGCACTTAACCAGCATATTTTCTGGACTGTGGGAGGAAATCGGAGCATCTGGAAGAAACCTACGCAGACATGGGCAGACTCCGCACAGATGGTGACCCAAGCTGGGAATCAAACTCGGGTCCCTGGCGCAGCGAGGCAACAGTGATAACCACTGCGCCACGATTGTGGATTACAACATCACAGTGAAAACAGCAACCGACAGCGTTGGTCTTCCCTGTTTACCTGGAGATTACTGCTGACCAGCTGAGGGTTATCCAATCAGCACCCTGTTCTCATGTTGCATAAATTGCCTTTGAAGTTCCATTTGAAATTTGACATTCTTGTGACTGTCCTGATGAGTGCAGGATGCAAAGTTTCTGCAGCATGTGTCTTTTATTTCAACAATACTCAAGTGCTGTATTACCAAGTGACTAAAAGAGAGACATGGTGAGGATTTTGACCCAGCGGCAGTGAAGGAGCGAGTGACGTATTTCCAAGTCAGGACGCAGTAAGAAGTTTCATAACACCAGGTTAAAGTCTAACAGGTTTATTTAGTAGCATAAACTTTCGGAGCGCTGCCCCTGTGAGTTATTCATCTGATGAGGGAGCAGTGCTCCGAAAGCTCGTGATTCCAAATAAACCTGTTGGACTTTAACCTGGTGTTGTGAGACTTCTTGCTGTGCCTACCCCAGTCCAACGCCGGCATCTCCACATCAAGTCAGGATGGTGAGTGGCTTTTTAAAATTAATTCATGGGACATGGGTGGCCAGCATTTATTGCCCATCCCTATTTGCCCTTGGAGGGCAGTTGAGAGTCAACCACATTGCTGTGGCTCTGGGAGTCACATGTAGGCCAGACCAGGTAAGGACAGCAGATTTCCTTCCCCATTGGTGAATCAGATGGGTTTTTCTAATAATCGACAATGGTTTCATGGACATCGGTAAATTCTTAATTACAAATATTTTTTATTGAATTCAAATTCCACCATCTGCCGTGGCGGGATTCGAACCCGGGTCCCCAGAACATTAGCTGGGTTTCTGGATTAATAGTCCAGCGATAATACCTCTAGGCCATCACTTGGAGGGGAACTTGCAGATGGTGGTGTTTCCATGTATCTGCGGCCCTTGTCCTTCTAGATGGTGGTGGTAGTGTGTTTGGAAGGTGCTGTTGGAGGAGCCTTGGGTGAGTTGCTGCAATGCATCTTGTAGATGGTACACACGGCTGCTACTGTCCGTTGGTGATCCGGTGCCGGAGATATTGGGTTTAATTTTCCATTCCCGCTGAAGCTAATGGACTTCTGGATGGCTCACTGCATTTTCCAGCCCCATGGTGACAGGGCCATAAAATTCCACACATCTGGGCGGGATTTTACGGACTCGCTTGGGTTAAGGCTAGCAATGCCTGCCTGAGGTCACGGAAATTTCCATCATCAGACCCTCGCCCGAATCTGTGGCAGGTGAGGCCTGGACTTTATCCCTACGATCAGTTGGATTGTAAACAGATGACGGCTGGGATTTTCTGACCTTGCCCATTGCTGGGGTTCTCCAGCCCCGCTGCAGTGAATGGAGTTCGGGTTGAGTGCCAAATTCTCCGTTCTTGCTGGCAGCGACGGCGGGGCGAACGAGATTGGAGGATCCGGGTTGATGTCTCCGATTCTGAATCGATTTAACTGCATAATGGCTTGTCCACTTTTCTTGATCATTGACTTTGGAAATCTCCCATCCTCCTTCTCTTCAGTCACATTTCCCAATCACACTGCGGTGACTTAGCGATGGCAACGCACTTCGTAGAATCACAGAATCCCTACAGTGCAGAAGGAGCCTATTCAGCCTATCATCCTGCACTGATCACAATCCTACCCAGACCCCGGACCCGTAGCCTCAGATATTTACCTGTTAACCCTCCTAACATTAAGGGGCAATTTAGCGTGGCCAATCCACCTAACCTGCATATCTTTGGACACTAAGGGACAATTTAGCATGGCCAATCCACCTAACCTGCACATCTTTGGACACTAAGGGACAATTTAGCATGGCCAATCCACTTAACCTGCACACCTTTGGACACTAAGGGGCAATTTAGCATGGCCAATCCACCTAACCTGCACATCTTTGGACACTAAGGGACAATTTAGCATGGCCAATCCACCTAACCTGCACACCTTTGGACACTAAGGGGCAATTTAGCATGGCCAATCCACCTAACCTGCATATCTTTGGACACTAAGGGGCAATTTAGCATGGCCAATCCACCTAACCTGCATATCTTTGGACACTAAGGGGCAATTTAGCATGGCCAATCCACCTAACCTGAACATCTTTGGACACTAGGGGGCAATGTAGCATGGCCAATCCAACTAGCCCGCACATCTTTGGACACTAGGGGGCAATTTAGCATGGCCAATCCAACTGACCTGCATATCTTTGGACACTAGGCGGCAATTTAGCATAGCCAACCTAATATTCTATAGTTTATTTATTAGTCACAAGTAGGCTCACATTAACAGTGCAATGAAGCTACTGTGAAATTCTCCTGGAGGCACACTCCGGTGCCTGTTCAGATACACTGATGGACAATTTAGCTTGGCCAATGCACTTAAGCAGTAAGTCTTTCAGACTGTGTAAGGAAGCCAGAGCACCCAGAGGAAACCCACGCAGGCACGGGGGAGAACGTGCAGATTCTGCACAGACCCAAGCCCAGAATCGAACCTGGGACCCTAGCACTGTGAGGCAGTAGTGCTAACCACTGCGCCACCAAATCAAATTGGGATGCACTCATCTAGCATCAATCTTGACTATAATCCATCTTGAATACAGATGAAAGGACTAGGTTTCAATCAGTAATCCGGGGCTTTGAACATTGGGCTGAATTCTATGGGTTTACCAAGGGTTGGGGTGAGCCAACTGTAAAATTGGCCACCATACCATCAGCGCTATTACTGACCCACACAGCCCCTGGTGCCATCTTACCAGTGGTGGGGGAAGGACCACCAGCCAGTGAGACAACTGACGTCCTAAAGTGGCCAATTAATGACCGTATCAGCCTCCTCCTGGGGGAAGCTATACAGTAAATGGCAGAACCATCAGGAGTATAGACACACTGAGGGGCCTGGGTGTGCAAGTCCACCGATCCTTGAAGGTGGCAGCACAGGTGGAGAAGGTGGTGAAGAAGGCCTATGGCACGCTTGCCTTTATAAGACGGGGTATAGAGTATAAAAATTGGCGTCTGATGTTACAGCTGTATAGAACGTTGGTTAGGCCGCATTTGGAATACTGCGTCCAGTTCTGGACGCCACACTACCAGAAGGACGCGGAGGCTTTAGAGAGAGTGCAGAGAAGGTTTACCAGGATGTTGCTTGGTATGGAGGGTCTTAGCTATGAGGAGAGATTGGGCAAACTGGAAAGATGGAGAATGAGGGGAGACCTAATAGAGGTGTATAAAATTATGAAGGGCATAGATAGGGTGAACAATGGGAAGCTTTTTCCCAGGTCGGAGGTGACGATCACGAGGGGTCACAGGCTCAAGGTGAGGGGGGCGAGGTTTAACTCAGATATCAGGGGGGCGTATTTTACACAGAGGGTGTTGGGGGCCTGGAATGCACTGCCAAGCAGGGTGGTGGAGGCGGACACGCTGGGATCATTTAAGACTTACCTGGACAGTCACATGAGCAGACTGGGAATGGAGGGATATAAATGAATGGTCTAGTTGGACCAATGAGCGGGGTAGGTTTGGAGGGCCGAAGGGCCTGCTTCCTGCGCTGTACTGTTCTTTGTTCATTGCTGCTGGGACTTTCCCCATTGGCTGAGGGCTGACTGTCCAGCTGGACCAGTGAAGTGAGTTGGGCTGGTAACTGGATAAGGAGGTTGCCTCTGCGATGGGCCCCCGTGTCAACTGGAAATGCACCCAGTATTTCCTTCCACACCATTCGTTTTCCCTTACTGAGAGGGTTAATTGAAACTAGAAGCAGGAGGAGGCCATTCGGCCCTTCGAGCCTGCTCCACCATTCTCTTTGATCATCGAATTCAATATCCTGATTCTCCTCCCTTCCCCTCCCATATCCCTTGATCCCTTGAGCCCCAAGAGCTATATCTAATTTCTTCTTGAAATCACACAACGTTTCGGCCTCAGCTACTTCCTGTGGGAGTGAATTCCACACGTGCACCACCCTCTGGGTGAAGAAATTTCCCCTCATCTCAGTTCTAAAAGGTTTCTCCCTTATCCTCAAACTATCACAGAATCATATAGCACAGAAGGAGGGCCATTCGGCCCATTGAGTCTACACTGGCCACAATTTCACCCAAGCCCCTATCCCCATAACCCCATGCATTTACCCTAGCTAGTACCCCTAGGCACTAAGGAGCAATTTAGCATGGCCAATCACCTAGCCAGCACGTCTTTTGGAGCAAACTGGAGCACCAGGAGGAAACCCACGCAGACATGTGGAGAATGTGCTGACTCCACACAGGCAGTGACCCAAACTGGGAATCGAACCTGGGTTCCTAGCACCGTGAGGCAGCAGTGCTAACCACTGTGCCACCATGCTGCCCCTATCACATAACATTTTGGTCTCATCTACTTTCTGTGATGGTGAATTCCACACATTCACCACCTTCTGGGTGAAGAAATTTCTCCTCACCTCAGTCCTAAAAGGTTTACCCCTTATCCTCAAACTATGACCCCTCGTTCTGCACTCCCCCCACCATTGGGAACATTCTTTCTGAATCTACCCTGTCTGATCTTGTTAGAATTATGTAAGTTTGTATGAGATCCCCTCTCACTCTTCTAAACTCCAGTGAATATAATCCTAACCGATTTAGTCTCTCCTCATATGACAGACCTGCCATCCCAGGAATCAGCCTGGTAAACCTTCGCTGTGCTCTCTCTATAGCAAGGACATCCTTCCTCAAATAAGGACACCAAAACTTTGTTGCTTAATAAATGTTTTATTCTTTTATTAAAAGTTTATCAGCAAACTCTGTGAGAGTTGCTGAGCAGATACTGATAGCTAAGTTCCGCACACATGAGGATGGCCTCAACTGGGACCTTGGGTTCATGTCACCCCCATGACTTGCAATTTCCCACTTACTGCCCTGTCTGGAGACAATTCACATCCCTTTAACCTGTGCTTAATGCTTTCTCCACTCAGATTGTCTGCACCTTTAAGACTTGATTAGCTGTAAAGACCTGTATTCTAATCGGTGTTCTGTAAACTGAGTGTGTGCCTTTAAATGCTCTGTTTGTGATCAGAACTCCCCACTCACCTGACGAAGGGGAAAAGCCCCGAAAGCTAGTGGCGTTTGCTACCAAATAAATCTGTTGGACTTTACCCTGGTGTTGTGAGACTTCTTACTCAATTCTCTAGCCGTCCTCCACATTTCAAAAACAAAATGGGAGTTAGCATCTGTCGAGTCTCGTTCCACCCTAAACTTTGACTTTCCAAGTTGTAACACTGGCTGGGATGATCACAGTACCAAGCGTGTAGACGTGGCCTCTTTTTATCATTCTCACAGGGGCTCCCACTTACCTGGATGAGCGTGGCTTCAGCAGCGGCACGGTAGCACAGTGGTTAGCGCTGCTGCTTCACAGCTCCAGGGACCCGGGTTCGATTCCTGGCTCGGGTCTCTGCCTGTGTGGAGTTTGCACATTCTCCTCGTGTCTGTGTGGGTTTTCTCCCACAGTCCGAAGATGTGTGGGTTAGGTTGATTAGCCATGCTAAAAAATTGCCCCTTACTGCCCTGAGGCATGTGGATTAGTGGGTAAAATATGTAGGGATAAGGGGTGGGATTGTATTCGATACAGACTCAATGGGGTTAAGGGTCTCTTTCTCACTGTAGGGTTCTATGATGAACAGTCTAGATACTTGATATTATCCAGGCCAAAGCAGCATACTTTTTACACCCCCACTCACCAACTTACATGTCCATCCTCCAGTGCAGTGCAGAGGGAATCCTGCATTGTTGCAGGTGCCGTCTTTCAGACGACACATTAAATCAAGGCCCCACTTGTCCCCTCAGGTAGACACAAAAGTTCCTTTGGCCATAACTTGCTAAGAGGGGGCGAGGTCCTCGCTGGTGTCCTGACCAATCTTTCTCTCCTGATCCAAAACCGATTTCCTAGTCATTTTCCCGTGGGGGATTTATTTTTTCGGGAACTTGCTCCGAGGCCTGTCTCCTAAGTTACCGCATGGAGATGCCAGCGTTGGACTGGGGTAAACACAGTAAGAAGTCTCACAACACCAGGTAGGTAGCGTTTGCTACCAAATAAACCTGTTGGACTTTAACCTGGTGTTGTGAGACTTCTTCCTAAGTTACCCACGTGGGGTGGCACGGTGGTTAGCACTGCTGCCTCAGTGCCAGGGACCTGTGTTCAATTCCCAGTCTTGGGTCACTGTCTGTGCAGAGTCTGCACATTCTCCCTGTGTCTGCGTGGGTTTTCCTCCAGGTGCTCCGGTTTCCTCTCACAGTCTGAAAGATGTGCGGGTTAGATGCTAAATTCTCCCTCAGTGTAACCCGAACGGAGTGTGGCGACTAGGGGATTTTCCACAGTAACTTCACTGCAGTGTTAATGTAAGCCTGCTTGTGACTCAAGTAAAATAAAAAAAAAATTGTTTTAAAACATCAACAACACTTCCAAAATTATCTCAGTGGCTGCACAACACTTTGAAATGCCTCAAATCATGCCCAGAGCTCTTTAAATGTGAGTCTTTCAGTCTTGTCATTCCATCGTCTCTCGATCTGATACCTTTGTCCCATCTTGTCTGATTTGACAGGGAGTTGATGAACCACTTATTGATGTCTTGTTTGCACTTCAGCCCCACATCTTGGATCCATGGACACCCGGTGTGGAGTGGGGGTGGGGAAGGAGCAGGGCCTCCATGCCTGGACCTGGCCGAGTGTGCCACCAACGGCGGGCGACCGAGGGGGTCATCTCACCCGACTGCCTACCGCAGGTACGTTGGCCCCTGGAGAGGGAGAATGCGGAGTCTGAGAGCACCATCAAGGCCTTCCATGCTCTTTGGGCACCGTGGGGGCTGTGGTGTAACGTTGACCCTTTTAAGCACATGTTGATCTGAACGTTTTGAAGCTTCCTTTTACGCTTTGCCTTTTGGCTGGGGCGGTTCTCTTCCTTTTGGGGGGGCTGCCCCTCCTTGCTTTGCCCCTGAACCATAGAATCCCTACAATGCGGAAGGAGGCCATTCGGCCCATCGAGTCGGCACCGACCACAATGCCACCGGGGCCCCATTCCCAGAACCCTGCACATCTACCCTGCTAATCACACCCCCCGACACTGAGGGGCAATTTCGCATGACCGATCAACCTAACCTGCACATCTTTGGGCTGTGGGTGGAGCACCCGGAGGAAACCCACGCAGATACGGGGAGAATGTGCAGAGTCCATGCAAACGGTGACTCAACTCGGGTCCCAGGTGCTGTGAGTTTCAAAGATATGTGGGTTATGTGGATTGGTCATGCTAAATTTCCTTTTAGTGTCAGGGGGGATTAGCAGGGTAAATATGTGGGGTTATGGGAATAGGGTCTGGGTAAGATTGTGGTTGGTGCAGACTCAATGGGCTGAATGGCCTCCTCCTTCATTGTAGGGATTCTATAGTTCAGGTACAAAGCTAACCACTGCCCCATCCAATCCAACCCCCCACCCTATCCCCACATATTGTACCCACTAATCCCTCTAACCTACACATCCCTGGACACGATGGGGCAATTTCTTAGCACAGCCAATCACCCTAACACGCACATCTTTGGACTGTGGGAGGAAACCGGAGCACCCGGAGGAAACCCGCACAGACACGAGGAGAATGTGCAAATTCCACACAGACGGCGACCGGAGCCGGGAATCGAACCCAGGATCCTGGAGCTGTGAAGCAGCGGTGCTAACCACTGCGCCACCGTGCCGCCCACTTATAGGACTCGGCAGAGATGAGGGAAGACTCACTAGATTGATTCCAGAGATAAGGAGTTTGTCGTATGAAGAGAGATTGAACAGTTTACATCGAAGATAGGAGCAGGACGAGGCCATTTGGCCCTTCGAGCCTGCTCTGCCATTCATCATCATCATGGCTGATCATCCAACTCAATAGCCTAATCCTGCTTTCTCCCCATAACCTTTGATCCCGTTCGCTCCAAGTGCTATATCCTCTTGAATACATTCAATATTTTGGCTCCAACTACTTCCTGTGGTAACAAATTCCACAGGCTCACCACTCTCTGGGTGAAGAAATGTCTCCTCACCTCCGTCCTCAATAGTCCACCCGTGGATCCTCAGGCTGTGATCTCTATACTCTCCAGAGTTTAGAAGAATGAGGGGAGATTAAATTGGGGCGTACAGGATGATACAAGGTGTGGATAAAGTAGACGTGGAGCGGATGTTTCCTCTTGTGGGGCATTCTAGGGCGAGAGGTCTTAGGGATAAGGGGCAGCAAATTTAAAACAGAGTTGAGGAGAAACTACTTCTCCCAAAGGGTTGTGAATCTGTGGAATTCGCTCTCCCAAACTGCGGAGGGTGCTGGGACAGTGAGTAAATTTAAGGAGGAGTGAGACAGATTGTTAATGGGTTGAAGGGTTAAGGGGAGAAGGCGGGAAAATGAGGATGAGAAGCATAGCAGCCATGATTGAAGTGGTCCCGATGGGCCAAATGGCCTAATTCTGCTGCTATATCTTATGAAAGATTAAACAGGTTCACCAGGGCGGCACGGTGGCACGTTAGTTAGCACCGCTGCCAGGGACCCAGGTTCAATTCCAGCCTTGGGCCACTCTGTGCGGAGTCTGCACCTTCTCCCCGTGTCTGCATGGGTTTCCTCCGGGTGCTCCGGTTTCCTCCCGCACGCCAAAGATGCTCAGATTCGGTGGATTGGCCGTGCTAAATTGCCTCTTGGTGTCCCAAGATGTGTAGGTTCGGGGGGGATAGGAATATTTTGGGTGACAGGGATAGGGCAGGGGAGGGGAGAGAGCCTGGGTGAGATGCTTTGTCAGAGAGCTGGTGCGGACTCAATGGGCTGAATGGCCTCTTCTGCGTGGCAGGGATTCGATGATTCTACGAGGTTGGGACTCTACTCGTTGGAGTTTAGAAGAACGAGAGGTGATCTCACTGAAACGTCTGGGATTCTTAAAGGGGCTTGACATGGTGAAGTGCTGACAGGATGTTCCCCCTTCTGGGTTAGTCTGGGACTGGAGGGCACCGTCTTAGAATAAAGAGGTGCCAATTTAAGACTGAGTTGAGGGGGGGTTTCTTCTGTCAGAGAGTTATGAGTCTTTGGAACTCCTTGTCATGGAGAGCTGTGGGGGGCAGAGTCGTTGGGGAGGGAGTTTTCCTGTCACGCCTGCCATCGTAGGGAACAGGGGGGTGGAGTGGACCATGCAAAGGTCCATTGACGTCGGGTGGGTTTTAGGGCGACCTTGGCCAAAAGATCCCAGCTCGTTGTGCATATTTAAGGCTGAGATAGATAGAACTTTGATCGATAAGGAATGAAAGGTCAAGGGGAAAGGGCAGGAAAGTGGACATCAGGAATGTTGGTTGGATTACCTGTGATCTTATTGAATGGCGGAACAGGCTTAAGGGTCTAAATGGCCTCTTTTTTTTATGGCCTAGGATCAGTATTCTTATTTCCCCATTTTACTGGGTAGCAGGGCACTAATAATTTAGCAACGGCAATCAGAATGGGTGCCCAGCTGCCTCAGGCACTGGTAGGCATGGCATGAACCCCAGTGGGTTCGCACTGCCGCCTCCCAGCGCCAGGTTCGATTCCCGGCTCAGGGTCACTGCCTGTGCGGTGTTTGCACATCCTCCCCGTGTCTGCGTGGGTTTCCTCCGGGTGCTCCGGTTTCCTCCCACCGCCCGAAAGACGCGCCGGTTCGGGTGCGCTGGCCGTTCTCCTCCAGTGCCAGCCGATCAGGATTGTGGCGACGAGGGGGGTTGTCACAGCGATTTCATTGCAGTGTTAATGTAAGCCTCCCACTAATAAAATAAAATTTAAACGTCGTTTTGTTAAAGGGAGCATGTTGGGAGAAAGTTTGGCGTCGTAACCCAAGTAAGAAGCTTTAGTGAATAAACGCTTTGACAAAACATAAATACCCAATTACATTTTGTTAAAATACCGGAAACCTTTGCGTACACACATTAAAAAATTCAGATTGACAAGAAGAAACCACATTGAATGAATTGAAACAACAAACGTTACCCCCCCCACCCCCCCGCCTCCCCCCACCCCCGCCGCGGTTTCCCAGGGGAGGAGGGGGGGTGGGGGGGGGCGGGGTTGCGTGGCTATTGTCGCTCACTAAAGAATCCTGAAGCGGCCATTGTCCTTTTCGCCCACCAGCGGCCAAACTGTCCACATCTGGGCGCCAACCTCCAGGGTGGGGGGGGTGGGGGGGGCGCGAGACTGGTCATCTCCGCCACGCCATCCAAAAGAAAGAGCTTGTGGGGGAGGTGGGGGTGGTGGGGGGCACGGAGGTTCCGCTCGTGAAGCGACTTTGAATGGGGTTTTAAGATTGGGAGTCGCGGAAAGCACAGAGCGGTGGCGGGAGGCTAATCGGCCCGTCGCGTTCGTGCTGGCCCTCTGGCTGAGGTGTAGCCGCCAGCTTCGGTGGGGAGGGTGGGGGATGGGGGGTGGGGAGGACGGGCGGCTGCTTATTAGCTGACAGGAAATACTCGCGGCGCCGTTCCCACCCTCTTGTTTAAGAGATAACATGAAGCCATTTAAGTTCCCCATTCCCAAGATAGTTTCCAGGCCATCCGTCCAGTCTAAGATAGAGTCATGTTGTTACTTGCAATATAGGGGGACAAAAATGGCGGCGTGACCTTTAAATCCTGGGAAAGGGATTGGTTATTGGCCAATTCGGTCTTCGTCGATGATGATGGCGGGTGGTCCTTGGCGGATGTGTTTGTGCTTATCGGAGAGGGTCCAGGGATGAAGCAGTAATCTCCGACCTGCTTCAGGAGCAAGGGGTTGGCTCCTTGCTGGTAAAGGATGACGTTGGGGACTTCGTTCTGTTGGTTTGCCAGTGCCAGGGCTTCCTCTTTGGTTGCCGGTGCCTGGGGGCCCGCCGGGAGCTTTGACAAGTACAGAGGCTTGGGGTCCTGAGTCGAGCCTGGCCAAACCGATGGCTCGGAGGCCACGTCCCACCGCCGCTTGGCCCACGGACTTTCCTCCTCCCCGTCGCCCGGCGCGTCCTGCTCGGGGAGGCCGCCATGGCAACCCGCCGGCCCCCCGGGAGCAGTCAACACGTAGCTACCGCTGCCAGCTGGCTGCCAGGGCTGGATGGTGGGGGTGTCCAGCGAGGCGCCGGGGCAGCTCTGCGGGTCCTTCTCGCCCTCCGCCGGCGTCTCCACTCTGGGCGACTGCGGGGGAGCCCCCACGCCCGGTTGGCTGAAACCGGGGGCGACGATGTCCGTCTCCTTTGCCCAGACGTAGCCTGCGTTGGCACCGGGTGGAGCGGGATTTGTTGAAGGCGGGCACAGCACGTAGCTGGAGGTGGGAGCGGCTGGTTGCTCCAGGCCAAAGCAAGGCCCCGTGGTGTTCCCGGTGTGATAGCCCGTGGCACTGGACACCGGCGGCACAGGATTCACAACGTACGTGGACACGGGCGAAGCTGGCACTTGTTCCGAGTTTGCCTGCGGACTTTCCGAGCCCTCTGGGAGTTTGACGTATCCCGGCGGTGGCCCCTGGCCAAATTTGAAGTAACTCTCACTTGCGTTAAATCCGTTCTTTATCTCCGGTGAGGACTCCTGCACGTCTTGATAGTTGAACAAGTAGGGCCCATTGTAGTCAGATGGTTCGCTCACCATTGTTAGACGTTTGGGTTGTACTTGCCCAGCTGGCAACGTCGTGCCAACCTCACGATACAATTGTCCTTGGTCAGCTGGACTGCCGGTTGGCAAGGCAGAAGAAATGCCTCGTTCCTTCTCCTTCTGGGTGATGTTTGCCTCTTCCCTGGTGCAAGCAACAAACAACGTGTCAACTTTACAACTCGCCGTAAGCAATAGGAGCAGAATTAGGCCACTCGGCCCATCGAGTCCGCTCATCCCCACTCTCACCCCCCATTCTCCTGCCCTCTCCCCGTAACCCCTGACCCCCTTAATGACCAAGGACCGATGTATCTCTGTCTTAAAGACACTCAGAGACCCTGGCCCCCTCTGTGGCAACGAGCTCCACAGATTCACCACCCTCTGGGTAAAAAAATTCCTCCTCACCTCGGCTCTAAAGTGTTGTCCCTCCACTCTGAGGTTGTGCCGTCGAGTTCTGGTCTCTCTCACTGGAGGAAACATCCTCTCCGCACCCCCTCTACCTCAGTATCCTGTACGTTTCAATCAGATCCCCCCCCGCCCTCCAGCGGGGACTAGTTAGGGTAAATGTATGGGTTGTGGGAATAGGGCCTGTGGTCAGTGCAGCCTCGATGGGCCGAATGGCCTCCTTCTGCACTGTAGGGATTCTAAGATTCCATCTTTCCCCTCACCGACGCAAGGGACGACAGCAGGGCCCTGCAGGAAGGAGAAGGACTTACTTTGGAATGAGCTGGGGGGATGAATTTAGCCATTCGTTGGCCACAACTTGGCAGATGCTGCCCTCCTCCAGAGTTCCAACTTCCACCGGCACCCAGGATCCCAGCTGCCCTTTCTAGAGGGAGAAAAGAAATACACCGACATCAACAAGGAACCAAGGCCCAATTAAGCTGGCAGTGCCAGTGTTGCCCAATGGCTGTCTGCCATCTTGACGCAAGTAGCCTCACGACACCAGGTTAAAAGTCCAACAGGTTTATTTGGTGACACGAGCTTTGGGAGCTCTGCTCCTTCATCAGGTGAAGGGGCAATGCTTCAAAAGCTCGTGCTATCAAATAAACCTGTTGGACTTTAACCTAGTGCTGCGAGACTTCTTACTGTGCCCACCCCAGCCCAGTGCCGGCATCTCCACCTCACGGTGCAACGCAGAGGACATAACTTGGTGGTCAAAAGCCGCGATGCTTACTGAACAAGTTAGCACTAAGGCGACTGTGCCAACCACTGTCCCACCCTACGCACTGCTGGAGGGATTGGCGCTCTGCCTTTTACTTAAGAACCCGCTGTGTAATTATTATGTCACAGCGCCCGAATATATCTTTTCATTCAGTGGGAAGTGGGCATTGCTGGTTAGGCCAGCAATGGGTGGCACGGCTGCCTCACAGCGCCAGGGACGCGGGGTCGATTCCCGACTTGGGTCACTGCCTGTGCGAAGTCTGCACATTCTCCCCGTGTCTGCGTGGGTTTCCTCCGGGTGCTCCGATTTCCTCCCATAGTCTGAAATACGCGCTGATTATGTGCTACATTCTCCCTCAGTGTACCCGAACAGGTGCTGGAGTGTGGCGGCTAGGGGATTTTCGCAGTAACTTCATTGCAGTGTTAATGTAAGCCTCCTTGTGACACTGATAATTAAACATTTTTTTGAAATTTAAAAAAAAAGCCACCACTTTCGCCAAGTGTACTGACTATATAAAACCAGAGGATGTATTGTTTATTTATTTATCAGTGTCACAAGACATTAACACCGCAATGAAGTTACTGTGAAAATCCTCGAGTCGCCACGCTCCGGCACCTGCTTGGGCACACCGAGGGAGAATTTGGCACCTAACCAGCGCGTCTTTCAGACAGTGGGAGGAAACTGGAGCGCCCGGAGGAAACCCAAGCAGACACGGGGAGAGTGTGCAGACTCCGCACAGACAGTGACCCGAGCTGGGAATCGAACCTCTGTCCCTGGCGCTGTGAAGCAGCAGCGCTGACCACCGTGCCAATAAATGAACTTCGAACCTGGAAGTATCTTAAATTCATAGAACGCTATCACCGGGTTAAATCTGACATGGGTTTTGACAAAGAACAAAGAGCAACACAGCCCGGGAACAGGCCCTTCGGCCCAACGAGCCCGCGCCACCATTTTAACATTGTGAGTCCCCTCTCCACCCCTGTGACCCTTGTCTATGCTTACGGCACCCCACATTGGAAACCAGATTGAGGGGAGACTAATTTAGGGACAATTTGTTACACCAATCAGCCTAAGAGCACATCTTTGGGGTGTGGGAGGAAACCAGAGCACCCGGAGGAAACCCACGCAAGCACAGTTTTGTTGCTTTGACTGACGCGATATGAAAGCAGGGTTAGGCAGGACGATCAGCCATGATCGTAATGAATGGCGGAGCAGGTTCGATGGGCCGAATGGCCTCCGGCCGCCCCTATCTTCTATATTTCTGTGAGTGCGTACTGGCGCCCACGATCGAGGTTGTTACGTGATAAAACCTACAGAGGGTGCCTTAGAGAACTGAAGCAATCACCTGGCTTTGTTTGAGGAAAAGCTTGCTCTTTGCCGGATCCGGAATACTATCCAACCAGGATCTCTTCTTCCTGTAACAAGCAAAACAACGACAAAACCGTCACTATGGGAGATAGAAGGCTGGCGGCGTCAAAGTTCCAGCAATATGTCCAATCCTAAGTGACTGTGCAGGTCATGTGACCCAACGGGCCTACGTCATTGGCTAACCTCCTCATGTTCACCCAGCTCCATCTCACCCCAATCCTTCCTCAGCTGCTTTTCACCACCATGCATTTAGGCCTGACCATGGTGGGCAACCTGTGGCCTGGGGAGGGTCACACGTGGCCTGCGTTCTGAGTGCAGGCCCCATGAGACATTTTGTTGACCATCGCCCCCGTGCACAAGGCTGTCACGTTCCGCTGGTTCCCGCCCGTGTAGTTCTTTTCTCCCTGCCGGTGTGGCTGAGGTGATTCAGATGTAAAGCAAGGGGCGAGTGAAGTGAGGTGGGTGCTGGTGGCTCACAACATTGACTGTGAGAGCCGTGCGCTCCCTCTGAGTCCGAGGCGTCAATACTTCTTTTGTTTTTACTATTTGAAACTGATGACAGTTCTGGAATCATAGAATCCCGACTGTGCAGGAGGACGACATTCGGCCCATCGAGCCTGCACCCATAACAATCCCACCCAGGCCCCATCCCTCTAACCCCATGTATTTGCCCTGTTAATCCTCCTGACACTAAGGGGCAACTTAGCACAGCCAATCCACCTAACCCACACATCTTTGAACACGAAGGGGCAACTTACATGGCCAATCCACCTAACCCACACATCTTTGAACACGAAGGGGCAACTTACATGGCCAATCCACCTAACCTGCACATCTTTGGACACTAAGAGGCAATTTAGCATGGCCAATCCACGTAACCCACACATATTTGGACACTAAGAGGCAATTTAGCATGGCCAATCCACTTAACCCACACATATTTGGACACTAAGGGGCAATTTAGCATGGCCAATCCACCCAACCTGCACATCTTTGGATAATAAGGGGCAATTTATCATGTCCAATGCATCTAACCAGCACGTCTTTTGGACTTTGGGAGGAAACCAGAGCACCTGGAGGAAACCCACGCAGACATGGGGAGAACATGCCGAATCAAACAGTGACCCAAGCCAGGAATTGAACCCAGGTCCCTGTTGCTGTGAGGCAGCAGTGCTCACCACTGTGCCACCATGCCACCTATTTCAGTTGAGCATCAACCACATTGCTGTGGCTCTGGAATCACATGTAGGCCAGACCGGGTAAGGATGGCAGATTTCCTTCCCTAAAGAGACATTCGTGAACCAGGTGGGTTTTTCTGCTTTCTAATTCCAGATTTTGACCTTAATTGAATTCAAATTCCATCTTTGGCCCTGGTGGGATTCGAACCCAGGTCCCCAGACCTGTTGAGAGGCCCTTGGCTCTGAAATACCAATCTAGTGACAATAAAACTCCACCTCTCAGGTTCATCCTCTGGTTTATTGGTGGCTATCTCATATCGATGACGCCTCACTGAAGACACGCCGAGGAGACTCAGGCCGGGGTTTTCCAGTCCCACCGTGGTGGGTTTTCCCCTGTGGCGGATGAGGCAGGCCATTCAGGCCTCTGTTGACCTTGTTGGGAATGGAACATCCCACCAATGGGAGGGGCTGGAAAATCCTGCCCTCAAGATGCTTGCAAGATATTCCCTTTTGCTGAAAAATTTTTGGACGTTTTTCTTGTAAGATATCTAAGGATGTCCAAGCGCTCATAAATAGGCAATGTCCAGGAGAAAGGATACACTGACTGGAATCTAAGTGAGGAGCATGGATGATTTATCTATAGAATAAGGGTACCTTGGAGTGAATTGGGTTCTATGGCTTCTTTCATGGGATGTGGGCATCGCTGGCCAGGCCAGCATTTAATGCCCATCTCTAATTGCCCCTTAAGAAGGTGGTGGTGAGTCTTCTTGAAGCGCTGCAGCTGGTATAGGTACACCCACAATGCTGTTAGGGACAGAATTCCAAGATTTTGATCCCAGGATATAGTTCCGGGGAGGTGGCACGGTGGCACAGGGGTTAACACTGCTACCTCACGGCACCAGGGATCTGGGTTCGATTCCCAGCTTGGATCATCATCTGCGCTGAGTCTCCCCGTGTCTGCGTGGGCTTCCTCCGGGTGCTCCAGTTTCCTCCGAAAGATGTGCATTGGCCCTGCTAAATTAACCCTTAGTGTAACACGAACAGAGTATGGTGACTAGGGGGATTTTCACGGTAACTTCACTGCAGTGTTAATGTAAGCCTACTTGTGACATAAGAACATAAGAAATAGGAACAGGAGTGGGCCATCTAGCCCTTCGAGCCTGCCCCGCCATTCAATAAGATCATGGCTGATCTGAAGTGGATCAGTTCCACCTTCCCACCTTCTCCCCATAACCCTTAACTCCCTTGTCTATCAGAAATCTATCTACCCGTGACTTAAATATATTCAGCGAGGTAGCCACCACCACTTCAACAGGCAGAGAATTCTAGAGATTCACCACCCTTTGAGTGAAGAAGTTCCTCCTCAACTCTGTTCTAAACTGCACCCCCCCTTATTTTGAGGCTGTGCCCTCTAGTTCTGGTTTCCTTTCTAAGTGGAAAGAATCTCTCTACCTCTACCCTATCTAGCCCCTTCATTATCTTATACGTCTCTATAAGATCCCCCCCCTCAGCCTTCTAAACCCCAACGAGTACAGGCCCAGTCTATTCAATCTCTCCTCATAAGCTAACCCCCTCATCTCCGGTATCAGCCTGGTGACACTAATACACAAACTGTAAAGTGTGGATGTTACGGGGCTTGGAGGTGGCAGATTTGCCATTCCCCTGTTGCCCTTGTCGTCAATCAAGGCATTTAAATGTTTAATGAGAGGTCACATGCCATCAGGTTATAGTTTAATTGAAATCAGCAAGCGTTCGGAGCACTGCTCCTTCATCAGGTAAAGTGCAGCAAGGTACACAGGCACAGAATGCATAGGCCGAGTGATGGCAGCCCAACACTAACAGGTAGTCAAGAAAAGGTAAGTACAGACAGTATATACAGTCTTTACAGGTAAGCACAGGTGCTAACAGATAAATGCAAGCAGATAAGTGCAACCCGTATGTGTAAAGTGCCAACAGGAGGATGCGGAAAGTCTGCAGAGAGATCTGGATAGGCTGAGTGAGTGGGCAAGGACTGGCAGATGGAGTACAATGTTAGCAAATGTGAGGTTATCCACTTTGGAAGAAATAATAGTAGGAGGGATTATTATTTAAAGGGTGAAAAGCTGCAGCAGGCTACGGTGCAGAGGGACCTGAGGGTCCCAGTGCATGAATCGCAAAAACCCAGTCTGCAGGTACAGCAGGTGATCAAGAAGGCGAATGGACTTTATCGCGAGGGGGATAGAATTTAAAAGCAAGGAGGTCTTGCTGCAACTGTACAGGGCACTGGTGAGGCCGCAACTGGAGTACTGTGTGCAGTTTTGGTTCCCTTATTTGCGAAAGGATATATTGGCCTTGGAGGGAGTGCAGAGAATGTTCACCAGGCTGATATCAGAGATGAGGGGGTTAGCTTATGAAGAGAGATTGAATAGACTGTACTCGTTGGAGTTTAGAAGGCTGAGGGGGGATCTTATAGAGACTTACAAGATAATGAAGGGGCTAGATAGGGTAGAGGTAGAGAGATTCTTTCCACTTAGAAAGGAAACCAGAACTAGAGGACACAATCTCAAAATAAGCGAGGGGGGGAGCAGTTTAGAACAGAGTTGAGGAGGAACTTCTTCTCTCAAAGGGTGGTGAATCTCTAGAATTCTCTGCCCATTAAAGTGGTGGAGGCTACCTCGTTGAATATATTTAAGTCACGGGTAGATAGGTTTCTGATCGACAAGGGAATTAAGGGTTATGGGGAGAAAGCGGGAAAGTGGAACTGATCCACTTCAGATCAGCCATGATCTTATTGAATGGTGGGGCAGGCTCGAAGGGCTAGATGGCCTACTCCTGCTCCTATTTCTTTTGGAACAGGCTGCATAACAAGTGAACGGATGACCTACAAACTGATAATTTAAGGCAGAGAGATAATTACAAAGAATCAAAGAGTTAGATGGTGCTAAACTCTGTGCAAACTGGGTTATGGGTTAAGTATCAGAGATCTGTTAGTGAGTTCCAGTTGGAAGTTTCACTTGAGGGGGAAATCTAAAAATATAAAGAATACTTTACCTGCTTATCAGGCAGAAACAGGGACGGATCCCGATGACTAAACACATCACAATGACAACACTCACAATAATGAATGGTTTATTATCTAAACAAATCAAAAACAAAGAAAGTTATTCAGCGAAACATTCATTAAATTGTTTTTCAATTGCTTTCCTATTATGCGATCTGCATAGTGCCCAAGGAGGCCTGGTCAGTGCCGAGATTGCATTGCTCCAGTGGCTACGACTCTCACCAATTCTTACAGGCGCTATAGGAAGTGTCCTTTCCGAATGTATCACAGCTTGGTGTGGTTCCTGCTCTGCCCAAAGAAACTACGTAGGATCCTGAACGTAGCGCAAACCCATCGTGCGAACCAGCCTCCTACCCATTTACCTCGGCAAAGCAGCCGGCATAATTAAGGACCCCCACGCACCCCGGACATTCTCTCTTCCACCTTCTTCCACCAGGGGAAAGGATACAAAAGTCACGTACCAATGGACTCAAGAACAACTTCCCTGCTGCCATCAGACTTTTGAATGGCACTGAGCTGATCTTTCTCTACACCCTAGCTGTGACTGTAACACAACACTCTCACCTTCCCTTCTCTATGAACGGTATGCTTTGTCCGTACAGCACGCAACTATTCACTCTATGTTAATACGCGTGACAATAGTAAATCAAATCAAATCAAATCAAATCTTTGGGGCCCATTTCTATCAGCTCAAATAGGTCCTGCTGGTGTCACGATGAACCCCCTTTGAGAAAATGCCCCACTCCCATGCCACCCCCCAAGTATTTAAAGAAACATCCACCCTCACACGACTCACCAGGTCTAGTTTCCAACTGGACCACCTCACTCCACTCACTCCAAGGTCCGCTGTAGGAATGTTGTTCATGTTGCAATTTCACCTTAGTCCTGATTCGGAAGGTGTATCTACTGGAAGAGTCCAGTATATGCTTTGAGATCAGCCAAAATTTGGTATCGTGAGGAATTTTCTTCTCTTTGGCACTCTGGCGTGGGAGAATACGAGGGTTAAAATACTTTGTAACGTTCTCTTGGTCCAAATAGCTGTTTGAATCTGCGACCGATTCCCTTCAGAGGACCGATCGATCAAAAGTAATCTGCAAATTTAATCTTACACTTGAAATTTCACGGGCCTAACTATTGGACCTGTAATCCGCAGCCAGCAATGACGGTGGCACAGTGGTTAGCACTGCTGCCTCGCAGCGCCAGGGACCTGGGTTCGATTCCCGGCTTGGGTCACTGTCTGTGCGGAGTCTGCATGTTCTCCCTGTGTCTGCGTGGGTTTTCTCCCACACTCCGAAAAACATGCTGGTTAGGGTGCACCAGCCAGGCTAAATTCTCCCTCAGCATACCCGAACAGGTGCCAGAGTGTGGCGACTAGGGGATTTTCACAGTAACTTCACTGCAGTGTCAATATAAGTCTACTTGTGACAATAATAAATAAATTTAAAGGTTTAAAATCCTGGATACTAGTAAGTAAAGCAAAAACGTGGACATGGGCGCACGCGTACACACACTCACGTACCCAAGTACACACACTCACGCATATGCATGCAACACAGATAAACATACAAGGACACATGAACGTATGCATGCACACGCACATGTATACACATGCACATATACACATGCATGTATACATATGCGCACACACACTCATATATACTCACAGTCATATACACTCATGCACATGCACGCACACACATGCACACAAATACATATTCACATACGCACACGTACACACATGCACACGCACGCACGTACACTCACACAAATACATATTCACACACGCACACGTACACACTTGCACACGCACAAATTCACACGCACAAATACACACACACAAAGTGTAGGCTGTCCATGTCACGGATGTAAGATCAGAACTGACCTCCCAAGAATCTTCGAGCTTTTTGTAACGGATTTCATATTCCAAATTGTAGTTAGCTTTAGTAATCTGCCATTTCAATTGATAATTCTCATCAGGCAATCGCTCTGTGGTCAAGCTGAAAGGGGCCTTTGGTTTTACTGACAAGAACAGACAAAAAAAAAGCATTTCACTTCAGATTTGACTTTTTAACATCGGAGATAGGAGCAGGAGGAGGCCATTCAGCCCCTCGAGCCCACTCCACCATTCAACTAGATCATGACCGACCCTCTACTCAGCGCCGTTTCCCCATTTCACGGCCATGGTTGTGATAAATGTTAACCCAAGCACGGTGAAAAGGTGTCTTCAGTAACATTTCTCCTTCCATTTGAGGCTAATTTGGAATTTAAATCTCTTCCACCAGTGTGGAAAACAAACATGGTGGCTGATGGCACGCCGATGGCCTGGGGTGGGTCTTTACTGTGACCAAGAACCTCAGGGTTGGAAATATTGTCCCTCAACGCACCCTAACCAGCACGTCTTTCGGACCGTGGGTGGAGCACCCGGAGGAAACCCACGCAGACACGGGGAGAATGTGCAAACTCCACGCAGACAGTAACCCGAGGCCAGAGTTGAGCCCAGGTCCTTGGTGCTGTGAGGCGGCGGTGCTAACCACTGTGCCACCGTGCCGCCCTACATGAGGAGAGACTAAGTCAGTTAGGATTATTTTCACTGGAGATCGGAAGAGTGAGAGGGGACCTCATGGAAACTCATAAAGCTCTAACAGGGTAGATTCAGGAAGAATGTTCCCGATGGTGGGGGGAGTCCAGAACTAGGGGACATAGTTTGCGGATAAGGGGTAAATCTTTTAGAATTGAGGTGAGGAGAAATTTCTTCACCCATGTGTGGAATTCACTACCAAAGGAAAGTATTTGTGCGATTTCAAGATGAAATTAGCTATCGCTCTTGGGACTAAAGGGATATGGGGGGAAGGGGGGATCAGAATATTGAATTTGGATGATCAGCCATGATCAAAATGAGTGGTGGACCAGGCTCGAAGGGCCAAATGGCCTCCTCCTGCTTCTAGTTTCTATTTTGGTCTCTTGATGGATTAACTGGTACGGTGTACGTGAGGACAGTGTTAAACCAGCCCTGGTGAATGAACTCACTGTGTGTGTAAGGTTTGAATATCTGCATCGGTTCAGCAAGTTTCAGGAACATCTGATAGTCGTTTGGGCCCTCCTCAGTGTCCACACGTATGTGACACACGTGAACGCTGAGATGTGAGTAGTCGCGGAGTATCTGCACTCGCTCACATTCTTTGGTTCTGCAAAGTAACGAGATAAGGTTCATGAAAGAGTCGCCATCATTAGTGAACATTGGAAACAAACAAGAACATTATATTTGCATGGCACCTCCCATGAGCTCAGGAAATTAAATGGTCAATCCACCTAATCTACACATCTTTGGACACTAAGGGGCAATTTAGCATGGCCAATCCACCTAACCTGCACATCTTTGGATACTAAGGGACAATTTAGCATGGCCAATCCACCTAATCTACACATCTTTGGACACTAAGGGACAATTTAGCATGGCCATTCTACCTAACCTACACATCTTTGGATACTAAGGGACAATTTAGCATGGCCAATCCACCTAACCTGCACATCTTTGGACACTAAGGAGTAATTTAGCATGGCCAATCCACCTAACCTGAACATCTTTCAGACTGTGGGAGGAAACCGGAGCACCCGGAGGAAACCCAGGCAGACACGGGGAGAACATGCAAACTCCACACAGAGAGTGACCCGAGGCCGGAGCTGAACCCGGGTCCCTGGCGCTGTGAGGCAGCCGGAAGAGCTGATTGACCCCATGCAATTCCACACCAACAGTGAGGTGTGAGCTGAAGTCCAACTGCAGCAAGTGGAGTATGTTTTGTTGCCCCTTGAGAAGGTGGTGGTGAGCCACCTTCTTGAACCCGCTGCAGCCATGAGGTATAGGTACACCCACAGCGCTGTTCGGGAGGGAGTTCCAGGGTTTTAAAGTTTAAAGCTTATTTATCAGTGTCACAGGTAGGCTTACATTAACACTGCAATGAAGTAACTGTGAAAATCCCCTCGTCGCCACACACTCTGGGCACCTGTTGGGCTACACTGAGGGAAGATTTAGCACGGCCAATGCACCTGAACCAGCACAGTCTTTCAGACTGTGGGAGGAAACCGGAGCACCCGGAGGAAACCCACACAGACATGGGGAGAATGCACAGACTCCGCACAGACAGTGACCCAAGCTGGGAATCGAACCTGGGTCCCTGACGCTGCGAGGCAGCAGCGCTAACCAGCGTAGCCTTAACTCAGCGACGGTGAAGGGTATTCCTGAGTGAGGTAGTTGTGTGGCTTGGAGTGTGGGGGGGGGGGTAGTTCTTACAAGGTAATGGCTCCTGGATTGGGAAATCCTGGATATATCCCAGAGTTTTGTTCAGGAAAATTGGGAAGCTGCAATGGGAGCAAAATGGATGAATGAACCAAGATGGGCTGAAAGGTCTCCTGCGTGCATGAGGAATTGAAGTTGGGGTTAGGGGATATTTCAGTTGGATTACTTACTCAGAACTGTTGGCCTCTCTATAGTAGAGATTGAATTTGAAGTATTTACTGGATTCCTTTGTCACTTCCCAGGTACACTCAATCTCCTGGATCCCATCGTAGGTGCACTGCAAATTTCGAGGCATCACCTCATCTTCAGCTGTGGACAGTAAAAGTGGATGGTTAACACTGAAGGATAGAGCAAGAAGCTACTAGTGCCATAGACGCTGCTTAATGAGTTTGTTCCCATCCGTCTACAACACAGGTTCACCAGGGCAGCCTTGCCACCTTAGGGGACAATTGAATGGAAAGGAATTAAATGGAAATGGACCAAATGAACAGAGGGAAGAATATCAAAGAATTTACAGCACAGAAATAGGCCATTCAGCCCATCAGGTCCATTCCTGCTTTCATGCTCCAGTTACCAAAGATGTGCAGGTTAGGTGGATTGTCCACGCTAAATTGCCGCTTAGTATCAGGGGTAAATACGTGGGGTTACAGGAATAGGGCCTGGGTGGTCGGTGCAGACTCGATGGGCCGAATGGCTTCTTCTGCGCCATGGGGATTCTATGATTCCGTGACCAATGCACCCCTCAATCCCGTTCTCCCTTGGGTACCTCGCTGGCATTCCCTTCCCAGAAGCTGTGGTGCTGCACCCATCTCCGCTGGTCAAACATTCCCGATGGGATTTACCTGCCGGAGGTCTGTCGGCATTTGGAGCGGTTTTCCATTGGAGCTCCGAGCTCCAGTCGCTCCACTGACCTCTGGAAGCACCTTGGCTTTGTGGCTTTGTTCGAACGCGTGCGATGTACGTATCTGAGGCTGCCAGGGAGGACTTGCTGAACAGAAAGGATGACTTGTCATTCTGGAGGCTTTCCGTTCGTGAACTCTGCAAAGGAAGAATGTTGTTCAGATCAGACACACATCACGGTCAACTTTCAGCCTGAATTTAATAGCGCCTGCCATGAAGTCCCTGCAAAGGGTCATTTTCTTTGATTTTAAAATCAATAAAACAGAGAACAAGAGCCTCAGAAACATTCTGCCGCTCTGTCATTCTCCATGGCTTTTAATGTTTAAAGTTTATTTTTTGATTAGTGAGGCTTACATTAACACTGCAATGAAGTTACTGTGAAAATCCCCTAGTTGCCACGCTCCGGCGCCTGTGCGGGTCCGCCGAGGGAGAATTTAGCACCTAACCAGCGCGTCTTTCAGAATGTGGGGGGAAACCGGAGCACCCGGAGGAAACCCACGCAGACACGGGGAGAATGTGCGAACTCCACACAGACACCCTCCCGCCCACTGACTCCACCTCCACTTCCCGCTGCCTCAGAAAAGCAGCCAGCATAAGCAAGGACCCCCCACACACCCCGGACATTCTCTCTTCCGCCTTCTTCCGTTGGGAAAAAGATGCAAAAGTCTGTGGTCACGTCCCGAGCGACTCAAGAACAGCTTCTTCCCTGCTGCCATCAGACTTTTGAATGGACCTACCTGATATTGAGTTGATCTTTCTCTACAACCTATCTATAGCTGTAACACTACGTTCTGCACCCTCTCCTTTCCTTCTCCCCTACATACTCTATGAACGGTATGCTTTGTCTGCATAATGCGCAAAATATATTCTGCACCCTCTCCTTTCCTTCTCCTGTGCATACTCTATGAATGGTATGTTTTGTCTGTGTAACATGCGAGATATACTCTGCACCCTCTCCTTTCCTTCTCCTGTGCATACTCTATGAATGGTATGTTTTGTCTGTGTAACATGCAAGATATACTCTGCACCCTCTCCTTTCCTCCCCCCCTACGTACTCTATGAACGGTATGCTTTGTCTGCATAATGCGCAAAATATATTCTGCACCCTCTCCTTTCCTTCTCCCGTGCATACTTTATGAACAGCATGCTTTGTCTATATAATGCGCAAGATATATTCTGCACCCTCTCCTTTCCTTCCCCCCCCGTGTACTCTATGAACGGTATGCTTTGTCTGCATAGCGCGCAAGAAACAATACTTCTCACTGCATCCCAATATATGTGACAATAATAAATCCAATCAAATTGAATGAAAGGGGTATTCCCATGGTCCGGATCCTCCCAGATTACTGGATCTGTGCACTGTTACTCATTGATAAAGTTTGCAGGGTAATGTAGGCAGTCACTACCTCCCATGGCTCCCAACTTCGCTTGTAGTTAATGTCATACTGCAGCTTTCCAACGAGGGGATTGGATGAATTCCTGGAGTAGACTGTTTGCCACGACAGCGAGTAGTCTCCTTCTTCCGTCACAGTGACGCTGAGATTGGACGGAGGTTGTGGTTTGACTGCAAACAAGAAAAGGTTATAAGGCAAGAAAAACTGCGGATGCTGGAATCTGAAACTCAAACGCAGAAAATCCCAGCAAGTCTGACGGGGAGAGAGAATAGAGCCAGCGTTTTCGAGTCAGGATGAACCTTCGCCAGAACTGGAAGCAAAGAAAATCAGACATGGGGAGCGGGGGGTGGGGGGGGGGCGGGGGGGGGGGCGTGTAACTGGACCAAGGAAATGTAAATTGGGATAATAAAGGCTGAGAATGGTGCTAAAAGTGTCCATTAAGCGATGGGAATGTGTGAATGGCAGAACAGAGGTACAGCTGGTTCGGGGACAGTCTGAGGAATGTGGCAGTGGTCCCTGAAGGGCGGATGGTGGAGCGGGGTGCGGTGGTGCTGGTTTGGAGGCAAGATGGAGAGTGAGATTTCAGATGGCACCGTGGTTAGCACTGCTGTCTCAGGGAGCCGGGTTCGATTCCCGGCTCGGGTCACTGGCTGTGCGGAGACTGCATGTTCTCCCCGTGTCTGCATGGGTTGCCTCCGGGTGCTCCGGTTTCCTCCCACAGTCCAAAGGTATGTGGGTTAGGTTGATTGGCCATGCTAAGGAATTGCCCCTTGGTGGGGAGAAGGGGAATGAGGGAGGAGTTCTCTGGTGGGGGGTGGGGGGGGGCGCAGAGGGGTCCGCTGTCACTCTGTGGGCGATCGGTGTGGGGGGGAGTGGCAGTCACAATCGGTCTGGGTAGCGGAGGGGTGGGTGGGTGGATAAGGGGGACGGTTATGTTGTGGGAGTGGGGCGATATCTATTGGGGGGGCGGGGGGGTGAGGGCGTCACTCCCGCTTTTCACTCCTGGGTCGCTTTGTCCGGCCCACGAGCGATTTGATAGGGGGCGCGTTTTTCAAATTTGTTTTTCTCACCGCGCGTGCGCAGTTCAGAACTCCGATCGGAGCTGTGGCCTTTCGGCCCGCTGAACCTCAGCGCGATTCAGACCCGCGATTTTTATTTCGGGCTGAGTGCGCACGGGGTGGGGGTGGCGTCTGAGAACAGGTTCCCAAGTCGGAACAGAATTGCGCCCAGGTTCGGCACTTCGAATCAAAGTGGTGAAATCGGGCCCTTTGTATCGGTGGGGAGATTGGCCAGGGTAAATATGTGCCGTTACAGGGATAGGGCCTGGGTGGGATTGTGGTTGACGCAGGCTCGATGGGCCGAATGGCCTCCGTCTGCGCTGTGGGGATTTGACAATTCCATAGTAATGAACTCCAGCCCGGATTCCCAATCCTATTTAACAGTGTCCAAACCCTGACTTACTGTTTTCCGAAAGTCTGAAGGACTTGCTGAGATTCACAGGCCTCTCGGGTTTGAAGATGTAATGATACTGATACGCGATCGCGTGGTTGTTATCCTTGATGGTGCAGTTCCAGCTGAGATCCGATTGGGAACTATTTCCCGGTGACCCTCTCGCGTTGCACCTCTGCAGCCTGGAAGGATAAGAACCACATTTCGTTTGCGTATTCCGCCCCTCTCGACAAGATCAGGGTCTCTCAGGCCTCTGCATGAACCCTAACCCTAACCCTAACCCGGGGAGCGCTGAGAGGGGGCTAAAGACCCTAGCCGGCTACATACCCAATCCGGCTCGCCATCCCATGGACACCATCGGAACAAACAGGATTGTAGTGGTACCACTCACCATGGGGCACCAATGAGGTCATTCGAAGGATAGTTCCAGTCTCATGCCAGCTATTCCCTCCTTCTATTCAGTCCCTCGTGTGGGGCTGGGGCGGCATGGTTAGCTTTACAGCACCATCTTGTGCAACAGAAAGTCCCGCCACCAAGTTACTTTATTTACACCACACATCTGTACACAGCCAGCTCTCCAGCTGCTCCCCTGCTGAATGCAGGCAGGGAACCTGACACACCTGCTTTAAAACGGGAGCATGAAACTCCCCGATTTAACCATCAATTAGGACTCATCAGGTAAATCTTTTAAGGTACCAACATAAGAAACTCACTCGCATCAACTGTGGGGCGAAATAGAAGGGGCAGCTCCCCGAAAGGAGGGGGAACAGCCCGATCCAAAATCAAATCTCAAAGGAAACTTGTGGTTATCAGGGTCGATAATGCACCCCAGCCCCTGCGGTGCCCATCGGGCGCGGAAGGCATCAACTGCGCCCGTGGACACCGCATGCTCCCTCTCCAGGGACACCTGGCCACGAACGTCGCCGTGGTAGAGGCCTATTACTGGTGTGTCTCGCCAGGAGCAGGTTCACTAGGAGGTTGGAGGGCTCATCACCAGGCCGTTCCTACACTCCGGCAAGCTGACCTCATTAGCCTGGCTGAAGCCATCACAATACTCACTGGAAGTTGTTGGTTGATTCCGTCCCCTTGCTGTAATATAAATCCATCGGGATGTACTTCCTGGCCTCGCGGCTTTCAGTCCATTGGCAATCTATCGCCGACATGTAGTCCGTGTAACACTGCAAACCGCTGGCAACATCGTGTACTAAAATCAAAACAGAAAAGCGACAAGTTGGTAACCCCTTCCGAACTTCTGTTTATTATTTATGTATTATCAGTTTATTTATTTATGATTTAGTTTTTTCTTTATTTATTATAGATGCAGGGAGGACCTTCCCGATGGTGGGGGGAGGCCAGAACCAGGCTGAGGATTCGGGGTAAACCACTTAGGACGGAGATGAGGAGACTTCTTCCTTCACCCCAAAGAGCGGCATTTATTATCCATCCCCTGGCTGCCCTCGGAACTGCGGGGCTGCCTAGGTGGGGCTGATCGTCCGCACGAGCTTGATGGGCCGAGTGGCCTCCTTCCGCAGTGCAAGGCAAACTGGAAAACCCCGCTCGGGGTCAACGCGCGGTCCACTCCCTCCTGCCCGCTATGATTCCCGTGGCAGGCGGGACTGGAAAACTCTGCCCCCCCCCCTCCCCCCCAATAGGGAAAGCTGAGGATGGGAGGAGGGGAGTGGGGTGGGGGGGGGGGGTGTGAGGAGGGTGGGGGAGGGGTGCGGGGGGGTGAAGCGAGTTTTTCCTGAAGGGGAAGATGATGTCCTGTGAAGCCTCCAAGCCGTTCTCTCAGCCCCATTCGCCTCGGTCGTGTCGGTTCGGATGATGTCACTTTCCAAAATGGCGCCTCTGATACGCGGCCCCCCCCCAGTCGCGGTTCCCCCCCCCCCCCCCCCCGGTGCAGTCCATCCGGAACTCTCGACCGTGTCTCTCCCCCGCCCGACCTGCCGAGTCTTCCCAGCGTTTTCCGTTCACGTTTCAGATTCCGGTATCCGGTGTTCTCGCCTTCGTCCTGGGCCGGCTGGCTGGCCCGGGAAGGGAACGGACGGACGGAGGGGGCTAAGGGTTGCCCTGCGAATTGGGCGCGGCGCAGGGTTTCCGGGGGCGAGCTGCTGCCAAAATGATCTCACGCTCACAGAGGGACAGCGCAGACAGGCTGACCACAGGATCTGAGTGCGAGGGTGGTGAGAACTCTGGTATCCACAGGGTTACAGCCACAACAGCAGACGTCATATTCAAATGACGTAGCCATGTCGGTGTGTTTTAATAGAACTAAGAAAGTTCTAAGAATTTAAGAAAGCCTGTGCTGATCACGATGCCCTAACTAAACTTAAAATAAAAACCTTCTGCCCTTCCATATTCCCTCCCTATTCATATATCCATCCAGATGCCTCTTAAATGTTGCTAATGTGCCGACTTCCACCACCTCCCCTGGCAGCGCGTTCCAGGCACCCACCACTCTCTACACGAAAAACCTTCCCCCGCACATCTCCCCCACAGGGATCCTATAGAGACTTACAAGATAATGGAGGGGATGGATAGGGTAGAGGTAGAGAGATTCTTCCTGCTTAGAAAGGACAGTAGAACTAGGGGGCACAGCCTCAAAATAAGGGGGGGCGCAGTTTAGAGTGGAGTTGAGGAGGAACTTCTTCACTCAAAGGGTGGTGAATCTCTGGAATTCTCTGCCCGTTGAAGTGGTGGAGGCTACCTCGCTAAATATATTTAAGTCACGGGTGGATAGGTTTCTGATAGACAGGGGGATTAAGGGTTATGGGGAGAAAGCTGGAAAGTGGAACTTCAGATCAGCCATGATCTTATTGAATGGCGGGGCAGGCTCGAAGGGCTAGATGGCCTACTCCTGCTCCTATTTCTGATGTTCTTAAACCTTTGCCCTCTCACCTTGAGCCTGTGCCCCTTTGTAATTGACTCTAGGAAAAAGCCTCTGACTATCCACCCTGTCTCCGCCTCTCATCATTTCGTAGACCCCTATTGGATCTCCCCTCAGCCTCTGTCTTTCCAGTGGAAACAATCCCAGTTTATCCAACCTCTCCTCACGGCCAATACCCTCGAGACCAGGCAGCATCCTGGTGAACCAGTTTTGCTCTCTCCCCAAAGCTTCCATACCCTTCTGGTAGTGTGGTGACCAGAACTGCAGACAATACTCCAAATGAGGCCTAACTAAAGTTTTATAAAGCTGCAACATGATTTGCCAACTCTTGTACTCAATGCCCCAGCCGATGAAGGCGAGCATGCCACATGCTTTCTTAATCACCTTGGCTACCTGTGTTGCCATTTTTAGGGAACTATGGACCTGTATGCCTAGATCCCTCTGTAAGTTAATGTTCCTAAGGCTTCTGCTATTTACACTATAATTCACACCTAAATTTAATCCTCCAAAATGCATCAATCATTATAATTAGATGTGCATATATTGGCTGTAATTGCTTAACTATATTCATAAGACCATAAGATAAGAACATAAGAAATAGGAGCAGGAGTAGGCCATCTAGCCCTTCGAGCCTGCCCCGCCATTCAATAAGATCATGGCTGATCTGAAGTGGATCAGTTCCATTTTCCCGCTTTCTCCCCATAACCATAATTCTGTTCTGTGACAAAGAGTTCCACAGATTCACCTCCTTCTGGCTAAACGTAAACCTCCCTTCCATTGACTCTGTCTACACTTCCCGCTGCCTTGGAAAAGCAGCCAGCATAATTAAGGACCCCACGCACCCCGGACATTCTCTCTTCCACTTTCTTCCTCCGGGAAAAAGATACAAAACTCTGAGGTCACGTACCAACCGACTCAAGAACAGCTTCTTCCCTGCTGCCATCAGGCTTTTGAATGGACCTACCTCGTATTAAGTTGATCTTTCTCTACACCCGAGCTATTACAGTACCACTACATCCCGCACTCTCTCCCTTCCTTCTCGATGATACTCGGAGGCTGTTTCCCAGGGCTGAAATGGTCGCTACGAGAGGACACAGGTTTAAGGTGCAGGGGAGCAGGTACAGAGGAGATGTCAGGGGTAAGTTTTTCACTCGGAGGGTGGTGAGTGAGTGGAATCGGCTGCCGTCGGTGGTGGTAGAGGCGAACTCGTTGGGGTCTTTTAAGAGACTTCTGTATGAGTACATGGGGTTTAATGGGATTGAGGGTTATAGAAAGGCCTGATAGGTAGGGATATGATCGGTGCAACTTGTGGGCCGAAGGGCCTGTTTGTGCTGTAGTGCTCTATGTTCTATGAAGGGTATGCTTTGTCTGTATAGCGCACAAGAAACAATACTTTTCACTGTTTGTTAATACGTGTGACAATAATAAATCAAATCAAACCAAGAAATTCCTCCTCATTTTGTTTCTAAAGGGTCGTCTCGGGCCTTGCCCCTTAGAGCATTCCACAGGGAACGTGGAGGGAGCAGAAGATCCCATCACCAGCAGGCCATCCTGTGGAGTCTGGGCCGAATTCTGCGCTCCGTGTGCGATGGCACCTTTGACAGTCGGGACTGAGGTGGTCGGTGGCAAGCAAGTTTCACGTCTTTCTGGAGCAGTTCAACCCCATTCTTACATTCCGGGGACGGAAAGAGAGGGAATATCTGTGAGAGAGAAGGATTTCTTACCCTCCTCGGCGCAGTGAACCGCAGAGAGGGTCAAAACGGAAAACAAGCCCAGAAATCCGACCCGTTCCTTTGCCTCCATGTTCAAACCTCGGGTAGCTCCTATCCCACAAGTCGTCTTCTCTTTGGCGCTGGTTCTGTTTTCACATTCTCCTTATCTCTAATTAAAAAAATAATGTATCAGTTGACCACTCCAGGTATCAGTGAATATTTGAACATACAAACAAGGATACAGTAGGCCACTCGGCCCCTCGAGCCTGTTCACGCCACCCAATAAGACCATGGCTGCTCTGATAATGACCCCACGTCGCCTCATCCCCACTCCCCCCTTAGCAATGACCTCTCTTGGTGTCCCTGTCCTGTTAATTCAGCCAAGGATTTGTCCTTGCCCCAACCCCTCCGTCTTTTACCCCGGTTTGTGACGCGCCCCCACCCCCCCCCCCCACCCCCACCACCCCCCGTCCCTCCTGCCAACATCGTCTGTAGATGTGGGAATGCTCTTTGGTCCCTTATGGGTGGTGGGGAGTGGGGTGGTGGAGATGGTGGGTGGTAGTGGTGGGTGGGGGGGGGGGAGTGAGGGGGTGGGGGGTGGTGAGAGTAGAGGGAGTGGTGGGGAGGTGTGGAGGTGGTGGGGGGGTGGAGGGTGAGGGGGTGGTGGAGATGGTGGGGGGTGGAAGTGGAGGGTGGTGAGGAGTGAGGGTGTCGGTGGGGGCGTGGGTGATGGGGGTGGAAATGGTGGGTAGTGGTGGGGAGAGTGAGGGGGTGGGGGGTGAGGGGTGGGAGGGGAGGGAGTGGTGGGGGGGTGGGAGGGGAGGGAGTGGTGGGGGCTGGAGGTGGTGAGGGGTGGAGGTGTTGGTGGATGGGTGGGAGGGGAGGGAGTGGTGGGGGGGGTGGGTGGTGGGCGGGTGGGAGGGGAGGGAGTGGTGGGTGGGTGGGAGGTGGAGATGGTGGGGGGGTTGTGGGGAGGGCGGAGGGTAGTGAGGAATGGGGTTGTTGGTGGGGGGGGTGGGTGGGGAGGGAGTGGCGGGGGTTTGGAGGTGGTGGGGGTGGAGTGTATGGAGGTGGGGGTGGAGATGGTAGGGGGGATTGTGGGGGGTGGAGATGGAGATGGTGGGGGGGGTTGTGGGAAGGGCGGAGGTGGCGGGAGGTGGAGAGTGGGGGAGTGGGGGTGTTGGTGGGAGTGGGGGTGTTGGTGGGGGGGATGGGTGGTGGTAGGGGGAGTGAGGGGGTTGGGGGGGAGGTGGGGAAGTGTGAGTGGCTTTGGGTCAGTGTTTCAATGTGTTCAGTGTGGGGGGGGCGTTGGCAGCTTCCCCTGGGGAAGGGTTAATGAGGTTATTTTTGTGGTCGGGTGCTGCTTTTGTGTTTGCAATGCGGAAGTGTACGTCCGGAGTTGATGTGTGAGGTTAAAGTTCACTTCAGTTTACAGGGAATTTCCTCCCAGGTTCTCTCGATGTACCTTTGACAGAAGTCCAAGAGGAGTGTGTGATTCACATAAACTGGCATTTCCACTGAACATTCACAGGGTTACAGGCGAACACACCCTGCCCAGAGTCATTTTGGGAGAGAGAGAGAGAGAGAGTGTGTGTGTGTGTGTGTGTGTGTGTGTGTGTGTGTGTGTGTGTGTGTGTGTGTGTGTGTGTGTGTGTGTGTGTGTGTGTGTGTGTGTGAATGTGAGAGTGTGAGTGTGTGTGACAGTGTGAGTGTGAGAGTGTGAGTGTGTGTGTGAGTGTGAGTGTGTGAGTGTGAGAGTGTGTGTGAGCGTGTGTGTGTGTGTGTGTGACAGTGTGAGTGTGAGAGTGTGAGTGTGTGTGTGAGAGTGTGTGTGTGTGTGTGACAGTGTGAGTGTGTGAGTGTGTGTGTGAGAGTGTGTGAGTGTGAGAGTGTGAGTGTGTGTGTGAGAGTGTGTGTGTGTGTGACAGTGTGAGTGTGAGAGTGTGAGTGTGTGTGTGAGAGTGTGTGTGTGTGTGAGACAGTGTGAGTGTGAGAGTGTGAGTGTGTGTGTGAGAGTGTGTGTGTGTGTGTGAGTGTGTGTGTGAGTGTGAGTGTGTGTGTGTGAGTGTGTGTGTGAGTGTGTGTGAGAGTGTGAGTGTGTGTGAGTGTGTGTGAGTGTGTGTGAGAGTGTGAGTGTGTGTGTGTGAGAGTGTGTGTGTGAGAGTGTGTGTGAGTGTGTGTGTGTGAGTGTGTGTGAGAGTTTGTGTGTGTGTGTGAGTGTGTGTGTGTGAGAGTGTGAGTGTGTGTGTGTGAGTGTATGTGTGAGTGTGTGTGTGTGAGTGTGTGTGTGAGTGTGTGTGAGTGTATGTGTGTGTGTGAGTGTGTGTGAGAGTGTGAGTGTGTGTGTGAGTGTGTGTGAGAGTGTGAGTGTGTGTGTGTGAGTGTATGTGTGTGTATGAGAGTGTATGTGTAAGTGTATGTGTGTGTGTGAGTGTATGTGTGTGTGTGAGTGTGAGTGTGTGAGTGTGTGTGTGTGTGTGTGAGTGTGTGTGTGTGAGTGTGAGTGTGTGTGTGTGAGTGTGTGTGAGTGTGTGTGTGAGAGTGTGTGTGTGAGAGTGTGTGTGTCTCTGTCTGATTGTGTGTGAACATTGGTGAGTATAAAATCATAGAATCCCTACAGTGCAGAAGGAGGCTACTCAGCTCATTGAACCTGCACCAACAGTAATCCCACCCAAAGTCTATCCCCACACACTTACCCTGCTAATCCTCCTGACACTAAGGAGAAATTCAGCATGGCCAATCAACCTAACTTGTACATCTTCGGATTTAGGTTTACATTAACTCTGGTAAAACCCTACACTTTTACCAGTGCTCACAGGACAGTCCAGAATAAACTGCGTAAAATGCAGGATGCCTGGCTGAGCGCCAAGGCAGATGAAATACAGGGATACGCTGACAGAAACGAAACGGTTCTATGAAGCCCTCAACACTCTCTACGGACCTCAATCCCTCGGGTGCTCCCCCCTCCTGAGTACAGATGGTACAACTCTCATTACAGAGAGGGCTCAGATCCCGCAGAGATGGGCTGAACACTTTGGAGCCGTCCTCAACCGACCGTCATCTATTAACGATGAGGCAATAGACAGGATTCCCCAGGTCAATACCAACAGCGCCATGGATGACCCACCAGTGGCAGCTGAAGTCACAAAAGCTGTCAGCCAGCTATCCAGTGGCAAAGCCCCAGGGGCAGATGCCATACCCGCAGAGATCTACAAAGCTGCTGGTCCTGTACTTATCGAGAAGCTCACCGAGTTGTTCCAGTCCTTTTGGAAGCAAGGATCCGTTCCTCAGGAACTTTAAGATGCTTCCATCGTACACCTCTATAAGAGGAAGGGCAATCGGCAAGTATGCAACAACCACCGAGGAATCTCGCTGCTCTCCATCCCAGGAAAAACCCTCGCCAGAGTCCTGCTAAACCGTCTGGTCACTCATCTGGAGCTGGGCCTGCTTCCAGAGTCACAGTGTGGCTTCCGCAAAGATCACGGGAATTATTGACAAGATTTTTCCTGCGTGCCAACTTCAGGAGAAGTGTCAGGAGCAGAATCGCGAGCTCCACGCAATCTTTGTTGACCTCGCGAAAGCCTTCGACACTGTAAGCCGACAAGGCCTGTGGAGGATCATGTCAAAGTTCAGCTGCCCCCCCCAAATTCATTCAGATGGTACGCCAGTTCCATGATGGCCAGTGTACTGGATGGCGGAGAATCCTCTGAGGCATTCCCAGTCACCAGTGGCATCAAACAGGGCTGTGTGCTCACACCCACACTGTTCAGCATGATGTTTACTGCCATGCTGAATGATGCCTTCCAGGATAGAGTTGCTGGAATCAGCCTCAAGTACAGAGTGGATGGGAAGTTCTTCAGCCTGAGGAGACTTCAAGCTGTTACCAAAGTGAAGGAGACTGTTCTGAGAGATTTCCTCTTTGCCGATGACTGCACCCGGCTCAGAGGCCAGAGATGCAAGTCAGTATGGACAAATTTTCCACGGCTTGTGACAACTTTGGACTCACCATCAACATTAAAAAGACTGAAGTCATGCACCAGCCTGCTCCTCATGTACCGTACACAGAACCCATAATCACAATCAAAGGGCAGAAACTACAGGCAGTGGACCAGTTCACTTATCTTGGCAGCTCCCTCTCCCAAGCACTGACTATTGATACAGGAGTTAACTGCAGAATAGCAAAGGCAAGTTCCGCTTTCAATAGACTGAGCTCCACTGTATGGGAACTTCGAGGAATCAGCCCAGCAACAAAACTGAAGGTCTACAGCCCCGCAGTACTCACTACCCTCCCGTACGCTAGTGAACCGTGGACTGTGTATCGAAGGCATGCAGGACAGCTCAATCATTTCCACATGACTTGTCTTCACAGAATATTACCCATCCAATGGCAAGACAAAGTACCAGACACTGAAGTTCTCTCTAGAGCAAGTCTACCATCAGTCCACACACTGCTGATGTGAGCGCAGACTCAGTGGGCAGGTCATGTCATCCGTATGTTAGACAAGCGCATACCCAAGCAGCTCCTTTTTGGGGAACTCCCTGCTGGAAGACCCTTGCATGGAGGGCAGAAGAAATGTTTCAAAGACACACTCAAGACCTCCCTGAAGTCACTTGACATTGACACGACCACCTGGGAAATGCTGGCACAAAACTGCCCTACCTGGCGCTGCCTCATACACAAGAGCTGTCAAGCTCACGAAGCAAGGTGTATCGCTGAAGCACAACTTAAGCGCGAACTGCGCAAGTCCAGAGCCACCAGCGCAACAACTACAGTGTCTACACAAGTCTGCCCAATACGGGCCAGCACATTCCGTGCCCGAATTGACCTAAACAGTCATCTTCAGACACAACGCAACCAGCCTCGAAATGACTAATAGTGTCGCGCCCTCATCGATGACGATGGACGAGCAAACATTAACACTGCAATGAAGTTATTGTGAAAATGCCCTAGTCGCCACACTCCGGCGCCTTGCCGGGTAACACATGGGAGAATTTAGCACGGCCAATGCACCCTAACCAGCACGTCTTTCGGACTGTGGGAGGAAACTGGAGCACCCGGAGGAAACCCACGCAGACACGGGGAGAATGTGCAGACTCTGCACAGACAGTGACCCAAGCTGGCAATTGAACCCGGGTCCCTGGCGCTGTGAGTACGCAGTGCTAACCACCGTGCGTTCCCCCCCCACCCCCCCCACTCCACTTTGTGTATGCGTGTGCTTATGTGTGCACTGACACATGTTGTGTCTGCATGTGTGTCTGGGTATATGTTACAGTGTGTGCGGGAGCGTGTACACACTCAGATGCGTGCGGAGCACATCCGAGTCACGTCTAGCGGCTATTGTAGTTAGGGTAGATGTAGGCACCCTTCATATGCGGTCACCTGCTGTGGACATGGGAGAGAGGTCCTTATCTTCATGTGCAGACAACTGGGGTTCGAGGGAACAACCGAAAATAAAACAAATATCCTTGTAAGGGCTAAAGAAACAATAGCAGTGGCCTCTCCACGTCATGAGAAGAAGGCCACACCACAGAATGGGATAGAAATAGTTATTGTTGAGGGCAGCAGTGACCAGTTATCTCTGTAACTGCAGACTGAGAGGCTGGTGCTGAGAGATAAGTTTACATTGCAAGAACAATACCCTGGAAAGTGGTCAGAAGCAGAGCGCTGACACAAAGTAGGAACTTGCTGTGGTGTTGTTTGATAAATGCCTCGCAACCGGGTGGAAGTGTCTGGTGGTGGGAGCAGGAACCGCAGTGACGGCAGGGGTGTGAGATTAGATTGCACTGCTGCCTGTCAGCATCAGGCGGAGGAGCTGGAGGAGGTCGTTCAAACCCCTCAAAGCTTAGTCCCAACGGGAGGATCACAACAGGAGGGACGTGCATTTATGTAGCGCCTTTCATGGCCTCAGACCCATCACTATGCACTTTACAACCGAAGGAACATTAAAGGCGTTGCAGGCCTTACACTTTCGATGTAGAATTTGAAGTGTGAAAGTTCCAACTTAGCGCTATTAAAGTGATAACTGTTGCCATATGTAGGGGGGCACAGTGGTTAGCGCTGCTGCCTCACAGCACCAGGGATACTGGTTCGATTCCAGCCTTGGGTCACTGTCTCTGCAAAGTCTGCACATTCTCCCCGTGTCTGCTTGGGTTTCCTCCGGGGTGCTCCACCTTCCTCCCACAGTCTGAAAGACGTGCTGGTTAGGGTGCCTTGGCCGTGCTAAATTCTGCCTCAGTTGTACCCGAACAGGAGTGTGGCCACTGGAGGATTTTCACAGTAACTTCATTGCAGTGTTAATGTAAACCCACTTATGACATCCGTAAAGTTTATTTATCAGTCACAAGTAGGCTTAAGTTCACATTGCGATGACATTACTGTGAAAATCCCCTTGAGTAAATAGCCTTTACTTCTGTCGTATTTGAACGTGGAACAGTACAGCAGAGGGCCAGATGGCACACTGGCACAATGGTTAGTGCTGCTGCCTCCCAGGATCCAGGTTCAATTCCAGCCTCGGGTCACCATCTGTGTGAATTTTGTACATCCTCCCCATGTCTGCGTGGGATTCCTCCGAGTGCTCCGGTTTTCCTCCCACAGTCCAAAGATGTGCAGGTTAGGCGGATTGGCTGTGCTAAATTACCCCTTAGTGTCGTTGGAATTAGCCTGGTAAATGCGAGGAGTTACGGGGCTTTTCACAGTAACTTCACCGCAGTGTGACTGTGAGCTTACTTGTGACTAATAAATAAACTCTTTTTTTTAAACAGGGCCCTGGGTATGGTTGATGCAGGCCTTGATGGGCTGAATGGCCACCTTCTACGCCGTAGGGATCCTATGAATCTATGGACAGGGCTGGCGAAACGGGGCATGCATCTGGTCTCTGACTAGCTGGAGATGGGAAGTTCTGATTTAGTTAACAGTTCTACCTTCTCCTTGACAGTCACCCAAAGTCGAGCGACTGGGGGAACTTGGGGACTTGGCAAGTTCCCCAAAATGGCTGCCTGCTTTGAGTCAAGACAGCCGTTCTCATTGCTAGTGGTGAGGTTGACATAATTCTGGAATTAAGACGGCTCAGTTTGAGTACCTGGGGAGATTTTCTTTCCAAACTTAACACTGGCAACATTTCAGATGGATCTGGGGACAGGCCCTAATTCTTAAAGCCTATCCCTGGAGAGTTGCCTCGACCTATCCTGCTGAGGTTGGCTTGACTTGTCCCTCGTGTACACAGTGACTCAGTTAGGGTGTTGCCCTTGGCCCAGAGTCAGAAAGTCAAGGAGGTCACATCTGAGTCAAAGAAGAACCAAAGGCTCCGGTGTGGTGATGTTTAAATAACATTTAAATTTGAGGCCTAGATCTCAGTGGATGTGAAAAGATTCTCTGGGCGCCATTTTGGAAGGAGAGCGGAGGGAGTGTGGGGACGATATCCCCATTGTCCTGCCCGACATCCAACCCTCGATTAACATCGAGGTTACCTGGGACGGCACGGTGGTTAGAAATGCTGCCTCACAGCGCCAGGGACCCCGGGTTCGATTCCGGCCTCAGGTGACCATCTGCGTAGTGTCCTCACGTTCTCCCCGTGTCTGCGCGGGTTTCCTCCGGGTGCTCCAGTTCCCTCCCACAGTCCAAAGCTCAGGTGGGTTGGCCATATCAAATTGCTCCTTGGTGTCCCAAGGTGTGTAGGATAGGGGGATTGGTGGGGTAAATACTTATGAGGAACAGGTCTGGATGGGGTTTCCCCTTGTGTCGGGGGCGGGGGGTTACAAGGATAGGGCCTGGGTGGGATTGTTGTCAGTGCAGACTCGATAGGCTGAATGGCCTCCTTCTGTGCTGTAGGGATTCTATGATTCTGACCAGGAGCCTGTCTGGAAACTTGTTGAGTGTAAAATGACTGTGTATCTTCCTTTTACTGCAAATCATTGGTACTGTGAAGCAATTTGGAAATCCTCTGATTGTGTAAGACACTATATAATTGCAAGTCTTTAAGTGAAATTTGCTAGTCTTTAACGGGGGGAGGTGGGGGGGCAGGGGCGGCCAGGCATGGTTTGTCTGCCAGAATGACACCAATGGATTACGTTTGAGGACATCCTGGGATCTGCCGCCTTGCCCTGACCCTGAGAGGGCAAGGCCAAAAAAAAATACTCACCAAGGAAACAGCTCAGGGTGAAGCACCAGGGGGAGGGGACGACATCGTGGTCACGCCGCTGGAGCAGAGGCCCAGGCTGACGCAATGCAGGGGTGGGAGGTTCAAATCCCATCGTGGCAGCTCATGGAATTTAAATTTTGATTTATGGAAACCGGGGATGGTGAAATTACCACCGATCATCTCAGAAACCCATTTGGTTCACACATGTCCCTGTAGCGAAGGAAATCTGCCGTCCTTACCGGGTCTGGCCCACTTGTGACTCCCGGCCCACTGTGTTTAACTCTGAGCTGCCCTCTGAAATGGGCCTAGCCAGCCATTCAGTCCAAGGGCATTTGGGAATGGGCAACAAATGTTGACCCCAGTCAGTGACACCCGTGCCCCATGAAGGAATATATTTTAAAAATCAGCTGGTACTCATCACATTTGACATTGAAGAAAAACTTGGACAGGTTCATGGATGAGAGGGGTGTGGAGGGATATGGTCCAGGTGCAGGTCAGTGGGACTAGGCAGAAGAATGGTTCGGCACAGACAAGAAGGGGCAAAAGGCCTAATTCTGTGCTATAACGTTCTTTTTCTATCGCCTCATTAGGCTTTGGCCATTCCTAACATGTGGCATGGTGGCACAGTGGTTCGCACTGCTGCCTCATGGCGCCAGCGACCTGGGTTCAATTCCAGCCTTGGGTGACTGTGCGGAGATTGCACGTTCTCCCCGTATCTGCGTGTCTCCAGGTGCTCCGGGTTCCTCCCACCTTCTGAAAGATGTGTAGGTTGGGTGGGTGGATTGGCCATGCTAACCTGCTCCTTGATGCCTAAAGACATGTAGGTTCGATGGATTGGCCTCGGTAAACGTGTGGTGTTACAGAGAAAGGGTGGAGGAACGGGCCTGGCTGAGATAATCTGTCAGACAATCAGTGCAGACTCAATGGGCTGAATTCTGTCATCATTTCGTAATTGTAAAATGACCCCGCCTTTGTACTTTCCCTATTCCAATAAGGGAGAATGGAGCTAGCACCTTCCCTGATATTGGGCCTCATGTACAACCTTCTGGGATCAGTGCTAAGTGTGAAAAGGGGAAGTTTGGACGGCAGCCATTCCCATCAGGGTCAGGATTTTGGCACGTCCCCAGCTAGCTGATATCACTGTCGACTGGCGTCGGGGACAGTGTTTGTCTATTCATAACTGCGATAAACAAATGAGTTCAAAGCACATTTCCCTGTGCTTTATTGATCTTTCTGAGTTCAAGCCTCACTGACTATGCAAATCAAGGGCTGAGCAAACTGCGCAAAGATAAATCTCGCAGAAGCCACAGAGGGATGTCTGTGAGGGGCGGATTCACCTCCAGGGGATGCGTTGGCTTACCCTCAAAATTAGCGCAGACACCTGCCGGAGAGTCCCAGACGCCCTGCAACCTCTCTGAGAGGAGGACAGAGAATTCACCTCTCAGCCAAAAATCCACTCGCTGCCGCAGCGGGACTGGAGAATCCCACCTGCGGGCGAGATCGGAAAATCCCGACCAGTAGAATATGGTAATGTATAGATATTGGCCGGAACTTTACCATCTCGCCTGCCTCGGAGCGGGCAAGGGGCGGACAATGGGAAGGTCCGCTGATCTCTTGTGGGAATCAACAGACTTCCTCATTGTCCGCACGTCTATCCCTGAGATCAACAGACCTTCCCATTGTCCGCACGTCTATCCCTGAGATCAACAGACCTTCCCATTGTCCGCACGTCTATCCCTGAGATCAACAGACCTTCCCATTGTCCGCACGTCTATCCCTGAGATCAACAGACCTTCCCATTGTCCGCACGTCTATCCGCTCTGATCCCTCTGATGGGGGGACAGTAATATCCTGGCCATTATATCCAAGTAAACTCATTGGCCGGAACGTCACCGCCCCGGGGGTGGGCGAGGCTCGGAGAACGGCATTCTCCGTTGGCATCCCTTTGGCCGCGGGATTGTGTGAACCCTCGGGTGAAAGTGCAGTTAAAATTCCACCCATCATTTCGATTTCTGTGATCATTTAGTTACTCCACAACACTTATGAGAAGTACTTTTTGCCTGGCTATGCATGAGAGAGGTGCTGGTGTGGTGGTATTGTCGCTGGATTAGTAATCAGGGGAGTGTTCTGGGGACCTGGGTTCAAATCCTACCACAGCAAGTGATGAATTCCATGAGGAAGTTGGGAATTAAAAAGTCTAATGGTGACCGAAACCATTGTGGTAGAGGTGTCCCTTCAGAGAAGGAAATCTGCTGTCCTTACCTGGTCTGGCCTACACGTGACTCCAGGCCTACAGCAATGTGCTTAACTCTTAACCGCCCTCTGAGATAGGCCTTGTGAGCCACTCAGTTTGGGATGAGCTGGCCCAGTGCCTACATCTAAGGGCTAACTCAATTAACTCCCCCACCCTGCACACTTTCTAGTCTGCTGAGTACTTCCAGAATTTTCCGCCTTTATACTGAGGTCGGTCCGCCGTGATGTTTTGTTTGTGTTTATTAGCCTGCTTCATTGTAGGGGCATTTCTCCCGTTTGGCAGCTGGGTGGCTAATCCGCAGGGGCTGTGGACTGCAATGACTTTCGGAAGGGCTAGCAGGGGGTGGGCCGAATGGGCGGCCTTCTGCGCCGCAAGGTGCCGACTTGCTACCAAAGCGGCAGGCGGAACACTCTGTCGTTTCAGAGGAGCGCGGTCAACCTGACGTCAAATGGGTTAACGCTGGAATTGACAGGAAGTGCGACTGCTCAGAGATGGGGCAACCACAGAGTGACAGAACTTCCTCACAGACCCTTCCGCTTAACTTCGAGGGAATGGCGCCGGAAACTCCGACTTTAGCTCCCGTCCTGTCGACGTGACATAGGCCGGTGGAGTTCTGAGGTAACTCCCTGGTGCATTCCACCCCAAAGCGCGTGACAACCAGGAATGTTGCAGAAGTTCCTGCTCTTGGTGAACGGGGTGGGGGGTGTGGCTGGGGGGAGAGTGGGGGGAGAACTTTAAACTCTGTATCGACAGTAGGAGGGGCTGTCCAAAGATGTGCGGGTTAGGTTGATTGGCCATGCTAAATTAACCCCAGTGTCAGGATGATTAGCAGGGTAAATATGCGGTGTTACAGGAATAGGGCCAGGGTGGGATTGTGGTTGGGGCAGGCTCGAGGGGCCGAATGGACTCCTGCTGCCCTATAGGGGCTCTATGAATCACAAACGAGAAACTTCATAACATTTAACGGAGATAAGACACTTTCTACAGCAATGAAAGGCTAGCCAATAGAAGAACGGTACAAATAAGGTTGATAGAATAATGGTTATGTTACTGGGTTGGAGGGCAGCACGGTGGCACAGTGGTTAGCACTGCAGACCCACAGCGCCAGGGACCTGGGTTCGATTCCCGGCTCGGGTCACTGTCCACACGGAGTTCCCCGGGCGGGGATTTTCGCTCATCCCGAAACTGTAAAATCCCACCCGTGGTCAACGGACCTTCCCATTGTCCGCCTCTTGCCCACTCTGATTCCTGTGGCGGGCAGGGATGATAAAATTCCAGTTCCTGTTTTCCTGTGGCGCAGTGACTAGCGCTGCTGCCTCACGGCGCCGGGGACCCGGGATCAATTCCAGCCTTGGGTGACTGTGCGGAGTTTGCACGTTCTCCCTGGGTTTCCTCTGGGTGCTCTGGTTTCCTCCCACACTCCAAAGATGTGCAGGTTAGGTGGATTGGCCAGGCTAAATTGTCCCTTAGTGTCCAAAGGTGTGTAGGTTTAGTGGATTGGCCATGCTAAATTCCCCTTAGTGACCCAGGATATGTGGGTTAGGAGGATTGGCCATGCTAAATTGCCCCTTAGTGTCCAAAGATGTGTGGATTAGGTGGATTGGCCATGCTAAATCGTCCCTTGGTGTTATGGGGAACTAGCTAGGGTAAATGCATGGGATTATGGGGATAGGGTCTGGGTGGGATTGTGGTCGGTGCAGACTCATGGGCTGAATGGCCTCCTTCTGCGTTGCAGGGATTCTATGATTCTAATGCAATTTGAACATTGAACAGAAGTCTGTTGGTACCCTTACCATTCCGTTGTTGTCTCACTCTGATAATTGCTTTGGCGTTGTACGATGCAGGAGCAGGACAGGAGGGACGCTGTTTGGTGTCCAAGGAACTCTGCAGCTGCGAAGGTTTTCCCCGGAGCTTTATCGCAAGCCGTGCCTTGCTCTTGAGAAAATAATAGTTTTGGGTGAGAGCTCCTAGGAGTGAAGAGCATCCAGCATTCTTCCCCACCTCACTGACCACATCCGCCTCTCTGACTTAGAAATTTCATTCAATCCAGGATCTGGGGAGGGGCACTGGGCGGAACTCCCTTATTGCAACACCATTCCTGCCTGAAAGCTGGCACTGATCCAGAACAAAACCTGGCTGGGACTGCCCCAGTGCAACACGCTCCCCACTCGAAACGTAGCAACCAGAAGCAGGCCATTCGAGCCTGCTCCACCATTCATCATGATCATGGCTGATCATCAAATTCAACATCCCGATCTCCCCCTGCACCCTCCCCGCATCCCTCGACCCCTTTACCCCACCCCCCCCAGAGCTACGTCTAATCTCTCCTTGAAATTGCACAACGTTTTGGCCTCAACTACTTTCTATGGGAGTGAATTCCACACATTCACCACCCTCTGGGTGAAGAAATTTCTCCTCATCTCAGTCCTAAATGAGCGAAGAAAATTACAGCACAGGAACAGGCCCTTCGGCCCTCAAAGCCTGCACCGACCATGCTGCCCCTCCTGAACTAAAACCCCCTAACCTTCCGGTGACCATATCCCTCTCAAAGGTTTACACTTTATCCTCGAACTGTGACCCCCCTCGTTCTGCACTCCCCCCACTACTGGGAACATTCTTTCTGAATCTCCCCTGTCTAACCCTGTTAGAATTTTAGAAGTTTCTGTGAGATCCCCTCTCACTTTTCCAAACTCCAGTGAATATAATCCTAACCGATTTAGTCTCTCCTCATATGCCGTCCCAGGGATCAGCCTGGTAAACCTCGCTATACTCCCTCTAGGGTAAGGACATCCTTCCTCAAATCCAAAAGCTTCTGCGTGCCGAGGAATCATTTTTGAGCCTTCTGGTTTAAGTGTCAATTCATGTTAGACTACTGGGTCCAATACTCACCCTGTCTCTCTCTGGTATTCTCTCAGAGTGAGGAGGGGGAGAGCACTTCACAGAATCGTACAGTGCAGAAGGAGGCCATTTGGCCCATTGAGTCTGCACTGACCCAGGCCCTATTCCCATAACCCCATGCATTTACCCTTCTAATCCCCCTGACACTAAGGGGCAATTTATCACGGCCAATCCACCCTACCCTGCATGTTTTTGGAGTGTGGGAGGAAACCGGAGCGCCCGGAGGAAACCCACGCAGACACGGGGAGAATGTGCAGTCTCCGCACGGACGGTGACACAAGCTGCGAGTCGTCCCTGGCACTGTGAGGCAGCAGTGCTAACCACTGTGCCACCGTGCCGGCCCAGAGTACATCATGTAGAGCTGTTTAACATGACTGTGGCGATATAGCTACCACCACACAGCCCACACTAACGTGCAAACACTCTTGTTCTGGCTCCCTGACGCATTAGAAGGACATACAGGCTGATTATTAATCTGCTTGGTCACATTATGAACGCACCCCAAATATTCGCCAAGTCCTGGAGTGGGATTTGAACCCAGCGCTGCAGACTCTGAGTTAGCAATGCTTCCCACTGCAGCACAAGATATGCTTAGTGGCTGTCTTCCATATGGGGAACTCGGGGAGATGTTAAAACTGCAGACGCCCCAAGTGGGATTTGGGGATAGGGCCTGGGTGGGATTGTGTTCGGTGCAGACTCGATGGGCCGAAGGGCCTCTTTCTGCACTGTAGGGTTCTATGATTCCCCTTGCCTTGGTGCCAACAGGAGTTATCATTGACCTAAAGCTGAACTGGACCCAGCCGTGTAAAAACTGTGGCTAAAAGAGCAGGTCAGAGGCTGGGAATCCTGTAACTCACCTCCTGACTGCCCCAAAGCCTGTCCATCATTTACAAGACACAAGTTAAATGTGTGATGGAATATTCCCCACTTGCCTGGATGAATGCAGCTCCAACAACACTCAAGAAGCTCAATACCATCCAAGATAGTTTTTAGGTGTCCCGATCACCAACAACATGTCCTGGTCCCCCCACGCTGCCATTATAGTTAAGAAAGCCCCACCAACACCTCTACTTTCTCAGAAGACTAAGGAAATTTGGCACGTCAGCTATGACTCTCACCAACTTTCACAGATGCACCATAGAAAGCATTCTTTCTGGTTGTATCACAGTTTGGCATGGGCTCCTGCTCTGCCCAAGGCCGCAAGGAACAACAAAGGGTCGTGAATGTAGCCCAATCCATCACACAAACCAACCTCCCATCCATTGACTGTCTAAACTTCCCGCTGCCTCGGCAAAACAGCCAGCATAATCAAGGACCCCACGCACCCCGGACATTCTCTCTTCCATCTTCTTCCGTCGGGAAAAAGATACAAAAGTCTGAGGTCACGCACCAACCGACTCAAGAACAGCTTCTTCCCTGCTGCCATCAGACTTTTGAATGGAATTTCCCGTATTAAGTTGATCTTTCTCTACACCCTAGCGATGACTGTAACATGACATTGTGTACTCTTTCTCCTTTCCTTCTCTATGAACGGTATGCTTTGTCTGTATAGAACATAGAACATTACAGCGCAGAACAGGCCCTTCGGCCCATGATGTTGCGCCGACCAGTTAAAAAACAATGACCCTCTAACCTAAACCAAACCCTTTCCATCCATAAACCTATCCACGGATCCCTTAAACGCCCCCAAACTAGGCGCATTTACAACTGCAGCAGGCAGGGCATTCCAATCCCTCACCACCCTCTGGGTAAAGAACCTATCCCTGACATCCGACCTATAACTACCACCCCTTAATTTAAAGCTATGCCCCCTCGTGCTAGCTTTCTCTATCCGAGGAAAAAGGCTATCACTGTCCATCCTATCTAAACCTCTAATCATCTTATATGTTTCAATAAGGTCTCCTCTTAGCCGCCTTCTTTCTAACGAAAACAACCTCAAATCCCTCAGTCTCTCCTCATAGGACGTCCCCTCCATACCAGGCAACATCCTGGTAAACCTCCTCTGCACCCTCTCCAAAGCCTCCACATCCTTCCTATAATGTGGGGACCAGAACTGCACACAGTACTCCAAGTGCGGCCGCACCAGAGTTGTGTACAGTTGCAACATGACGCTGCGGCTCCTAAATTCAATCCCCCTACCAATAAACGCCAAGACACCGTATGCCTTCCTAACAACCCTATCTACTTGATTCCCAACTTTCAGGGATCTATGTACACATACACCTAGATCCCTCTGTTCATCCACACTATTCAGAGTCCTACCGTTAGCCCTATACTCCACACATAGTGTGCAAGAAACAATACTTTTCACTGTGTGTTAATACATGTAACAATAATAAATCAAATCAAAGACAAAGCAGCCCAGCTTGAGTGGCACCCCATCAACAAACATTCACTCCCAGTGGCAGCCGTGTGTACCATCTACAAGATATCCAGCAGCAACTCACCGAGGCTCCTTCAACAGCGCCTTCCAAACTGTGACCGCTGCCACCTAGAAGGACAAGGGCAGCAGATACCTGGGACTACCACCACCTGCAAGTTCCCCTCCAGCCCACTCACCATCCTTACTTGGAAATATATCGCCTTTCCTTCACTGTCACTGGGTCAAAAATCCTGGACTAACAGCGCTGCGGAGGTACCTACACCTCATGGGATTCTCCAGCCCTCCCTGCTGGTGGGATCTTCCAGTCCTACCAAAGACAACCCCTGCCCCTGGTTCCCTGACAATGGTGAGGAATGTAAATCGCCGCTGACTTTGGTGGGACGGGGAGCTGATGATGGGCTGTCTCCGCCGTGGGAAAAACCACTGTCGGAATTGAGGTGGGGGGGGACGGTTACGGATGGGATAGAGAACTCCGCCAGTGCTTTACTGTCAGGGGCTTTTAGATGGGATCCCAAGATGGCGTGTGCCCTCTCCGTAAACAATCCCACAAAATAGCAAAAGGAATTCTCTCCAGTGTCTTGGCCATACAACATGGACTATTCAGCCATTATCATTTCTCCGATCAGGGTAGCTGCCTTCGTCAGTGTATGTTTCTGTGAGAGGCTTCATTGAACAGATCTTAAGATGAGGGAGGCAGTGGCCTCGTGGTGTTATCGCTAGATTATTAATCCAGAAAATCAGCTCGTGTTCCACGGCAGATTGTGGAATTTGAATTCAATTTTAAAAAAATTTGGAATTAAGAATCTACTGATGACCATGAAATCTTTGTTGATTATTCACTCATGTCCTTCAGGGAGGGAAATCTGCCGTCCTTACCCGGCCTGGCCTACTTGTGACCCCTGAACCACAGCAATGTGGTTGACTCTCAATTGCCCTCCTAGGGATGGACAATAAATATTGGCCAGCCAATGGAGTCCATGTTCCAAGAATGAACACATAAGTAAAAAAGAAGTCTGCCTTCAGAGGCACCCTTGTGGCGTAGTCATAGCAGGCTTTTTCTGGAACAGGGAACCACGTCACAAGTCTGTCAGCCAGTATCTTAGAGCTTGAGGGGTGCCATTCCCCACCAAGGGTGGGATTTTCCAGCCACCATGAAACCGGAAAATCCCGCCCCGAAGTCAATGGACCTTTCCATGGTCCGCCCCCTCGCCCGCTCCGATTCCCAGGCAGAGCAGGAATATTCGCCCCCCCAAACTGTGAGCTCTTCCATCCTTCCATTGGAAGGACTCTACTGGTTGACCATCTATCTATCTCAGCCTTAAATAGACACCAGGGCTCTGTGCCCCCACCCCCCTTACAGCTCTCTGAGGCAAGGACTCGCAACCCTCTTGAGATAGGAAATTTCTCCTCATCTCAGCCTGAAGTTGGCACCCCTTTATTCTGAGACTGGTTCCAGACTGACCCATGAGAGGGAACATCCTTTTAACAGCTACCTTTTGGCCACCAAGTCCTGGGGTGGGGCTGGAATTCAGAGTAAGAAGTCTGACAACACCAGGTTTAAGTCCAACCAGTTTGGACCTGGTGTTGTCAGACTTCTTACTGTGTTTATATCCCAATCCAACACTGGCATCATGATTGGAATTCAGAGACAGGGAACCCACCCACTGCACCACAAGATCTCCTACAGATTCATGCCACATAACAACCGACTCAAGAACAGCTTCTTCACTGCTGCCATCAGACCTTTGAATTGACCTTATATTAAGTTTATCTTTCTCTACACCCCAGCTACGATTATGTAACACTGTATTCCGCACCCTCTCCTTTTGCCTCCCTCTCTACTTAAGGTATGCTTTGTCTGCATAGCACACAAGAAATAATACTTTTCACTGTAGGCTATTTGGTGGCATGGTGGCACAGTGGTTAGCACTGCTGCCTCACAGCTCCAGGGACCTGGACACTGTCTGTGTGGAGTCTGCAAGTTCTCTCCGTGTCTGCTTCCTCCGGGTGCTCCGGCCTCCTCCCACGCTCCAAAGATGTGCGGTTTAGGTGGATTGGCCACGCTAAATTGTCCCTTAGTGTCAGGGAGACTGGAAAGGGTAACTGCATGAGGATAGGGCCTGGGTGGGTTGTGGTCAGTGGCAGACCCGATGGGCCGAGTGGCCTCCTTCCGAACTGTCGGATTCGATGAACATTCCTTAAATAAGGGGATCAGGGCTGCTCGCAGTCTTCCAGGCGTGGACTCACCAGCACCTTGTACAGTCGCAGCAAGGCATTCCTACTTTAATATTCCGTTCCTTCACTGTCGCTGGCTCACAATCCTGGAATTCCCTCCCTAACAGCAGCGTGGGTGTACCTACGCCACAGAGGTTCGAGAAGGCAGCTCACCTTCTTGAGGGGCATCTTCTCAAGGGGCAATTAGGGATGGACAATAAATGCCCGTTCTCGTGATATCCCTTGAGTGAATAGATCCACATCGTTTATAAAACTCGTCCTAGTCCATAACGGTGCGTTAACGTAAGAAATGTAGAGAATGCAGGAGCAAGGTGGGAGAGAATGTACTCGGGCATCTGCCTATTTTAATTTTTAGACAGTGACATTAGCAATAAACTAGAAATAAAAGATTTGTACTTTTCTCATCCTGCTCCTGGTGATACACAAATTGTCCCTTAGTGTTAGGGGGCCTAGCTAGTGTAAACCCATTGGCTTATGGGGATAGGGCCTGGCTGGGATTGTGGTCAGTACAGGCTCGATGGGCCGAATGGCCTCCTCCTGTACTGTAGGAATTCTATAACATGATCAGACTTTTGAATCGTGTCAAGCTGATCTTTCTCTACACCCTAGCTTTGACTGTAACACCACATTCTGCACCCTCTCCCTTCCTTCTCTATGAACGGTATGCTTTGCATAGCGCGCAAGAAACAATCATTTTCACTGTATACTAATACGTGTGACCAGAATAAATTAAATTAAAAGATAAATCACCGATACATCACATAGAGAGTTCAGGAGTCGTAGGATCATAGAGGTTTACAGTGTGGAAACAGGCCCTGTGGCCCAACTTGTCCATGCCACCCTTATTTTTCACCACTAAGTTAGCCCAAATTGCCCGCTTTTGGCCCCTATCCCTCTGTACGCATCTTACTGTCCAAACACTTTTTAAAAGACAAAATTGTACCCATCTCTACCACTGCCTCAGGCAGCTCGTAAGAAGTCTGACAACAACAGGTTAAAGTCCAACCAATTTATTTGATAATAAACCCACAAAGGGGTTCGCCCCTTCGTCAGGTGAATGGAGAGTTCTGGCCTCAGACAGAGCATATAACAGCACACACAGTTTATAGATTACTGATTAGAAAGCGAGGTTAGTTATATAGCAGGTTAGTTGTAAAGACTCACATTCTAATCAGTAATCTGTAAACTGTCTGTGCTGTTATATGCTCTGTCTGAGGCCAGGACTCTCCACTCACTTGACGAAGGGGCGAACCCCGAAAGCTTGTGCGCTTACTATCAAATAAACCGGTTGGACTTTAACCTGGTGTTGTCAGACTTCTCACAGTGTTTACCCCAGTCCAACGCCGGCATCTCCACATCAGGCAGCTCGTTCCAGACTTCCCTGTGTGAAAAAAAAAATTGCCCCTCAGGACCCTTTTGTATCTCTCCCCTCTCACCGTAAAGCCAAGGGGCTCGGGAGAAACCTCTGGAGCCCAGAGAGTACGTGCGCTGAGGCAAACGTGAGGTTTTGCGAGTGACACCCCGCGGAGACTGAGCCAAGGAGAGCAGGCATGAGTGGGCACAAAGTACTGTCGTTAAAGTGCCTCACTGCAAGCTGAAACAAACTGGCTAAGTGCTTACCTCCTCTGTCCGTGGCTCCCACTCTAATTAATACTCTGGCTGTTGTCCACCGGCTTGTAAAGCTTTCGTCTCTGCTGTCACCACTGCGCGCTGCTGATTGGAGGGAAGTTTCCTCGCACAGTGCACGAGAACAGAATAATTTCTTAAGCGCAAGAAGTTTATGCTGATTCCACGCGAACCTTTTGCGAAGGTCTGGTCTCCATCAGACAAGCCTCCAAAACTGATTCATCAAGAGAGAAAAAAAACCCAGCCTGACTTACTGGAAGTAAACCAGGCACGGCTTTTTCACAAGAAGTTCGGGAAATTCCATGGAAAGGTTTTGGCAGAAACATAAAGTGGCCGAGTGACGCATGACGGAACACTATTCCCTGTGTGCTGTGGGTGGGTGGAGAGAATCAGAGAAAGCAGGAACACTGGGAGGCAATGCCAGGAAGAGAGAGAGAGAGAGAGAGAGACAAGGAGGCACGTCAAAATCCCAACAGCAGTCAGGGAGTAGGATTAAGTGAGGCTGGAGGGTAAAACAGTCGCAGAAACTTGGGGGAAATGCAAGGCGGGGAAGAGGTTCAGGACACAGAGACAGAGGGAGACACACAGAAAGAAGGCTTACAGATATACAAAGCTAGGCACAGGATTAACTGTGAACAGAGGAGAAACACTGCAAAGAGATAGAGGGAGTACTTACACACAAATATATATTTTGTCAGAGCAAGCAAAATTCTTTTTGAGGCTTGGTAGGGGAGATGCAGAGAGACTCCTTCCCTGGTTTGGCTCTCGAGGGCTCCTGGGATCCCAGACGCAGCTGGGATAGAATCCCTACAGTGCAGAAGGAGGCCATGCCTTACATGCACACCAAGTCTGCAGCAACAATACTCAAATCCATGCCCTATCCCCACGTATTTACCCTGCTAATCCCCCTGTGGAGTCTACACGTTCTCCCTGTGTCTGCGTGGGTTTCCTCCGGGTGTGCCGGTTTCCTCCCACACTCCAAGGATGTTAGGTGGATTGGCCATGCTAACTCACACCGTAGTGTCGGGGGGGGGGGGGGCTAGCTAGGGTAAATGCATGGGGTTATGGGGATAGGGTCTGGGAGAGATTGTGGTCAGTGTAGGCTCGATGAAGCCTCCTTCTGCACTGTAGGATTCTATGAGTGTCAGGGGGATTAGCAGGGTAAATACGTGGGGTTATGGCTCAGATTGCTGTCGGTGCAGGCTTGATGGGCCGAATGGCCTCTTTCTGCCCCACAGGGATGCCATGATTCTAATTTCACGGACTTTAATTTGATCCCCTCTCACTCGTCTAAACCGTGCAGGCGCAGTCTCCTCAATTTCTCCTCGGAGGGTTATCCCGAGGAGTCCATGGGATCAACAGGGTGAACCTTCAGGAGCGGGGGCAGTTCGGGGAGACTTCCAGTGCTTAGGGAGTGGGCAGCTGGAACCCTGAGATGGCAGAGCAATGATGCCTGGGGAGGTGGAACTGGAGGCACGCTGTGGAATGGCATCTGGAGTGTGGTCACAGAGATAGGATACAACGCTTGCACATCATGGTGTGATCTTGCTGTGACTAATATGTCCCACCCATGTCGTAGCCCTGGAGGCAGCTCTGAAGAGGTTCACGCGATTGATTCCATGGACTGTCATATGAGGAGCGGTTGAGTAACCTGGGCTTGTCCTCACTGGAGTATAGAAGAATGAGGGAGGATTTGACTGAGGTATATCAAATACTCAGTACAAATGTTCCCCCTTCTAGAACAAGAGGTCACAGATGTAGAGTAAAACAGGGTTCAAGGCACAGATAAAGAGAAGCTACTTCTCACAGAGGGTTGTGAATCTATGGAACTCGCCCAGAGTGCAGTAGACGCAGAATGAATGGATTCAAGAAAGAGATAGATAAATATTTGATCAAAAGAGGGATAAAGGGTGATGGGGAAAAGGCAGGGAAGTGGAGTTAAGATGAGATGGAGATCAGCCATGATCAGATAGAATGGCGGAGCGGGCTCCAAGAGCTGAAAAATCTACTCTCGCTCCTAATTCCTATATCCCCATGATCCCCACGTCCCACCACGCAAAGTAAACCATCGTGCGCAAAGTGGCTTTAAGACATTTCTGAGGGAACTCGTGAAGTGTGTAACTCTTTCGTTTCTTCCTTGTAAGGAGCACCAGGTGTCCTCAAGACTAAAGGCGAGCGACCCGCTGGCCTGGCTTGCTGTGGCACAGCCCGTGGTTAGTCACCCCATGGGGCAAGTCAAGGGCGGGGAGGGAAGTAAAGTGGAGGGAGATACTAAGCTGTGTTAGGGCCATTTTGTGAGGCGGTGGGGAATGGTTTACTGTAGTTCCCTCGCCTTTGTCAGACTAATGCAAATATTCAGTTCAAATCAGTGATAACTCTCCGTCCCGACCCTGTAAGGTTCCTAGCAACCCAAGCATCGAGGACTGGGAAACGGGGTGGAGAACGTCACAAAAAGATAAGCGGAGGACAAAGGTTGCTAACAGTCACTTCATTCTTGTCTGGTCACAACTTTTAATCCATTGTTTTTCTCCCTTCTTTCCAAATTGTTCCTAGGGATAGAATTGTAGAAACTAGAAGCAGCCATTCAGCCCATCGAGCCTGCTCCACCACTCATATTGATCATGACTGATTATCAAATTCAATATCCTGATTTCTTCCCCCTTTCCCCCCATGGGAATCAAGTAGATAAGGTTGTTAAGAAGGCATACGGTGTCTTGGCGTTTATTGGTAGGGGGATTGAATTTAGGAGTCGCAGCGTCATGTTGCAACTGTACACAACTCTGGTGCGGCCGCACTTGGAGTACTGTGTGCAGTTCTGGTCCCCACATTACAGGAAGGACGTGGAGGCTTTGGAGAGGGTGCAGAGGAGGTTTACCAGGATGTTGCCTGGTATGGAGGGGAGGTCCTATGAGGAGAGACTGAGGGATTTGGGGTTGTTTTCATTAGAAAGAAGGCGGCTAAGAGGGGATCTTATTGAAACATATAAGAGGATTAGAGGTTTAGATAGGGTGGACAGTGATAGCCTTTTTCCTCTGATGGAGAAATCTAGCACGAGGGGGCATGGCTTTAAATTAAGGGGTGGTAGTTATAGGACGGATGTCAGGGGTAGGTTCTTTACCCAGAGGGTGGTGAGGGATTGGAATGCCCTGCCTGCTGCAGTTGTAAATGCGCCTAGTTTGGGGGCATTTAAGAGATCCGTGGATAGGTTTATGGATGGAAAGGGTTTGGTTTAGGTTAGAGGGTCATTGTTTTTTAACTGGTTGGCACAACATCGTGGGCCGAAGGGCCTGTTCTGCGCTGTAATGTTCTATGTTCTATGTTATATGTTATATCTCTTGATCCCTTTAGCCCCAAGAGCTAGATCTAATTTCTTCTTGAAATCACACAACGTTTTGGTCTCAACTGCTTTCTGTGGTAGAGAATTCCATGCATTCACCCCCCGCTGGGAATGGCACAGTGGTTAGCACTGCTGCCTCACAGCGCCGGGGATCGATTCCCGACTTGGCTATGTGGAGTCAGCACGTTCTCCCCATGTCCACGTGGGTTTCCTCCGGGTGCTCCGGTTTCCTCCCACACTCCAAAGGTGTGCAGGTTAGGTGGATTGGCCGTGCTAAATTTCCCCTTAGTGTCCAGGGGAACTAAATGGGGTAAATGCATGGGGTTGTGGGGATAGGGCCTGGGTGGGATTGTGGTCGGTGCAGTCTCGAAGGGCCAAATGGCCTCCTCCTGCACTGTAGGGTTCTACAATTCTCTGGGTGAAGAAAGGTTTACATCTTCTCCTCAAACTATGACCCTCTGGTTCTGGATTCCCTCACCATGGGGAACATTTTTTCTGAATCCACCCTCTCTAACCCTGTTAGAATTTTATAAGTTTCTATAAAGTCCCCTCTCGCTCTTGTAACTCCAATAGAATATAATCCTAATTTGGGTGCTGCTGGCAATGTTGGCAGTTGGTATTTACTGCCAATCTTCGATTGCTGTTGGACGTTGGATATGGGGGCACCCTTTGGAATCGCCATGGCCCAAATGGCCCAATATGCTGCCAACCAGCAGAATTCAGGACTCTGACCCAGCGACAGTGATGGAAGTGTTCCCAAGTCAAGGTGGTATGCAACTAATGGGGCAGGTCGCAAATGTTGGCATTCCCAAGTAGGATCATCACAGCATTCCTACATTGCAGAAGGAGACCATTCAGCCCATCGAGCCTGTACTGACTCTTTAACAGAGCATCTTATTCCAGCCCTATTCCCATAATCCCATGTATTTACCCCACTAACCCATCTAATTTTCACATCTTTGGATACTAAAGGGGCAGTTTAACATGGCCAACCCGCCTAACCTGCACACCTTTGGACACTAAGGGGCAATTTAGCATGGCCAATCCACCTAACCTACACATCTTTGGATACTGAGGGGCAATTTAGCATGGCCAATCCACCTAATCTACACATCTTTGGACACTAAGGGGCAATTTAGCATGGCCAATCCACCTAATCTACACACCTTTGGACACTAAGGGGCAATTTAGCATGGCCAATCCACCTAACCTATCCATAATTATAGGCCGGTTAGTTTAACATCTGTGGTAGGTAAAATGTTAGAATCTGTCATTAAGGAGGAAATTGCGAGGCATCTTGAAGGGAATTGCTTGATAGAGCAGACGCAGCACGGTTTCATTAAAGGGAAGTCGTGTCTGACAAATTTACTGGAGTTCTATGAGGACGTGTCTAGGGCAGTGGATAGAGGAGAGCCGGTGGATGTGGTCTTTCTAGATTTTCAGAAGGCGTTTGACAAAGTACCTCACAAGAGGATATTGCAGAAGGTCGAGGGACATGGAGTTGGGGGTAGGGTGTTAGCGTGGATAGAGGATTGGTTGTCAATTAGGAGGCAGAGAGTGGGGGTCAACGGGTGCTATTCGGATTGGCGGATGGTGACTAGTGGAGTGCCCCAGGGGTCGGTGCTGGGGCCTCAGCTTTTTACCATTTATATAGATGATCTGGAGGAGGGAACCGAGTGTAGGGTGTTGAAATTTGCTGATGACACCAAGATTGGGGGAAAGGCAAATTGTGCGGAGGGTGTGGAGAGTCTGCAGAAGGATCTAGATAGGCTGGGCGAATGGGCCAGGAAATGGCAAATGGAATTTAATGTTGGCAAGTGTGAGGTGGTCCACTTTGGTAGGAAGAATGGTAGGAAGGACTATTACTTATGGGGCGAAAAACTGCAGCAGGCGACGGTGCAGAGGGACCTCGGGGTCCTTGTGCATGAGTCGCAAAAACCCAGCTTGCAGGTGCAGCAGGTGGTCAGGAAGGCAAATGGGATGCTGGCCTTCATAGCGAGGGGGATTGAATATAAAAGTAGGGAGGTCTTGCTGCAGCTGTATAGGGCATTGGTGAGGCCGCAGCTGGAGTACTGTGTGCAGTTTTGGGCGCCGCACCTGCGCAAAGATATTTTGGCCTTGGAGGGAGTGCAGAGGAGGTTTACTAGGCTGATACCGGAGTTGAGGGGGTTGAGCTATGAGGAGAGGCTGAATAAACTGGGCTTGTACTCGTTAGAGTTTAGAAGAATGAGGGGAGATCTCATTGAGACGTATAAGATGATGAATGGGATGGATAGGATAGAGGTGGAGAGACTCTTCCCGCTCAAAAAAGACAGTAGGACTAGGGGGCACAGCCTCAAGATAAAAGAGGGGCGGTTTAGAACGGAGTTGAGGAGGAACTTCTTCACTCAAAGGGTGGTGAATCTCTGGAATTCTCTGCCCGTTGAGGTGGTGGAGGCTGTCTTGCTAAATATTTTTAAGACGCGGGTTGATGGGTTTTTGATAAGAGAGGGGATTAAGGGTTATGGGGAGAGGGCGGGAAAGTGGAACTGAGCCACGACAGATTAGCCACGATCTTATTGAATGGCGGGGCAGGCTCGAAGGGCTAGATGGCCTACTCCTGCTCCTATTTCTTATGTTCTTATGAAGGGGCAATTTAACTTAGTCAACCCACTTAACCTACACATCTTTGGACACTCAAGGCAATTTGGCATGGCCAACCCTCCTAACCTACACATCTTTGGACTCTAAGGGGCAGTTTAGCATGGCCAAACCACCTAACTGTAGACAGTGGGAGGAGACCGGAGGAAACCCACACAGACATGGGGAGAACATGCAAACTCCACACAGGCTGTGGCCTAAGCTGGGAATTGAACCCGGGTCCCTGGCACCATGAGGCAGCCGTGAGAGCCCACTGTGCCATTTGTGCCACTCTTCTGGGAAGGAAATCTGCCATCTTTACCAGGTCTGGCCTACATGTGAGCCACAGCAGTGTGGTTGACTGTTTGAAGTGGAGCGAGACACTCAGTTCAAAGGATGGGCAATAAATTCTGGCCAGTGTGGTGACACCCAATGCCATGAATGAAAATAGAAGAAGATAAGTCTATAAATTCAGCTGTTTTACAGCAGCAGCTCCCTAAAAATGGACTGGAAAGGATCGGGAATTTTTACCCTAAGATGTTTCAGGAGGTGTTGACATTTTCCTTCTCTCTTTCTGGGCCATTTCTCTTGGCGACGAAACAGAACGGAGACGTTCTCCCGTCCCCTCAGCTGTCGAGTGGGATTGACAGTCGGATCATGAAGAATTTACATTTCAGAGCTTGTGGTTTCTAACCCCATGAGCTGTCCATCCTGCTGATAACGATTCTACCTTCCTGTGTCCTCTTGTGGTTTTCCGATATCTGCCTCTCGAGAGGACTGACCCGCTGCGAAATGGGAAATTGAAACGGGGAAGGTAATAATGCAGAAGCTAGCCCTTCAGCCCCCAGCAGCACGTGCTGGTGTTTACTCTCTGGTGCTTACAACAACCTGCATTCCTATAGCACCTTTGAGTCTTTTCCCCACTCTCGTCCCTTGGATTGGCCAGCATTTGTTGCCGTGCCGCCCATAATTTTGATGTTTCTATGAGGTCCCCTCTCACTCTTCTAAAGTCCAGAGAATATAATCCTAATTTGGGTGCTACGGGCAAGGTTAGAGGCTGGTATTTTTTTGCCAATTTTCGATTGTTGTTGGGTGGTTAAGGAACACTTTGGAACCATCGTTGTTCCAAAGATGTGCGGGTTAGGTTGATTGGCCGTGCTAAATTGACCCTAGCGTCAGGGGAATTAGCAGGGTGAATATGTGGAGTTACAGGAATAGGGCCTGGGTGGGATTGTTGGCGCAGACGCGATGGGCCAAATGGCCTCCTTGTGCACTGCCGGGATTCTATGAAAGCTTCATGAGACACCCAAACTGGGCGCCTCTGAGCACAGCAATGCCAAGCATTACTCTGTTGCTTGATAGCCCTGTCGATGACCCCTTCCGTCACTTCCGTAACGACGGCAAATGATTGGGCAGCAATTGGCTGGGTTGGATTTGTCCTGCTTTTTGGATACAGGACACACCTGAGCAATTTTCCACATTGCCGGGTAGATGCCAGTGTCCTAGCTGCACTGGAGGAGCTTGGCTAGGGATGCAGCAAGTTCTGGAGCACAAGCCTTCAGTATTATTGCCAGAGCAATGTCAGAGTTTGGAATCTTCAACCATTTCCTGATAAAGCTGCAACATGATATCTTGTACTCAATGGCCCGAGCGACAAAGGCCAGCACGCCTTCTGTCTGCGTGGCAGTATAATGTGAGGTTATCCACTTTGGTAGCAATAATAGGAAGACTGAGTATTATTTGAGTGGGTATAAATTGAGAGGGATTGGAGTCCTCGTGCATCAGTCGCGGGTACAGCAGGCATTAAAGAAGGCAGATGGTATGTTGGCCTTCATATCGAGAGGATTTGAGTATAGGGATGCTTTGCAGCAATTGTTTAAGGCGTTGGTGAAGCCACTCTGGGAATATTGTGTGCAGTTTTGGTCTCCTTATCTGAGGACACCTTATCCTTATCTTACTCCAACATGAGTTGACACAAACCAGAAGATTCAAAAATGGTTCCTTGGCATGTAGAAGCTGTTGGATTTGAGGAAGGATATCCTTGCTGTAGAGAGAGTATAACAAAGGTTTACCAGTCTGATTCCTGGGATGGCAGCTCTGTCATATGAGGAGAGATTAAGTCGGTTAGGATTATATTCACTGGAGTTTAGAAGAGTGAGAGGGGATCTCATAGAAACTTATAAAATTCTAACAGGATTACGCAGGGTATATTCAGTATTGTGCGCAGTTTTGGTCTCCTTGTCTGAGGAAGGGTGTCCGTGCTGTAGAGGGAGCACAGCGAAGGTTTTCCAGGCTGATTCCTGGGACGGCAGCTCTGTCATATGAGGAGAGACTAAGTCGGTTAGGATTATATTCACTGGAGCTTAGAAGAGTGAGAGAGGATCTCATAGAAACTTATAAAATTCTAATGGAGTTAGACAGGGTAGATTCAGAAAGCATGTTCCCAATGATATACCAGATGGTAAGCCAGAGCATGATTGTAGAGAATTGTTTTCCAAATTGTAGGCTTGTGACTAGCAATGTGCCTCAGGGATCAGTGCTGGGCCCACTGTTATTTGTCAATTATATCAATGATTTGGATGAGAATATAGGAGGCATGGTTAGTAAGTTTGCAGATGACACCAAGATTGGTGGCATGGTGGACAGTGAAGAAAATTATCTCCAATTGCAATGGGATCTTGATCAATTGGGCCAATGAATGGCAGATGGAGTTTAATTTAGACAAATGTGAGATGATGCATTTTGGTAGATTGAACCAGGGGCAGGACTTACTCAGTTAATGGTAGGGCACTGGGGAGAGTTAGAGAATAAAGAGATCTAGGGGTATTTGTTCATAGCTCCTTGAAAGTGGAGTCACAGGTGGACAGAGTGGTGAAGAAGGCATTCGACATGCTTAGTTTCATCGGTCAGAACATTAAATACAGGAGTTGGGACGTCTTTTTGAAGTTGAACAAGACATTGGTAAGGCCACACTTGGAATACTGTGTGCAATTCTGGTCACCCTATTATAGAAAGGATATTATTAAACTAGAAAGAGTGCAGAAAAGATTTATTAGGATGCTACCGGGACTTGGTGGATTGAGTTATAAGGAGAGGTTGGATAGACTGGGACTTTTTTCTCTGGAATGTAGGAGGCTGAGGGGTGATCTTATAGAGGTCTATAAAATAATGAGGGGCACAGATCAGCTAGATAGTCAATATCTTTTCCCCAAGGTAAGGGAGTCTAAAACTAGAGGGCAGAGGTTTAAGCTGAGAGGGGAGAGATACAAACGGGTCCAGAGGGTTAATTTTTTCACACAGAGAGTGGTGAGTGTCTGGAACAAGCTGCCAGAGGTAGTAGTAGAGCCTGGTACAATTTTGTCTTTCAAAAAGCATTTAGATAGTTACACGGGTATGATGGGTATAGAGGGATATGGGCCAAACGCGGGCAATTGAGATTAGCTTAGGGGTTTAAAAAAAGAAAGGGCAGCATGGACAAGTTGGGCCGAAGGGCCTGTTTGCACAGTGGGGGGAGTCAAAACTAGGGGTCATAGTTTGAGGGTAAGGGGTAAACCTTTTAGGACTGAGGTGTGGGAAAATTTCTTCACCCAGAGGGTGGTGAATGTGAGAAATTCGCTCCCACAGAATGTGGTTGAGGCCAAAACGTTGTGTGATTTCGAGAAGAAATTAGAAATAGCTCTTGGGGCTAAAGGGACCGAGGGATATAGAGGGGGAAGGGGGGGCATGGGGATCAGGATATTGAATTTGATGATCAGCCATGGTCAAAATGAATGGAGAGGCAGAGTCGAAGGGCCGAATGGCCCCCTCCCTGCTGTCTAGCTTCTCTATTTCTTTACCACCTTGTGCAGTGTGCTGTGGAGTTGTTTTGTGCATTGCTCCATCTCTATCCAGCTGATTGCTTCACCAGTTACATAGAAGACAAACACACATCTAAACGGGCCGGCCTCGAGAAACCTCAACTTCTTCTTTCTGTGCTGACTTGTCAGTGCTGTGCCGGGGCCTCTCGTTTCCCCATTCCCTTTGCCGTGAAAGAGGGATGCAGACCAGTGTCTCTCGGAATGCCAGCCAATCATTTCCTTTTCTTCGAATCGCTGTCCCGATCCCTCTCGACAAAAAAAAAATTGCCCATTTTCGTTTCCGTTTGCCGCGCCTTTACTCTTCCCTTTCCCCAGTCGGATTCGCGGCAGTCGGCTAACTTCAACTCGTTCGTGCCAGCGCCCGCTTTTTATCTGAAACTTTTCTTGTCAAATCTCCGGTTAGCCTTCTGCTCCTCGGTCACGGTTTTCCCCGGCAAGGGTGGCGCCTCCCAGCGGGCAGGCTGGAGGGGGCCAAAAGGCCCCGAGGAGTGACCCAGTGTTGACGTCGACCAGACCCGTGAAGCGGGTCTCTTCGAGTATGAGCTCCCCGATTGAAGTCACCATACACTCCCTGGCCAAGGAGTCTCACCTATACACAGAGATGTGGGCTACTGGCAGTCCGGATTCTGAGGGGGAATTCTTTCCCGTCATGCCCACCCTGTAGTGGGTGGGGGCTGTGGGGAGGTGGTGGAGGGGGCGGGGATAGACCCGGGGCCCCATTTGTCAGGTTTGGGGTGAGAATGGCTGGACCCCTTTTGCGCTCTTTGGAGCGAAGGCAAGTTTGTAAATAAAGCTAACCTGGGGAAGGGTCCCCGGCCTCAGAGGACGTGGGCGGCACGGTAGCACAGCGGTTAGCACTGCTGCTTCACAGCTCCAGGGTCCTGGGTTCGATTCCCGGCTCGGGTCACTGTCTGAGTGGAGTTTGCACATTCTCCTCGTGTCTGTGTGGGTTTCCTCCCCCAATCCAAAGATGTGTGGGTTAGGTTGATTGGCCGTGCTAAGAAATTGCCCCTTAGTGTCCAGGGATGCGTAGGTTAGAGGGATTAGTATAATATGTAGGGATATGGGGGTAGGGCCTGGGTGGGATTGTGTTGGGTGCAGACTCGATGGGCTGAAGGGTCTCTTTCTGCACTGTAGGGTTCTATATATCAGTGGCAGAGAGGGAAATGAATGACCCGAGGAATCTCGGATAAAAGCAAATTACTGCGGATGCTGGAATCTGAAAGCAAAAATGCTGGAAAATCTTAGGCTGTGTCTGTAAGAGCTGATGTTTCGAGTCCAGATGACCCTTTGCTAAAGCTAAAAGGCAGAGAAAGTGGGAGATATTTATATTGCGGGGGGACGGAATGAAAGATGAGCCACAGTAACCAGGAGAAAGGCTGCTAATGGCAGTCCATAGAGAGAATAGAGGGTGTGAATGGCCAAACAGCAGAGAAGCTGAAATCAGAGGGTAAACTGTGAGAGATGAAGATGTGAGGGGGAGGGGGGAGGTGGGTGGGAGAGAGGGAACAGCCTTGTTACACATTGGGGTAAGCCGATATGATTGGGAAGGGCAAAGCACACTCACGTCACAGTGTGCTGCTTGCCCGCGCATGCCCAATTCCTCCCATCATTCAGAATCGCCAGCCCTTCTGCTGATGGCGGTTCGCCCTAGCACCGAATTCCTGTTCCGTGCTGACCTCATAAGAACATAAGAAATAGCAGGAGTAGGCCATCTAGCCCCTCGAGCCTGCCCCGCCATTCAATAAGATCATGGCTGATCTGAAGTGGATCAGTTCCACTTACCCGCTTTCTCCCCGTAACCCTTAATTCCCTTGTCTATCAGAAATCTATCTACCCGTGACTTAAATATATTCAGTGAGGCAGCCTCCACCACTTCAACGGGCAGAGAATTCCAGAGATTCACCACCCTTTGAGTGAAGAAGTTTCTCCTCAACTCCGTTCTAAACTGTCCCCCCCACCTTATCTTGAGGCTGTGCCCCTCTAGTTCTGGTTTCCTTTCTAAGCAGGAAGAATCTCTCTATCTCTTCCCCTATCCATCCCCTTCATTATCTTGTAAGTCTCTATAAGATCCCCCCTCAGCCTTCTAAACTCCAATGAGTACAGGCCCAGTCTATTCAATCTCTCCTCATAGGCTAAACCCCTCATCTCCGGTATCAGCCTGGTGAACCTTCTTTGCACTCCCTCCAAGGCCAATATACCCTTTCGCAAATAAGGGGACCAAAACTGCGCACAGTACTCCAGCTGTGGCCTCACCAATGCCCTATACAGCCGCAGCAAGACCTCCCTACTTTTATATTCAATCCCCCTCGCGATGAAGGCCAGCATCCCATTCGCCTTCCTGACCACCTGCTGCACCTGCAAGCTGGGTTTTTGCGACTCGCGCACAAGGACCCCCAGGTCCCTCTGCACTGTAGCATGCTGCAGCTTTTCGCCCTTTAAATAGTAATTCCCCCGACTATTATTTCTACCAAAGTGGATAACCTCACATTTGCTAACATTGTACTCCATCTGCTAGGTCCTCGCCCACTCGCTCAGCCTATCCAGATCCCTCTGCAGACTTTCCACACCCTCCGCACAATTTGCTTTTCCACTCATCTTCGTCGCATCAGCAAATGTTGTCACCCTACACTCAGCCCCCTCCCCCAGATCGTAACCTTGTCACTGCCTGACAACTGCTGGGCGAGGCCAGTCGCTGTGGCGCCCCTCAGCGTTCGAACGGCTCAAACCCGCAGTAGGGCTCCTGGTACCTTTCGAGCTCCGGACTCTGGGACACCCCCCCACACCATCCTTCAGGTACAGACTGCTACCTCGGACAAGTACTGTACCTGTCGGTGAAGTGGGCCCCGCAGTTCTCACCTTACCTGCAGACATGGAATAATTACACACCGGTTAGTGTACCTGCTGATAGATTATTGCATTAGAACTGATGGGTGAGGGTGACATGGTGGCACAATGGTTAGCACTGCTGCCTCACAGCGCCAGGGACCCGGGTTCAATTCCAGCCTCGGGTCACCGTCCGTGTGGAGTTTGCACATTCTCCCCATGTCTGCGTGGGTTTCCTCCGGGCGCTCCAGTTTCCTCCCACAGTCCAAAGATGTGTAGGTTAGGTGGATTGGCCGTGATAAATTCTCTCTTAGTGTCAAGGGATTAGCAGTGTAAATATGTGGGGTTATGGGGAAAGGTGGGATTGTGGTCGGTGCAGACTCGATGGGCTGAATGGCCTCCTTCTGCACTGTAGGGATTCTCTAATTCTATGTTAGGGGATAGGAGAATATAATAGAGTCACAATAAAAGGAAATTTATATTGCATGCTCATGATCAGAACATGCTAAAAAGCATTTAGTTTAAAGCTTATTTTATTCATTTATTAGTGTCACAAGTAGGTTTACATTAAAAACAAAGAACAAAGAAAATTACAGCACAGGAACAGGCCCTTCGGCCCTCCAAGCCTGCACCGACCATGCTCCCCTGACTGAATTAAAACCCCCACCCTCCCGGGGACCGTATCCCTCTATTCCCATCCCATTCGTGTATCTGCCAAGACGCCCCTTAAAAGTCACTACCGTATCTGCTTCCACTACCTCTCCCGGCAGCGAGTTCCAGGCACCCACCACTCTCGATAAAAAATGTGCCTCGTACATCTCAAAGAACAAAGGACAAAAACAGCCCGGGAAACAGGCCCTTCGGCCCAACGAGACCGCGCCACCGTTTTAACATTACCAGTCCCCCCCTCCACTCATGACCCCTATCTATTGTTTTTATGGCAATCCACATTGAGGGAAACTAACTTAGGGACAACTTATTACTTCCAATCAGCCTAATAGCACATCTTTGGGGTGTGGGAGGAAACCGGAGCGCCCGGAGAAAACCCACGTAAGCACGGGGAGAATGCGCAAACTCCCACAGACACCGACCCAAATCCACGTGTCTGCACAGCAAACAGCGATAGTCACTGAGCTGTCGTCTTGCCCAGTATCTTGTCCAGTTTAAGCACACACTAACGACATGAAGCACTAGGCCAATCTCGAACATTCAAGAGCAGCCCAAGTACAACCCATCGTATGTATGCCCCTCGTTGGAGAACAAGGAGGACCGACTTAAACCCTGTGAATTAAAAGAGAAAAACATTATTATCATACCATATCCTTTTACATTACCAGGGACGTCCCAATGCTAATGAACTTTATTTAAAACAATCTCCTGTATCTTCCCATCTCCAACCCACTCATGTGCCTGTCTAAGTTACCCTTAAACAACTCCAGTGTACCTGCCTCCACCACCTTACCTGGCAGAGCATTCCATACCCCCACTACCCTCTGTGTGAAAAACCTCCGTCAAATATCCGTGTTATACCTCTCCCCCCTCACCCGGTATTCAAACAACCGGCCTGCTTTGAACACTCTAATTTTTTCAAAGTAAACGCTTCGGGCCCCCAAGACACTCAGCCAAGAGCATCAGGGGAGCACTGAGAGGTCGGGCTGGGACAGGCTCGCCTCGCGTCAGACTGCCAGCTCGATCCTTAATCGATCCTTTAAACCTTGTCCCACGCACTTTAAACCTATGCCCCCTGGGAAAAACCTTCTGACTATCCATTCTGTCCATGTTCCTCCTTATCTTGGAGACTTCTATCTATCAGGTCTCCCCTCAACCTTCGTCTCCCCAACACTGCAATGAAGTTGCTGTGAAAATGCCCTAGTCGCCACACTCCAGCACCTGTTCGAGTACACTGAGGGGGAATTTACACGGCCAATGCACTTAATTAGCACATTTTTCCGACTGTGGGAGGAAACCGGAGCACCTGGAGGAAACCCACGCAGACACAGGGAGAATGTGCAAACTCCACACAGACAGTGACCCGAAGCTGGGAATTGGGTCCCTGGCGCTGTGAGACGGTAGTGCTAACCACTGGAATAAAGTACTTTCCGAAGTAGGGGAAGCAGCGACAGCCAATCGGCGCACAGCAACCACGGGGATGTGTGGGATTGTTGTTGGTGCAGACCTGATGGGCTGAATGGCCTCCTTCTGCACTGCAGGGATTCTATAATCGCCCACAAACAGTAACTTGGTAACGGGCAGAAGATGCTGACTGAGGGATGAATATTGGCCAGAACACTGGGACCATCTCACCTCCCCCCGCCACCCCGCTCTCTGCAAAATGGTGCAGTGGGATCTTTCTGTTCAGATGGTTGTCCATTAATATCTCCTCTGAAAGACAGCACCTTCAACAGCGCAGCACGGATTCGATTCAATTTGATTTATTATTGTCACACGTATTAACACACAGTGAAAAGCATTGTTTCTTGCGCACTATACAGACAAAGCATACCGTTCATAGGGAAGGAAAGGAGACGGTGCAGAATGTAGTGTTACAGTCACAGCTAGGGTGTAGAGAAAGATCAACTTGATGCAAGATTGGGCCATTCAAAAGTCTGACAGCAGCAGGGAAGAAGCTGTTCTTGAGTCGGTTGGTACGTGACCTCAGACTTTTTGTACCTTTTTCCCGAAGGTAGAAAGTGGAAGAGAGAATGTCTGGGGTGTGTGGGGTCCTTGATTATGCTGGCTGCTTTGCCGAGACAGTGGGAAGTGTAGACAGAGTCAATGCATGGGAGGCTGGTTTGCGAGATGGATTGGGCTACATTCGTGACCTTTTGTAGTTCCTTTGTGGTCTTGGGGCAGAATAGGAAGCTGTGATACAATCAGGAAGAATGCTTTCTACAGTGCGTCTGTAAAGAGTCGTAGCCGACATGCCAAATTTCCTTAGTCTCCTGAGAAAGTAGAGGCGTTGGTGGGGCTTTCTTAACTGTAGTGTTAGCATGGAGAGTCCAGGACAGGTCTGGACACCGAAAAGCTCTCGACCTTTTCTCCTTTGATGCACTCAGGGACATGTTCTCCTTTACGCTTCCTGAAGTCCATGACAGTCTCCTTCATATTGTTGACATTGCGGTTTTGTTGACAATGGTGCGGTTGCCTTCAGTTTTGCAACACCAGCTCGGAAATGGGAACTTAGAGCCTTGAGGCTCAGACACAAGTTTTGCTTTTATTCATGCGTGGGTATGTTAAGGGTCGAAGGTTGTTTTTTGCGACTGGGAGCCTGTGTCCTGTGGCGTTCCGCAGGGATCAATGCCGGGTCCTTTGCTGGTGTACATTAATCAAACTGAGGTTGCGGGGAAGGTATACTCGGCAAGTTCGCAGATGACAGCACAATTATTGTGGTAAATAGCGAGGGGAGGGGAAAGCCTCTAGATGATAGAGATGAGCTGGTCAAATGGGCAGCACGGTGGGCACAGTGGTTAGCACCACTACCTCACAGCGCCAGGGACCAGGTTCGATCCCAGCCTCAGGTCACTGTCGGTGCAGAGTTCTCCCCGTGTCCGCTTGGGTTTCCTCCGGGTGCTCCGATTTCCTCCAAGGATGTGTAGGTTAGCTGGATGAACCACGATAAATGTGTGGTATCACGGGGATAGGGCCTGGGGAAAGGGCCTGGATAAGATGCACTGTCAGATGGGCTGAATGGCCTCCTGCAAAATGGGATTTAACCCCGAAAAGCGTGAGGTGATGCATTTGGGGACAACCAGCAAGACGAGGGAGTATATAATGGAGCTTGAGGAAGTACAGAGGACCAGAGACCCCTGAAGGCAGAAGGATAGGTAGATAAGGTGGTTACAAAGACATATGGGCTACTTGCCTTTATTAGCCAAGGTATAGAATATAAGAGCGGGAAGGGTGTGATGGAGCTGTATAAAACACTGGTTAGCTCACAGCTAGAGTACTGTGTGCAGTCCTGGTCACCACACCATAGGAAGGATGTGATTGCAATGGGGAAGGTACAGAGGAGGTTCCCCAGGATGCTGCCTGGGCCTGGAGTGTCTCAGCTATGGAGAGAGGCTGGGGGATTGTTCTCCTCAGAGCAGAGAGGGAGAACCTGATTGAGGTGTAAAAACTACTGAGGGATAGAGAGAGGGCAGATAGGAAGGGGTAGTAGATAGTAGAGGGGTCACTAACCAGGGCACGTTGATTTAATTTAAAGGGCAAGAGATTTAGAGGTGACTTGAGGAAAATCTTCTTCACCCTGAGAATGGTGGGAAGCTGCAACTCACAGCTCAAAAGGGAGGAAGAGGCAGAAGCCTCACACCATCTAAGAAGCGTTTAGATGAGCATTTGGAACGCCCTGGCATATAAGGCCATGGGATTAGAATAGATAGGTGCTTGATGGCCAGCACAGACATGATGGGCCGAAGGGCCTCTTTCTGTGGTCTATGCCTCTATGGGTGGGATTTCTATCCCACCCGCCATGGGAATCGGAGCAGGCGGGACAGGACGATGCAAAGATCCCTTGACGTTGGATGGGATTTTCCGGCCTTGAGGCAAGTACACATGGAAAATCCCATCCCGTGACTCTCGGAACAGGCGTAGCTCCGATCATGGCTGTTCCTCTATCTCAACACCACATTCCAGCGCTCTCCCATTAACCCCTTAATCCCTTTAGAGTGTGGAAAGCTACTTCCTTTGTGAATATATTCAGTGACGTGGCCTCCGCAGCCTTCTGTGGTAGGAAACTCCACAGGTTCGCCACCGTCTGAGTGAAGAAACATAGAAAAACTCAGCACAATACAGGCCCTTCGGCCCACAAGTTGTGCTGGACATGTCCCTACCTATGAGGCTTACCTGTAACACTCTATCTTACTAAGTTCTGTGTACTTATCTAAAAGTCTCTGAAAAGACCCCATCGAATCCACCTCCACCACCACTGACGGCAGCCCATTCCACGCACCCAACACCCTCCGAGTGAAAAACGTACCCCTGACATCTCTGTACCTACTCCCCAGCACCCTAAACCCGTGTCCTCTTGTGGCAGCCATTTCAGCCCTAGGAAAAAGCCTCCGAGAATCACCTCGATCAACACCTCTCAACACCTTATACACCTCTATCAGGTCACCTCTCATCCTTCGTCTCTCCAAGGAGAAAAGGCCCAGCTCCCTCAACCTACCCTCATAAGGCATGCCCCCTAATCCAGGCAACATCCTTGTAAATCTCCTCTGCACCCTTTCTATGGCTTCCACATCCTTCTTGTAATGAGGCAACCAGAACTGAGCAAGTGGGGTCCGACCAGGGTCTTATACAGCTGCGGCATTATCTCCCGACTCCGAAACTCAATCCCTCGATTGATGAATGCAAGAAAGTTCTCCTCATCTCAGCCCTAAGTGGCCCAGCTAGTGTCCTAAAACTGTGACCCCCCCCCTTGTCCCAAGGCACTGGCCCCAGTATTTTACATGTCATGGCACACCTTAAGTTTAAATTTTATTTATTAGTGTCACAAGTAGGCTTACATTAACACTGCAATGAAGTTACTGTGAAAACCCCCCCAGTCGCCACACTCCGGCGCCTGTTCGGGATACACTGAGGGAGAATTTAGCACGGCCCAATGCGCCCTAACCAGCACGTCTTTCGGATTGTGGGAGGAAACTGGAGCACCCGGAGGAAACCCACACAGACACGGGGAGAATGTGCAGACTCCGCACAGACCCAAGTCAGACCCGGTTCCCTGGCGCTGTGAGGCAGCAGTGCCGCCCTACAACGGGCTGGTGAACTACTAGATTGCACAGCAGATTCTTGGACACAATCCCGGACCTGAAAGTTTTTTTTTAATCATTCGTGGGACGTGGGTGTTGCTGTCTGGGCCAGAACTTATCGCCCAATCGTCTTTAGAGGACAGTCGAGGGTTAACCACATTGCTGTGGCTCTGGAGCCACATGTAGGCCAGACCGGGTAATGACAGCAGATTTCCTTCCCTAAAAGGAAGCAGTTGGGTTTTTCCGACAATCGACAATGGTTTCACGGTCATCAGTAGATTCTTAATTCCAGGTATTTTTTTAAATAAAAAAAATCAAATTCAACCATCTGCCGTAGCAGGATTCGAACCCAGGTCCCCAGTATACGAGCTGAGTTTCTAACGATAATACCACTAGGCCAATGCCCCCTTCCTTTGGCAGCCCACCCACAAACATTCACTCCCTCCACCACCGATGCACTGTGTGGCAGCCACGTCCACAAGATGCACTGGGGCATCTCACCAAGGCTTCTTCTAGACAGTACCTGTGATCTCGACCACTTAGAATGACAAGATAGTTCTATTTCCACCGAGTTCCAACTCCACCATCTGCCGTGGCGGGATTCGAACCCGGTTCCCTGGAACATTAGCCGAGTTTCTGGATTAATAGTCTAGCGATACCATCAGTAGATCATTGCTACCCCCTGTGTGGTTTTGACGTGGGTTTTCTCGATCCTATAAATATTTTACAACCAATGTTAAGACTCTACCCACCATTCTTCTTTCTAACAGTTAGTCGACAAACATGTGGTTGACGTCTTTTTCCAAGTCAAGAGCCAGTGGGATGAAGGCCCTCGCCTGTCAGCACATTTCCCATCAGGGCTTGCTTCCCCGCCCTGCTGCGCTTTGTCAGGAACCGTCCCCTGTGCTCAGAATTGGGTTTATTTCGAGCTATTGGGTTCTAAGAACTCGGGGAACAGCTGACACTGTTGTTAAAGGGTTTATGGGACACGGCAGGAGTTTGTGGCCTGGATTTTGCAGCGCCCTCACACGCCCACTGCTCTGGGAAATGTCCACATCGAGTGACCACATTGATTGGAATTCATGAAACTACCCCTTCCTTCCCTCCGACACCCCTCACAACAATCTAAGAACTAGGAGCAGGAGTAGGCCATTCCACCCCTCGAGCCCTGCTCTACCAGTCAATACGATCGTAGAATGGAATCCTTCCAGTAGAGAAGGAGGCCATTCAGCCCATCAGGTCTGTACTGACCATAATTCCACCCAAGCCCTCTCCCTGCAATCCCACACATTGAGCCTGCTAACCTCTTTGACACTAGGGTCAATTTTAGCATGGCCAATCCACCTAACCCGCACATCTTTGGACTGTGGGAGGAAACTGGAGCGCCCGGAGGAAACCCACGCAGACACGGAGAGAATGTGCAGACTCTGCACAGACAGTGACCCAAGCCGGGAATTGAACCTGGGTCTCTGGCGCTGTGAGGCAGCAGTGCTAACCACTGTGCCACCTTAACAGCTTATCTCATCCCAGCCCCATCTCCCATTTCCTGCCTGCTTTCCTCATATAACATTGCATCTTTTTGCAAATCGCTTTCAATCTGTGTCCCTCTCCTTCTCGCTGCTTTTACGAAGGGGACCAGTTTCTCCCTCTTTACTCTGGTCAGACTCCTCATGATTTTGAACATCTCTATCATATCTCCTCTTAGCCTGCTTTCCAAGGAGAAAAGTCCCAACTCTTCCAGTCTCGTAATAGTCCCAACCTCGTAACAGAAGTTTCTCATCCCTGTAACCAGTTTAGTAAACCTCTCCTTCACTCTGTCCGATACAGTTGTATCACTCACCCCGGACATTCTCTCTTCCACCTTCTTCCATCGGGGAAAAAGGTACAAAACTCTGAGGTCACGTACCAACCGACTCAAGAACAGCTTCTTCCCTGCTGCCGTCAGACTTTTCAATGGAGCTACCTCGCATTAAGTTGATCTTTCTCTACACCCTCGCTATGACTGTAACACCACATTCTGCACTCTCTCCTTTCCATCCCTATGAATGGGATGCTTTGTCTGTATAGCGCGCAAGAAACAATACTTTTCACTGTATACTAATACAGGTGACAATAATAAATCTACTTAAATCAAATCAGATAGCGTGGTGCCCAGAACTGTGCACAATATTCCAGCTGAGGTTTAACTAGTACCTTGTCTAAGTGAGTGAGCGAGGGTCTGGCAGAAGGAGTACAATGTTGATAGATGTGAGGTCATCCATTTTGATAGGAATAACAGCAAAATGGACTATTATTTAAATAGTACAAAATTGCAGCATGCTGCTGTGCAGAGGGACCTGGGTGGCCTTGTGCACGAATCACAAAAAGTTGGTTTGCAGGTGCAGCAGGTATTTAAGAAGGCAAATGGAATTTTGTCCTTCATTGCCAGAGGGATAGAGTTTAAAAACAGTGAGATTATGTTGCAGCTGTATAAGGTGCTGGTGAGGCCACACCTGGAGTGCTGTGTACAAATTTGGTCTCCTTACTTGAGAAAGGATATACTGGCACTGGAGGGGGTGCAGAGAAGATTCACTAGGTTGATTCTGGAGTTGAGAGGGTTGGCTTACAAGGAGAGACTGAGTAGACTGGGGCTATACTCACTGGAATTCAGAAGAATGAGGGGAGATCTTACAGAAACGTATAAAATTATGAAGGGAATAGATAAGATAGAAGCAGGGAGGTTGTTTCCACTGGCAGGTGAAACTAGAACTAGGGAGCATAGCCTCAAAATAAGGGGGAGCAGATTTAGGATTGAGTTGAGGAGGAAATCCTTCACACAAAGGGTTGTGAATCTGTGGAATTCCCTGCCCAGTGAGGCTCCCTCATTGAATGTTTTTAAGGCAAGGATGGATAAACTTTTGAACAGTAAAGGAATTAAGGGTTACGGTGAGCGGGCGGGTAACTGGAGCTGAGTCCACAAAGAGATCAGCCATGATCTTTTTGAATGGCAGAGCAGGATCGAGGGGCCAGATGGCCCACTCCTGCTCCTAGTTCTTACATTCTTGTATAATTTCAGCATAACCTCCTTGCTCTTGTAGCCTGTGCTCCGATAATAAATCCCAGGATACTATACACTTTATTAACTGCTCTCTCCGCCTGTCCTGCCACATTCAGCGATGAGGCGCACAGACACCCCACTCCCTCGGCTCCTGCACCCCCTTACGAATTTTACCCCTTATTTTATTTTTGTCTGTCTGTGTTCTTCCCCCAAAACCCCTCACCCCACACAGCCCCCTGCACTGAACTCCATCTGCCGCCTGTCCAGATTGCCTTTGCCTGTGTGAAGTTCTGCACCGTCCTCCTCACAGTTTATGTCCGAGGAATTTAAGAGCTGAACTCATCGACACGAGCTTTTCATTCTATCGCACGCAAATGAACAAAGACGGAGAGCGGTGTTATTCTATTCCACGTCGACTATCATTTCTGTCTTCACGTGTTAACCAATACTGTTTGTTTTGTAGTTAACACTAAAGACACTCAGTTTGTCCTTGCTTTGGGTCTGGCACAGTGGTTAGCACTGCTGCCTCACAGGCGCCAAGGACCCGGGTTCAATTCCAGCCTCGGTCTATACCAACTGGGGGGGAGTTTCAGTTGTGTGGGGGAATTAGAAAATCAAAGTAAAAGGAGAGGGTAGAAGTGAAGGTTAATGGAGCTGGAGGTTAGTAAAGTTTCCAGGCCACATAACAATACAGAGAAGATGGCAGAAATCAGACAGAACAAAAACAAAAGGTGACAAGTACAAGAAGGGAGGTGACAAATGTAGGACTGAGGGTGTTGTAGCTAAACGCGCGCAGTATACGGAACACGGTTAGTGAGCTAGTTGCGCACATTGAAATTGGCCGGAATAATGTTGTGAGCATCACAGAGACGTGGCTGCAAGGGCTGGGATCTAAATATCCAAGGAGATGTGTCCTGTGGGAAGGACGGACAGATGGAGGCAAGGTTGCGTTGTCAGTAAGAAATGAAGTTAAATCAATGGGAAGAAGTGATATTGGATCGGAGGGCATAGAATCTCTATGGGTCGAGTTGAGGAGTGGCAAAGGTAAAAAGAGCCTGGTGTACAGGCCCCCTGGTAGTTATGGGGCAGAAAATAGATCAGCAGACAGAGAAGGCATACAAAGAAGGCAACATTACAATAATCATGGGGGACTTCCATATACCGGTGGACTGGGAAAATCAGATAGGTTGTGGATCCCAAGAGAAGGAATTTGTGGAATGTCTAAGAGATGGTTTTTTTTGGAGCAGCTTGTGACAGAACTGGCTATTCTGGATTTGGTGATGTGTAATGGGGCAGATTAGGGAATTTAAGGTGAAGGAACCCTTAGTGACCACAATATGATAGAATTTACCCTGCAGTTTGAGAGGGAGAGAAGCTGGAATTATGATTAAATAAAGGTAAATACAAAGGAAGGAGCTGGCCAGAGTCGATGGGAAAGGGAGTCAAACAGGAAAGACGGCAACGGCAGGGGGTTTTTGAGAGTTATTCGGGACGCACAACAGGAATTCATCCCAAGGAGGAGGAAACACGCTGAGGAGAGGACCAGACATCCGTGGCTGAGGAGGGAAGTCAAGGAAAGCATAAAAGCCAAAGGAAAAGCATGCAAAGTGGTAAGGATTAGTGGGAAGCCACAGGATTGGGAAGCCTTTAAAAGTGAGCAGAGGGCAACTGAAAAAGCAATAAGGAGGGAGAAGATGGAATAAACTTGCTAGTAATATAAAAGAAGATAGGAAGAGGGTTTTTTTTCCAACATATAAAAGTTAAGAGAGAGCTGGAAAAGGAGGCTGGAGAAGTAATAATAGGAAACAAAGCAATGGCAGAGAAATTAAGAATGTAAGAAATAGGAGCAGGAGTAGGCCATCTCGCCCTACGAGCCTGCCCCGCAAATTGAATAGTTACTTTGCATCAATCTTCATGGTTGAAGACATCAGTGGGATGCCAGACCTCCAGGAGAATCAGGGGGCACAGGTGAGTGTAGTGACTAAGGAGAAGGTTCTGGGGAAACTGAAAGGTCTGAAGGTGGATAAATCACCTGGACCAGACGGACTACACCCCAGGGCTCTGAAAGAGATAGCTGAGGAAATTGTGGAAACATTGATGGTGATCATTCAGCAATCACTGGAGGCAGGGAGGGTCCCAGAGGACTGGAAAGTAGCTAATGTGATACCGCTGTTTAAGAATGGGGGAGGCAGCAGACAGGAAGTTATAGGCTGGTTAGTCTGACTGTGGTCATTGGCAAGATTTTAGAGTCCATTATTAAAGCTGAGAACACGGAGTACTTGGAAGTGCATGATAAAGTAGGACTGAGTCAGCTTTGTCAAGGAGAGGTCATGTCTGCCAAATCTGTTCGAGGAGGTAACAAGGAAGTTCAATAAAGGAGAACCAGTGGATGTGATTTATTTAGATTTCCAGAAAGCCTTTGACAAGGTGCCATGTAGGCGACTGTTAACTCAGAGCCCATGACGTTAAGGGTAAGATCCTGGCATGGATAGAGGATTGGTTGACTGGCAGAGAGTGGGGATGAAGGGGTCTTTCTCAGGATGGCAGCCGGTGACTAGTGATGTGCCTCAGTGATGGGACCAAAGCTTTTCACAATATACATTAACGATTTGGAGGAAGGAACTGAAGGCACTGTTGCAAAGTTTGCAGATAATACGAAGTTATGCAGAGGGACAGGTAGTGTTGAGGAAGCAAGGGGGGGCTGCAGAAGGAGTTGGGCAGGTTAGGAGAGTGGGCAAAGAAGTGGCAGATGGAATCCAATGTGGAAAAGTGTGAGGACTTTGGAAGGAGGAATGGAGGCATAGACTATTTTCCAAATGGGAAGATGCTGAGGAAATCAGAAACACAAGGAACTTGGGAGTCATTGTTCAAGATTCTCTTAAGTTCAGTCGACAGTTAGGAAGGCAAATGCAATGTTAGCATTCATATCGAGAGGGCAAGAATACAAGAGCATGAATGGGTTTCTGAGGCTGTCATCAGGCTCTGGTCAGACTCCATTTTGAGCAGTTTTGGGCTCCCTATCTAAGGAAGGATGCGCTGGCCTTCGAAAGGGCCCAGAGAAGGTTCACAAGAAAGATCCCTGGAATAAAGAGCTTGTTGTATGAGGAACGGTTGAGGACTCTGAGTTTGTACTCATTGGAGTTTAGAAGGATGGGGGGGGGTTGTCTTATTGAAACTTACAGGATACTGCGAGGCCTGGATAGAGTGGACTCAGAGAGGATGTTTCCATTAGTAGGAAAAACTAGAACCAGAGGGCACAACCTCAGGCTAAAGGGACGATCCTTTAAAACAGAGACGAGGAGGAATTTCTTAGCAAGAGAGTGGGGAATCTGTGGAACTCTTTGCCACAGGAGGCTGTGGAGGCCGGGTCATTGAGTGTCTTTAAGACAGAGATAGATAGGTTCCTGATTAATAAGGAAATCAGGGATTATGGGGAAAAGGCAGGAGAACGGGAATGAGAGAAAAAAATCAGCCAAGATTGAATAGCAGAGCAGACTCGATGGGCAGAGTGGCCTAATTCAGCTCCTATGTCTATGGTCTCAAGATGCGCAGATTTGGTGGATTGGCCATGCTAAATTGCCCCTTGTGTCAGGGGGCCTGGGGATAGGGCCTGGATTTGATCGTTGTTGTTGCAGGCTTGATGGGCCGAACGATCTTCTTCTGCACAGGCTCTGTGACCTGTCTCCCACGGCCGGGTCCCCCGGAGGTGTGGCCAGCGGATAAGCGCAAACGGCCACTGACTTTCGGCGGGACTGGAAAACCTGCCACATGAAAATCTCGGTGTAGGGTCCCGGCCAACGGCCTTTCCGACGTCCCGAGGGAACGGCCATCGGACTGGAATCTCCACGGATACTGCCGGATCCTTGCCGAGCCTGTACAAAATTTTCCATCTTTACCCGGAGTCGCTCACTCTCCAAAAGACAGGGGATACGAGCAGAGGGGAGGACCTGTGCACTGCTGCCAGGATAGATCAGAGCCATACTGACTGACCATGCTGTGCAGGAAGTGGAATCCGGCAAGATTAAAAACCCCACCTGTCACTTTTACACTTTATAATTAAACTGTGAACCCTGCGGGCTGCGGTGAATGTTATTTTAAGTTCTTGGTACATGTCATGCCCACACTCTGACAGATTAACACTTTGAATTCACTCAGTCAGTTCCGTGACATTGCAGTGAGATGAATTCGTATCGAATTCTAGTGGGTAGTGCAAGAATTGTGCACTAATTACCATAGAAAACCCAACAGTGCACAACATAAGAACATAAGAAATAGGAGCAGGAGTAGGCCATCCAGCCCTTCGAGCCTGCCCCGCCATTCAATAAGATCATGGCTGATCTGTCGTGGCTCAGTTCCACATTCCCGCCCTCTCCCCATAACCCTTAATCCCCTCTCTTATCAAGAACCCATCAACCCGCTTCTTAAATATATTCAGCGAGGCAGCCTCCACCACTTCAACGGGCAGAGAATTCCAGAGATTCACCACCCTTTGAGTGAAAGGAGGCCATTCGGCCCATCAAGCCTACACCAAGTCTCCGACAGAGCATCTTTCCCTATCCCCGTAACCACACGCGAATCCTCCACCGATCCCCCCTAACATCCCGGGACGCTAAAGGGCAAGTCACCAAACCTACACCCAATTCATCTAATCTTTGGACTGCAGGAGACACAGACGCGGGGAGAACGTGCAGGCAAGGGGCAACTTAGCGTGGCCAGTTCCCCCGAACCTGCACATCTTTGGAGTGTGGGAGGAAACCAGAGCCACCCAGAGGAAACCCCACGGGCGGAATGTGCAACCTCCACAAAGAAGGACACCCCAAGGTCGGAATTGAACCTGGGTCCCCTTGGCGCTGTGAGGCAGCCAAGCTGACCGCCGTGCTGCCCAAAATGTGGCTGAACGTGTCGATTTTTGGCCTGTAAATGTCTCCACCGTAGGCGCACAGTAGGAGAAGTGTGTGGCCTCTACAATAACACCCCAGTGCTCCTCAGTTAGCACTGTAACATAAACAGGGCCTCGTTTTAAGGCTGAAAAAATTGGATATCCTAAATTATGCCATCATTGGGCATGTTAAAAATCAAACGCAGTCAAACCTCAGGCAGGCCAGTTGTACAATACACAAACCTGTCTGGGCCTGATTCATCGATCTCCTATCAAAGGCCTACTGATACTTAGCAGGAGATCATTGTACCCCACTGGAATGTACCGGCCTATTGTTAGAAGCCCAGATCGGGCCAGACTTTCTGTCACCGAGAGTTCCTGCGGTTGGCTCAATCTGATAACAGGTTACATATGAGCAACAGCATGGAGATGGACACCTGGGGGCAGACCCTGGTGTCCTGTCAGGCAGGCATCAAGAAACCCATTGGGTATTGGATCTCCCCCCCTCTTGGGACCTCATTGGCCGGAAGCCAGAGAAGTTTCTGGAAAGGCGAGCAGGCAAGGGATAAAGGAACACATTTTCAGACACCAGCAGCGAAGACTCGATGAAGAAGGTGACCCTTGACCATTCGGAAGACTGACCAGACAAGGAAGAAGCTGCCATCGAGACTCACCTCCGTGACGATGGACCAGAGGGATTCAGAGAATCGAGCCTGCGGTTTTAACCTAACCTTTGTGGGTACTATACTTGATTTTGGGGTATCCTCTTGTTTGATGTGGGTAATTTAAGGGTTTGTAGCGTTATTGTTAATAAACTTGTTGAACCTTTACTTGTGTTTGTCCTTTGTCCATCTTGCAAATAAGGGCCCCGAGGTAAAACCTCAGAGTAAGCAAACTGGTCAAAAGTATCTGAGAGGTTGTAAAATCGCAACAGCACCTTCCAAACCCGTGACCTCTGCCACCTTAGGAGCGCCTGGGTAGCAGATACCTGCGAACACTGCCACCCGCAGGTTGCCCTCTGAGCCACTCGCCGCCCTGACTTGGAAATAGATTGGCCGTTCCTTCATTGTCGCTGGGTCAAAATCCTGGAATTCCCTCCCTAACAGCACTGTGGGTGTGCCTACACCTCAGGGGCTGCAGCGGTTCAAGAATGCACCTCATCGCCACCTTCGCAAGGGGCAATTAGGGATGGGCAACCCATTCTCACCCCCCCAGAAAGAATAAAGACAAAAGATGGATTCCCGTCAATGCAACAGGTGTCACGATAATGGGACAGAATTTGAGGTGAGGTTGGGGTTGGTGAGGGAAAGGTTGGCCAAAGAGGTTAAGGAGGGAGTGACTGAATGAGAGTGAGGTGGAGGGGCAGCGAGGTTTAAGGAGGAAGTTTGGGTGCTTTGGGCCTGGGCAGCTGATCTCGGCGTGGGGGGAGATTGAGGGAGAAAACTTCTGCGACCATTTGAAATTGCGTTTGCGGGTGGCGCAACGTTTTACCTTTCCGAATTCTGCCAGGACCCTCAAGAGGCTCAGGAAATTCCGGCTTTTCCGCTACGACTCTCACCAACTTCTACGGATGCACCGTAGAAAGCATTCTTTCTGGGGTTGTATCCCAACTTGGACTTACCTTGCACTAAGTTGATCTTTCTCTACACCCTAGTTGAGACTGTAACACTACATTCTGCACCCTCTCCTTTCCTTCTCTATGAATGGTATGCTTTGTGTTACACGCAAGGAACAATACTTTTCACTGTATGCTAATACATGTGACAAAAATCACTGAGGAGTCAATGGCCTAGTGGTATTATTGTTAGACTATTAATCCACAAAAATTAGCTAATATTCCGGGGATCCGGTTCGAATCCCACCACGGCAGATGGTGGAATTTGAATTCAATTAAAAAAAAATCTGGAATTATGAATCTGCTGTTGACCATGAAACCATTGTTGATTGTCGGAAAAACCCATCTCGTTCCCTTTAGGGAAGGACATCTGCCCTCCTAACCTACATGGGTCTCCAGATCCACAGCAACATGGTTGATTCTTAACTGTCCACAGACAACTAAGGATGGGCAGCCAATGCTGGCCAACCAGTGATGCCCATGTCCCACAGATGAATAAAAAAAGTAAATCAAATCAAATCAGTGACACAGTGGTTAGTACTACTGCCTCACATCACCAGGGACCTGGGTTCAATTCCTGGCTTGGGTTATTGTCTGTGTGGAGTTTGTACATTCTCCTCGTGTCTGTGTGGGTTTCCTCCAGGTGCTCCGGTTTCCTCCCACAGTCCAAAAATGTGCAGGTTAGGTGGATTGGCCATGCTAAATTGCCCCTTAGTGTCCAAAGATGTGCAGATTAGGTGGATTGGCCATGATAAATTGCCCTTTAGTGTCCAAGGATGTACAGATTAGATGGATTGGCCATGCTAAATTGCACCTTAGTGTCCAAAGATGTGCAGGTTAGGGGGATTGGCCATGCTAAATTGCCCCTTAGTGTCTAAGGATGTACAGATTAGGTGGATTGGCCATGCTAAATTGCCCCTTAGTGTCTAAGGATGTACAGATTAGGTGGATTGGCCATGCTAAATTGCCCCTTAGTGTCTAAGGATGTACAGATTAGGTGGATTGGCCATGCTAAATTGCCCCTTAGTGTCTAAGGATGTACAGATTAGGTGGGTTGGCCATACTAAATTGCCCCTTAGTGTCTAAGGATGTACAGATTAGGTGGGTTGGCCATGCTAAATTGCCCCTTAGTGTCTAAGGATGTACAGATTAGGTGGGTTGGCCATGCTAAATTGCCCCTTAGTGTCTAAGGATGTACAGATTAGGTGGATTGGCCATGCTAAATTGCCCCTTAGTGTCTAAGGATGTACAGATTAGGTGGGTTGGCCATGCTAAATTGCCCCTTAGTGTCTAAGGATGTACAGATTAGGTGGATTGGCCATGCTAAATTGCCCCTTAGTGTCTAAGGATGTACAGATTAGGTGGGTTGGCCATGCTAAATTGCCCCTTGGTGTCTAAGGATGTACCGATTAGGTGGATTGGCCATGATAAATTGCCCCTTAGTGTCTAAGGATGTACAGATTAGGTGGATTGGCCATGGTAAATTGCTCCTTAGCATGACAGAGATCGGCAAGGTAAATGTGTGGGATTAGGACCTGGGTGGGATTGTGGTCAGTGCAGGCTCAATGGGCCGAATGGTCTCCTTCTGCACTGTAGGGATTCTAGGATTCTTACACTTCATAAGTACAAGATCTTTCTCCATTTTGTATGTTTTTAATATCAAAAACAGTATTCAATAGTTAAAGGAAAGGACTGAATTATAAATTACCTCATTTTCCTCCCCCTCCATTTCCTTTTCCCATTTGGACATTAGGTAAACTGTCTCATATTATGGCCCACAGAATGCCTGAAAGTGCTTTATATCCAAGGATAGCATATGTTTGTCTTTTTTCCCTCCCAACCACTTGTCCAAAGGAATGGGATTAATTATTCTTCGGAAGCAGTAGCTATCAAATGATTAAAAGCTGAATACTTAGGAAGTATGAAAAAACACAAAAAGTGCTGGAAAAATTTGGCAAGCCTTGACAGTATCAGTGGAGAGAGAAACAACATTAACATTCTGAGTCCATATGACTTCTTCAGAGCTAAAGAGAGAGAGAAAAGTGTTGAGAAATGGGTGGCACACCGGTTAGCACTGCTGCCTCACAGCGCCAGGGACCCAGGTTCAACCCCAGCCTTGGAAGACTGTCAGTGTGGAGTCTGCACATCCTCCCCATGTCTGCGTGGGTTTCCTCCAGGTGCTCTGGTTTCCTCCCACTGTCCAAAGATGTGCAGGTTAGGTGGATTGGCTGTGCTAAATTGCCCCAATGTCCAAATATGTGCAAGTTAGGTAGATTGGCCATGCCAAATTGCCCCTTCGTATCTAAAGATGTGTAGGTTAGGTGGATTGGCCATGCTAAATTGCCCCTTAGTGTCCAAACATGTATAGGTTAGGTGGATTGGTCATGCTAAATTGCCCCTTAGTGTCCAAACATGTATAGGTTAGGTGGATTGGTCATGCTAAATTGCCCCTTAGTGTCCAAACATGTATAGGTTAGGTGGATTGGTCATGCTAAGTTGCTCCTTAGTATTTAAAGATGTGTAGATTAGGTGGATTGGTCATGATAAATTGCCCCCTAATGTCCAAAGATGTGCAGACAATGCTAAATTATTCCTTCATGTCCAAAGAATATAGATTGGGGGGATTAGTGGGGCAAATGTATGGAGATAGGGTGGGGGATGGGCTTCAGTAAGATCCTCTGTTGGAGTGTCAGCGCAGACATGATGGGCCGAATGGCCTCCTTCTGCGTGCCAAATTGTCCCTTAATGTCAGGGAAATTAGCAGGGTAAATATGTGGGACCGGACCTGGGTGGGTCAGTGCAGGTTCGATGGGCCGAATGGCTTCCTCCTGCACCTGTAGGGGGCTATACAACTTTTTTTGATACTGTGTAGGAGATGCACGGGAAGAGGTGATGGAACGACCGCTCCGAGTAGCGAGGGCACGCGGAGTTTTGGGGTAGGTAAATCTGGCAAGAAAGTTGTCTCAAAGCAGATTGGCTTCCTGGGTGAGGGTCAGAATGTGATGGAGGAATGAGCCTCTCTTGGGGTAAAGTTCCTGCTTCAAGTGCGAATTCCAAACCATTAAAAACACCGTGGAGTTCAGCGCAGTGTTCTGGATATTTAGAAATCTCAGCAGACCTGCCTCTACTGCCTCCAGTCTGCAGGTACAGCAGGTGATCAAGAAGGCGAATGGGATGCTGGCCTTTATAGCGAGGGGGATAGAATATAAAAGTAGGGAGGTCTTGCTGCAACTGTACAGGGCACTGGTGAGCCCGCAGCTGGAGTACTGTGTGCAGTTTTGGTCGCCGCACTTGCGGAAGGATATATTGGCCTTGGAGGGAGTACAGAGGAGGTTCACTAGGCTGATACCGGAGATGAGGGGTTTAGCCTATGAAGAGAGACTAAATAGACTGGGTCTGTACTCATTGGAGTTTAGAAGGTTGAGGGGGGATCTTATAGAGATGTATAAGATAATGAAAGGGATGGATAGGGTAGAGGTAGAGAGATTCTCCCCGCCTAGAAAGGATAGCAGGACTAGGGGGCACAGTCTCAAGATAAGCGGGGGGGGGGGGGCAGTTTAGATCGGAGTTGAGGAGGAACTTCTTCACTCAAAGGGTGGTGAATCTCTGGAATTCTCTGCCCGTTGAAGTGGTGGAGGCTGCCTCGCTGAATGTACTTAAGTCACGGGTAGATAGGTTTCCGATAGACAGGGGATTAAGGGTTATGGGGAGAAAGCGGGAAAGTGGAACTGATTCACTTCAGATCAGCCATGATCTTATTGAATGGCGGGGCAGGCTCGAGGGGCTAGATGGCCTACTCCTGCTCCTATTTCTGATGTTCTTATGTTTCTTTTTCATCATTTCCTACCCGGTGACTTATGCGAGAACAACATTTCTGTCTCATCATTTTGTTTGCATTTCAATGGAACATATTAAGTCACAGCTGCGCTTTGCGCAACCCTTGTTGAATTCCAAGTAGTTTAAAAAAAATATGTAATTGTTTCCTCTAAATTCATGAGATGTGAGTGTTGCCGGCTAGGCCACCATTTGTTGCCCACCCCTAATTGCCCCTTCGAAGGGAGTGGGGGGGTGGGTTCAGCCGCCTCTTTTGAACTGCGGCAGTCCCTGTGGTGTGGGTGCTCCCGCCGTGCTGTTAGGGAGGGTGTCCCGAGTGGCCCATTTGGCCATTTCTGAAGAACCGGCCCCTCCGCTGTGGGTCTGGAGTCGCACGCAGGCCCCAGGGTGGGGCCATCGGAGCTTCCGGCATCATGCCGTACGGCGGGGCTGTAAGATGCCGGCGTCGGACTTGGGGGGGGTAAAAACAGAAAGAAGTCTCCCGACACCAGCTTAAAGTCCGACAGGTTTATCTGCAGCAGACAGAGAGCAGCACAGCACAGGAAACAGACCCTTCGCCCATTTTAACACTCAGTGAGTGCCTCATTCCAATCCTCCTTCCACCTACGTCTACATCTCAGGGACTCCACAATAAAGGGGTTGCGAATTTAAGGAATTATATGCGTGCCAGATTAAGGGAGATCCAATTTAGGGACAATTTATTGACACCAATCAGCCTAAGAGCACGTTTTTGGGCCGTGGGAGGAAGCTGGAGCACCCGGAGAAAACCCACGCAGGCACGGGGAGACGCACCCAAGCTTTCGGGACGCACCGTTCCTTCGCCAGGTGAGTGGGAGTTCTGAACCAGCCACTCGGTGGCACAGTGGGTTAGCGCTGCTGCTTCACAGCTCCAGGGCCCGGGGTTCGAATCCCGGCTGGGGGGGGCGGGGGGTCGCTGTCTGCGCGTGGAGCTGGCACATTCTCCTCGTGTCTGCGTGGGTCTCCACCGGCTTCCTGCCACACAGTCCAAAGACGTGCGGGTTAGGTTGATTGGCCGTGCTAAGAAATTGCCCCTTGGTGTCCAGCGATGGGGAGGTTGGGGGCATTAGTGGGTATGATATGTAGGGATTGGGGGGGGTAGGGCCTGGGTGGGATTGTGTTGGATGCAGGCTCGATGGGCCGAAGGGCCTCTTTCTGCATTGTAGGGGTCTATGATCTATGATCTTCAGGGGCAATTAGGGGTGGGCAATAAATAGCGGCCTAGCCGGCAACACCCACTTCCCATGGAGTAAGAGGAAACAATTATATCTTTTAAGAAAACATTACTTGGAATTCAACAGGGATTGTGCAAAGGACATCCGTGACTTAATACATTCCACCGAAATGCAAACAAAACGGAGACATAATTGCCACCGAGCTGACGAAGGAAGAGGGTGACCTGAAAGCTTGGGGCGTCTGTTACAAATAATCCTGTTGGACTTTAAGCTGGTGTTGTGGCGGGGGGGGTTGCCATAAGACACAGGAGCAGAATTAGGCCATTCGGCCCATCGAAACTGCTCCGCCATTCAACGAGATCCTGACTGATCTGATCCGATAATCCACCTTCCCTGCCTTATCCCCGTAACCCTCGGTGCCCTTACTGATTGCAAAATATGGTGATCGTAGAATCCCCACGCTGCAGAAGGAGGCCATTTGGCCCACCGTGTCAGCACTGACATCTTCACTAGGTCCACCCTGCACTCTATCCCAATAATCTCACGCTTTTTACCTCACCCACCCTCTAATTTACAGGCCAACGGACAATTTAGCATGGCCAATCCACCTAACCTGTGCATCTTTGGACACTAAGGGGCAATTTAGCATGGCCAATCCACCAAACCTGCACATCTTTGGACACTAAGGTGCAGGCTCAATCCTCCTCATATGCACATCTTTGGAATGTGGGAGGAAACTAGAGCACCCGGAGGAAGCCCACGCAGACACGAGGGAACGTGCAGACTCCACACAGACAGTCACCTGACGCTGGAATTGAACCCGGGTCCCTGGCGCTGTGAGGCAGCAGTGCTAACCCACTGTGCCATTGTGCTGCCCCTTTTGAATGGACCTGCCTTATATTGAGCTGATCTTTCTCTATACCCTGACTGTGACTGTAACACTACATTCTGCACCCTCTCCTTTCCTTCTCCTCTGCGTACTCTATGAACAATATGCTTTGTCTGTATAGTGACAAGGAACAATAATTTTCATTGTTTCCCAGTGCACGTGACAACAATAAATCAACTCAAAAGTTCCCTTCAGGTGGATCTTTATGTCATTAGGGCAGAATATAAAGAGGTTGATATTATGGGATAGATTTCAGTCCGTGAGGGAAAAAAACAGTTCAGGTTAATATTCTTATCTCCTTGTTTTACTGCTTTTTTTCCCTTCTGGGGATCTCAGGGGACAAGGCGGGGAAGGATATCCGCCCATATCACGTGGGGAACATGTTTTGATTTTTACATCAGTTTGGCAAATTACTGGCTAAGGGCTGCATAGCAATTAGCACTGCTGCCTCACAGTGCCAGGGACCCGGGTCCAATTCCCGGCTTGGGTCACCGCCCATGCGGAGTTTGCATGTTCTCCCCGCGTTTGCGTGGGTTTCCTCTGGGTGCTCCGGTTTCCTCCCGCACTCCAAAGATGTGTAGGTTAGATGGATTGGCCATGCTAAATTGCCCCTTAGTGTCCAAAGATGTGCAGGTTAGGTGGATTGGCCATGCTAAATTGCCCCTTAGTGTCCAAAGATGTGCAGGTTAGATGGATTGGCCATGCTAAATTGCCCCTTAGTGTCCAAAGATGTGCAGGTTAGGTGGATTGGCCATGCTAAATTGCCCCTTAGTGTCCAAAGATGTGCAGGTTAGGTGGATTGGCCATGCTAAATTGCCCCTTAGTGTCCAAAGATGTGCAGGTTAGGTGGATTGGCCATGCTAAATTGCCCCTTAGTGTCCAAGGATGTGCGGGTTAGGTGGATTGGCCATGCTAAATTGCCCCTTAGTGTCCAAGGATGTGCAGGTTAGGTGGATTGGCCATGCTAAATTGCCCCTTAGTGTCCAAGGATGTGCAGGTTAGGTGGATTGGCCATGCTAAATTGCCCCTTAGTGTCAGGGGGACCAGCTAGGGTAAACGCATGGGGTTATGGGAATAGGGCCTGGCTGGGATTGTTGTCGGTGCAGACTCGATGGGCCGAGTGGCCTCCTTTTACACTGCGGGGGTTTTATGATTAAAGGAGGTTGGGTGGAGCCTTTGAAGGTGGAGGGCCAATCGGAGGCCTTCTACCAGGCTGCCTTCAGGTATGAGAGACAGAAGGAGAGAGCAAAGGGTGACTCCATTTTGAGGCAGCCACTCTCCACCATTTTAAAGTTTTAGGGATAGAATATCAGTGCCTGGGGCGGCATCGTGTGGGGAGAATCTCTTTAGACAGAGGCTCAAATCAGGCTGGTTGGAAGGGCCTCAATGTCTCCCAGAGTACTGTGTCCCGGGTCTGTTGTTAGGAGGTTGTGTCCAGGCAGGCAGTTGGGCTGCTGCCTAACGTCTCTGGGGTCCTGGCAGCTGACTGGGAAATACCAATAGGCCTCGATAGGCCTCGATAGGCCTCAGTAGGCCTCAATCAGCTCTGCACCATTATGTGGGCAGGAGTTTTGGGCAAAACGGTCCAGAGGTTTATAAAGATACCACCGGCAAACTGCTGGTGGTCTGTGGGCAAATCCGCTTGGGCCTCCCTTTCGGTTTTCCCCCCATTGTGGCTTCAAAAATACAGCTTAACCGTTCAGCTCCGATGAAGGGCCATCCAGACTTGAAACATTGCCTCTATTTTCTCCCTACGGACGCAGAATCCCACAGAATCCCTATAGTGCAGTAGGAGGCCATTTGGCCCATCAAGTCTGCACCGACCACAATCCCACCCAGGCCCGATTCCCGTAACCCCACGCATTTACCCTAGCTAATGCCCCCGACATTCAGATCAATTTAGCATGGCCGATCCACCTAACCCGCACATCTTTGGACTGCGGGAGGAAACTGGAGCAGCCGGAAGAAACCCACGCAGATACAGGGAGAATGTGCAGGTTCCACACAGACAGTGACCCGAGGCCGGAATTGAAAGTTAAAGTTCATTCGTTAGTCACAAGTGGGCTGACATTAACACGACAATGAAGTTATTGTGAAAATCTCCAAGTTGCCACAGTCCGGTGCCTGTTCGGGTACACTGAGGGAGAATTTATCACGGCCAATGCACCCTAACCGGTACGTCTTTCGGGCTGTGGGAGGGAACTGGAGCACCCGGAGGAAACCCACGCAGACACGGGGAGAATGTGCAGACTCCACACAGACAGTGACCCGAGCTGGGAATCGAACCCAGCGTCCCTGGCGCTGTGAGGCAGCAGTGCTAACCGTCGTGGCACCGTGCTGCCCTGTCAGACCTGCTGAGACCTTCCAGCATTTTCCGTTTTTGGCTCAGAGCTTAGGTCCTGACCTTGAGTCTACTTTGTTGATTGTGAAGTGTAACTACTATGTGTTAGGAAGGACAGGATGTATTACATCGCACCTCTATTCTCTGCCTTCACCAAGTGAGAAATGTAAAGAATTCAGCTAGATTTCTAACATGTTTTTCTCTTTAACCCGTGCACCGTTGGTTAAGATTCAGGCATCTTTTTCTCAGATCCATGTTGCAGAAGATTTTGCCCAAACTCCGTTCTGTCAAACGTAAATTTGCAAACTTGCCATATGGAGTTGCACGCTTGACTGTTTAAGAGGGGCGGCGCGGTGGGTTAGCACTGCTGCCTCACAGCGCCAAGGACCCAGGTTCGATACCCGGCTCGGGTCACTGTCTGTGTGGAGTCTGCACATTCTCCCCGTGTCTCTGTGGGTTCCCTCTGGGTGTTCCACTTTCCTCCCACAGTCTCAGGATGTGTGGGTTAGGTTGATTGGACTTACTAAATTAACCCTTAGTGTCCTTGGAAGACATTTCTAAAGCATTCAGATGAGGCGTTGGGTGTTTTCGGAAGCTACAAATCAGATGATACGCAGGCTTCAAAGAAGAAACATGAAGAGTTACTGTCTCTGAGCCTGCTCTGCTCGTTGTGAAGTGTAATTTTTAGGTTAGAGGGATTAGCAGGGTAAATAAGCAGGGGTGAGGCCTGGGTGGGATTGTTGTCGGCGCAGGCTCGATGGGCCGAATGGCCTTCTTTTGCCCTGTGGGGATTCTATGAACAGTATGCCCAGGAGCAGGCCCTTCGGCCCATCAAGGCTGTTGCCAGCACATGCTGCCTTTTTAAACTGAAGAGCTAATGTGGCCTGTACCCCTCTATTCCCTGGAAAATCTCAGCAGATCTGGCACCATCTGTAAGGAGAGAAAATCTTTCCCTTCTTCCAGACCTGCTGAGATTTTCCAGCATTTTCTCTTTTGGTTTCAGATCCCAGCATCCGCAGTAACTTGCTTTTATCCCTCTATTCCCCACCTTCTGTTGTATTCATTCATGGGACATGGGTGTCGCTGGCTGGGTCAGCATTTATTGCCCATCTCTAGTTGCCCTTGGAGGGCAGTTGAGAGTCAACCACATTGCTGTGGCTCTGGAGTCCCATATAGGCCAGACTGGGTAAGGATGGCAGATTTCCCTTCCCTAAAGGGGAATTAGTGACCCAGACGGGTTTTTCCGACAAGGTTTCATGATCATCAGTAGATTCTTAATTCCAGATTTTTTAAATTGAATTCAAGTTCCACTATCTGCCGTGGTGGGATTCGAACCCAGGTCCCCAGAACGTTAGCTGAGTTTCTGGATTAATAGCCCAGCGATAATACCACTAGGCCATCACCTCTCCATTAACACAATCTCCCACAGCAGTGATTGTCAAACGGAATTTGATACCGGATCACACACTGGGATGTCAGGACGGGAGGCAAAAGTTTGCATTTGTTAAGATGTATTTCAAAGTGGGAGAAAGAGAGAGTTACCGAGACTGGATAGGGAATTCCAAAGGTTAGGCCTGTGCCAGCTCCAGTCATCGGAACCAATGGAGGGCCAAAGGAAATCAGGAATTGTCAAGAATTCCAAAGATGTGCCAATTAGGTTGATCGGCTGTGCTAAAAATTGCCCCTTAGTGTCCTGAGGTGTGTAGGTTAGAGGGATTAACGGGTAAGTGTGTAGGGATGTGGGGATAGGGCCTGGGTGGGATGGGCCAAATGGCCTCTTTCTGCACTGTAGGGATTCTATGTTTCTATGATTCTAATTGGAGGGATACAGAGATCTTCGAAGCCTGGAAGAGCTGACAGGGACAGGGAAAGGCTAGGCAGCTGACCGTGAGACATAGTCATCGAGCCACAGGAATTTACAGCATGGAACGAGGCCATTCAGCCCATCATGTCTGTGCTGGCCATCGAGCACGTAACTATTCTATTCCGGTTTCCCAACACTTGCTCCGTGGCCTTGTAAGCGTTCCGATTGCTCATCTAAATGCTCCTTAAATATTGCGAGGCTTCCTGCTCCCATCCTCTCAGGCAGTGAGTTTCAGACTCCCACCACCCCTCTGGGTGAGGAAGTGTTTGCCTCTAAATCTCCTGCTCCTGACATCCGTGTCTTCCGACATTGACCCCCTTCTACTAAGGGGGAAAAGATATCTTCCTAACTATCCATAAGATGATAAGGCCACAATACATCGGAGCAGAATTAGGCCACTCAGCTCATCGCATGGCGGCACAGTAGCACAGTGGTTAGCACTGCTGCTTCACAGCTCCAGGGTCCTGGGTTCGATTCCTGGCTCGGGTCACTGTCTGTGTGGAGTTTGCACATTCTCCTCGTGTCTGCGTGGGTTTCCTCCGGGTGCTCCGGTTTCCTACCACAGTCCAAAGATGTGCGGGTAGGTTGTTTGGCCGTGCTAAAAATTGCCCCTTAGTGTCCTGAGATGTGTAGGTTAGAGGGATTAGTGGGTAAATATGTCGGGATATGGGGGTAGGGCCTGGCTGGGATTGTGGTTGGTGCAGACTCGATGGGCCGAAGAGCCTCTCTCTGCACTGTAGGGTTCTATGGTTCTATCTGCTTCACCGTTCAAACATGGCTGTTAAGTCCTTCAACCCCCTTCTCCTGCCTTTTCCCTGTAACCTTTGAACCCTTTACTAACCAAGAACGTATCTATCACCATCTTGAATACACTCATTGACCCGGCCTCCTCTCTGACAATGAATTCCACAGATTCACCATCCTCTGGCTGAAGAAATACCTCCTCATCTCAGTTCTAAAGGGTCACCCCTCTACTCTAAGGCTATGCCCTCATACCCAATCTCTCCTACCTATGGAAACACCTTCCCCATGTCCACTCTATCCAGGCCTTTCATTATTCTGTAAGGTTTAATGAGATTCCCCCTTCATCTGTCCATTGAGTGATCTATCTATGTCCCTCATAATCCTGGGCACAGTAAGAAGTCTCACAACACCAGCTTAAAGTCCAATAGGTTTATCTGGAATCACGAGCGCTGAGTGACTCACCTGATGAAGGGGCAGCGCTCTGAAAGCTCGTGATTCCAGATAGACCTATTGGACTTTAACCTGGAGGTTGTGAGACTTCTTACTGTCCAATTCCAGCACCTCCACATCATGTCTCCCATTGTTTGGTACACCTCAATCGGGTCCCCCTCAACCTTCTCTGCTCTGAGGAAGAGAGGCTCCGGCCTAGCCAGTGAGCGGGCAAGAACTTCAAAATCGAGGCTAAGGGCGGTGAACACGCAGGCCAGGCGGCGGGGGGGGGGGGGGGGGCGGTGGTGAGGGGAGGGTGGGTAAAGACAGCAGAGTTTGGGGCGAGCACGAAATGGCGGGGGCTGGAAAATGAGACGTGGGCCAGGAACGGCCAAGTCAGAAAGGTAGGGGTGAACTGGCAGGATGGCGGAGGGAACAACGTTACGAAACAGGGAGAGACGGGGATGGATACTTGCTTCAATGGGGCCCTGTTTTTAGATTTGGAGGATGATGAGTGAATGTGCTTTGTCATCGCACAATACTGATCCCCGTCACTGTTCGTGAGGGGGTGAATAAATGAATCATTGACTGACTTCATGCAAATTTGGCAAGCCCGTACAAAGCCTACTTAGAAAGTTCTAGGTAACAGCCAGGTAACTATGCATGCTAACCTTGCTTTCCACCAAAAGGTACACACGTAACCCTTCTTTGTTAATAAAAAAAAGTACGCTTAATAATTCAACAAGATAAGCTTCACATGTACACGAGGTGAGAGAGGTTCTTCCCGCTTAGAAAGGATAGCAGGACTAGGGGGCACAGCCTCAAGATAAAGGTGGGGGGGATGTTTAGGTTGGAGTTGAGGAGGAACTTCTTCACTCAAAGGGTGGTGAATCTCTGGAATTCTCTGCCCGTTGAAGTGGTGGAGGCTGCCTCGCTAAATATATTTAAGTCACGGGTAGATAGGTTTCTGATAGACAGGGGAATTAAGGGTTATGGTGGGAAAGTGGAACGGATCCATTTCAGATCAGCCATGATCTTATTGAATGGCGGGGCAGGCTCGAGGGGCTAGATGGCCTACTCCTGCTCCTATTTCTTATGAATTGGGAAAACAGGCTGGCTAACAGAGAAACGAGGGGTAGGAGTAGGCCATTCAGCCCTCCCAGCCTGCTCCACTGTTCAATACGGCCAGGACTGATTCTCGGACTCAACGTAACATTCCCGCTTCCTCTCCTTGATGCGGATAAAATCTGAGGTGGCGTTGGACAGGGGTGGGCACAGTAAGAAGTCTCACGACACCAGGTTAAAGTCCAACGTGGAATCACGAGCTTTCGGAGCGCCGCCCCTTCATCTGGACACCCACTTGATGAAGGAGCGGAGCTCCAAAGTTGGACATTAACCTGGTATTGTGAGACTTCTTCCAATAAAAGCTGAAACATTGTGGGCAGAAGTTTACGTCCCCACCCCTCATGGGAATCAGGTAAGGTGGGGGGATGCGGATCGTGCAAGGGTCCACTGATCTCAGGCTGGATTTTCCAGCCTCAGGGTGAGCGTGGCCAAACTTTATGTCTCATTCTTGCTATGACGACCGCAGGGTTTAAAGTTTATCTATTAGGGTCGTGCGCAGGCTTACATTCACACCGCAATGAAGTTAATGCGAAAATCCCCTAGTCGCCGCACTTTGGGCACAATGAGGGAGAATTTAGCACGGCCAATGTAACCCTCACCAGCACGTCTTTGGGAGGAAACCGGAGCACCCGGAGGAAAACCCACGCAGACACGGGGAGAATGTGCAAACTCTCGACAGACAGTGACCCAAGCCGGGAATCGAACCCGGGTCCCTGGCGCTGTGAGGCAGCAGTGCTAACCGCTGTGCCACTGTGCCCCCCCCACCCCCCAATAATTGATGGGAAGGGCTGGACAACGATGCCCCCCTCTATTTATCGATGCCACATGGTTCCATAGCTCCCTGGTCTTAACATTGACTTTCCAAGCTTAAATCCTGAAGTCTTCCTTTACAGCTGTGGATATGGAGGCTAGGGGGGCTGTGGGGGTGGGGGAGGAAGGGGGGGGGGGCAGTGGCGGGCTGGGGGGGCTGGGGTTGGAAGGTTTGGGAGGGGGTAGATATTGGGATGTGGGATGGGTGTGTCAGCGTCCCTCTGAGAGGCCGGACAGTGTCAGGTTTGCTGGGGGGAGCGCAAAGTGAGTTAGTGGGCGAGGTTGGGAACGCTCCGGGGTGGGATTTTCCAGCCGTGCTTGCCCCCAAAGCCGGAAAATCCCCGCCCGAGGTCAACGGACCCTTTGCGCGGTCGGGAAGGTTCCACCCTCTGCCAGCCGGCTCGTGTTTCCATTCTGAAACGAGACTGGTTTTCATTTCATTGTCCTCATCGGAGAGAGAGGCCCCAGACGGAAGGAGCAGTGACGTCAGCAGTTTGAATGTGGGCCTCTGACTTAAACCAGCTATGGTTGGGCCTGATTCATGCCTATTACAGAGGTAGAATGGTATTCAATATTCATGATGTTAAATGTAATTAAACAGCTTGGGAATGACTCTTGCTTTGACCAAGAACCACAAAAGGTCATGAACGTAGCCCAGTCCGTCACACAAACCAGCCTCTCACCCATTGGCTCTGTCTACACTTCCCGTTGTCTTGGAAAAGCAGCCGGCATAATTAAGGATCCCGTGCACCCCGGACATTCACTTCCACCTTCTTCCGTCGGGAAAAAGGTACAAAAGTCTGAGGTCACGTACCGACCGACTCAAGAACAGCTTCTTCCCTGCTGCTGTCAGACCTTTGAATGGACCCACCTTCTATTAAGTTGATCTTTCTCTACACGCTAGCTATGACTGTCACACTACATTCTGCACCCTCTCCTTTCCTTCTCCTCTTTGGACTCTATGAACGGTCTGCTTTGTCCGTATAGTGCGCAAGATATAATACTTTTTGCTGTATCTCAAGAGATGCGACAATAATAAATCAAATCAAATGACTTAGGGGTGGCACAATGGTTAGCACTGCTGCCTCACAGCACCCGGACCCCGGTTCGATTCCGGTCTCGGGTGACTGTCTGTGCGGAGTTTGCACGTTCTCCCCGTGTCTCCATGAGTTTCCCCCCACTGTCCAAAGATGTTAGATGGGGGTTAGATGGATTGGCCATGCTCAATTGTCCCTTCATATCAGGGTAAATGGGTTATGGGAATAGGCTCTGGATGGGATTGTGGTCGGTGCAGACTCGATGGGCCAAATGGCCTCCTTCTGCACTGTAGGGATTCTATGAAACCAAAGTGTAGATATTTCTGTGCTGGTGAAGGAGCTGGCCTACTGATTGGATTCTGTCCTGACAGCCTCCAACCTTCCTTCCCTCCATTTGTTCTATTCCTACTTTAAAAATGTTCCTCCCTCATTTTTTCACAGAACTGTTGAAAAGCGTTAAAAGTAGAATGGCGGCCATAAAATAATGATGCTGCTGTGGTAATGCCACTGAACTGGCAATCCAGGGGCCCAGGCTAATGATTTGGGAGCAGGAGTTCGAATCCCGCTATGGCAGCTGATGGAATTTTAAATTCAGTTAATAAATCCGGAATTTTTAAGCCAATTGGAACCAGGAGACTCTATTATCGATCGTAATAAAAGCCCATCTGGTTCCCTAACATCCCTTTAGGGAAGGAAATCTGCCGTCCTTACTGGGTCTGGCCTACATGTGAGTCCAGAGCCACAACAATGTGGTTCACTCTTAACTACATTGCCGAGCAAGGCACTCAGTTCAAGGGCAATTAGGGATGGGCAACAAATGTTGGCCCAGCCAGCGATGCCCATATCCCATGACAGAATTTAAAAAGCGGCCATCTTGTTTCTTCGCTCAGTCCCACTCCCTGCTCTTTCTCTGTAACCCGGCAACTTAATTCTCTTTTAAATTCCTATCCAATACCTTCCCGAAAATTAGAATTGGATTTGTTTCCAGGGTCCCTTCAGGGAAGATGCTCAAGAAGGCAGCTCACCAGCACCTTCTGAAGGGCAATTAGAGATGGGCAATAAATATTCGCCGAGACAGTAATGCCCACATCCAGTAGAGTAACGATGAAAAGATGCGCAGGTTAGATGAAATGGCTGAGCTAAATTGCCCCTTAATGTCCAAAAATGTGTAGGTTAGGTGGATTGGTCATGCTAAGTTGCCCCTTAGTGTCCAAAACTGTGCAGGTTAGGTGGATTGGCCATGCTAAATTGCCCTTAGTGTCCAAAGATGTGCAGATTAGGCAGATTGGTCACATTAAATTGCTCCTTAGTGTCCAAAGATGTGTAAGTTAGATGGATTGGCCATGCTAAATTGTCCCTTAGTGTCCAAAGATGTGCAGGTTAGATGGATTGGCCATGCTAAATTGTCCCTTAGTGTCCAAAGATGTGTAGGTTAGATGGATTGGCCATGCTAAATTGCCCCTTAGTGTCCAAAGATGTGCAGGTTAGGCAAATTAGACATGGTTAAAATGTATGGGTTTATGGAGATAAGATGGGGGATAGGGACTGGGTGAAATACTCTATCAGGGAGTTGGTGCAAACTTGATGGGCTCAGTGGCCTCTTCTGCACTGTAGGGACTCTTTGGTTCTATGATGCAGAGGCTCACTGATGTACCAAGCCAATCCAGCATTTTCTGCTCAATGTAATTGAAATGCTCCAGGCAACCACAACAAGGAACTGGGACAAAGCCAAGAAGTGTTTCCTGACTGACTCATGCTGTAGAACAATCATCAGCTATCGATCTGAACCATCTGCTCTGGAGCGAACATGTTCTGGGTCCCTTCCCCAGTCTTCAGTTTCAGTCTGGCATGTCGATGTTGTTATTCTTTTTCCTTCAAGTCTCATCAAGGAGGCAAAATAATTCCAGAAGATTTCCGTTCTAAATGTCTCTCAAATAATCTGGGCACAAAATTGGGCTTAGCTCGGTTTGGTTTTATTTGGCTACTCGGAGCGTTATTACAGTTCCAAAATAGAACCCCGACAGTGCAGGAGGCCATTCGGCCCATCGAGCCTGCGCCAACCACAATCCCACCTCGTCCCTATCCCTGTAACCCTGCATATTTACCCTGGTAATTCCCCTGACGCTAAGGGGCAATTAAGCACGGCCAATCCACCTAACCTGCAGATCTTTGGACGCTAAGGGGCAATTTAGCATGGCCAATCTACCTAACCTGCACACCTTTGGACACTAAGGGGCAATTTAGCATGGCCAATCTACCTAACCTGCACACCTTTGGACACTAAGGGGCAATTTAGCATGGCCAATCTACCTAACCTGCACACCTTTGGACACTAAGGGGCAATTTAGCATGGCCAATCTACCTAACCTGCACATCATTAGACACTAAGGGGCATTTTAGCATGGCCAATCTACCTAACCTGCACATCTTTGGATTCTAAGGGGCAATTTAGCATGGCCAATCCACCTAACCTGCACATCTTTGGACACTAAGGGGCAATTTAGCATGGCCAATCCACCTAACCTGCACATCTTTGGACACTAAGGGGCAATTTAGCATGGCCAATCCACCTAACCTACACATCTTTGAACATTAAGGGGCAATTTAGCATGGCCAATCTACCTAACCTGCACATCTTTAGACACTAAGGGGCAATTTAGCATGGCCAATCCACCTAACCTGCACATCTTTGGACACTAAGGGGCAATTTAGCATGGCCAATCTACCTAACCTGCAGGTCTTTAGACATTAAGGGGCAATTTAGCATGGCCAATCCACCTAACCAGCACATTTTTAGGAGTTTGTATGTTGTCTCCGTGTCTCTGTGGGTTTCCTCTGGCTGCTCCTGTTTCGTCCCACAGTTCAAAGGTGTGTGAGTTAGGTTGATTAGCGGGATAAGTATGTCTGGGGAGTCTCAGGGTAAATGTGTGGGGTTACAGGAATTGGGCCTGGCTGGGATCGTGTTCGATGCAGCCTCGACGGGCCGAATGGCACCCATCTGCACAACCTATAAAAAACTGGAGCAAATGGAGGAAACCCACGCAGACACGGGGAGAATGTGCAAACTCCGGTACCTCTTTGGTATCTGGCACTAGTTACCCCTCCATGTGCGCCATCTTTTAAAAAATGGCAGTGGAAAAGGTACATAAAAAACTGATCAGGTATAACAGAGCTACCAGGTTTTTCAAAGCAAACTTTTTCATTAAGTTATCAGATCTGGGTGTCGCTGGCCAGTTCAGTGTTTATTGCCCATCCCTAATTGTCCCTCGAGAAGATGGTTACATGGTGGACTGAGCTCTATAGAAATATAGAAGATAGGAGCAGCAGGAGGCCATTTGGCCCTTCGAGCCTGCACCGCCATTCATCACCGTCATGGCTGATCATCACATCTTTGGACACTAAGGGGCAATTTAACATGGCCAATCCCCCTAACCTGCACACCTTTGGACACTAAGGGGCAATTTAACATGGCCAATCCCCCTAACCTGTAGATCTTTGGACACTAAGGGGCAATTTAGCATGGCCAATCCCCCTAACCTGCACATCTTTGGACACCAAGGGGCAATTTAGCACGACCAATCCCCCTAACCTGCACATCTTTGGACACTAAGGGGCAATTTAACATGGCCAATCCCCCTAACCTGTAGATCTTTGGACACTAAGGGGCAATTTAGCATGGCCAATCCCCCTAACCTGCACATCTTTGGACACTAAGGGGCAATTTAGCACGACCAATCCCCCTAACCTGCACATCTTTGGACACTAAGGGGCAATTTAACATGGCCAATCCCCCTAACCTGTAGATCTTTGGACACTAAGGGGCAATTTAGCATGGCCAATCCCCCTAACCTGCACATCTTTGGACACTAAGGGGCAATTTAGCACAACCAATCCATCTAACCTATATATCTTTGGACACTAAGAGGCATTTTAGCATGGCCAATCCCCCTAACCTGTAGATCTTTGGACACTAAGGGGCAATTTAGCATGGCCAATCCACCTAACCTGTAGATCTTTGGACACTAAGGGGCAATTTAGCATGGCCAATCCCCCTAACCTGCACATCTTTGGACACTAAGGGGCAATTTAGCACGACCAATCCCCCTAATCTGCACATCTTTGGAGGCTAAGGGGCAATTTAGCATGGCCAATCCACCTAACCTACACATCTTTGGACACTAAGGGGCAATTTAGCATGGCCAATCCCCCTAGCCTGCACATCTTTGGAGACTAAGGGGCAATTTAGCATGGCCAATCTACCTAACCTATACATCTTTGGACACTAAGGGGCAATTTAGCATGGCCAATCCACCTAAGCTATACATCTTTGGACACTAATGGGCACTTTAGCATGGCCAATCCACCTAGCCTGCACATCTTTGGAGACTAAGGGGCAATTTAGCATGGCCAATCTACCTAACCTATACATCTTTGGACACTAAGGGGCAATTTAGCATGGCCAATCCACCTAAGCTATACATCTTTGGACACTAATGGGCACTTTAGCATGGTTAATCCATCTGGCCAGCACATCTTTGAACTGTGGGCGGAAACTGGAGAACCCGGAGGAAACCCACTCAGACATGGGGAGAAGGTGCAGTCTCCGCACAGACTGGGCCGCCCCCAGGTGTTCTTTTATCAGCCTTCAAAACGTCTTGGGAACTTATTTGTTATGTTGGCTGGGATTCTCCCACAGTTCATGCTGGCGGGAAACTCTGTTTCTGTCGGTCGTGTGCGCCCGTCGCAGGTTTCCCGGCAGCGTGGGGGGTGACTCCATTGGGAATCCCCACTGCCAGTGGAGGCTGTGCTGCCTCCCCCCACCGAGGAACAGGCTGAGGGGGGTTGGGCAGAGAGAATCTGGTCTGCCTGAGGCGCTACAGAAAGGCAAAGTGTTGTTGTTCTTGCTTTTAAACGCTCCAGGCAGGTTCTTGAAAAGCAATCGCTCTAACAGCACCCTCTAGAGATCGAGGTCAGAATACGAGGAGCTAAATCACCAAGATTAAAGCTAATTACGGCGGATGCTGGAATCTGAGGCGAAAACTGAAAATGCTGGAAAATCTCAGCCGGTCTGACAGCATCTGTGGGGAGAGAACGGAGCCTATGTTTCGACCCTGGATGATTATTTGCCAGAGCTTATCACTCAGAGTCAAAAGATGAACTCTCGTCTCTTCCCATGGGAACTGAATTACTCAGAGTTTACACACAAACACGGCTGCTTTTACTCAAGGGTTTCAAAAAAAAAATTAAGGGGTGATTTGGTCAAATTTTGCAAGCTATTTAAAGTTTATTTATTCGTTTCACAAGCAAGGCTTACATCAAAACCACAATGAAGTTACTGTGAAAATCCCCCAGTTGCCACAATCCGGCGCGTGTCCGGGTGAACTTAGGGACAATTTAGCATGGCCAATCCACCTAACCTACACATCTTTGGACACAAGGGGAAATTTAGCATGGCCAATCCACCTAACCTACACATCTTTGGACACAAGGGGAAATTTAGCATGGCCAATCCACCTAACCTGCACATCTTTAGACACTAAGGGGCAATTTAGCATGGCCAATCCACCTAACCTACACATCTTTGGACACAAGGGGCAATTTAGCATGGCCAATCCACCTAACCTACACATCTTTGGACACAAGGGGAAATTTAGCATGGCCAATCCACCTAACCTGCACATCTTTGGACTGTGGGAGGAAACCACAGCACCCGGAGGAAACTCACGCAGACACGGGGAGAACGCGCAGATTCCGCACAGACAGTGATCCAAGCTGGGAATCTAACACAGGTCCCTGGCGCTGTGAGGCAGCAGTGCTAACCACTGTGCCGCCATGGTCCACCCCTATTCGAGCAAACATGAAGGGTAGATTGCGAGAGCGAGAGCGAGAAAAACTCTTTTCACTGTTGGTTGGAGAGGGCGTGGGTCTGGAATTTAGAATCGCACCTTTCAGGAGTAAAATGAGGAAAGTCCTCTGCAAAGAATAGTACAGGGTGGGGGGGGGGTGGTCTTTGAAATGTAAATCTGGAAAGCAAACATATCCAAAACCACATTTGTTTTCAAAATCCATCGACCTTTAACCCAGTGACCCTGACCCGAGCTCACATGAGCTGAACCAACCCACAGCTCACTGATCGCACGTGACCTTTAACCTGGCGACCTCTGACCTGAGCTGACATGACCCGAGCAGACACAAACCTCGCTGACCACGCCTGACCTTTAACCCAGCGACCCCTGACCTGAGCTAACATGACCTGAGCCAACACAAACCTTGCTGTCAGCACTTGATCTTTGACTCAGCGACCCTACTCCTGACCTTTAACCCAGTGACCCCTGACCTGAGCCAACACAAACCTCGCTGTCAGCACTTGATCTTTGACTCAGCGACCCCACCCCTGACCTTTAACCCAGTGACCCCGACCTGAGCCAACACAAACCTCACTGTCTGCACTTGATCTTTGACTCAGCGACCCCACCCCTGACCTTTAACCCAGTGACCCCTGACCTGAGCTGACATGACCTGAGCCAACACAAACCTCGCTGACCACATCTGACCTTTAGTGATGGGGTGGTGGGGGGGGGCCGAAGTTTAGCTGTTGGCACGCCGACACTCTGAACCCTCTCCCACAAGCAGAGCGGTGTCACGGGTGGGAATTAGTTAACGGGTAGCCTGTATTCATTATCCAGGGACACCTTTCACTTCTCTCGCCATTTTACTGACTTCAGGCAGAATTTTCTGTGCTGGTTCGGCCCTTAGCCCGCTGGCTGCTGAACTGTCTTCCCTGGCCAGCTCGTCCTGGCGATGTACCCTACGCTGTCCAGCTGGTGAGACGTGGCCTGAAGAAGCCAGCTACGCCGGGTTTCCAGAGAATGGGGGCTATTTTCCAGATATCAGAACCGTCCCTCCCCCGCATGTACTGAGAAAACTCCTCCCCCATGGACATGGGGAACCCCCTTCTATTAATCTCCTGAGAGAAAGTCCACTGCAGTGCTCCCTGGCACCCTGGCACTGCACAGTGCATTGGCACTGATGTTGCTCCCAAGCATTCTGCCCCATGGCACTGCCCACTGGCACGTCCCCCTGGCACCCTGGCACTGCACAGTGCATTTGATACTTCCACCCATGCCATTGAATATTTTGACACATACTTGGCCAACCTTTCACATTTGACCCTCTAAAGCAGAGGTCACCCACCCACTCAGAAGGGTCACTTAGACCCAAGACGTTAATTCTGTTTCTCTCTCCACAGATGCTGCCAGACCTGCTGAGTTAATCCAGCATTTTCAGTTCTTTAACCCAGAATTGCAAAGCCCATATCCTCACTGGCAAAGGCTGGGGAAATCACTCCTGATTTTGCAGAGGGGGGAACCGTGGCACAGTGGGAGCCCCCAAGACTAGTAACTTAGAGATGTGTTCAAATCCCACCACGGCAGCTGGTCTCACTGATGGTGACTATGAAACTATCATTGATTATTGTTAAAAAAAACCCACTGGGTTGAGGGAAAGGCAATTTTGTTAATTCGGTCAAAGGATGTGACTCTGCCAGCATTTATTGCGAAACCCTAGCTGCCCTTGAACATAAGAAATAGGAGCAGGAGTAGGCCATCTAGCCCTTCGAGCCTGCCCCGCCATTCAATAAGATCATGGCTGATCTGAAGTGGATCAGTTCCACTTTCCCGCTTTCTCCCCATAACCCTTAATTCCCTTGTCTATCAGAAACCTATCTACCCGTGACTTATATATATTTAGCGAGGCAGCCTCCACCACTTCAACGGGCAGAGAATTCCAGAGATTCACCACCCTTTGAGTGAAGAAGTTCCTCCTCAACTCCGATCTAAACTGCCCCCCTCTTACTTTGAGGCTGTGCCCTCTAGTCCTGCTGTCCTCTCTAAGCGGGAAGAATCTCTCTACCTCTACCCTATCCATCCCCTTCATTATCTCGTAAGTCTTTATAAGATCCCCCCTCATCCTTCTAAACTCTACCGAGTACAGAAGGTGGTGGGTGAGCTGCCTTCTTGAACCGCTGCAGTGTCTGCTGTAGGTACACCCACAGTGCTGTTAGGGAGGGAATTCCAGGATTTTGACCCAGTGACAGTGAAGGAACGGCCGATATGTTTCCTAGTTGAGTGATTTAAAGTTCATTTATTAGCGTCACAAGTTGGCTTACACTAACACTGCAATGAAGTTACAGTGAAAATCCCCTAGTCGCCACAATCCGGCTCCTGTTCGGGTACACTGAGGGAGAATTGAACACGGCCAATGCTCCCTAACCAACACATCTTTCGGGATGTTGGTGCAGACTTGATGGGCTGAATGGCCTCAAGTTTCTAAGTGCTGAATTTGGGTGCAATTCAGATCCGACTTGGAGATCTGTTCTCTGGCACCCTCATACACACTTAGCCCGAAAACAAAACCGCGAATCTGATTTGCGCTGTGGGTGGGGCTTAGCGCGCCCGAAACGCCGCAGCTCCGATTGGAGCCTTCAACTGCGCGTGTGCAGAAAGAAAAAAAAATTGAAAAACGCTCCCCTGTCACATCGCGGATAACACAGCCCGGGAGCGAAAAGCAGGAACGATGGCCCCCCCCCACAGATATCGCCCCACCCCCCCACAACATAACCGTCTCCCTTATCCACCCACCCACCTCCCCAACTACGCAGACCCGATCGCTACCCTCTGCCCCCTTTCCCCTCACACCGATCGTCGCACGGTGGCAGTGGCTCCCCCCGCCGCCCCCCCACCCCCATCAGCGGTCCCCCCTTCCCCCCCCCCCCCCCCCCCCCCCCCAACTCCACCCACACCAGAGATCCATCCGGCCTCCCTCCCAGCCCCTCACCAGAGAATGATCGGGCCTCAATCCCCGCACCCCCCCCCCGCCCCTGCACCATCCCTCTCAGAGAGTGATCGGGCCTCCCTCCACCCAGCTCCCTCCCCACACACCCCCCCACCCCACCAGAGAATAACCTGGCCCCCTCCCTCCTCCTCCCACCACCGATCTGAGTCAGAGAGCTGCCGCAAGCTTTGAACGTATCTCTTCAGGAGCCGGCGCACCCAAAACAGACCGTTATGTGTGTTTTGCGCTGAACCTGGATGCACAAACGCGTTGGTAAAGCAGGAAGTGCCGGTAAAGTTGAGCGGGCAGTTCATTAATTCAATTTAAATACATGCAAATGCATTTAAATCGCCGCAGCGCCTGTTTCGGGCACGATTTGGATCGCACCCATTTTCGGGCCTTGGTAAAGTGGGCATCTGTGCGGACAGGGGCACAGCTCGCGCTAATTGCCTCATGCCCAACTTCACCAAGTTTTCGCGTCCAAAAATGGGCACTAAGCCTTTGTAAAATCGGGCCCCACTGTGTAAAGCTAAAGGCCATGGGATTGCAGGTAATCTCTTGAGATGGATTGAAAATTGGTTAGCAGGTAGGAAGCAAAGAGTAGGCATAAATAGGTCATTTTCTGATTGGCAGTCAGTGCCTAGAGGGGTAACAGAGGGATCTGTGCCAGGACCCCAACTGTTCACATTATATATTAATGATTTGGAAGGGGGAACTGAATGTATTATCTCCAAATTTGCAGATGATACAAAGTTGGATGGGAGGGTGAGCTGTGGGGAGGATACTGAGATGCATCAGCGTGATTAGAACAGGCTGAGTGTGTGGCCATCTGCATGGCAGATGCAGTATAATGTGGATAAATGTGAGGTTATCCACTTTGGTAGCAATAATAGGAAGATTGATTATTACTTGAATGGGTGAAAATTGAGGGAGGTGGATACTCAACGAGACCTTGGCGTCCTCGTGCATCAGTCACTGAAAGTTAGCGCGCAGGTACAGCAGGCAGTAAAGAAGGCAAATGGTATGTTGGCCTTCATAGCAAGCGGATTAGAGCATGGGGATAGGGATGTTTTGCTGCAATTGTATAGGGTGTTGGTGAGGTCACACCTGGAATATTGTGGGCAGTTTTGGTGTCCTTATCTGAGGAAGAATGTCCTTGCCAAAGAGGGAGTATAGTGAGGGTTTACCAGGCTGATTCCTGGGATGGCAGGTCTGTCATATGAGGAGAGACTAAGTCGGTTAGGATTATATTCACTGGAGTTTAGAAGAGTGAGAAGGGATCTCATAGAAAAATAGAAAATTCTAACAGGGTTAGAGAGGGGAGATTCAGAAAGAATGTTCCCGATGGTGGGGTCCAGAGTTTGAGGCTATAGGGTAAATTGAGGTGAGGAGAAATTTCTTCACCCAGTGGGTGGTGAATGTGTGGAATTCACTCCCACAGGAAGTAGCTGGGGCCAAAACCTTGTGTGATTCCAAGAAGAAATTAGATATCGCTCTTGGGGCTAAAGGGATTGAGGGATATGGGGGGAAGGATATTGAATTGGATGGTCAGCCATGATGAAAATGAATGGCGGAGCAGGTTCGAAGGGCCGAATGGCCTCCTCCTGCTTCTAGTTTCTATGTCAGGGCCTCTCCTCTCAGGCCAGGAGTTTAGTCTCGTTTAAGATTCTGAACTTGGCTCATTCTCCTTCAGGGAAAGCAGATCCTAACCGGTTTAATTGCAGGGCAGCCAATTGACAGAACATTTAGCCTGAGGAGACAAGTTTTCTATTTCTGCAGCAGGTGGGGCCGGGTGGTTGCCCTTCGCAACCAGCCACGTCTGATCGACTCAGGGAGGCCGGTCAGGCTTGCTGCTTTCTTGCCTGAAGTAATAGACTGACAAAAGTTTAACAGACACGGGCGAAAGCTCACAACACGTACAATGCTTCCAGCTTCACTCAAACAGAAACCAGTTTAAAACAACGTTATCTTCAGGAAACATAAAGAATGGTCGATTCCCATCACAAAGCGTCAGATTGGAATCCACTGAATTCCTACAGGGCAGAAAGAGGCCAGTTAGCCCATCAAGTCTGCACCAATTCTCAGAAAAGGCATCATATCCAGGTCGCCCCACCCCCTACCCCCCTAACCCCACCCATTTATCATAGTCAGTTCCCCTAGCCTATACATCTTTGGACACTAAGGGGCAATTTAGCATGGCCAATCCACCTAGCCTACACATCTTTGGACACCAAGGGGCAATTTAGCATGGCCAATCCACCTAACCTGCACATCTTTGGACACTAAGGGGCAATTTAGCATGGCCAATCCACCTAACCTGCACATCTTTGGACACTAAGGGGCAATTTAGCATGGGCAATCCACCTAGCCTACACATCTTTGGACACCAAGGGGCAATTTAGCATGGCCAATCCACCTAACCTGCACATCTTTGGACACTAAGGGGCAATTTAGCATGGCCAATCCACCTAACCTGCACATCTTTGGACACTAAGGGGCAATTTACCATGGCCAATCCACCTAACCCGCACATCTTTGGACACTAAGGGGCAATTTAGCATGGGCAATCCACCTAACCTGCACATCTTTGGACACCAAGGGGCAATTTAGCATGGCCAATCCACCTAACCTACGTATCTTTGGACTGTGGGAGGGAACTGGCCATCCAGAGGAAACCCACACAGACATGGGGAGAATGTGCAATCTCCACACAGACAGTGACCCGAGCCTGGAATTGAACCGGGGTTCCTGGCGCTGTGAGGCAAGAACACTAACCACTGTGCCACTATGATGTTGGTGAATTGCAAAGGACAGGCACAAGTCGAATTATATTTATTAATGATAGAGATGGGAGTGAAAGTTGATTCACTTTCCAAAGGGAATTGTCTGAAGGAGGAGTATAAAGATATGTGGGTTAGGTGGATAGGCCATGCTAAATTGCCCCTTAGTGTCAGGGGGATGAGCAGGGTAAATGTGTGGGGTTACAGGGATAGGGTCTGGGTGGGATTCTTGTCGGTGCAGACTCAATAGCACTGTCGGGATTCTGTGATTGTATGAGGATGAAAAAAAAGGAATGATATGGAAAAGGAAGAGGGGCTTTGGGACTAATGGGAAAGCTCTTGCAAGCAGTTGGCATGGATGTGATGGGCTGAATGGCCACTTTGTGTGCTGGATCATTCCCGTAGGATGGAACTGCAAGGACCAACATGTTACATTTTAGGTCCCATGCAAGAATCGTAGAATGCCTACAGTGCATAAGGAGGCCATTCAGCCCATCCAGCCTGCATCGCCAATAATCCCACCCAGGCCCTATGCCTGTAACTCCACATATTTACTCTGCTAATCCCCCTGACACTAACATATAAATGTATGAATTAGAAATTGGAACATCTGGCCTCTCAAGACCTTCCGCCGTACTGCACGAACATGGCGGGTCAGGTTGTGGTCTCATCTCTAACTTTCCTGTTGACCTCTGTACTCTTTGACTCAATCAAGAATCTATCTAAATCCGCCCTAGAACTATTCAACGATGCACAACTCCCACTGCCCTCTGGGGCAAAGGATTCCGCAAAGCAATAATCCTCTAAGAGGAAATCTTCCTCTTCATCTCAAATGGGCAGTCATTTGTTTACAAACTGTTGGTTGTTTTTAATCTATCCCACAAGGGAAGACACGTTCTGCAACATTTACCCATCAGTATCACTCAACAAGATCACCTCTCATTGTTTTGAATTCTAATGGGCACAAGCCTATCCGAGCATTCCTTAGAAAATAACCCTTTGTTATGAAAGAGTGGCACAGTGACACAGTGGGTTAGCACTGCTGCCCCACTGCTCCAGGGACCCGGGTTCAATTCTGATCTCAGGTGCCCATGGGTGACACAGTGGGTTAGCACTGCTGCCTCACAATGCCAGGGACTTGGGTTCAGTTCCAGCCTCAGGTGCCTGTGGGTAACACAGTAGTTACCATTGCTGCCCCACTGCAGCAGGGACCCGGGTTCAGTTCCAGCCTCAGGTGCCCATGGGTGACACAATGGTTAGCACAGCTGCCCCACAATGCCAGGGACTTGGGTTCAGTTCCAGCCTCAGGTGCCCGTGGGTAACACAGTGGTTAGCACTGCTGCCTCACAGTGCCAGGGACCCGGGTTCGATTCCCGGTTTTCTTTAGCCCCCTGAGAAAGTAGAGGCGTGGGTGGGCTTTCTGAACTATAGTGTCAGTGCGGAGGGACTAGGACGGGTTTTTGGTGATCTGGACACCTAGAAGCTTGAAGCTCTCGACCATTTCCACTTCATCCCCGTTGATGTAGACGGGGGCATGTTCTCCATTACGCTTCCTGATGACAATCTCCTTTATTTTAGTGACATTGAGGGAGAGATTATTGACATTGCACCAGTTCACCAGATTCTCTATCTCAGTCCTGTCTCATCATTGTTTGAAAACTTTCCACTGCTGTGGCGTCATCAGCAAACTTGAAAATAGAGTTGGAGGGGGATGAGGCCACACAGTCAGAGGTGTATAAGGAGTATAGTAAAGGGTCGAGGATATAGTCTTGTGGGGCACTGGTGTTGAGGTCAATCATAGAGGATTTTGTGATTCAGTTGCCCCGATGCCCAGATCCCTCTGTAAAGTTAATTTATGAGTCACAAGTGGGCTTACATTCACACTGAAAATCCCCCAGCTGCCACTCTCTGGCACCTGTTCGGGTGCACTGAGGGTGAATTTATCATGGAGTGTGGGAGGAAGCTGGAGCATCCCGGAGGAAACCCACGCAGGTATGGGGGGAATGTGCAGACTCCACACGGACAGTGACCCAAGCCAGGAATCGAACCTGGGTCCCTGGCGCTATGAGGCAGCAGTGCTAACCACCGTGCCACCGTGTACCTCCAGAGTTCTGCAATCTCTCCATAGCCATTGACGTAAATGGTAAATCGCTGATGCCTCAGCACCCAGCCCGGTGGCACTCCCCCAGTTACCCGTGCTAAGTTGGAAATGGTCCACTTGCCCCTACTCTGTACTTCCTCTTGGCTAACCAACACGCTGATATATTACCCATTTTACCCTTGGCCAGGAGAAGAGGAGCCGAGAGAGAAAGAGAGAGAGAGGGGAAGAGGAGAGGGAGGTGAGAGGGTAGGGGGGAGGGGGAGGGGGGTAGGGAGGGAGACGGCAGAGAGAATGAGAGGAGTGGAGGGAGAAGGGAGGGAAAAGGAGAGAGGGGAGGGGGGAGGGGGAAAAGAGGAGAGGAGAGGGGAGGGGAGTAGGGAGCTGGAGGGGTGAGGAAGGGGAGGAGAGATGGAGAGAGAGAGAGAGAGAGGAGGGGGAGAAGGGGGAAAGAGGAGGGGGGAAGAGGGAGGAAAGGAAAGGGGAGAAGAGAGGGGAGGGGAGGAGGGAGACAGAGACAATGGGAGGAATGGAGGGAGAAGGGAGGGAGGAGAGAAGGTGGGAGAGGAGGAAAGGGGAGGGGAAAAGAGGAGGGGAGAGGAGAGGGAATGAGAGGGGAGGGTGATGTTGTCTGCATGGACTTTAGCAAGGCCTTTGACAAGGTACCGAGTGGTAGGTAGTTGCACAAGGTTAAATCTCATGGGATCCAGAGTGAGGGAGCCAAACGGATACAAAACTGGCTCCTTGACAGGAGACAGAGGGTGGTTGTAGAGGGTTGTTTCTCGAACTGGAGGCCCGTGACCCAGGGATCAGTGTTGGATCCACTGTCCTTTGTCACGCGGAAGGGAGAGACGAGGAGAGGGGAAGGGGAAGGAATGAGAGGAGAGGTGGGAGGACGAGAGAGGAGGAAGTGAGCAGGAAGCTGGGGAGACCAAGGGCGATAGGGAGGGGGGAATGTTGGAGTTCAGAATAATGGCAATAGATAAAGGAAAATGATCAGAATCACAGGATGGCGAGATGGAATGAGAACCTGATTGATAAGATAGAGCGAGCTGTGTTTGTTCTTCATGTGACTCAATTTTTCTGACTAATCCCCAGGCCACTCCCTGGTACCTGTTGCTGTTTATAATGATTGACAGGGTGTGTGTGTGTGTGTGTGTGTTAGTCTGGAACTGAGTCACCCAGTCCCCAACGCAGGAGCTCACATTTTCCATCAGATCCTAGCTGTTTCTCGGAATGTCAGTCCACCATCCAAGCGGGTGCTTCCCCTGTTCCGTCATTGGATTTGTGGGACGGCTGGTGTTTTCCCAGACTCCGTCCCCTCCCCCTCCCGCTGCCACTTGGCCAAGGAAAGATCGATTTAAATTAGCCTTGAAAATATCGATTGCGCCCCCCCCCGGCTCCCAGTTCACCCTTACCCTCCTGGTGACAAAACGCTCATTTCTAAATGGCTTTTCTCCAATATTCTGATGGCATCCACGTGTCCTGGATTCCCCAACCCAACCCCCTACCCCCAGACCTTACCCCCCTCCCGCCCACCCCACGCAGTGTGTGACTTCTGGGGGGGGTGCGATTCTCCTTAAGAAATTCTCAGAGTCAAATTCACTGGAGTAAATCCCGCTGGTTTTCTCAGTGGGATTGCCAAACTGAATCTCCCGCACTCTGTGCTCTGCAGAGTGTGAATCTCATTATAAACCAGGAGGTGGGGCCTATTCCCTCCGGAGAAGCCGGCAGCATAACTCTGAGTGCGCCACTGCGCGTGCACCCACCTGTCGTAGCGTAGATCGGCGCATGCGCAGTAGCCCCGCACTCCCGTGAGCCCGCATCGATGGCCCTCTGATCCCACCCCCCCCCAGGCTGATTGCTGGCCGCCCCCCCCCCCACAGATGTCTCTCGACCAGCCTCAACCCCGCATTGCAGCCCCCGCACACCCCCCCGCACCCCCCCACCACCACACCACATGGCAGCCCTGATCTCCATCCGCCCCACTGGCAGCGCAGACTCCCTCCCTTCTCCCCACTGCCAGCCCCAACACCCCCCTTTCTCCCCACAAGAGTGCCACAACCCCCTTGCCAGGCTTGAGCCCTACCTCGATGGCCAGCTCCAATTGCTGTCACCCAGCCCGAGTGGTGGTGGGATTACCCCCACACCCACCAATTTCCCCCCAGAGGCTAGGCCCCCCCCCCCTCGAATAGGCCCTGGCAGTGCCCGATGCCTGGTGGGCAATGCCAAGGTGCCCCCTGGGTATTGCCACATTGCCCCTTGGGTAGTGCCAGAGGGCTAGGCTGGCACTGCCAATCTGGCAACGCCCAGGGGCACTTCCCCCCCCCCTTTACCCCTGACCTCCTGGGAGCCCTCCATCATGGTTGGGATGCCAGCTCCCCGCTAATGAGGATGTATAGTAAACCCCGCTGGAATGAAGCAATCCTGGTTTTGGAGGGGGGTAGGGGGGGAGGGGGGGAGGGATGCGGGGGGGGGGGGGGGGGAGATGTTAGCGGGCTGGAGACTTCAGTTCCAGGCTTGCTAACGGGTTGGAAATCAACATTGCCATAATTTATTTAGCTCTGCGCCGATCTCTGGCACAGAGCTGACAATGTTGGAAATCTGGTGGGCGGAGGCCATGGTGCCCAAGCTGGACGCCTCTGCTTGAATTCCCAGCTAGAGCAGTGTGGCAGGCCGGAAGAACCACCCCCATAATTTTTAAGAGGAGACATCAATCTTCACAGAAAGTGCATAATGTCTGTGGAGCTGCCAAGGGGGGGAGGGGGCTGAGTGGGGTGCCCGGGAGGGTGGGGGGGGGTGGTGTGATGAGTGGGGTCTAAATGGGAGATCTGGTCACCCTCAGGCCTGTGTGGTTTGTGGGGGGCAGTGGAGGGGGCGGTGGTTGCATACACCTCAAGTACCCCATTGATTGTGATCACAATGTTGACAGAGTCTACACCCTGTGATTACGTGTGGGTGGATGCCACCTGAAAAAACGGTGCCAGCGCCAATGGGAAGAACTCTCATTTTCCTGCCCAGTTGGGCACTGAGTCCCAAAACAGGACAATCGATCCCAGCGCGGGAGTATAAAGATTTGGGGGAAAAAAAGCATTAAATGTGTGTCACACTGATTCCAGAAATTTTGCCCTTTATTGAGGAGAAACATCTTTGACTCGAGGCTGCTTTGAGCAGAGTGTTCACTACCACAAGGGTGAATCGAGGTGAGTGGGTACCTCCAAGGGAAAGAGCAAAGACCAGCGCAGGAACAGGCCCTTCGGCCCACCAAACCTGTCCCCGTCATGATGCCTGCCTAAACTAAAACGTGTGCACTTACAGAGCCCGTACCTCCCTGTATCCCATCCTAATCATGTATTCATCTAGATGCCCTTAAATGGCGCTATCGTACCTGCTCCCACCACATCCCGGGCCATAGTGTTCCAGACAAGATGTGCAGGTTAGGTGGATTGGCCATGCTAAATTGCCCCTTAGTGTCCGATGATGTGTAGATTAGGTGGATTGGCCATGCTAAATTGCCTCTTAGTGTCCGATGATGTGTAGGTTAGGTGGATTGGCCATGCTAAATTGCCCCTTAATGTCCAAAGATGTGTAGGTTAGGTGGATTGGCCATGCTAAATTGCCTCTTAGTGTCCGATGATGTGTAGGTTAGGTGGATTGGCCATGCTAAATTGCCTCTTAGTGTCCAAAGATGTGCGGGTTAGGTGATTAGTCGGATAAATAAGTAGGGTTAAGGGGATAGGGCCTGGGTGAGATGCTCTGTTGAAGAGTTGGTGCAGAATCGTTGGGCTGAATGGCCTCCTTGTGCACTGTAGGGACTCTATGATTCTATGAAAGTTTTTGGGAGTTTTTAATGGGAGTGCCTTGGAGTGAAAGTGGAATGACTAAACCCCCTAAAGCTGTTGAAGATTTGTTGAATGTTGAAGTAGCATTCTGCTTGTGTGGGGTGGCGTTGGGGGGTGCGGATTGGGCCGGAGAGTGGAGGGGACAGCCCATGAAGGAAGACTGGAACGAGAGGGACTAATTCCGAAGAGGTGGCATAGAAGGGAGGGGCCGAGTGGCCCCCCCACCCCCCTTGATGTGACACGACTGGATTCGGAAGGTGGTGGGGGGGGGGAGGAAACTGGAGCTCCCGGAAGAAACCCACGCAGACACGGGGAGAATGTGCAGACTCCGCACAGGCAGTGGCAAAAGCCGGGTAGCGAACCCCTTTCCTGCCGGTGGGACCTTCTAGTCCTTCCCAAGATGAACGTACCCCCCCCCCCCCCCTCCTTCCCCTGACACCCACCCAATCCTCACCCCCACAGTGCCACAGTGGCTTCCCTTGGGCAGGGGTCGGGGGGGGGAGGGGGGTGGATTTTGGAGGCAGGCAAAAATCCATTGGGAAACTCTGCCCATTGCTCTCTCTCTCTCTCTCTGTCCCCAGTTTTGACTGCGTGCCAGGTTTTGGGGTTATCGGGATCTGAATCGGTCCTGACCCGAACTTTGGTGTCACCCGTCCTTGCGCTGCCCTTTTATCTCCGGTGCCCTATTTATAAAGCGTGTGAATGCGCCCTCTGGGAAGTGGGACGGCTTCAGGTCGAAGCGAGGGAGGCAGGGAAGTTGTTTTGGAAACACTCCCTCCTCCAATCTCTTCCCCAAGCCGAGTGCAGCGAACAACGGAGGGAGCCGGCGGAGAGCCACAGCCAGTTCAGGTTGGCACAGTCCCCTACGACCCGCAGGAGGGAGGGGGGTGGTGGGGCGGGGGGGGGGTGGGGAGGTCGAAGTCTACACCAAAACTTCATTGTCTGCCTTCACCCGAGCAGCAGATAAGCTCCAATCTCTCTCTCTCTCTCTCTCTCTCCACCCTTCCTGAGATTAAGGGCAGAGAGGTCGCTTCTCGTGGAGGCATGAATGGTAAGCTGGAACAGGGGGATAGGGGTGGGGGGGAGAAAGAAAACTTTTTTTTTAACAGCGACCTTTGTTTTATCTTGTTGCCTGCACTGGGCTAAAATGAAAAGTCTGGTATAGGCAGATTTTCTTTCTCACAAGTCATGCAGCTGTGTTTTGTGTGTGTTTTGTGTATGTGTTTTGTGTGTATGTGTGTGTGTTTTGTGTGTGTGTGTTTTGTGCATGTGTTTTGTATGTGTGTGTGTGTGTTTTGTTTGTGTGTTTTGTGTGTGTGTGTATTTTGTGTATGTGTTTTGTGTGTGTGTTTTGTGTGTGTGTGTTTTGTGTATGTGTTTTGTGTGTGTGTGTGTTTTGTGTGTGTGTTTTGTGTGTGTGTTTTGTGTGTGTGTTTTGTGTGTGTGTTTTGTGTGTGTGTGTGTTTTGTGTATGTGTTTTGTGTGTGTGTTTGTGTGTGTTTTGTGTGTGTGTTTTGTGTGTGTGTGTGTGTTTTGTGTGTTTGTTTTGTGTGTGTGAGTGTTTTGTGTGTTTGTTTTGTCTGTGTGTGTGTGTGTGTTTTGTGTGTGTGTGTTTTGTGTGTATGTGTTTTGTGTGTGTGTTTGTGTGTGTTTTGTGTGTGTGTTTTGTGTGTGTGTGTGTGTTTTGTGTGTTTGTTTTGTGTGTGTGAGTGTTTTGTGTGTTTGTTTTGTCTGTGTGTGTGTGTGTTTTGTGTGTGTGTGTTTTGTGTGTGTGTGTTTTGTGTGTGTGTGTGTGTGTGTGTGTTTTGTGTGTGTGTGTGTGTTTTGTGTGTGTGTGTGTGTTTTGTGTGTGTGTGTGTGTGTTTTGTGTGTGTGTGTGTGTGTGTTTTGTGTGTGTGTGTGTGTGTGTGTTTTGTGTGTGTGTGTGTGTGTGTGTGTGTGTGTGTTTTGTGTGTGTGTGTGTGTTTTGTGTGTGTGTGTTTTGTTTGTGTGTGTGTGTTTTGTGTGTGTGTGTGTGTGTGTGTGTGTGTGTGTGTGTGCTATCTGTCGGAATGTCCCAATCGCTGCTGTACGAAAGCTGATTGTGTGTGTCACACAGGGGCTCAGAGAAGTGTAGAGATTGCATGAGCACAGAGGAATGTAACAGAAAATGAGGTGTGTTTTTCGAGTCAGAAATTGCTCATCCCAAATCCTATTAATCCGGATAGTTTCTCCATCTTGACTCTTTAAAATCAGTGCATTTATCACGCAAACATTTTCTGTTTCATTCATTTGTGGGATACGGGTGGCCAGCATTTATTGCCCATCCCTAGTTGCCCCTTGAGAAGGTGGTGGGTGAGCTGCCTTCTTGAATCGCTGCAGTCCCCGTGCTGTGGGTTGACCCACATGCCGTTCGGGAGGGAATTCCAGGAGTTTGACCCAGCAACTGCGAAGGAATGGCCGATATATTTCCAAATCAGGATGGTCAATGGCTTAGAGGGGAACTTGCAGGGGGTGGTGTTCCCATGTATCTACTGTCCTTCTAGACGGAAGTGATCGTGGGTTTGGAAGGTGCTGTCTAAGGATCTTTGGTGAATTGCTGCAGTGCATTTTGTAGATGGTACACACTGAGCGTTGGTGGTGAAGGGAGTGAATGTTTGGGGATGTGGCGCCAATAAGGCGGGGTTGCTTTGTCCTGGATGGTGTGGAGCTTCTTGAGTGTTGTTGGAGCTGCCCCCATCCAGGCAAGTGGGGAGTATTCCATCACACTCCTGACTTGTACCTTGTAGATGGTGGACAGGCTTTGTGGGGTTAGTTGAGTTACTTGCCACTGTATTCCTTGTATATTGTATAAGTTGTGCATGAACGCCACCTGGCTCACGTTTAAAAGCGTACTGTCTTTTTCTCAACGATGGCACAATGTCTAAAGTTTACTTATTAGTGTCACAAGTAGGCTTACATTAACACTGCAATGAAGTTATGTGAAAATCCTCCAGTTGCCACAGGCCAGTTGAGGAGGAACTTCTTCACTCAAAGGGTGGTGAATCTCTGGAATTCTCTGCCCGTTGAAGTGGTGGAGGCTGCCTCGCTAAATATTTTTAAGAAGCGGGTTGATGGGTTTTTGATAAGAGAGGGGATTAAGGGTTATGGGGAGAGGGCGGGAAAGTGGAACTGAGCCACGACAGATCAGCCATGATCTTATTGAATGGCGGGGCAGGCTCGAAGGGCCAGATGGCCTACTCCTGCTCCTATTTCTTATGTTCTTATGTTCTTATGTTCTTATGTCCGGGTACACTGAGGGAGAACTTAGCACGGCCAATCCACCCTAACAAGCAGGTCTTTGGGAGGAAACTGGAGCACCAGGAGGAAACCCACGCAGACACGGGGAGAATGTGCAGATGCCACACAGACAGTGACACATGGCTGGAATCGAACCTAGGTCATTGGCGCTGTGAGGCAGCAGAGCTAACTACTGCACCACCGTGCCACTTGACATGGTAGCAGCCTTGGTTAGTCACCCAGGAATAGGTGTTAAAATCCCACAATCAGTAGATTCCTAATTCTACATTTTTAAAATTGAATTCAAAGTTCGCCATCTGCCGTGGCGGTGGTCCCTGGAACGTTGCCTCAATTTCTGGATTGATAACCTAGTGACAGTAACACTAGGCCATTTCCTCCACTATCATACTTGTGCCTTGTCAATGGTGGACAGGCTTTGGGGAGCCGGGTAGTGAGTTACTCACCACAGCATTCCCAGCCTCTGACCTGCTTTTCGTACCCACAATGCTTATATGACTGGATCCGGTTCTGATCAATCATAGAATCGAATCCCCACCATGCAGGAGAAGGCTGTTTGGCCCATTGAGTCTGCACTGACAACAATCCCACCCAGGCCCTGTAACCCCACATATTTACCCTGCTAATCCACCTGACACGAAGGGGCAATTTAGCATGGCCAATCCACCTAATCTACACACCTTTGGACACTAAGGGGTAATTTAGCATGGCCAATCCACCTAACCTGCACATATTAGGTCACTAAGGGGCAATTTAGCATGGCCAATCCACCTAACATGAACATCTTTGGACACTAAGGGGCAATTTAGCATGGCCAATCCACCTAACCTGCACATCTTTGGACACTTAGGGGCAATTTAGCATGGCCAATCCACCTAACCTGCACATCTTTGGACACTAAGGGGCAATTTTATTAACCATCTTAAACCCGTGCCCTTGGCTCTCAGGCTGCACATCGCCAGCTGTCTGATCTAACAGCACTGATCAAAGAGCAGCAGAGGAGAACTTGTTGTCCTGAGGTCCCTTTGTTCCAATTCAAGCCTGTACAAGCTGTAAGTCCTCAGGGGATTCAATATATCATCATTCATCATTCTTTTCAGGTTTTAACAAGGAGAAACGAGAACGGTATCGTTGGCAATTGTTCAGAGCAATGTTAAATCCATGACTTACACTCACCCACCCCCAGTCCACCTAACCTACACAACTTTGGACACTAAGGGGCAATTTAGCATGGCCAATCCACCTAACCTGCCCATCTTTGGACACTAAGGGGCAATTTAGCATGGCCAATCCACCTAACCTGCCCATCTTTGGACACTAAGGGGCTATTTAGCATGGCCAATCCACCTAACCTGCCCATCTTTGGACACTAAGGGGCAATTTAGCATGGCCAATCCACCTAACCTGCACATCTTTGGACACTAAGGGGCAATTTAGCATGGCCAATCCACCTAATCTGCACATCTTTGGACACTAAGAGGCAATTTAGCATGGTCAATCCACCTAACCTGCACATCTTTGGACACTAAGGGACAATTTAGCATGGCCAATCCACCTAACCTGCACATCTTTGGACACTAAGGGACAATTTAGCATGGCCAATCCACCTAACCTACACATCTTTGGAGTGTGTGAGGAAACTGGAGCACCCGGAGAAAACCCACACAGTCACGAGGAGAACATGCAGACTCCGTACAGCCTCCGCAGGCTAGAATTGAACCCGGTGTGTGAGGCAGCAGTGCTAACCACTGTGCTAGTACAGTCACCATCAGACTGTTAATTGTAGATTACTTTTCATTGAATTAAGTTCCGCTGTGGCGGGGTCCTGGAGCATTATCCTGGGTCTCTGGAATACGAGTCTCAATAGCATTATGCCACTGCGTCCTCTGTCTTGTCTACCTGTTTCTGGGAAAGAGTAGGTGTGTGACACTAATCGCCAATTAATCAGTATTGTATCTGGCACACTTTTCATCAGATGTGTGCACTTGTGTAAATACTTGAAGGGACCTTTTGGAACTGCGTTGCAATCTTGCTAGGGGCAAGATATTGGATCCCAGGAATCGAAACACCTCAATACTGACTTCAAAAAAAAACCTCTGAAAGGTACTCTTGTGAAGTTGTTCACAATTAGCCGTGCTAATATCTCCCTCGGCGTCCCCCAACAGGCACCGGAGTGTGGCGGCTCGGGGATTTTCACAGTAACTTCACTGCAGTGTTAATGCAAACCTACTTGTATCACTAAACTTAAAACACAACCGGTGCCCCGGTTTCCTCCCACAGTCCAAAGATGAATAGGTCCTTGATTGTTAAGGGGATACGGGATAAAGGCAAGAGAATGGGGATGAAAAGAAAATCAGCCATGATGGGATGGCATAGCAGATTCGATGGGCCGAGTGGCCTAAAGGTTTATAAAGGTCAGGTTCTCTCCGAAACAGTTTTATGCCACTCTCGGACACAAAGGTAAGGTCAGTGCCCAAGAGGTAATATAACTTCAAATATAGGCGCACCAACAGGGGACAGGATTGAATCATAGACTCCCTACAGTACAGAAGGAGGCCATTCAGCCCATCACGTCTGCACTGAGCACAACCCCACCCAGGCCCTATCCGCATAACCCGATGCATTTACCCTAGCTAGCCCCTCCCGACACTAAGGGGCAATTTAGCATGGGCAATCCACCTAATCTACACATCTTTGGACACTAAGGAATAACTCAGCTTGGCCAATCCACCTAACCTACACATCTTTGGACACTAAGGGGCTATTTAGCATGGCCAATCCACCTAACCTGCACATCTTTGGACAGTAAGGGGCAATTTAGCATGGGCAATCCACCTAATCTACACATCTTTGGACACTAAGGGGCTATTTAGCATGGCCAATCCACCTAACCTGCACATCTTTCCTCGAACAGTGTGTGTTGGAGCCGACGAGGGAGCGAGCTATCTTGGATCTGGTGCTATGTAATGAAGCGGGTAGAATTAGGGACCTTGTGGTGAAGGATCCTCTTGGGGAGAGTGATCATTGTATGGTGGAGTTTCTGGTGCAGATGGAGGAGGAGAAAGTGGGTTCCCGGACATGCGTCCTTTGTTTGAATAGAGGGGAGTACGGTAGGATGAGAGAAGAATTAGCGAATGTGGACTGGGGAGCGCGTTGGAGGGAGGGTCTGTTGAGGAGCAGTGGAGGATCTTTAAGGAGATCTTTCTTGGTGCTCAGTGGAAATTTATTCCGATGGTCAAAAAGGACTGTAGGAGGAGCGACAGATCAGCCATGATCTTATTGAATGGCGGGGCAGGCTCGAAGGGCTGGATGGCCTACTCCTGCTCCTATTTCTTATGTTCTTATGTTCTTTGGACGCTAAGGGGCAATTTAGCATGGCCAATCCCCCTAACCTACACATCTTTGGACACTGAGGGATAATTTAGCATGGCCAATCCCCCTAACCTACACATCTTTGGACACTGAGGGATAATTTAGCATGGCCAATCCCCCTAACCTACACATCTTTGGACACTGAGGGATAATTTAGCATGGCCAATCCACCTAACCTACACATCTTTGGACACTGAGGGATAATTTAGCATGGCCAATCTTCCTAACCTGCACATCTTTGGACTATGGGAGAAAACTGGAGCACCCGGAGGAAACCCACGCAGACATGGTGAGAATGTGCAGATTCCACACAGACAGTGACCCGAGGCCGGGAATTGGACCTGGGTCCCTGGCGCTGTGAGGCAGAGTGCTAACCATCATGCCACCCTTTATTACTGTATTACTTCTGGAAAACGTAGGCCGGAATTTTTCCAGCTTGCCTGCCAGGGGAACCATAGCAGACAGACAGGACTGTTGACCTGACTGGGATTTTTCCGGTCTAGGGGTGAGCGCGGCTGGAAAATCCTGCCCAGGATCTGAACTGCTTTGGAAACCTGGCTTGACAGAAGCAGCCTCTGTGTCATTGAACTTTTATTTATAATTATTCGGATTATTAACATCACTTCCTTCCAGTTACAAGTCTTGTCATTGCCAAGAACTGATTTTGCCTCAACTCATGAACTGCTGCACCTGTTATTTCGTTCTGTTCCACGAGCACTGGCTGTGGGTCCACACCCTTTGGGCCCTGCAGCGTGTTAGTGAGCTGGGGGTCTGAGTGGGAGAGGTGAGAGCTCGGCCCGGGGAGGACAACATCACCCAGAATGCACCCTGCCAAAATGGCTGCCCAGACTTCAGAAAGCCCACCAATGCCTCCGCTTTCTGGGGAGGTTGATGAAGTTTAGCACGTCCGCTACATTTCATAGTGCAGAGGGAGGCCATTCAGCCCATCTAGCCTGCCCCAGGCCCTATCCCTGTAATCACGTGCATTTTCCCTGATAAACTTCCTGGCCGTAAGGGGCAATTTAGCACGGCCAATCAACCTAACCCGTGCATCTTTGGAGAAAACTGAAGCACCCGGAGGAAACCCGCGCAGACACGGGGAGAATGTGCAAACTCCGCGCGGACAGTTATCCGAAGCCAGAATTGAACCCCGGTCCCTAGTGCTGTGAGGCAACAGTGCTAACCACTGTGCCACCGTGCTGCCCATCTCTCACCAATTTCGGCAGACGCACCTGAGAAAGCATCCTTTCCAGATGTATCACAGTGTGGTATGGGCTCCTGCTCTGCCTAAGGCCGCAAGGAACTACAAAGGGTTGTGAATGTAGCCCAGTCCATCACTCAAACCAGCCTCCCATCCACTGACTCCATCTACACTTCCTGCAAAGCAGCCGGCATAATCAAGGACCCCACGCACCCTGGAAATTCTCTCTTCCTCCTTGGGAAAAAGATACAAAAGCCTGAGCTCGGGTACCGATCATAAAACTATAAGATATAGGAGCAGAATTAGGCCACTCGGCCCATCGAGTCCGCTCTGCCATTCCATCACGGCTGATTGTCTTCTCATCCCCATTCTCCTGCCTTTTTCCCATAACCCCCTTAACGATCAAGAACCTATTGCACCGACTCAAGAACAGCTTCTTCCCTGCTGCTGTCAGACTTTTGAATGGGCCTACCTCGCACTAAGTTGATCTTTCTCTGCACCCTAGCTATGACTGTAGCGCTACGTTCTGCCCCCTCTCCTTTCCTTCTCACCTAGGTACTCTATGAGCAGTATGCTTTGTCAGTATAGTGCCCAAGAAACAGCACCCTTCACTACGTCCCAGTACCCGTGACAATAATAAATCAGATCAAAAGATTGACATCTTTGCGACGAGACAAGTGAACCTTGAGCTCATGGAGTTGTCCTGAAGCAATGCGCACACTGTTTCCTCCCACAGTCCGAAAGACGTGCGGTTGGATTGGCCATGCTCAACTGACCCTTAATGTCAGGGGGAATAGCAGGGCAAATATGTGGGGTTTTACGGGGATTGGGCCTGGTTGGGATTGTGGTTGGTACAAACTCAATGGCCTTCTTCTGCATTGTAGGGAGTCTATGACCTTTGGACCCTAGTGCACGAATCGCAAAAACCCAGTCTGCAGGTACAGCAGGTGATCAAGAAGGCGAATGGACTTTATCGCAAGGGGGATAGAATATAAAAGCAGGGAAGTCTTGCTGCAACTGTGCAGGGCACTGGTGAGGCTGCAACTGGAGTACTGTGTGCAGTTTTGGTTCCCTTATTTGTGAAAGGATATATTGGCCTTGGAGGGAGTGCAGAGAATGTTCACCAAGCTGATACCGGAGATGAGGGGGTTAGCTTATGAAGAGAGATTGAATAGATTGGGTCTGTACTCGTTGGAGTTTAGAAGGCTGAGGGGGGGGATCTTATAGAGATTTACAAGATAATGAAGGGGCTAGATAGGGTAGAGGTAGAGAGATTCTTTCCACTTCGAAAGGAAACCAGAACTAGAGGGCACAATCTCAAAATAAGGGGGGTGCAGTTTAGAACAGAGTTGAGGAGGAACTTCTTCTCTCAGAGGGTGGTGAATCTCTGGAATTCTCTGCCCGTTGAAGTGGTGGAGGCTACCTCGTTGAATATGGTTAAGTCACGGGTAGATAGATTTCTGATCGATAAGGGGATTAAGGGTTATGGGGAGCAGGCGGGAAAGTGGAACTGATCCACTTCAGATCAGCCGTGATCTTATTGAATGGCGGGGCAGGCTCGAGGGGCTAGATGGCCTACTCCTGCTCCTATTTCTTATGTTCTTATGACCATGCGTCACTCTGGCTGGCAGCCCACTTGCTTTGGCTCCCCACCCCTGCCTCTTTGACGTATTTCTTCCTTTCTGGTGATGGTTGCTTCACCCATCGCACGGTGCGACTCGAGACCATCAGGAAGGAAAGGGGAGAGCTCAGGAAAACAAGAAGTAAAGCTCAGGAGGAAGAGTTTTTGATCTGATGCTGAGGTTCGCTGCCTGAGGAAGTTAGGAGTAACCCCTGGCTGAATAATATCTGACAGGGGAAAGCAAACAAGGCCTCGTTTGCAGAGGAATGCGAACCATTTGAGTTCATTTCCATGGAAACAGTGATAAGCCGCCACCTGGTTCTTGTTGTTGGCCACGTCGCTGACGGGTGTCGTCATGGCAATAAGGTGGCTAAGTTCGGCCTAGATGTCAGGAGGCCCAGTTTCAGTTCCTTCCTGCCTTCACCCTTCCAACTTGCAGTCCAGAAACAGCCCTGCTGGCCCTTTCTCTCTCTCCGCACCACCCCCCCCCCCAAAAAATCTGGAATTTTTATCCACACGGCAGATTTTTGTCAGATTTTGGATTTTCCAGCCTAAAAACCCCAGCCAAGGTCAACGGATCTTTCCACAGGCCTTCGCTCACCCCGCTCCTATTCCCCAGCTGGACGGGACAGGAAAATTCTGCCTGGATTTTTGCCACCCTCGCCTGTCACGGGAATCGGAGTGGGTGAGGCGTGGGCAATGGAGAGGACCGTTGATCTCGGGCGGGATTTTACAGTTTTGGGATGAGCGAGGCTGTAAAATCCCACCCTCTGACTCTAACCGTGACTCTATGATCTCAGTAAACGGTGGAAGAGGCTGGAAGGACCTTACACCTGCTCCGAAATCCTATATCCCCAACACTCTGGAAACACTTATCGCTCCCAACTGTGTTTAGTGAGCTGTGAAGAAGCCATATGGGCTCAAAGCCCCTGGGCTGGAATCCCCCCACCCCCTCTCCGCCCCTCCCATCCCACATGTTTCTTGATGGCGGAAGCTGTCTGCCAATGGCTGTTGGTGGGATCTTCCAGTCCCGCCGATCGCGCGGCTCGCTGTTCACGCGGCTGGGGCACACGCCGCGGTGGTTTTGGGGGGGAGGGAGTGGCTATCGGTTGTCGTCAACGGGGCTGGGAAATCCCACCAGCAGGCGGGGCTGGAAAATCTGGCCCTCTGCCTCTCTCGCTCTCCAGAGACGCTGCCAGAGCGGATGAATTTTCCAAGCTCTCCAGCAATATTTGGCTCTCGTTTTGCATTTAGATATCCTCCTGCTTGAAGGCCAGTGACCCCCATTCACCCCCTCATCCCAGCAAGTTCCTAACCATTCCTTCGGATAAAGGCACAGGTTTCTCCTGAATTTCTCGGTGGGCGGCACGGTGGCACAGTGGTTAACACTGCTGCCTCACAGCGCCAGGGACCTGGGTTCAATTCCCAGCTTGGGTCACTGTTTGTGTAGAGTTTGCACATTCTTCCCGTGTCTGCGTGGGTTTCCTCTGGGTGCTCCAGTTTCCTTCCAAAGATGTGTAGGTTAGGTGGATTGGCCATGCTAAATTGCCTTTAGTGTCCAAAGATGTGTAGGTTAGGTGGATTGGCCATGCTAAATTGCCTTTAGTGTCCAAAGATGTGTAGGTTAGGTGGATTGGCCATGCTAAATTGCCTTTAGTGTCCAAAGATGTGTAGGTTAGGTGGATTGACCATGCTAAATTGCCTTTAGTGTCCAAAGATGTGTAGGTTAGGTGGATTGGCCATGCTAAATTGCCCCTCAGTGTCCAAAGATGTGTAGGTTAGGTGGATTGGCCATGCTAAATTGCCTTTAGTGTCCAAAGATGTGTAGGTTAGGGTGGATTGGCCATGGTAAATTGCTCCTTAGTGTCCAAAGATATGTAGATTACATAGAACATAGAACATTACAGCGCAGTACAGGCCCTTTGGCCCTCGATGTTGCGCCGACCAGTGGAACCAATCTAATGACCCTCTAACCTAAACTATTCCAATGTCATCCATATGCCAATCCACTGACCATTTGAACGCCCTTAAAGTTGGCGAGTCCACAACTGCTGCAGGCAGGGCATTCCACACCCTTACTACCCTCTGGGTAAAGAAGGTAGATTAGGCAATTTAGCATGGCCAATCGACCTAACCCACACATCTTTGGAGTGTGAGAGGAAATTGGAGCACCCGGCGGAAACTCATGCAGACACGGTGAGAATGTGCAAACTCTACGCAGATAGTTACCCAAGGCCAGAATTGAACCCAGGTCTCTGGCACTGTGAAGCAGCAGTGCTAACCACTGTGCCACCATAGTGTCCAAATGTGTAGGTTAGGTGGATTGGCCATGCTAAATTATCCCTTAGTGTCCAAAGATGTGTAGGTTAGGTGGATTGGCCATGCTAAATTGTCCCTTAGTGTCCAAAGATGTGTAGGTTAGGTGGATTGGCCATGCTAAATTGTCCCTTAGTGTCCAAAGATGTGTAGATTAGGGTGGATTGGCCATGCTAAATTGCCCCTTAGTGTCCAAAGATGTGTAGGTTAGGTGGATTGGCCATGCTAAATTGTCCCTTAGTGTCCAAAGATGTGTAGATTAGGATGGATTGGCCATGCTAAATTCCCTCCCTTGTCATGGGGATTAACAGGGTAAATATATGGGGTTATGGGGATAGGGCCTGGGTGGGATTGTGATTGGTGCAGACTTGATGGGCCAAATGGCCTCTTTGTGCACTGTAGGGATTTGATTCTATGATTGCACTGTAGGGTTCTATGATTGGAATTGTGCGTTGCTGTACATCCGTCATTCTGTAACGTCTGTAACTGAAACTGTTCTTTTCCAGTTGTGAGGGGGACAATGGAGGGCGAGAACGGTCAGAGCCCGGAGGAGAAGGAGGATTCCGATCAGGATCAGCTGTGGGAGGAGCTCGAGAGCAAACGCCTCATTCTAACGAGATCCATCAACCCCAGCAAGCTGATGGCCTACCTCCGACAGTGCAAGGTCATCGACGAGGAGGATGAAGATGAGATCCTGCGCTCCCACCTCCTGATCTCCCGGAGGGCTCGCGCAAGTCAGCCATCTTAACTCTCTTCCTCTCAGAAGTTGTCTCCTCTTGCCTCAGCCCATGTCTTTGGTTGCGCTGGGTGGAGTGGGCAGACGGGTGGCAGATGGAGTTCAGTGTGGGGGGTGGGGGGGGGAGTGTGAGGTGAGGAAGAACATGGAGAGAGACAAAACAAAATGAGGAGTAAAATTCTTAAGGGGGTGCAGGAGCCGAGGGAGCTGGGTGTATGTGTGCGTGGACCAATGAAGATGGCAGGACAGAGAAGAGTGGGGCAGCACGGTGGCACAGTGGTTAGCACTGCTGCCTCACCGCGCCAGAGACCTGGGTTCAATTCCCGTCTTGGGTCACTGTCTATACGGAGTTTGCACATTCTCCCCGTGTCTGCTTGGGTTTCCTCCGGGTGCTCTGGTTTCCTCCCACTGTCCAAAGATGTGCGGGTTGAGTGGATTGACCATGCTAAGTTGTCCCTTAGTGTCAGGTGGGGTGCTAACTAGGGTAAATGCATGGGGCTATGGGGATAGGGTCTGGATGGGAATGTGGTTCGTGTGGACTCAATGGGCTGAATGGCCTCCTTCTGCACTGTATGACTCTTAATAAAGCATACAATACCCTGGACTTTATTAATAGGGGCATAAAGTACAAGAGAAAGGAGGTTATGCTGAAATTATACAAGACATTAGTTAGACCACAGCTGTAATATTGTGCACAGTTCTGGGCAACACTTTATAGGAAGGATGTGAACACATTGGAGAAAATGCAGAGGAGGTTTACAAGAATGGTTCCAGGGATGAGAAACTTCAGGTGCTTTTTTTTATTCATTTGTGGGACGTGGGTGTCTCTGGCTGGACCAGCCTTTATTGCCCACTCCTAGTTGTCCGAGACTCAACCACATTGCTGTGGCTCTGGAGTCCCATGTAGGCCAGACCGGGTAAGGACAGCAGATTTCCTTCCCTAAAGGAACATTAGTGACCCAAATGGGGTTTTCCGACAATGGTTTCATGGTCATCAGTAGATTCTTAATTCCAGATATTTTTTATTGAATTCAAATTTCACCGTCTGCCGTGGTGGGATTCGAACCCAGGTTCCCCAGAACATTAGCCGATTATCCAGATTAATAGTCGAGCGATAATACCACTCGGCCATCTCCTGGTAGATTGAGGATAGATCGGGGAGGTTGGGACTGTTCTCCTGGGAGAGGAGAAGGCTAAGAGGAGATTTGATTGAGATGTTCAAAATCGCCAGGGAGCTGGACAGAGAGGGAGGAACTGTTTCTGGCTGTAAAAGGATCGAGAACGAGAGGGGCACAGACTGAAAGTAATTTGCAAAAGGAGCAAATGTGATATGAGTAAAAACCTTTTCACGCAGTGAGTTGTTGGGGTCTGGAACGTTCTGCCTGGAGGTGGCAGATTCAATCGAGGCATTCTTGAAGGCATTGGATGATTATTTGAATAGAAACAATATGCAGGGGGTACGGGGAAAGACAGGGGAATGGGCAATAAGTCACAATGGTCATTTGGGGAGCTGGTGTAGTCACGATGGGCCGAATGGCCTCCTTCTGCCTCGGAACGATGCTGTTACTCTGTAGTTCTATGTACTGAGGGCAATCTTTGGAGCATCCCATTTTAAGATGGCCATTTCCCTTGGAATTAGGAATGTCTCTCAGATCCAACATTCTCAATCACATTTCCCCATCTCTCCTCACTCAGCTGAGGATCTGTCCGCCGTTATTCCTCCAAGCTCCAGTAGACTTGCCACTCCCCTGCGCACCTCCTCCTCCTTAACCGTACCCCTCAAACCCCCGTCGCTTCTGGCTCTCTCCCTCGGTACTTTCTCCCATCCCATTTTCCAATGCCGTCTGGCACTGCGTTTCTAGCACAGTTGATAGTTGAATTATTGGGCAGACGGGGTGAGGGTTAGGGGTATGATAGTGCCCGGGGGTGGGGGGTGGGGGAACAAAAAACCATAAGGACTAGGAGGAGGAGTAGGCCATTCGGCCCCTCGAGTCTGCTCTGCCATTCAATAGGATCATAGCTGATTCCTCACTTTCCTGCCCTTTCCCCATAATCCTTGATCCCTTTACTGATCGAAAATCTATCTCAGACTTAAACAGACACAAGGACTTTGCCCCCACAGATCTCTGTGGTCAGGAGTTCCAAAGACTCTCAACTCTCAGAGAAGAAATTTCTCCTCAGCTTAGACTTAAGTTGGCTTCCCTTTTTTCTGAGATTGCTCCTGAACTCTCCCATGAGGGGAAACACTCTCTCAGTGTTTATCTTGTCAAGCAGCTGAAGAATCCCAGACATTTCAGTGAGATCATCTCTCATTCTTCTAAATTCCGGTGCATCGGGTCCCAACCTGTTTAACAAGCCTTCTAACAATATCTTTCCTTAAATAAGGGAACAAAGACTGCTCCCAGAGCTCCAGATGTGGTCTCACCACTATCTTGCGCACACACACACACACACACACAAACACACGTGCACACAAACACACGTGCACACAAACAGACATACATAAATGCACACATGCACACACGCATATGCACGCACACATATATACACACACACACACGCTCGATCAAGGCCTTCACATCTACACTTCAGCTGGTGTTTGTTTTTATTCATTTGTGGGACATGGGCTTCGCTGGCTGGGCCAGCATTTATTGTCCATCCCTAGTTGCCCTTGGAGGGTAGTTGAGAGTCAACCACATTGCTGTGGCTCTGGGGTCACATGTAGGCCAGACTGGGTAAGGACAGCAGATTTCCACTATTTGCTGTGGCGGGATTCGAACCCGGGTCCCCAGAACATTAGCTGAGTTTCTGGATTAATAGTCTGCCGATAAAATCATTAGGCCTCCCCTGGATGGGGATTGGCCGTCCTGCTTCATTGCTATTGCTTCACCAGTCCTTTGAGGCAGTTAATGGAACCTGTATCTGGGATCCACTAGCTTGGCACCGGAGGTCTGGGCGACACACTGGCACAATGGTTAGCACTGCTCCCTCATGATGCCAGAGGCCCGGGTTCAATTCTGGCTTTGGTCACTGTCTGTGTGGAGTTTGCACGTTCTCCCTGTGTCTGCGTGGGTTCATAGAATCATAGAACCCTACAGTGCAGAAAGAGGCCCTTCGGCCCATTGAGTCCGCGCCAAACGCAATCCCACCCAGGCCCTACCCCCATATCCCTACATATTACACCCACTAATCCCTCTAACCTATGCATCCCTGAACACTAAGAGGCAATTTCTTAGCATGGGTTTCCTCCAGGCACTCCATTTTCCTCCCACAGTCCAAAGATGTGCAGGTTAGGTGGATTGGCCATGCTAAATTGTCCCTTAGTGTCCAAGATGTGTAGGTTAGGTGGATTGGCCATGCTAAATTGCCCCTTAGTGTCCAAAGATGTGCAGGTTAGGTGGATTGGCCATGCTAAATTGTCCCTTAGTGTCCAAAGGTGTGCGGGTTAGGTGGATTGGCCATGCTAAATTGTCCCTTAGTGTCCAAAGGTGTGCGGGTTAGGTGGATTGGCCATGCTAAATTGTCCCTTAATGTCAGAGGGATTAGCTAGAGTAAATGTGGGGAGTTATGGGAATATGGCCTTGGTGGGATTGTAGTTAGTACAGACTCAATGGGCTGAATGGCCTCTTTCTGTACTGTGGGGAATCTCTGATTCTATTTTCTGCTGCTATTGTCGCCTTGACTCTCCTGTTGCTTGAACAGCAATCCTCCCTGTTTGCAGGTCGCCTCCTGGATATCTTGCGTACACGGGGTAAGCGTGGATACGAGGCCTTCCTGGACAGCCTGGAACTTTACTACGTTGAACTCTACAAGTTAATCACGGGCAAAGAGCCATCCAGACGTTGCTCGGTGTTGATCGGTGAGTAACCAGCTGTTTACGTGCCAAAGTCTTTTCGTAAATACACATCAGCCAGTGGATTGTCAGATGACCAATGAACTGACAGGCGGTTGAATTTCAAAGCTTATGGGTTAATTCCGGTATGTCAGAATTGTGATGACAGGAGGCAGTTGCTACATGTGTTGGGTTTTTGTTTTAATGTTTCTACAGAATGGTTAAAATTCGATAGGCAGTCGGCGTGCCTGGAAAACGTTTAACACAATGGTTGCGCAAACAAGTTAATTCCTCACTTTTTGTTACTTTGTTAGAGCTAACGGATTTCTGTTTACAACAAAGAATCCTAGGTGTGATAATACCCATGATATGCATGGGGGAATTGGCCTCCCAGTTGGGCTTGTTGAATACAAGCTCCCTGGGGATTTGTAATCAGTCAACCAGATGGAGCTCCCATACAGGGTCCTATATAAAGCAAGACAATGAGTGGGTCCATTATACTTTAAGTCCCGGTTGGGATCTGTTGTATTCACCACAGGCTTGTGGTTATTGTTTATTCTCTCTCTGTGGCAATAAAACACTGTCCCTTTACAGCCAACTCCTGGAGTTATTATATCTGGGAAGTTGATTGATTGATAGGTTCTTGTGGTAATGTGCAAAGCTGGGTTGGTAGCAGAGAGAAAGAAGCTTTAGCAGTTTTTTAGCATTGGAATTGCTGGTAGCACTCTGCTGAAGTCAGCGGTATGTATAGGCTGTTCCTGAGAACTCTCTCTTCACAAAATCTTGCTTCATGAGAACTGCAAGGCTGTTAACAAGTATGCCCAGGTCTGCTAACTATATTTATCTGAAAGTGGTTAGATCTATACATGAATGAGGCTTATTTGGAACTGAAACAGTAATAAGCTCTGAAGTAATTTCCTTCAATTTTAAATCATGTTCAACTGTTAATGGTTAGGCTGCTTCATTTGTTACAGTCATCTTTAAACGATAACATTAAATAAAGTAGTTGTACGATAAGAGATCGTTACTATGTCAGTGGAATCAATCCTGGAGCGAGGTCCCTCTCCTCACATATTTATGCCAAAAATAAAAATGTGTTAGGGCCTAGACTGCCTCTCTATTGTAAACTGGGGTTCTGGTCCTGGACCCTAATGGGGTTTACTGGACACACACATGATTAGTTAACATTGGAATTGAATGTTGAACTGAGTCATTTCACTGGAGCCAAATTTAATCCAGATCAGATTAATCTCTGTTAAGATCGTAAGAAATAGGAACAGAGTAGGCCATTCGGCCCCTCAAGCCTGCTCCAACGTCATGGCTCATCCGACATTCCTCACTTTCCTGCCCTATCCCCGGAACTCCCTTACTAATCAACAATTTATCTATCTGAGCCTTAAATAAGCTCAAGGACTCTGCCCCCACAGTTCTGTCTGGCAAGGAGTTCTAAAGACTCACTTGAAAGAAGAAAATTCCTCTGTGTCTCAGTCTTAAATTGGTGACCCTTTATTCTGAGACTATTCCTCTGGTTCCAAACTCTCAGCATTTACTCTGTCAAGCTCCCTGAGGATCCCAGGTGTTTCCGTGAGATCACCTCTCATTCCAATCAGCCAAGTCCCAACCTGTTTAACCTTTCCTCATGAGTCAATCCCTGTATCCCGAGAAATCTTCCTTCTCTGTACTTCCTCCAATGAGGCAATAACTTTCCTTAACTTCAGGGCACCAAAACTGCTCAGAGTGCTCCAGATGTGGACTCACCAGTACCCTGAACAGTTGCAACAAGGGGGTGGCACGGTAGCACAGTGGTTAGCACTGCTGCTTCACAGTGCCAGGGTCCTGGGTTCGATTCCCGGCTTTGGTGCCTGTGTGGAGTTTGCACATTCTCCCCGTGTCTGCGTGGGTTTCCTCCGGGTGCACCGGTTTCCTCCCACAGTCCAAAAGATGTGCGGGTTAGGTTGATTGGCTGTGCTAAAATCCCCCCTTACTGTTCTGAGATGTGTAGGCTAAAGGGATTAACGGGTAAATATGTAGCGATATGGGGGTAGGGAATGGGTGAGATTGTGGTCGGTGCAGACTCGATGGGCCAAATGGCCTCTTTCTGTCCTGTAGGGTTTCTATGATTCTATGAAGACTTCCCAACTCTTATACTCCAACCCCCTTGAAATAAGGGCCAATATTCCATTAGCTTCCCTGATTACCTGCTGCACTGATGTGGTCGCTTCTGTGGTTCGTACACAAGTACTGCCAAGTCCCTTAAAAAACCGGAATATTCTCTGGGCTCGGACACAGAAGGGCGATCTCCCTAGCGTCTGACTCCCCCTGTGTTTTAGGCCAGAGTCTAGATTATTGTTGTCCCTTCACTCTGATAACAACATCCTTGCCTGAAACTTGACCCCCCCCCCCATGCCCCCTGGTGTGCCAAGCCCATTGACCCATTGTTTCATCAAAGGAAGTTGAAACAAAGACTCGGGTTCCCGCAAGATCACAGGATGCCTCGAAGCACAAGGAAGTGATCTTCGACCTGTGGTTACTGTTGTAATGTAGGAAACATAGTGGTAAGTCTGAGAGCCTTTGAGGTAGCAACCTGGATTATTTAGGATATATACAACACTCCCTGGCTTTTGATCATAGAATCCCGACAGTGCAGAAAGAGGCCATTTGGCCCATTGAGCTTACACCGATAACAACCCCATCCAGGCCCTACCCCGTAACCCCGTGCACTTACCCCACCAATCTCCCTGACCCCAAGGGCAACTTAGCACGGCCAAGCCACCTAACCTACATACCTTTGGACATTAAGGGGCAATTTAGCCTGGCTAGTTCGCCAAACTTGCACATCTTTGGGCACTAAGAGGCAATTTAGCATGGCCAATCCACCTAATTTGCACATCATTGGACACTAAGGGGCATTTTAGCATGGCCAATCCACCTAACCTGCACATCTTTGAATACTAAGGGACAATTTAGCATGGTCAATCAACCTAATCTGCACATCTTTGGACACTGAGGGACAATTTAGCATGGCCAATCCACCTAATCTGCACATCTTTGGACACTAAGGGACAATTTAGCATGGCCAATCCACCTAATCTGCACATCTTTGGACACTAAGGGACAATTTAGCATGGTCAATCCACCTAACCTACACATCTTTGGATACTAAGGGGCAATTTAACATGACCAATCCATCTCACCTGCACAACTTAGGACACTGAGGGGAAATTTGGCACGACCGATCCCCCTAACCTACAGATCCTGGGACTGTGGGAGGAAACCGGAGCACCCGGAGGAAACTCACCCAGACACGGGGAGAACGTGCAAACCCCATGCAGACAGCGACCCGAGGCTGGAATCGAACCCGGGTCCCTGGCGCTGCGAGGCAGCAGTGCTAACCACTGTGCCACCGTGCCTCCCCTTCTCCCAGCAACTGATTCCAGCATTTTGTACACTCCGGATGCAGACTTGGAGATGGGCAAAGGGTTAAATTCTGAAAGCATACTTAGCTTCCTGTTGAAACATTTCCTGTATCTATTCACAGCCAAGCAGAAAATAATAAGCTTTCCAGAGTCAGACTATAGATTGCAGCATTTGCACAAAACAATTTGGAACCCCTCCCCCACCCCCCCACCCCCCCGAGCCGTGTCACCCTAGCTGCATTCACACATCCACTCGACGCCCCGCTCGAACCCCATTCAATCTTTCCTTCCTTTTTAAATCTATTCTCTTCTCCTTCATCTTTTTTGACTCAGTCGTGGGACATTGATGTCGCTGGCGAGGTCAGCATTTATTGCCCCACCCCTAGTTGCCCCTTGAGAAGGGGGTGGTGGTGAGCTGCCTTCTTGAACGGCTTGATGCAAACCGAGGTTTGCCAAGCCTCCCCCCACGCTGACAGGGTTAAAGGCCCCCAGTTCTGCCCTTCACATGTAACCCTGGGAGATTAGTGTTGCTATTAACTATTAACCTGAACGATTCAAAAGTGCCAGCCACCAAAGGCAATGCTTCTCCTGTCCTCAGCCAGTGTCCACACCACTGGGCGACCATCGAGAATATTTTAGTTCTTGATTCACTTGGACGTGGGGGTCGCTGGCTGGGCCGACACTTATAGCCCATCCTTAGCTGCCTCTTGAAACTGAGTGGCTCGCTCGGCGATTTTCAGAGGGTTCGATTCCCGGCTCGGCCTGTGCGGAGTCTGCACATTCTCCCCGTGTCTGCGTGGGTTTCCTCCGGGTGCTCCGGTTTCCTCCGAAAGGTTAGGTGCATTGGCTGTGCTAAATTCTCCCGAACAGACGCTGGAGTGCGGCGACTAGTGAGATTTTCACAGTAACTTCATTGCAGTGTTAATGTAAACTACCGGAGGCACTAATAAACGTACTTAAAAATTTGAAGTGCGGGATCTTTTACTCTCGCCTGAGATGGCAGACGGGACCCGGGCTTCATGTCTGCTCTTGTGAGGCATGACCCTTTTGAAGCAACTCACAAGAACATAGGAATTGGGAGCAGAAGTAGGCCATTCAGCCCTTCCAGCCTGTTCTGCCATTCAATCAGATCATGGTTGATCCCTCCCTGGGTAGAACGGTAGCACGGTGGGTTAGCACTGCTGCTTCACAGCTCCAGGGTCCTGGGTTCGATTCCCGGCTCAGGTCACTGTCTGTGTGGAGTTTGCACATTCTCCTCATGTCTGCGTGGGTTTCCTCCCACAGTCCAAAGACGTGCGGGTTAGGTTGATTGGCCATGCTAAGAAATTGCCCCTTAGTGCCCAGGGATGTGTAGGTTAGAGGGATTAGTGGGCATAATATGTAGGGATATGGGGGTAGGGCCTGGGTGGGATTGTGTTGGGTGCAGACTCGATGGGCTGAAGGGCCTCTTTCTGTACTGTGGGGTTCTATGGTCTCAAATCCACCTCCCCATATCCTTATTTCCCATTTTTTAAAATTAGAAAAATATTTATCTCCTTCTTGAAATCATTCGGATGCTGTAGGACAGCAAGTTCCACAAATTCACCACTCTCTGAAAGGAATAGTTTCTCCTCATCTCGGTTTTAAATCTACTGCCTCTCGACCCACGCCTGTGACCCTCTTGTTCAAGATTGCCCCACAAGGGGACGTATTTACTTTATCAATCCCTTTTAAAATTGTACATACTTTGATCAGATCCCCTCTCATCCTGATAAACTCCAGCGAGTGTAACATTTTAAAGTTTATTTATTAGCGTCACAAGTAGGTTTACATTAACACTGCAATGAAGTTACCATGAAAATCTCCCTAGTCACCATATCCAGCGTGTGTTCGGGTACGCTGAGGGAGAATTTACAATGCACCTAACCCGCATGTCTTTCGGACTGTGGGAGGAAACCGCAGCGCCTAGAGAAAACCCACGCAGACATGGGGAGAATGTGCTGATTCTGCATGGATAGTGACCCAGCCCAGGAATTGAACGCAAGTTCCACCTAAACCGCACATCGTTGGGCGATAAGAAGCAATTCAACCTGGCCAATCCATACAATCTTTCGGACTGTGAGAGGAAACCGGAGCACCCGGAGGAAACCCCCGCAGACATGGGGAGAATGTGCAGATTCCGCACAGACAGTGACCCAAGCCAGGAATCAAATGCAAATCCACTTAAAGCACTCAACAGTAAGAAGCAATTCAACAGGGCCGATCCATCTAACTTTTCAGACTGTGGGAGGAAACCGGAGCACCCGGAGGAAACCCACGCAGACATGGGGAGAACGTGCAGACTTCATCACAGACAGAGACCCGAGCCGGGAATCGAACCTGGGACCCTGAGCACTGTGAGGCCGCAGTGCTAACCACTGCGCCGCCGCAGTGCTAACCATGCGCCACTCTACTGAACAGTGGTAATATTGCTGGACTATTTATCCAGAAACGTAGCTAATGTCCTGAGGGATATGTTGATGAGGGTTGGGGGAGGGACGTGGGGGGGGTGGGGGGAAACAAGTTTGGAGATGAGGAGCATAAATATCAGCATAGAGCAGTCAGGCCGAATGGCCTTTGTGAATCCCCTGAGAAAGATTTGCTGAAGGAAATCTACCGACATCTCCAGCAGAGGCTGTAACATCATCAGAATTCCTTGGAATGAGCGGTGCGTGTCCACATGTTGTTGGAATGCATTACAAGCATTCCAGCTCCGTCCCAACCTGCCTGACTCCTGACAGAAGCGCTCGCTGGGACACGCCACTGTTTCACTGGGATTAGTAAATTCATGCAGAGGTTAAGAAAAATACGCAATATTCTGGATCTCCGGGGCAGCTATCTCCACCCGTTAGTGACCTGCCGAGGGGTTATCCTCAGGGCGACTGACCACTGCCCCTTCTAGCACCGGGGCGGGCACATCGTGCCAGCATCTGCTCTGTTCCCCGTCACCCTGCCAGTGTATCCCCTCTCTGGCAGGCTACAGCAGGCCAACACACAATGCATTCCAGTCATTATCCTTACCACTGCTGCCGCTCGTGGAAGGATGGGGACGGAGAGGGGCGAGGACTTAAAATAATCAGCAGAAGAAGCAAAAATGCGACGTGAAGGGGTGAATCATAGAGTCCCGACAGTGCAGAAGGAGGCCATTCGGCCCATCGAGTCTGCACCCACCACAATCCCACCCATCCTCCTAACCCCATGCATTTACCTGACACCTAGGGGCAATTTAGCACCACAAATGCACCTGACCCGCGCATCTTTCGGACTGTGGGAGGAAACCGGAGTACCCGGAGGAAACCCACACAGACAAGGGAGACGGTGTGCAGACTCCACACAGACAGCGACCCAAGCTGGGAGGTTACTCCATTGGCAACTGAAAAGGGCAATTGGCATGGGGTGATAAATATTGCCCCACAGCCCATGAATGATTTGAAAAAATAGTGAAGCAGATAAATTCAGATTCTGACTGAACGATGCCCCTACACCGAGATCGCACAGCGGTTAGCACTGCTGCCTCACAGCACCAGGGACCCTGGTTCGATTCTGGCCTCGGGACACTGTCTGTGTGGAGTTTGCACGTTCTCCCTGTGTCTGTGTGGGTTTCCTTCGGGTGCTCCGGTTTCCTCCCACAGTCTAAAGATGTGCAGATTAGGTGGATTGGCCGTGCTAAATTGCCCCTTGGTGTCCAAAGATGTGTAGGTTAGGTGGATTGGCCATGCTAAATTGCCCCTTGGTGTCCAAAGATGTGTAGGTTAGGTGGATTGGCCATGCTAAATTACCCGTTAGTGTCCAAAGATGTGCAGGTTAGGTGGATTGGCCATGCTAAATTGCCCCTTAGTGTCCAAAGATGTGCAGGTTAGGTGGATTGGCCATGCTAAATTACCCGTTAGTGTCCAAAGATGTGCAGGTTAGGTGGATTGGCCATGCTAAATTGCCCCTTAGTGTCCAAAGATGTGCAGGTTAGGTGGATTGGCCAGGCAAATTGTCCCCTTAGTTTCCAAAGATGTGCAGGTTAAGTGGATTGACCGTGTTAAATTGTCCCTTAGTGTCCAAAGATGTGTAGGTTAGGGGGATTGGCCAGGTTAAATTACCCGTTAGTATCTGTAATAACTGCAGGACTCGCTGTAAAGGAAAAGTGCTTCATTGTACAAAATAAAGTGAAGCAAAAGCACAAGCCTGTGGTGAACACAAACAGGTCCCAACCAAGATAATAGAATAATGAACCCACTCAGGATCTGCAGAATCTGCATCTTCTCCCCGTGTATGTGTGGGTTTCCTCCACGTGCTCTGGTTTCCTCCCACAATCCGAATGACGTGTTGGTGAGGGTGCACTGGCCATGCTAAATTCCCCCTCAGGAGTGTGGCAACTCGGGGATTTTCACAGTAACTTCATTGCAGTGTTAATGTCAGCCAACCCCTGACACTAATAAATGAAAAGATGGACTGTGGGAATGCAGCGGAGAATGGGCCAGAAGGGGAAGTGGGGGTGGGTTGGTTGGTGGCAGACGGAGGAGATTTGGCAACTCGAGGTATAAATGACGATCAAAATTCGGAAGTGGAATTGGTTGACGGGTGCTAAGCAATGTTCTGGCAATGTTGCCAGAACTTCCAAGGTTTTGCTTGTGAGTGGGCTAGCCTGTGGTTTCTTCAAAGGCTGCTTCTCATTAATTCTGTGCCACTGCGATCTGGGATTGTCCAGAGGCCCCCGGAGGCAAGACTGTATCTGTCTCGCGGTTTCCGGAATCGAGATCTGGGATTGACGCTGAGCAAGTCCTGGCACGGGTCTTGGGCAAGTGGCAAACATCAGATAAAAGGATCAGTCACTGAGGAGAGGGAACTAGTGCAAACAATGTATGTATTCATTGCCAAATAATGTCCAGGCTGTTGGTATAGTAGGTTACCAGGGTAGGATTTGTAGGATTAACCATTCACTGCACCGATTCTGAAGCAGGGGATTGGCAAGGGTCGATCCGGAGTGCTTGCACGGCTAACAAGGGTCTCGACTGGAGTTCTGGGATCTCTTCTTGGGGCTGAAGAAAATTCCTTGCAAAGCTTTCAAATAAAGATAGCACTGATCTCCAAGCACTTCCTCTCCAAAGTCTGATAAATGCTTTCGATATTGTGGCACACTGTGGCCTCGGGTCGCTGTCTGTGTGGAGTCTGCACACTTTCCCTCATGTCTGGGTTTCCTTCGGGTGAACAAAGAACAAAAACAGCCCGGGAAACAGGCCCTTCGGCCCAACGAGCCCGCGCCGCCATCTTAACACCACCAGTCCCCTCCTCCACCCATGACCCTTATCTAATGTTTTATGGCCATCCACATTGAGGGAAACTAATTTAGAAACAATTTATTACTGCCAGTCAGCCTAATAGCACATCTTTGGGGTGTGGGAGGAAACTGGAGCGCCCGGAGAAAACCCGGAAAGCACGGGGAGAATGCGCAAACTCCCACAGACACCGGCCCAAATCCGATTTCCTCCCAAATATGTAGGTTAGGTGGATTGGCCATGCTAAATTGCCCCTTAGTGTCCAAAGATGAGCAGATTAGGTGGATTGGCCATGCTAAATTGCCCCTTAGTGTCCAAAGATGTGTAGGTTAGGTGGATTGGCCATGCTAAATTGCCCCTTAGTGTCCAAAGATGAGCAGATTAGGTGGATTGGCCATGCTAAATTTTCCCTTAGTGTTCAAAGATATGCAGGTTAGGTGGATTGGCCATGCTAAATTGCCCCTTAGTGTCCAAAGATGTGTAGGTTAGGTGGATTGGCCATGCTAAATTGCTCCTTAGTGTCCAAAGATGTGCAGTTTTGGTGGATTGACCATGCTAAATTGCCCCTTAGTGTCCAAAGATGTGCAGTTTTGGTGGATTGACCATGCTAAATTGCCCCTTAGTGTCCAAAGATGTGTAGGTTAGGTGGATTGGCCATGCTAAATTGCCCCTTAGTGTCCAAAGATGTGCAGTTTTGGTGGATTGACCATGCTAAATTGCCCCTTAATGTCCAAAGATGTGCAGATTAGGGGGATTGGCCATATATGGGTTTAGGGGGAGAAGTCTGGGTCGGATAATCTGTTCCTGATGGGCCGCACTGTAGGGATTCTATAATCAGGAACATCCTTTTAATCTTTCAGCCATTTATTGTGTTTCTTAAATGTTGTGAGAGTTTCCGCCTCTCCCACCCTCTCAGGCAGCGAGTTCCAGATACCCACCACCTGCTGGGTGAAGTTGAGAGCCAGCTGCCAGATAGCCGCAAGAACTTGTAATCTTGTGATAATATTTAATTTAAAGCTTTAATCAGCCACATAGCTACTATCTTCAATTTTTACAAGATTAACCCACTTAATCTGTGCTTTCATATTAATAGCAGTGATGTGATAGGGTTGTTATTGCTCATACAATCCCTATAGTGCAGCAGGAAGCCATTCGGTCCACCATGTTTGCATTGAGTTTCTGACAGGATCTCTTATCCAGAATTATCCTCCACCCTATCCCGGTGCCTTGCACAGTCACCATAGTTATTCACCCCTAACCCACACATCTTTGGACACTAAGGGGCAATTTAGCATGGCCAATCCACCTAATCTGCACATCTTTGGACACAGGGAGAATGTGTAAACTCACAGAGAAAGGCACCCAAGGTTGGAATGGAACCCGGATCCCTGGCGCTACAAGGCCTTGTTCCATCATGTTGTTATTAATCTATCCTCCCTTCTCCTCTCCCACCTGACTGTCCTCCTCGCAGTGGAAGAGGGCTATGAAGGACTGACGCAGTTTCTGATGGACGAGGCTGTCAAGCTGCAGAAACAGCTGAAGGACAGGGACATGGAGATCCATAAGCTGCACGGCAAGTGCGAGGCCCTGCAGGAGAGCTACAAGCAGCTCGGCCAACATAACCAGGAGCTGAGGAGCTTCCAGGAGCGTTATAGCAAGCTGAAGGAGGAGTTCCATCTCTACAACAACGAGCTGAACAAGATCAAGGAGGGGAACTATTTGCTGTCACTGCGTAATGCCAAACTCAACGAGGAGAAGAATGAGGCGGTGATGAGGAGCCGGGAGCTGCAGCTTGAGGTGAGAATGCAGAACTTTCTTTTACTATTAGAATAGATTAGACCGTGACATTGGGCAAAATGGATGGCCTACTGATTTCCCATGATGCATCGGGGATGCAGAATTCCGCCCTTCCTGTGCATCATGGGAAATCACTGATTCATGCCCCTGGTGCATCATGGGAAATCATTGGTTCACACTCCAGGTGCATCATGGGAAATCACTGGTTCACACTCCAGGTGCATCATGGGAAACAATTAGTTCACAACCCCCAGTGCATCATGGGAAATCACTGGTTCACACTCCAGGTGCATCATGGGAAATAATTAGTTCACAACCCCCAGTGCATCATGGGAAATCACGGGTTCACACTCCAGGTGCATCATGGGAAATCACTGGTTCACACCCCCGGTGCATCATGGGAAATCATTGTTTTACACTCCCGGTGCATCATGGAAAATCATGGATTCTTGCCCTGCAGTCTTGTTGGAAATGACCACCCTGCCTTGGACATTGTTGGCTGGGCCAGCATTTATTGCCCATCCTTAGTTGCCTTTGGAGGGCAGTTGAGAGTCAACCGCATTGCTGTGGCTCTGGAGTCACATTTAAAATTTATTTTATTAGTGCCACAAGTAGATTTACATTAACACTGCAATGAAGTTACTGTGAAAATCCCCTAGTCACCACACTCTGGCGCCTGTTCGGGTACACTGAGGGAGAATTTAGCACGGCCAATGCACCTAACCAGCACGTCTTTCCGACTGTGGGAGGAAACCGGAGCACCCGGAGGAAACCCACGCAGACACGGGGAGAATGTGCAGACTCCACACAGACAGTGACCCGAGGCTGGAACCACTGCCAGGTGAGGACGGCAGATTTCCTTCTCTAAAGGGAAATTAGTGTTTTTCCGACAATGTTTTCACGGTCCTCAGTAGATTTTAATTCCAGATTTTTTTTTATTGAATTCAAATTCCACCATCTGCCGTGGCGGATTCGAACCTGGGTCCCCAGAACATTAGCTGAGTTTCTAGATTAATAGTCTCGCAATAATCCCACTATGCCATTGCCTCCACTCCTCACCTGTTACCTCTTGGGAAACAGTTCAGTTTTTATTCGGATGGTGTGGGTGGAGGAGATATGAATCCTCTTGCGCCACCCCCCCCCCCACCCCCTCTTGCCCTTCACCCCTCTTTGCCAGTGTTGTTCAATACACCCCTTCAGGAGTTATCCCCCCCATTCACTTCCACTTGGCACCTTGGGAAGTGCAGTAACCAGCTTACCCACTCCCCCTTTGCCACCCACTCAACCTCTCCCAACCACTAGGCAATCTCATTTTTCTTTTCAGTTGCAGATCAGTTAGAGATAAGCGTTGGCAGCGATTCTGGGGACACTTTTCCTCTTCTCTTTCAAAACTTTGCTCAAGTACAGTCAGGCTCTGGCACGTACGAGGCTGGAGGTGGCACAGCAGGTAGCATCCCTGCCTCTGGGCCAGAAATTCTGGATTCAAATCCACCCCAGGAACTTTTACCTTGCCCAGTCTGGTTGACGTGGCACAGTGGGTTAGCACTGCAGCCTCACAGCGCCAGGGATCTGGGTCTGAATCCTGGCTTGGGTCACTCACTGTGTTGGAGTTTGCGCATTCTCCCCATGTCTGCGTGGGTTTCCTCCAGGTTCTCCGGTTTCCTCCCACAGTCCAAAAGGTGTGCTGGTTAAGGTGCACCGGCCTCTCTGCTCACATCACCAGAATATATTAAAATAAATATCCACCCTTTAGGATTGATTTATGTCACAAGTAGTCTTACATTAACACTGTAATGAAGTTACTGTGAAAATCCCCTAGTCACCACTTTCCAGCGCCTGTTTGGGTACATTGAGGGACAATTTAGCATGGCCAATCCATCTAACCTGCACTTCTTTGGACACTAAGATGCAATTTAGAATGGCCAATCCACCTAACCTACACATCTTTGGACACTAAGGGGCAATTTAGCATGGCCAATCTGCCTAACCGACACATCTTTGGACACTAAGGGGCAATTTAGCATGGCCAATCTACCTAACCTACACATCTTTGGACACTAAGGGGCAATTTAGCATGGCCAATCCACCTAACCTACACATCTTTGGACACTAAGGGGCAATTTAGCATGGCCAATCTACCTAACCTGCACATCTTTGGACACTAAGGGGCAATTTAGCATGGCCAATCCACCTAACCTGCACATCTTTGGACACTAGGATGCAATTTAGCCTGGCCAATCTACCTAACCTGTACATCTTTGGACACTAAGGGACAATTTAGCATGGCCAATCCACCTAACCTGCACATCTTTGGACACTAAGGGGCAATTTAGCATGGCCAATCCACCTAACCTGCACATCTTTGGACACTAGGATGCAATTTAGCCTGGCCAATCCACCTAACCCGCACATCTTTGGACACTAAGGGGCAATTTAGCATGGCCAATCCACCTAACCTGCACATCTTTGGACACTAGGTTGCAATTTAGCATGGCCAATCCACCAAAACTATACATCTTTTGGACTGTGGGTAGCAACTGGAGCACCCGGAGGAAACCCGTGCAGACACGAGGAGAATGTGCAGACTCTGCACAGACAGTGACCCAAGCCGGGAATCAAACCTGGGCCCTTGGTGTTGTGAGGCAGCGGTGCTAACCACTGCGCCACCGTGCTTAGGAGACCAGATTCATCAGGATGTTGCCCAGGTTGTGAGGGCATTGACTATGAGGTGAGGGTGGATAAAAGCGGATTGTTTTCACTGGAAAGACAGAGGCCGAGGGGTGACCTGATAGCGGGCTCCTGTATTGAGTCCTCAGGGGCAGAAGTCCCTTTATTTACAAGTCTGACAACAGTACACAGAGTACTTTCAGTTAACAGTTTACACTCTGAGTGCCAGAGGAACTGACACGCCTGGTTAAATACAAAGCCCATCAATTTGGCCCTTAATCAGGGAGCTCATATTCTAACAGGCCCTCTTCAATTGGCTGATTAAAGTCATTACATCTACAAAATGATGAGAGGCATAGACAGGATGGATAGTCAGAGGCTTTATTCCCAGGGTGGAAAGGTAACTAACTACAAGAGGGCACAGGTTTAAATTGAGAGCGGGGGAGGTGGGGGACAAGGTTAGGGGAGGCTCGCGGGGAGCATTTTTCACACAGAGAACGGTCGGTGTCTAGGACACTTGTCCAGTGGAGGTAGTGGAAGTGGGCACGTTGGCAACATTCAAGGCAAGTTAGACACATGAATGGGAAATGGGATAGAAACAGTCAGGCTTGATGGGCCAAAGGGCCTGTCCCTGTGCTGTATTGATCTTTAAAAACAAACCCCGTGTGGAATGGAGCCAGGTCATGTGGCCACATGCGGCAGTGAGGCCTGAGGCCCAAGCTTGGGCCTAGCAGTTGCCCAGACACAGTCGAGCCTAGGGTTCATGTTGTTACCCATTTGTTCGGTATTCTTATGAGCAAGGCACTGACACATTGAAATACGAGTGAACCTCAAGGAGTAAGGATTGGAATAAGACGTAGACGAGGGCCTTGGATTAGATGGGTGATAATTATCCAACCGTGGGCTTGACCGATTGTAATGATCGAGGAGGTGAGCGATGAAGGGGGAGAGGCGGTAGTCAAAGTTAATTGAAATCCAGTACTAACTGCGTGCTACAGAGAAGCATAGAAATATAGAAACTAGAAGCAGAAGGAGGCCACTCAGCCCTTCGAGACTGTTCCGCCATTCATTTTGACCATGGCTGATCATCAAATTCAATATCCTGATCCCCCGCTTCCTCCCATATCCCATGATCCCTTTAGCCCCAAGAGTAATATCTAATTTCTTCTTCAAATCACACAACGTTTTGGTCTCAACTACTTCCTGTGGGAGTGAATTCCACACATTCAGCAGCCTCTGGGTGAAGAAATTGCTCCTCACCTCAGTTCTAAAAGGTTTACCCCTTATCCTCAAACTGTGACTCCTACGGATAGAAAGGGAGCTTTATATTGAGCGAGCGGGAGTTCTAGGCGAGGTAGTGTGCCTGAAAGTTCAGACTTTAATGCTGACCAACTCTTCAGGCTGCACCCAGATCGGTAGGCCTCAATGGAGTCAATGGGTGATGGAGGATGTGGCGCCATCTTGTGTTCGCTCTGAGTAGTGTCTCTCATCTCATCTATTGTTTTAGCATCGAACCACAGAATCCCTACAGTGCAGAAGAAGGACCTTCAGCACCCTACCCCCCCCCACTCCGAGTCTGCACTGACCATAATCCCACCCAGACCCTATCCCCATAACCCCAAGCATCCACCCTAGCTAGTCCCCCTCACACTAAGGGGCAATTTATCATGGCCAATCCACCTAACTCACTCATAGGGACGGCACGGTAGCACAGTAATTAGCACTGATGCTTCATAGCGCCAGGGACCCGTGTTCGATTCCCGGCTTGGGCCACTGTCTGTGAGGAGTCTGCACATTCTCCCTGTGTCTGCGTGGGTTTCCCCTGGGTGCTCCGGTTTCCTCCCACATTCTGAAAGATGTGCTGGTTAGATGTGTTGACCTGGACTGCGGTGACGAGGGGAATTTCACAGGAGTTTCACAGTAACTTCATTGCAGTGTTAATGTAAGTCTTACTTGTGACTAATAAATAAATAAACTTTAAATCTTTGGTCACTAAGGAGCAATTTAGCCTGGCCAATCCACCTAATCTGCACATCTTTCGCAGACATGGGGAGGATGTGCAGACTCCACACAGACAGTGACCCGAGCCGGGAATCAAACCCAGGTCCCTGGCGCTGTGAGGCAGGAGTGCTAACCCACTGTGCCACCATGCCGATAGGGGGATGCTCGAGGTAACAGAGAACGGATATGAAGGGAGAAGGCATTGCAGGGTGATGCCTGGTTATAGAAACATAGAAAAACTACAGCACAAACAGGCCCTTCAGCCCACAAGTTGCGCCGAACATTTCCCTACCTACGAGGCTTACCTATAACCCTCTATCTTACTAACTCCCATGTACTTATCCAAAAGTCTCTTAAAGGACCCTATCGAATCCGCCTCCACCACCACCGACGGCAGCCGATTCCGCACACCCACCACCCTCTGAGTGACATCTCCTCTGTACCCACTCCCCAGCACCCTAAACCTGTGTCCTCTCGAAGCGACCATTTCAGCCCTGGGAAAAAACCTCAATATCTCTCAACATTTTATACACCTCTATCAGGTCACCCCTCGTCCTTTGTCTCTCCAAGGATAGCTGGGAATGGGAGCAGTCCCACACACAGCTGAGTGAGGGGTCAGAATGCAGCGTGTTACTGGGCTACCAGTGAGAACCAGGTCAGGGTCAGGGACAGTGTCAGGGTCACGGTCAGGGTCAGTGGCACGGTCAGGGTCAGGGACAGTGTCAGGGTCAGGGTCAGTGACACGGTCGGGATCAGGGTCAGTGTCAGGGTCAGTGTCAGGGTCAGGGTCGGGATCAGGGTCAGGGTCAGGGTCGGGATCAGGGTCAGTGTCAGGGTCGGGATCAGGGTCAGGGTCAGGGTCGGGATCAGGGTCAGGGTCAGGGTCAGGGTCAGTGACACGGTCGGGATCAGGGTCAGTGTCAGGGTCAGGGTCAGGGTCGGGATCAGGGTCAGGGTCAGGGTCAGGGTCGGGATCAGGGTCAGGGTCGGGATCAGGGTCAGGGTTGGGATCAGGGTCAGGGTCGGGATCAGGGTCAGGGTCAGTGTCAGGGTCAGGGTCGGGATCAGGGTCAGGGTCAGGGTCAGGGTCGGGATCAGGGTCGGGGTTGGGTCAGGGTCGGGATCAGGGTCGGGGTTGGGTCGGGGTCAGGGTCAGGGTCAGGGTCAGGGTCAGGGTTGGGATCAGGGTCAGGGTCGGGATCAGGGTCAGGGTCGGGATCAGGGTCAGGGTCAGTGTCAGGGTCAGGGTCGGGATCAGGGTCGGGATCAGGGTCAGGGTCGGGATCAGGGTCAGGGTCAGGGTCAGGGTAAGGGTTGGGATCAGGGTCAGGATCAGGGTCAGGGTCAGAGTCAGGGTCAGGGTCGGGATCAGGGTCAGGGTCAGGGTCAGGGTCGGGATCAGGGTCAGGGTCAGGGTCAGGGTCGGGATCAGGGTCAGGGTCAGGGTCAGGGTCGGGATCAGGGTCAGGGTCAGGGTAAGGGTTGGGATCAGGGTCAGGGTCGGGATCAGGGTCAGGGTCAGGGTCGGGATCAGGGTCAGGGTCAGGGTCAGGGTCGGGATCAGGGTCAGGGTCAGGGTCGGGATCAGGGTCAGGGTCAGGGTCAGGGTCGGGATCAGAGTCAGGGTCAGGGTCAGGGTCGGGATCAGGGTCAGGGTCAGGGTAAGGGTTGGGATCAGGGTCAGGGTCGGGATCAGGGTCAGGGTCAGGGTCAGGGTTGGGATCAGGGTCAGGGTCGGGATCAGGGTCAGGGTCAGGGTCAGGGTCAGGGTAAGGGTTCGGATCAGGGTCAGGGTCGGGGTCAGGGTCGGGATCAGGGTCAGGGTCAGGGTCAGGGTCGGGATCAGGGTCAGGGTCAGGGTCAGGGTAAGGGTTGGGATCAGGGTCAGGGTCGGGATCAGGGTCAGGGTCAGGGTCAGGGTTGGGATCAGGGTCAGGGTCGGGATCAGGGTCAGGGTCAGGGTCAGGGTCGGGATCAGGGTCAGGGTCGGGATCAGGGTCAGGGTAAGGGTCGGGATCAGGGTCAGGGTCAGGGTCAGTGTCAGGATCAGTGTCAGGGTCAGGGTCGGGATGAGGGTCAGGGTCAGGGTCGGGATCAGGGTCAGGGTCGGGATCAGGGTCAGGGTCAGGGTCGGGATCAGGGTCAGGGTCGGGATCAGGGTCAGGGTCAGGGTCAGTGTCAGGATCAGTGTCAGGGTCAGGGTCGGGATCAGGGTCAGGGTCAGTGTCAGGGTCGGGATCAGGGTCAGGGTCAGGGTCGGGATCAGGGTCAGGGTCAGGGTCAGGGTCGGGATCAGGGTCAGGGTCGGGATCAGGGTGAGGGTCAGGATCAGTGTCAGGGTCAGGATCAGGGTCAGAGTCAGGGTCAGGGTCAGGGTCAGGGTCAGGGTCAGGGTCAGGGTCGGGATCAGGGTCAGGGTCAGGGTCGGGATCAGGGTCAGGGTCAGGGTCAGGGTCGGGATCAGGGTCAGGGTCGGGATCAGGGTGAGGGTCAGGATCAGTGTCAGGGTCAGGATCAGGGTCAGAGTCAGGGTCAGGGTCAGGGTCAGGGTCGGGATCAGGGTCAGGGTCAGGGTCGGGATCAGGGTCAGGGTCAGGTTTGGGATCAGGGTCAGGGTCAGGGTAAGGGTCGGGATCAGGGTCAGGGTCAGTGTCAGGGTCAGTGTCAGGATCAGTGTCAGGGTCAGGGTCAGGATCAGGGTCAGGGTCAGGGTCAGGGTCAGCCCAGGGCCTGCTCTGTCTCACTGTGACGCCCTCACCTCCCTTTCAGAATGACCAGATGAAGTGCCGGCTGCACTGGGTCCAGGAGGAGTGCCTGATGGAGCGGAAACTCTCCAGCAAGTTAAAGATGGACATTGAGCAGCTGCCGAGTAGGCCCAGCGTCACAAAACTGCAGCTGGACAACGAGCAGTTACAGAGCACCGTTCAGCAGCTCCAACACTTCATCCAGGTAACTGACCACTGCCACCGGCTCAACTCTGCCTCCGCAACCAAAAACCTCATCCTGCTTCTGCTGCACACTGAAATATACCTGCCCCCTCCCCACCACCCTACCCCTCCACACCCTTCCACCCCTCCGACCCTCACCACCCCCTCCACTCCCCCGATTGTAGACAGGACCATCCCACAGCGGGAGCTGAGCTGAATCCATGGAAAGGTCAGCCATGATCTTATTGAATGGTGGAGCAGGCTCGGATGGGCCTACTCCTACTCTTAGTTCTTACGTTCAAGCCTGCTTGACTTTTTATTAATTCGTGGATCATTCCTGGCTGGCCAGGATTTATTGCCCATCCCTAGTTGCCCGAGGTCATTGCTGTGGCTCTGGAGTCACATGTAGGCCAGACCGGGTAAGAACGGCAGATTTCCTTCCCTAAAGGACATTATTGAACCAAATGGGTTTTTCCGATAACGGTTTCATGGTTATCAGTGGATTCTTAATTCCAGATTTTTTTTATTAAATTCAAATTCCAACATCTGCCGTGGCAGGATTCGAACCCGGGTCCCCAGAACATTAACAGAGTTTCTGGGCTTCCTACCGCTAAACCACTGCCTCCTCTGATTGGCAACCCATCCACAAACGTTCACTCCCTCCACCACCGATGCACAGTAGCAGCAGTGTGTACCATCTACAAGACGCACTGCAGCAATTCACCAAGGCTCCTTAGACAGCACCTTCCAAACTCATGACCGTTACCACCTAGAGTGAGCAGCAGATACCTGGGAACAGCACTATCCAGATGTTCCCCTTCAAGTCACTCACTATCCTGACTTGGAAATATATTGTTGTTCCTTCACTGTCGCTGGGTCAGGATCCTGGAACTCCCTTCCTAACAGCACTATGGGTGTCCCTACACCACATTGACTGCAGCAGTTCAAGAGCACAGCTCACAAAGGCAATTAGGGATAGGCCAATAAATACCTAGCGAGCAAAATCCACATCCAATGAAAGAATTTTAAAGAGAAACGGCGACACGGTGGCACAGTGGTTAGCACTGCTGCCTCATCACTCCAGGGACCTGGGTTCGATTCTGGCCTTGGGTGACTGGCTGTGTGAAGTTCACTCATTCTCCCCGTGTCTGTATGGGTTTCCTCCAGGTGCTCCAGTTTCCTCCCACAGTCCAAAGATGTGTAGGTTTAGGTGAATGGGTCATGCTAAATTGCCCCTTGCTGCCCAAAGATGTGCTGGTTGGGTGGATTGGCCTTGCTAAATTGCCCCTTAGTGTCCAAAGATGTGCAGGTTAGGTGGATTGACCATGCTAAACTGCCCCTTAGTGTCCAAAGATGTGTAGGTTAGGTGGATTGGCCATGCTAAATTGCCCCTTAGTGTCCAAAGATATACATGTTAGGTGGATTGGCCATGTTAAATTGTCCCTTTAGTGTCCAAACATGTGTGGATTAGGTGGATTGGCCATGCTCAATTACACTTAGTGTCCAAAGATAGAACATAGAACATAGAACATAGAACATTACAGCGCAGAACAGGCCCTTCGGCCCACGATGTTGCGCCGACCAGTTACAAAAACAATGGCCCACTAGCCTATACCAATCCCTTTTCGTCCATAAACCTATCCATAGATCTTTTAAACGCCCCCAAACTAGGCGCATTTACAACTGCAGCAGGCAGTCTCTTAGTCTATTGTCTCTTAGTGTCCAAAGATGTGTGGGTTAGAATGATTGTCCATGCTAAATTGCCCCTTAGTGTCCAAAGATGTGTAGGTTAGGTGGATTGGCCATGCTAAATTGCCTCTTAGTGTCCAAAGATGTGCAGGTTAGGTGGATTGGCCATGCTAAATTGTCTCTTAGTGTCCAAAGATGTGTAGGTTAGGTGGATTGGCCATGCTAAATTGTCTCTTAGTGTCCAAAGATGTGTGGGTTAGAATGATTGTCCATGCTAAATTGCCCCTTAGTGTCCAAAGATGTGTAGGTTAGGTGGATTGGCCATGCTAAATTGCCTCTTAGTGTCCAAAGATGTGCAGGTTAGGTGGATTGGCCATGCTAAATTGTCTCTTAGTGTCCAAAGATGTGTAGGTTAGGGGGATTGGCCATGCTAAATTGTCTCTTAGTGTCCAAAGGTGTGTAGGTTAGGGGGATTGGCCATGCTAAATTGCCCCTTAGTGTCCAAAGATGTGTAGGTTAGGTGGATTGGCCATGCTAAATTGTCTCTTAGTGTCCAAAGATGTGTAGGTTAGGTGGATTGGCCATGCTAAATTGCCCCTTAGTGTCAAGGGGGCTAACTAAGGTAAATTACGGGGATAGGGTCTGGATGGGATTGTTGTCGGTGTAGTTTGATGGGCCGATTGGCCTTTTTCTGAACCGTACGTCTTCTATGATTCTAAGATGAATTTCCAATTTAGATCCATTTTAGTGTCGGGTTTCACCTGCCCACAAAAGCCTGGAATGAATGCTGAATCGAGGATGGGCATGGTTTGAGAGCAGCCTACCTCTCCTTCAGGCTGTTTTGATCTAGAATCCATGCGTACGTAATCTGCCATGTACTTATCCCCCCCCTTCCATTCCCAAATCAAATCTCACTGATAGAAACGGGAAATGGACCTGACTGGGCTCGAGTAAACTCCTCAAGAGCTTTCTCCAAAAAGGAATCTCTGTTGTTCATTCCCTGTGACAGGCGAAGAATGCTCTTCCAAGCACCGAGAAGGCCCTCCTGGATATTATGGAACATGACCGGAAGGAGGCATTGGAAGACAGGCAGGAACTGGCCGAGAAATTGTGCAACACTACCATGGAGCTCCAGCAAGCTGAGGAACTCCGAGATAGAGTAATTGAATCCGGACTAAAACAGCGTGGCTCAATTTCGAATGTTGTGTTGCAGACTGAGTTTCTTGATGAAAGTGGAGAGAAGTGTACACAGTTTGTGGTGGAAGGTATTGTGGTTGGCAGGGTGGCGCAGTGGTTAGCACTGCCGCCTCACAGCGCCAGGGACCCGGGTTCAATTCCGGCCTCGGGACACTGTCTGTGTGGAGTTTGCACCTTCTCCCCGTAACTGCGTGGGTCTCCTCCGGGTGCCCCGGTTTCCTACCACATTCCAAAGATGTGCAGGTTAGGTGGATTGGCCATGCTAAATTGTCCCTCAGTGTCCAAAGATGTGCAGGTTAGGTGGATTGGCCGTGCTAAATTGTCCCTCAGTGTCCAAAGATGTGCGGGTTAGGTGGATTGGCCATGCTAAATTGCCCCTTAGTGTCCCTAGATGTTCAGGTTTAGCAGATCAGCCATGCTAAATTGCCCCCTTAGTGCCAAAGATGTGTGGGTTAGGTGGATTGGCCATGCTAAATTGTCCCTCAGTGTCCAAAGATATGTAGGTTAGGTGGATTGGCCATGCTAAATTGTCCCTCAGTGTCCAAAGATGTGCAAGTTAGGTGGATTGGCCATGCTAAATTGTCCCTTAGTGTCCAAAGATGTGCAGGTTAGGTGAATTGGCCATGCTAAATTGTCCCTCAGTGTCCAAAGATGTGCAGGTTAGGTGAATTGGCCATGCTAAATTGCCCCTTGGTGTCCAAAGATGTGCAGGTTAGGTGGATTGGCCATGCTAAATTGTCCCTCAGTGTCCAAAGATGTGCAGGTTAGGCGGATTGGCCATGCTAAATTGCCCCTTAAGGAATTAGAAGGCAAATGCATGGAATTCTGGGCATAGGGCCTGGGTGGGATTGTTGTCGGTGCAGGCTTGATGGGCTGAATAGCCTCCTTTTGCACTGTAGGGATTCTAAGATTCTATTCTGTGACTCTCAGATTGGTTTGTATTTGCTGGATCTCAGAGAAATAAGAGGCGACTTGATTAAAATATGCACGAATCCTGAGGGGGTTTGACAAGGTGGAGGGGGAGAGGACATTTCCACTCGTGGGAGAATCTAAAACTAGGAGGCCACTGTTTAAAAATAAGGGGTGGCCCATTTAAAAGAGGAGAGTCTTTTCTCTCAGAGGGTGGTGAGAGTTTGGAAACCCCCTTTCCTCGAAAGGTGGTGGGGCCAGCGTCTTTGAATATTTATAAGACAGAGCTGGATAGATTCTTAACGAGGCGGTGAAGGGTTATCGGGGGGGGGTCAGAGGCCATGTGGGGGCTGTGGTTACAATCAGATCAGCCACGATCTTGTTGAGTGGGAGAGCAGGCAGGAGGGACCTAGCCCTGCTCCTGTTTAATACGTTCCAATGTCCTTGCAGTATCTGAGAGAGAGAGAAGAACTCGCCCTCCAGTCTGCGACAGTGCTGAAGGAGTGCCAGATGCACAAACACCGAATGGAAACCGTTCTGAAGCAACTGGAAGAGGTGGAGAAGGAACGAGACCAGGTATCGTCCACACGCCCAACAACACCCCTGCCATCCACTGTCTATTCAAACTGAGCGACTGTATCTCAACACTGGGGGGGGAGGGATGGGGTGGGCAGAAGGGGTTAACTCACTGACCGAGTATTTATCAAATCCCTACAGAGCGGAAGGAGGCTGTGCTCGGCGGATTGGCCGTGCTAAATCGCCCCCTTAGTGTCAGGGGGACTGGCTAAGGTAAATGCACGGGGTTATGAGGATAGGGCCTGGGTGGGATTCATAGAATCATAGAACCCAACGGTGCAGAAAGAGGCCCTTCGGCCCATTGAGTCTGCACCGACCACAATCCCACCCAGGCCCTACCCCCACATCCTGCACCAGCCACTGTGGTCGGTGCAGACTCGATGGACTGAATGGCCTCCTTCTGCACTGTAGGGATTCGGGGATTCTATTCCACCCATCGAGGCCCTATCCCCGTAACCCTACATATTTACCCTGGCTAGTTTCCCTGATACTTAGTGGCAATTTAGCATGGCCAATCCATCTAACCCGCACATCTTTGGAGTGTGGGAGGAAACCAGAGCACCCGGAGGAAACCCACTCAGACACGGGGAGAATGTGCCAACTCCACACAGACAGTGACCCAAGCCAAGTGAGGAAGGCAGATTTCCTGACTTGGCTTGGGTTTTACAGTACATGAGGAGGCTATTCAGGCCATCGCTTTATTGCTGGCCCATTGACACAGCTCATCATCCCACCCCTAGTGGCCCGAGGGCAATTGAGAGTCAACCACATTGCTGTGGCTCTGGAGTCACATGTAGGCCAGACCGGGTAAGGACGGCAGATTTCCTTCTCTAAAGGGACATTAGTGAACCAGATGGGTTTTTCCGACAATGGTTTCATGGTCATCAGCAGATTCTTAATTCCAGATTCTTTTTATTGAATTTAAATTTCACCGTCTGCCGTGGTGGGATTCGAATCCAGGTACCCAGAGCACTGTCCTGGGAAGCGAACCTGGGTCCCTGGCACGGTGAGGCAGCAGTGCTAACCACTGTGCCACCGTGCCACTCGTTCTAGAGTCCCATCCAACCCAGACTGGAGGGATCATCACCTTTTGCTTTCGTGGGCCAGGATTGTTTTGCAAAATGGAGTAGGCTCTCCTGGAATTGATCCCAACATGATATGGCAATGCTGTCGGCTGAGCCACAGGGCAGCTCAGGAACACTCCACTGCACATTCTCCCCGTGTCTGCGTGGGTTTCCTCCGGGTGCTCCAGTTTCCTCCCACAGTGTGCAGGCGAGTTGGGTTGGCCATGCTAAATTGACTTTGGTGTCAGGGGGTTTAGCAGGGTAAGTATGAAGGGTTATGGGATTAGGGACTGGGTGGGATTGTTTGGTACAGATTCGATGGGCCGAGTGGCCTCCTTCTGCACTGGTGGGACTCTATGATCCCATGAAAGAATTAAAAAGCAACCATTATACGGTCACAGATTAGATATCGCAACAATTTGGGATGCGAGTCATCCAAGTATTGTCAAACTAACAGAACGATAGGACGTTTACTTCCTAGTTTAGTTCCTGACCGTCTCTGTTTCACAGGCCCTGAAGGTTCGTAACGAGGCTCAGACCATGTACGCCCAAAGCATGCTGGATAATGGCAGATACCGACGGCAGATCTTTGCACTGCAAGAGAAACTGGACAACCTTCAGCTGGAGCTGGCGGAGAAGGAGGGGGAGCTTGGCACCCTGAAGAACCAGCTGTGCCAACTCAACAAGAGCCACATCACTGCCGACTACCTGGATTTCTGTGTAAAATCCCTCATGTCAATCTTCAGAGAAAGGCCTTGTATCTGTGCCCGCGATAGGACATAGAAAAACTACCGCACAAACAGGCCCTTCGGCCCACAAGTTGTGTTATAGGCTTACCAATAACCCTCAATCCCATTCAGTCCCATGTACTCATCCAGAAGCCTCTTAAAAGACCCTATCGAATCCGCCTCCACCACCACTGCTGATTCCACTCACCCACCACTCTCTGAGTGAAAAACTTACCCCTGACACCTCCTACTCCCCAGCACCCTAAACCCGTGTCCTCTTGTGGCAGCCATTTCAGCCCTGGGAAAAAACCTCTGAGAATCCATTCGAAAGCCTCTAGAATCCGTTCCGCGGTGATGGTACCAATCTGCCGCTGCCTCCCCCCCTCAACTAATGGGCGACGCCACATTCTCTCACGTCAAGCCCACTCGCTACTTCCGAATTGTCGTCACTGCAAAAAAAAGGTGGAGACTATTTCGCGCCTCACACTGCGCCCACAAACGGGAATAGAGAGGCCTGACCCCGTCACCTAGAAACTAGAAGCAGGAGTAGGCCATTCGGAGGAAAAAAGAATCCAGTGCCACGCAGGTCAAATTAATTAATATTCATCCATGAATATCATCCTTCCTCTCCCAAACCCGCTGTAATCTAGTTCTGTGTGCACTGGATCTGCCTCACTGCAACATGGTGTTTGTATCCGACCCTCTGCTACCACAGAGAAACTAGAAGCAGGAGGAGGCCATTCGAGCCTGCTCTGCCATTCATTCTGATCATGGCTGATCATCAAATTCAATATCCTGATTCCCCCCCTCTTCCCCCTCCACATTCCTTAATCCCTTTAGCCCCAAGAGCGAGATGTAATTTCTTCTTGAAATCACACAATTTCTTTTTACACAGAGAAGTGGTAGGTGTCTGTAGCGCGCTGTCAGGGGTGGTGATAGAGGCAGAGATGATGATGGAGGCAGAAACGATAGGGGCACTTAAGGGGCTTTTAGATAAGCACAGCAATATGCGAGGAAGAGAGGGACATGGGCCAAGGGCAGGCAGAAGGGGTTAGCTTAATCTGGCATCATGTTTGGCTCAAAATCGTGGGCAGAAGGGTCTGTTCCTGTGCTATATTGTTCTATCTTTCCATAGTGAGAGGGTTTGAGGGATAGGGATGTTTTACTGAAATTGTATCGGGCCTTGGTGAGGCCACAGCTGGAGTATTGTGTGCAGTTTTGGTGTCCTTATCTGAGGAAGAGTGTCCTTGCTATAGAGGGAGTACAGCGAATTTTCTCACCAGGAAATCTGCTGTCCTTACCCGGTCTGGCCTACCTGTGAGTCCAGAGCCACAGCAAGGTGGGTGACTCTCAATTGCTCCTTGAAATGGCCTAGCAAACCACTCAGCGCAAGGGCAACTAGGGATGGGCAATAAATGCTGGCCCAGGCCAGCAACATGAATGAAAATCATGCTTAGCTTATCACAGAATCATAGAACCCTACACTGCAGAAAGAGGCCCTTCGGCCCATCGAGTCTGCACCGAACACAATCCCACCCAGGCCCTATTCCCATACCCCTACATATTATACTCACTAATCTCTCTAACCTACGCATCCCCAGACACTGACGGGCAATTTCTTAGCATGGCCAATCAACCTAACTCATACATCTTATGAGGAGAGATTGAGTAGATTGGGCCTGTACTCGTTGGAGTTTAGAAGGCTAAGGGGAGATCTTGTAGAGACATATAGGATAATGAAGGGACTAGACAGGGTAGAGGCAGAGAGATTAGTTCCACTTAGAAAGGAAACCAGAACTAAAGGGCACAGCCTCAAAATAAGGGGGAGTCAAGTTAGAACAGAGTTAAGAGGAACTTCTTCTCCCAAAGGGTAGTAAATCTTTAGAATTCTTTGCCCATTGAAGCAGTGGAGGCTACCTCATTGAATATGTTTAAGTCACAGGTAGATAGATTTCTGATTGATAAGGAAATAAAGGGCTATGGGGAGCAGGCCAGTAAATGGAACTGATCCACTTCAGATCAGCCATGATCTTATTGAATGGCGGGGCAGGCTCGAGGGGCTAGATGGCCTACTCCTGCTCCTATTTCTTATGTTCTTATGTTATATCTTTGGACATCTTTAGCATGGCCAATCCACCTAACCCGCACATCTTTGGACTGTGGGAGGAAACGGGGGCACCCGGAGGAAACCCACGCAGACACGAGGAGAATGTGCAAACTCCACACAGGTAGTGACCTAAAGTGGGGTCCTTGGTGCTGTGAGGCAGCAGTGCTAACCGCTGTGCCACGGTGCGGCAGATCCAGTCAGTGTAAAGAGCTAAGAAATCTCACCCAATATTTTCAGCTCCGTCAGTGTTGCCAGCGAAACGGGCAACTTTGATTGATGTGAGATTCGCCTTGGTGACCTCTTGACCTTAGAAGTGAGTGCGCTAAGCTACACTGAAATATAAACCATAGGCATCACGTCGCTATGCCACCTGAGATCAGGTTGCTGAGTGTGGGGGTTAAACCTGGGCCTTCTGTAACTCACCAACAACTGGTGCAACTAAACCACTGAGAGGCAATGAGATTTTCCTATCCCAACCCAGTTGACATCAATCTGTTTTGATTCTTCAGGACTCGATGAGCAGTCGTTCAAATTTTTCTGACTGCCACAGGGATTGGAGCAGCACAGACCTGGAGCAAGACACCCTTCCAAAGTTCTGCAGGCGGCATTGTGTGAAAGTATGTTTTCCCGCACCCTTGTCTAGATATTCAATACCTGAGAGTGGGCATCTCTTCCTATCCCTGTACCAGTTATTCTTTTTTAAAATTCATTCGTGGGACATGGGCCTCGCTGGCTGGGCCAGCATTTATCACCTATCCTTAGCTGGACTTTAAGCTGGTGTTGTGAGACTTCACTCCAGTTTTCTCCCAGTCATATGATGTGTGGATTAGGTGGATTAGCCATGCTAAATCCTCCGTCTGTACGAAAGACGTGCTGGTTGTGTGTGTAGGCCACGCTGAATTGTCCCTTACTGTCCCAAGATGTGTAGGTTAAGTGGATTGGCCATGCTAAATTGTCCCTTAGTGTCCCAAGATGTGTAGGTTAAGTGGATTGGCCATGCTAAATTGTCCCTTAGTGTCCCAAGATGTGTAGGTTAAGTGGATTGGCCATGCTAAATTGCCCCTTAGTGTCCCAAGATGTGTAGGTTAAGTGGATTGGCCATGCTAAATTGTCCCTTAGTGTCCAAAGATGTGCAGGTTAGGTGGATTGGCCATGCTAAATTGTCCCTTAGTGTCCAAAGATGTGCAGGTTAGGTGGATTGGCCATGCTAAATTGTCCCTTAGTGTCCCAAGATGTGTAGGTTAAGTGGATTGGCCATGCTAAAGTGTCCCCATAGTGTCCCAAGATGTGTAGGTTAGGTGGATTGGCCATGCTAAATTGTCTCTTAGTGTCCAAAGATGTGCAGGTTATGTGGATTAGCCATGCTAAATTGTCCCCATAGTGTCCCAAGATGTGTAGGTTAAGTGGATTGGCCATGCTAAATTGTCCCTTAGTGTCCAAAGATGTGCAGGTTATGTGGATTGGCCATGCTAAATTGTCCCTTAGTGTCCAAAGATGTGCAGGTTAGGTGGATTGGCCATGCTAAATTGTCCCTTAGTGTCCCAAGATGTGTAGGTTAAGTGGATTGGCCATGCTAAAGTGTCCCCATAGTGTCCCAAGATGTGTAGGTTAGGTGGATTGGCCATGCTAAATTGTCCCTTAGTGTCCCAAGATGTGTAGGTTAAGTGGATTGGCCATGCTAAAGTGTCCCCATAGTGTCCCAAGATGTGTAGGTTAAGTGGATTGGCCATGCTAAATTGTCCCTTAGTGTCCAAAGATGTGCAGGTTATGTGGATTGGCCATGCTAAATTGTCCCTTAGTGTCCAAAGATGTGCAGGTTAGGTGGATTGGCCATGCTAAATTGTCCCTTAGTGTCCCAAGATGTGTAGGTTAAGTGGATTGGCCATGCTAAAGTGTCCCCATAGTGTCCCAAGATGTGTAGGTTAGGTGGATTGGCCATGCTAAATTGCCCGTTAGTGTCCAAAGATGTGCAGGTTATGTGGATTAGCCATGCTAAATTGTCCCTTAGTGTCCCAAGATGTGCAGGTTAGGTGGATTGGCCATGCTAAATTGCCCCTTAGTGTCCAAAGATGTGCAGGTTAGGTGGATTGGCCATGCTAAATTGTCCCTTAGTGTCCCAAGATGTGTAGGTTAAGTGGATTGGCCATGCTAAAGTGTCCCCATAGTGTCCCAAGATGTGTAGGTTAAGTGGATTGGCCGTGCTAAATTGCCCCTTCGTGTCCAAAGATGTGCAGGTTATGTGGATTAGCCATGCTAAATTGTCCCTTAGTGTCCAAAGATGTGCAGGTTGGGTGGATTGGCCATGCTAAATTGCCCCTTAGTGCTCCAAGATGTATAGGAGAGGAGAATTAGTGGGGCAACTAGGAATGATCTACAGATGCTGGGCCTGGCCAGCAATACCCACATTCCAAGAGAAACAATAAAATAAATGATACATGACCCACTAAGGAGAACAGGAGAGGAATTTACATGTTTAAATTCTTTTTCATCTTCTAGGGAATGAAATCAACATCGACCCAATGCCGAGAACTTCCAGGTAAGATCCACATTAACTACAGTGAGTGGGCAACATGTTTTAGTGTGAAGAGACAAGTTGAATGTAAAGCATGTCATTGAAAAGTGCTTTGAGTTGTGCTATCAGTAAGAGGGAAAAGTTCTGCCCTGTGGTTCAAAGTGGCTTCTAATGATTGTGTTTGGTCAATATTGCTTCTGGTGTTTTGTTACAGTAAAAGTCTTAAGATGTGAACTCTTACCATGTTATACTTTCTACACCTCACTGAAAGGTCAAAAATTCTTGTTCAGAAGTTATTCATCTCTCCAGAGATTGTAATAACTCACCAGCCAAGATTGAACAGGTTGAAGCCGTTCTCTTCGGCAAAGAGGAGGCTGGGTGGGGCTCTGTGGGGAAGGTGTTTTACAGCGGTAAGGGTGATCCAAACCAGAAGCCGCAAATACAAATTAGCCATCACTGAATCTACCAGGGGGACACTTCTTTATCCAGTGAGTGGTTAGGATGTGGAAGTCACTATCAGAAGGAAGTGTGCGTGCAATAGCACTGAGGTATTTAACTGGATGCTAGATTGTAGGGTGCCATGACAGCACAGTGGTTAGCACTGCTGCCTCAGAGTGCCAGGAACCAGGGTTCAATTCCGGCCTCGGGTGACTGTGTGGAGTCTGCACGTTCTCCCCATGCCTGCTTGGGTTTCCTCCAGGTTCTCCAGTTTCCTCCCATACTCCAAAGATGTGTAGGTTAGGTGGATTGGCCATGCTAAATTACCTCTTAATGTCCGAAGATGTATAAGTGAGATAGAATTAAAGGCAATTTAGCATGGCCAATCCACCTAACCTGTACATCTTTGGACACTAAGGGGCAATTTAGCATGGCCAATCCACCTAAACTGCACACCTTTGGACACTAAGGGGCAATTTAGCATGGCCAATCCACCTAACCTGTACATCTTTCGACACTAAGGGGCAATTTAGCATGGCCAATCCACCTAAACTGCACATCTTTGGACAGAAAGGGGCAATTTAGCATGGCCAATCCACCTAAACTACACATCTTTGGACAGAAAGGGGCAAATTAGCATGGCCAATCCACCTAACCGGTGCAACTTTGGAGTGTGGGAGGAACAAAGAACAAAAACAGCCCAGGAAACAGGCCCTTCGGCCCAACGAGCCCGCGCCGCCATCTCAACACCACCAGTTCCCCTCTCCACCCACGATCCTTGTCTACTGTTTTATGGCCATCCAGATTGAGGGAAACTGATTTAGGGACAATTTATTCCTGCCAATCAGCCTAACAGCACATCTTTGGGGTGTGGGAGGAAACCGGAGCACCCGGAGAAAACCCACGCAAGCACGGGGAGAATGCGCAAACTCCCACAGACACCGGCCCAAATCCATGTGTCTGCACAGCAATCAGTGATAGTCACTGAGCTGTCATCTTGCCCAGTATCTGGTCCAGTTTAGGCAGACTCCGCACAGATAGTGACCCGAGGCCAAAATTGAAGCCAGGACCCTGGCGCTGTGAGACAGCAGTGCTAACCTACTGTGCCACCATGTTGCCCTTACAGTTATATCTTTAAATGAATGCAGTGAATTGCAAACAGGGTATTAACTAAATTCCTGAGAGCACATTTACAATCTTACCACCAATAACCATGTGTATTCTTCCTTTTATTTTTCAGAGAGTGAATATGGTGAAGATTTATCTCCAACGGTAAGTGTTCAAAGAGTTTATTTGTGACTATATCTTTACTCCAGGGTAATAATGCATTGGTTGCGATATCTCTCATTTTAATTTGACCCAAATTTTCTGCCCTTCAAGCTTTATTTTTGATTTGATTTATTATTGTCACCTGTGTTGAGATACAGTGAAAAGTATTGTTTCTTGCGCGCTATACAGACAAAGCATACCATTCATAGAGTACGTAGAGGATAAGGAAAGGAGAGGGTGCAGAATGTAGTGTTACTGTGATAGCTAGGGTGTAAGGAAAGATCAACTTAATATAAGGGATGGCAGTGGTGAAGAAGCTGTTCTTGAGATGGTTGATATGCGATCTCAGGTTTTTGTATCTTTTTCCCAACAGAAGAATGTGGCTGTTCTCTTCCGTATCTCTGTAATCTCCCACAGCGCCCTGAGATACATGCATTGCTCTAACCTTGATCTTTAACAATCTCCTATTCTAATCTCTCCACCACTGATGAGTCTAGCCTGCCTTCATTTGCCTTGGCCCGAAGCCCTGGGATTTACTTTCTAAACATCTCCACCTCTACCGCCTTCAGAACATTTGTTACAATGTTGGTCTTTCACCAAGATCTTGGTCATCGACACTACAATAGAGATAATAAGAATATAAGAACTAGGAGCAGGAGTAGGCCATCTGGCCCCTCGAGCCTGCTCCGCCATTCAATAAGATCATGGCTGATCTCTTTGTGGACTCAGCTCCACTTACCCACTCACACATCATGACCCTTAATTCCTTTACTGTTCACAAATCAATCTATCCTTGCCTTAAAAACATTCAATGAGGTAGCCTCAACTGCTTCACTGGGCAGGGAACTCCACAGATTCACAACTCTTTGTGTGAAGAAGTTCCTCCTCAACTCAGTCCTAAATCTGCTCCCCCTTGTTTTGAGACCATGTCCCTTAGTTCTAAGCTGTCAAAGCTATCCAGGAGGTGTCAATGCTGCCAAAGAACTGTCCAAGGACACTGGATGATTTGGCATGGAGGCAAAGGGTGGTGGGTGGGTGTCAAATTGCACTTTATAATGTGCTGGTGAAGCACCCAGTGATGTTTATTATGTTAAAGGTGCTATGTAAATGTTTTCTGAAGCCTATTCAAACACAGCAGGCATCAGAGTTGGTCTTATCCTTCTGTCCTACACGGGCCAAAGGCAGAGACACACCTTTTCATTTCTTTCATCGAGGGTCCTCCGAGGTTGAGAGATTTCCCAACTTGGCAAGCCTCGGTGCAGATCGGATTTTCGATCCAAAGGTGTGGAACGTGGTGTGGGCTGAAACAAGAGCTGGAATGGGCAACTCCAGAATTAATGCACAGACTGCCAGATAACTAAGTTACTGTGAAAATACCCCTAGTCGCCACACTCCGGTCCCTGGTTCGGATACAGTGAAGGAGAATTTAGCACGTCAAATGCACCTAACCAGCACATCTTTCGGACTGTGGGAGGAAACCGGAGCACCCGGAGGAAACCCACACAGACACTGGGAGAATGCGCAGACTCCATACAGATAGTGACCCAAGCTGGGAATTGAACCCAGATCTCCGGCGCTGTGAGGCAGCAGTGTTAACCATTGTGCCACAGTGCCGCACCAGTCAGCACTGTCTGTAAGCAAAATAGCAGAATGTGTTAATAGCAGAATAAAGGTCAGCGCTGTCTGTAAGCAAAATAGCAGAATGTGTTAATAGCAGAATAAAGGTCAGCGCTGTCTGTAAGCAAAATAGCAGAATGTGTTAAAAGCACAAAAAGGGACAGCACTGTCTGAAAGTAGAAACATGAAACAAGGTACAGATTGACAGTATGGGGAAAAGCCGATCGACCTTTGACTTTGCTTCTCTCCACACATTCTGCCCAAACAGCCCCAGCATATTTCATTTCTATTTCAGATTTCCAGAATCTGCAATATTTTGCTTTTGTACGCAATGAGAAAACCCTTCGACGACCCCCCCGCCCCCCACCCCCCACCACCCCTTTAGGCTTTAGATTCTCCAGTTGTTGCATTGGTATCTGAAACCATGAGTATCTCCAGTGGTTGATTTTGATTGGAGTGATAATGGAGACATGGCAAGTCTCTCAACAGTCTCATGATTGTATTAAAGCTTTGATCGGAATAATTCAAAGGAACACAAAATGCTCCCCATTCCCCCAACATGGGATATTCCCCCATTGCCCCAACACGGGATATTCCCCCATTGCCCCAATACGGGATATTCCCCATTGCCCCAATACGGGATATTCCCCCATTGCCCCAACACGGGATATTCCCCCATTGCCCCAACACGGGATATTCCCCCATTGCCCCAACATGGGATATTCCCCCATTGCCCCAATACGGGATATTCCCCCATTGCCCCAATACGGGATATTCCCCCATTGCCCCAACACGGGATATTCCCCCATTGCCCCAATACGGGATATTCCCCATTGCCCCAACACGGGATATTCCCCCATTGCCCCAACACGGGATATTCCCCCATTGCCCCAACACAGGATATTCCCCCATTGCTCCAACACGGGATATTCCCCCATTGCCCCAACACGGGGTATTCCCCCATTGCCCCAACACGGGATATTCCCCCATTGCCCCAACACGAGATATTCCCCCATTGCCCCAACACGGGATATTCCCCCATTGCCCCAACACGGGATATTCCCCCATTGCCCCAACACGGGATATTCCCCCATTGCCCCAACACGGGATATTCCCCCATTGCCCCAACACGGGATATTCCCCATTGCCCCAACACGAGATATTCCCCCATTGCCCCAACACGGGATATTCCCCCATTGCCCCAACACGGGATATTCCCCCATTGCCCCAACACGGGGTATTCCCCCATTGCCCCCAACACGGGATATTCCCCCATTCCCCCAACACGGGATAGTCCCCCATTGCCCCAACACGAGATATTCCCCCATTCCCCTAACACGAGATATTCCCACACTGGTCCTGCATGGAATAAACTGCGAAATGTATTAGGGATGATGGATGTTGGATGATATTTGCTTTCCCCATTTCAGGAGCTGCTCTTGTCCGATATTGAATACGACAGGGAGATGAACAGGTTCTCGATGATGGCATTCCCCCCTTGCAAAGAATCATTGATACGGCGACTGAAGATGGAGGAATCAGAATGCTGGTAAGACACAGGGAGGGCGCTTACTGGAACCATCCCCCACCCCCCACCTCCCCTCTCACCCCGACACTACCCGCCCCACCACAGACTCTGCTTGGTTCCATCGGTCAGAACATTGAGTACAGGAGTTGGGACGTCTTGTTGAAGTTGTACAAGACATTGGTAAGGCCACACTTGGAATACTGTGTACAGTTCTGGTCACCCTATTGTAGAAAAGATCTTATTAAACTAGAAAGAGTGCAGAAAAGATTTACTAGGATGCTACCGGGACTTGATGGTTAGAAGGTGAGGCAGGACAGATTGGGACATTTTTCCTCTGGGGCGTAGGATGCTGAGGGGTGATCTTCAGAACATAAGAAATAGGAGCAGGAGTAGGCCATCTAGCCCCTCGAGTCTGCCCCTCCATTCAATAAGATCATGGCTGATCTGAAGTGGATCAGTTCCATTTTCCCACTTTCTCCCCGTAACCCTTAATTCCCTTGTCTATCAGAAGTCTTGTAAATCTTGTAAATGTTATATCTTATAGAGGTCTATAAAATAATGAGGGGCACAGGTCAGTTAGATAGTCAACATCTTTTCCCAATGGTAGGGGAGTCTAAAACTAGAGGGCACAGGTTTAAGGTGAGAGGGGAGAGATACAAAAGGGCTCAGAGGGGCAATTTTTTCACACAGCGGGTGGTGAGTGTCTGGAACAAGCTGCCAGAGGTAGTAGTAGAGGCAGGTACAATTTTATCTTTTAAAAAACATTTAGACAGTTACATGGGTATAGAGGGATATGGGCCAAATGCGGGCAATTGGGACTAGCTTAGTGATTTTAAAAAAAGGGACGGCATGGACAAGTTGGGCCGAAGGGCCTGTTTCCATGCTGTAAACTCTATGACTCTTATCCAAGCACACCGCAAAATATTGTGTTCTGAATGGAGAATTTGGTGTGGGCATAGCTACAAAAACCCTACTAAACTGGGAATTGTCCTCAACAAGTGAGGTGTGGCACAGTGGTTAGTGCTGCCAGGGACCTGGGTTTGATTCTGGCCTCAGGTGATTGTCTGCGTGGCATCTGCGCATTGTCTGCGTGGGTTGTGCTCCGGTTTCCTCCGTTACACCAAAGATGTGCGGGCTAGGTTGATTGGCCGTGCTGAATTCTCCCTTAGGGGGACTAGGAGGGTAACTACATGGGGCTGCTGGGATCGGGCCTGGGTGGGATTGTTGTCGGCGCAGCCTCGATGGGCCGAATGGCCTCCTTCCGCACTGTAAAACCATCCAATGTTCAGCAGAAGGTGCTAAAAGATTGGTTTCTTCTCTTGCCTGGCAGGGAGATTCGAACTTCCATTGCCACGTGGCGGGACTGGAGGATTCTGGCAGTGGGCGGGGTCCACGAGACCCCCCACCATTTGACTGGCCCGCCATCCTTGGGTGATGCTATTTGGAGACTTGGATCTCCACCTATTAACAGTGTGCACCATTTCTCTTGTCTAGCTTTGACTGCAGCCCTTTCGGAAGCTTAATGGATATCAGCGGTAGTAATCCAGGTAAGTGTGCGTCGCTCTGAGTGCCCTGGGCGAAAGCATTGAGCATGTTGTGCCCCCGAGTTGTAAATTTAATGTAATTCTACATTTTGTATCCATTAACTTTGTCTCCCGCTGCCTGGGCAAAGCAGTCAGCATAACTAATTAAGGACCCCAGCTATCCCGGACATTCTCCCTTCCACCTTCTTCCGTCGGGAAAAAGATACAAAAGTCTGAGGTCACGTACCAACTGACTCAAGAACAGCTTCTTCCCTGCTGCTGTCAGACTTTTGAATGGACCCACCTTGCATTAAGTTGATCTTTCTCTACACCCGAGCTATGACTGTAACACTACATTCTGCACTCTCTCCTTTCCTTCTCTATGAAGGGTACGCTTTGTCCGTTTAGCGCGCAAGGAACTTTTCACTGCATACTAAAATCAAAAATAAAATCAAAATCAGGGAAACTTATGCTTTCTTAATCAGTCAGGGAATTAAAGGTCACAGACACAAGGCAGGAAATAGGACTTTGTAAATTCCCAACAGTGCAGAAGGAGGCCATTCGGCCCATCAGGTCTGCACTAACTCTCCGAAAAGAGCATCTCAGCCAGGCTCCCTCCCCCCCAGACCCTATGTCTGTTGCCCCGCAGATTTGTAGCCCACTCTTATCTCAAGTAATCAAGTCTGGAATTCTCCAGTCGTTTGGGCCAGTGGGATTCTCCAGTCCCACTGGCGGCACAGCCCCCCCCACGGGTTTCCCGCCAGCATGGGGTGATTTCAATGGGAATTCCCATTGAGAGCGGTGGGACTGGAGAACCCCGCTCGCAAACGACGCACCACCTCCCACTGGCGGGAAACACACGGCTGGGAGAATCTTGCCTCAATTCTTTTAAGTAGTTTAGAATTCTTCTCTCATCATGTGGAGGCCATGGTCTAGTGGTATTATCACTAGACTATTAATCCAGAAACCCAGCTAATGTTCTGGGGACCCGGGTTCGAATCCCGCCACGGCAGATGATGGAATTTGAATTCAATAAAAAACAAATCTGGAATTAAGAATCTACTGATGACCATGAAGCCATTGTCGATTGTTGGAAAAACCCATCTGGTTCACTATCCCTTTAGGGAAGGAAATCTGCCATCCTTACCCGGTCTGGCCTACATGTGACTCCAGAGCCACAACAATGTGGTTGACTCTTAACTGCCCTCCAAGGACAACTAGGGATGGGCAATAAATTCTAGCCTGCCAGCGACACCCTGCTTCCACATTACTCTGTAATGAAGGGTTCTCTCTCTAACTGTGCTGGGGGTGTACCTACAGCATGGGGACTGCAGCGGTTCAAGATGGCGGCTCAACCCCCCCACAACATCTCAAGGGCAATTAGGGATGGAAGAAATGCCGACCCTGCACCCCAGAAAAGGATAAATTTACCAAATAAATCTTTGTCTTACGTAATTGACTCTTATAGATCATAGAATTCCCACAGTGTAGAAGAAGGCCATTGGGCCCAGTGTACTGACCACAATCCCATTCAGGCCCCATATAGTTACCTTGTTAACACCGTGATATTAGGAGCAATTTTAGCACGGCCAATCAACCTAACTTGCGCATCTTCGGAGTGTGGGAGGAAACCGGAGCACCCGGAGGGAAGCCACGCAGACACGGGGAGAATGTGCAAACTCCACACAGACAGTGACCCAAGCCGGGAATCGAACCCAGATCCCTGGCGCTGAGGGGTAGCAGTGCTATCCACCGTGCCACCCTTAAATAAATCAAGATGGTTTCTCTATCAGTAGTTCAACAATCCCCCATCATATTCTTTTCCCATTTGCTCTCAAGTATCTGCAGGCTGTCAACCCTCCCTTATCTCCAACTTTCCGTCAATCCTGCTCTCTTGCACCTTCTCCATTTTGATCGTCCTGTCTTTGCTGGCCCGTGCCCTCAACATCCTCAATCCTAAACTCTGGAATTCTCTTCCCAAATGGCAAGGGAGGGTGGCACAGTGAATTGGTACTGCTGCCTCACAGAGCTAGAGACCTGGGTTCAATTCCAGCCTTGGCTGTCTGTGTGGAGTCTGCACGTTCCCCCCATGTCTGCGTGGGTTTCCTCCGGGTGCTCCGGTTTCCTCCCACAGTCCGAAAGACGAAGAACAAAGGAAGATTACAGCACAGGAACAGGCCCTTCGGCCCTCCAAGCCTGCACTGACCATGCTGCCCGACTGAACTAAAACTCCCTACCCTTCCAGGGACCATATCCCTCTACTCCTATCCTATTCATGTATTTGTCCAGATGCCCCTGAAAGGTCACTATTGTATCCGCTTCCAATACCTCCCCCTGGCAGCGAGTTCCAGGCACCCACCATCTCCTTTAAACCTTGCCCCTCACACCTCAAACCTGTGCCCCCTAGTAATTGACTCTTCCACCTTGGGAAAAAGCTTCTGACTATCCACTCTGTCCATGTCCCTCATAATCTTATAGACTTCGATCAGACATGCGGGTTAGGTGCTAAATTCTCCCTCCGTGTGTTCCTTCTTGGTTGATAAGGGGTGAGGGGTCACGGGGAAAAGGCAGGAGAATGGGGACGAGAGAATTATCAGCCATCATTGAATAGTGGAGCAGACTCGATGGGCCGAGTGGCCTAATTCTGCTCCTACGTCTTATGGTCTTATGATGTACCCGAGCAGGGAATGTGGTGACTAGGGGATTTTCACAATAACTTCATCGCACTGTTAATGTAAGCCCACTTGTGAGACTAAGAAATAGACTTTAAACTTTTTAAACAAACCTCCCTGTCCCACTTTTCTTTAGATATCCTGCTTAGGATATACCCTAATATACCCTGCTTGAGATATATCCGTTGACCCAAACCCGCGGGCACCTCCTGTGGCCCGGTGTCCAGCATCTGCCAGACAGCACTCCCAGGAACGGTCTGGTTTTCACTTATTCATAGAAATTGTAGAATCCCTACAGTGCAGGAAGAAGCCATTCAGCCCATCAAGGCTGCACTGACAACAATCCCAACCAGGCCCTATCCCCATAACCCCACATATTTACCCTGCTAATCTCCCTGGCACTCAGGGGCAATTTAGTGTGGCCAATCCACCCAACCTACACATCTTTGGACACTAAGGGACAATTTAGTGTGGCCAATCCACCTAACCTACACATCTTTGGACACTAAGGGACAATTTAGTGTGGCCAATCCCCCTAACCTGCACATCTTTGGACACTAAGGGACAATTTAGCATGGCCAATCCACCTAACCTGCACATCTTTGGACACTAAGGGACAATTTAGCATGGCCAATCCACCTAACCTGCACATCTTTGGACACTAAGGGACAATTTAGCATGGCCAATCCACCTAACCTGCACATCTTTGGACACTAAGGGACAATTTAACATGGCCAATCCACCTAACCTGCACACCTTTGGACACTAAGGGGTAATTTAACATGGCCAATCCACCTAACCTACACATCTTTGGACACTAAGGGACAATTTAGCATGGCCAATCCACCTAACCTGCATATCTTTGGACTTACGTTAAAGGGTGCTACATAAATGCAAGTTCTTTACTTTCTAGGTGAAGCCCAGCCCTTCAGAATATCGTTCAGTCGGGGTTTGTCTGAGCAAAGCTTCGATGCGGGATCCGAAGATGCCAGCGAAGTGGCTGTCCGCCTTCTAGACGGAAGAAAGGAAAGGAGGTAATTCGCCTTTCTGCTCCCATTTTTTGATTCCATCATGGTGGGGCGGCACGGTGGCACAGTGGGTTAGCACTACTGCCTCACAGCGCCAGGGACCCCGGTTCGATTCCAGCCTCGGGTCACTCTCTGTGTGGAGTTTGCACATTCTCCCCATGTCTGCGTGGGTTTCCTCCCACAGCCCAAAGGATGTGCTGGTTAGGGTGCGTTGGCCGTGCTAAATTCTCCCTCAGTGTTACCCGAACAGGAGTGTGGCGAACTGGGGGAATTTTCACAGTAACTTCATTGCAGTGTTAATGTAAGCCTTACTTGTGACACTGATGAATAAACTTTAAAACCTACTTGATTGGCCACGTTACGTTGACCCTTAGTGTCCAGAGTAATGCTGGCTGTGCGGATTGGCCGTGCTAAATTGCCCCTTAGTGTCAGGGGGACTAGAAGGGTAAATATGTGGGGTTATGGGGATAGGGTGGGATCGTGGGCTAGTGCAGACTCAATGGGCTGAATGGCCTCCTTCTGCACTGTAAGGATTTTACTGGCTGGAATTATACTGTCACGGGAATCGGAGTGGACGAGGGGTGGGAATGTCCATTGAGCTGGGGTGGGATTTTACGATTTTGGGATGAGCGAGGCTGTAAAATCCCGCTGTCAACTAATTCCTGAACTCCGGAATTTCTTCCCTTGACCTCTCCCTTTTCAAACCCACGTCCCGCTTTGGCCCCACCGTTTTACCTCATCATATCCCGCCCTCAATCCAAATGACCTGGCCTCCCGTTTGTTGAAGGCGTCATGTATGTGCATGTTGTTGTTGTTGTTGTTGTTGTTGTAGGCCACTTTCCACATCCGTGTCGATGCCTGATCTCACGGGCCGCAACATCAGCGTCAAACTGGACCGCACCGACAGCACCGCCACCGAGGACAGCAACACCGGGGTCTCCATCAGCACCATGCAGCACGGGGCAGAGGCGGACAATGTCGGACTACAGGTCGGATGTCAACCGTTCGCGATAACTCGGAATCTAGGCCTCACCAGATTCCTGGCATGTTTAGTTTTCCATCAGTAACTTGAAGTAAAGGGTGGCACAGTGGGTTAGCACCGCCGCCTCACAGCGCCAGGGACCCGGGTTCGATTCCCGGCTTGGGTCACTGTCTGTGTGGCATCTGCACATTCTCCCCGTGTCTGCGTGGGTTTCCTCCCACAGTCCAAAGATGTGCGGGTTAGGTGGATTAGCCAAGTTAAATCGCCCCTTAGTATCCAAAGATATGCAGGTTTGGTGGATTGGCCATGTTAAATTGTTCTTTAGTGTCCAAAGATGTGCAGGTTAGGTGGATTGGCCATGCTAAATTGTTCTTTAGTGTCCAAAGATGTGTAGGTTAGAGGGAGTGGTGGGGTAAATACGTGGAGTTATGGGGATAGGACTTGTTGTCGTGCAGACTCAATGGGCCAAATGGCCTCCTTCTGCACTGTAGGGATTCTATGAAAGTTCAATGAGTCTGCACTGGCTCTCAGCAGGTGCGTCCCTCTCAGGCCCCTCACCCTGCCCTATTCCCACAACACATCACATCGAACATGGCTAATCCACTTACCAGATTTTTGATAATAAAGGACAATTTAGCACGGCCAATCCACTTCACCTGCACATCTTTGGACACTAAGGGACAATTTGGCATGGCCACAGTGCACCTAATCCTCACATCTTTGGAGGATACCGGAGCACCCAGAAGAAACCCGCGCAGACATGGGGAGAATGTGCAAACCCCACACGGACAGTCACCCAAGCCGAGAATGGAACCCAGGTCCCTGGTGCTGCGAGGCAGCAGTGCTAACCACTGTGCCACCATGCTGTCCCAAACACAATGGGCCGAAAGGCCTCTTTCTGCACTGTAGTTGTTCTATGATGCTATGGTTGTATGGTTGGGTACCAACCCAGGAATCTGAAGAGAAAACCTAAAAATTTCTAATCCTCAAGGCTTCCTGCTCCCCTTCGGCTCAAGTATATTTGAATCTTTTCTCAGCTGGATGACGGAGTGAGGCAGAGAATATCGCATCCGAGCTACAGATCGAAGGGTGCCTATTGGATGTTGGACAACTGTCCAATGGAGGGTTCCCTCCAGCTTCAGCAGAATGGACAGGGTAAGTAAGGGTAAACTGGGACAGTTCAGAACATTATTAGGGTGTGAGACCCAAACGGGTATATTACGAAGCCAGACTAGACCACTAACAATTTTCAATGTTAGCATTAACATGAGGTTAGGATACTTCACCTCAACAGAGATTCCGTTGCCAAATTAGGGACCTTTTTCCATCTAAACCAGTTTTATTCATAACACAGATTAAGCATAACTCTAACAAACAGTTTAACTTTAAATCATTGAACAATTTTTAAACATGAAAAGAATCTTAACTTTTGACTTATCACAATTTCAGTTCCAAATAAGCAATATTTCTCTTGTAGACTTAAAACCCACTTTAGAAAAAGTTCAAAAAACGCACATATACTTGGGTAACGGATTAGGGCTTTCAGAGAGAGAAAGAGAGAGGGAGGACCTCTTTTTAATAGCTCCAGTCACCAATGCCAGGTTCCATCCAGGTGCTCCAGTTTCCTCCAAGGTTTGTTGATGAGTGGAACCATTCACTGCCTGATCTAACTGCTCCCATTAAAACATTACTGAGTCCTGCTGTTCTCTGCTAAAATTTCTCGGTATTCTGTAGTTCAACCAACATCTTAAACCCCTTTTCTGTGTCTCCCATGCGTCCTCATGACCAAGAACAAGTTAGGTTGATTGGTCATGCTAAATTGTCCCATAGTATCAGGTGCCAATGTGTGTCCGCCGTGTAGACTGGTGCTTCTTTCCCACCAGTTTTAATATGTGCACCTCCAGTTTGCAGGAAGGCTGAGGGGATCCTGGGAGACACGGACGAGGTAACCATGGCTCGAGGCTCCTTCTACATCCGAGTGAACCTGAACATCCTGGGCCAAGTGGACAGCTGCTCCTTACAGGTCAAGTGCGACGAGATCCTGCGGGTGTTGGGCACGGCCCGCCACACAAAATACGAGTGGCACTGCGCCAGGGTCGACCCATTTACCATGAAGGACCTGGAGCAGGGAACCATCCCCAGCTACAACAGGTACACAACAAGCTATTCCATCGTGGCGTAGTGGCATTATCACTGGACGAGTAATCCCGAGATACAGGGTAATTCCCTGAGGCTTGGGTTCGAATCCCGCCTCAGGGGATAGTGAAATTTGAACTCAATAATAATCTGGAGTTAAGATGACCATGAATCGATTGTCAGGAAAAACCCATCTGGTTCACTAATGTCCTTTACGGAAGGAAATCTGCCGTCCTTACCCGGTCTGGCCTACTTTCACAATAACTTCATTGTAATGTTGATATAAGCCTACTTGTGACAATAATAAATTTAAAAAATGTGACTCCACTCCCACAGCAATGTGGTTGGGTGGCACAGTGGTTAGTACTGTGGTCTCACGGGGACCTAGATTCGATTCCCAGCTTGGGTCACTGTCTGTGCGGAGTTTGCATGTTCTCCCCATATCTGCGTGGGTTTCCTCTGGGTGCTCCGGTTTCCTCCCACAGTCTGAGAGATATACTAGTTAGGTGCGTCGGCCGTGCTAAATTCTCCCTCAGTGTACCCGAACGGGCGCTGGAGTGTGGCGACTAGGGGATTCTCTCAGTAACTTCATTGCAGTGTTAACGTAAGCCTGCTTGAGGTAAATAAATAAAATTAACTCGACTCGCAATTAAGGATGGGCAATGGATGGTGGGCCCAGCCAACAATTGCCCCTTCCATGCCTGTTTGGCTCCGCAGGGGATGGGGTGTATTATTGATTCTTTTAATCACACTTAAGTTTGATGTTCTGAGTTTCCTTTGCGCTTTGTCTTTTGGTTCGGTTCTTGGGGGCTGCCCTTCTCGCTTTGTTCCTGTTTAATTCGCTTGACTCAGGCTAAAAAACAAAGGCAGAAATGTCTGCATCCTGCAAAATGAATTTTTAAACATCTCTAGGGCCACAGAGCAGCTAGATTAACAGCAAATGGACTAACAATGGGTTAGAGGCATGTTGACAGGAGGAATAAGGAGCTCACGTAGTCCCAGGAAGGTACAAAAACTCAATGACATAGCTTGTATAAGGAGTGTTAGTGGCATAGTGAGTAAGGCTCCTGCTTCTGGAGCCAGAAGTTCCCAGTTCGATTCCCCCCCCAGGCGTTATTCTTTTTTATTCATTCATAGGACATGAGCATCACTGGCTGGGCCTGCATTTATTGCCCATCCCTAGTTGCCCTTGTTCAGAGGGCAGCTGAGAGTCAACCACATCGCTGTGGCTCTGGAGTCACATGTAGGCCAGACCGGGTAAGGACGGCAGATTTCCTTCCCTAAAGGGACATTAGTGACCCAGATGGGTTTTTCTGACAATGGTTTCATGGTCACCAGTAGATTCCTAATCCCAGATTTTTTTTATTGAATTCAAATTCCTGCCATCTACCGTGGAGGGATTCGAACCCGGGTCCCCAGAACATGAAATGAGTTTCTAGATACGTGGCGACTAGAGGATTTTTACAGTAACTGCATTGTAGTGTTAAGGTAAGCCTAGTTGTGTCACTAATATATAAACTTCAAACTTTAAAAAACCATTATTGGTTCATGACCTTTGACCCGACTCCACATGCCCTTCCCCTCGTCCCCCCCCATCCCCCACCCCCAAAAGGCTGCTTTCTGAGAGAAAACCAAACGATACTTTGATGTGATCAGCTGACAGTGAGGTGTAACTGGACTGTTCCTAATTGTGCTTCTCTTTCTCTCTCCATCCCTCTCTCCATCTCTCTCTCCATCTCTCTCTCCATCTCTCTCTCCATCTCTCTCTCCATCCCTCTCTCCATCTCTCTCTCCATCTCTCTCTTCATCTCTCTCTCCATTTCTCTCTCCATCTCTCTCTCCATCTCTCGCTTCATTCCTCTCCCATCCCTCTCTCCATCCCTCTCTCCATCTCTCTCTCCATCTCTCTCTCCATCTCTCTCTCCATCTCTCTCTCCATTTCTCTCTCCATCTCTCTCTCCATCTCTCGCTTCATTCCTCTCCCATCCCTCTCTCCATCCCTCTCTCCATCTCTCTTTCCATCTCTCTCTCCATCTCTCTCTCCATCTCTCTCTCCATTTCTCTCTCCATCTCTCTCTCCATCTCTCGCTTCATTCCTCTCCCATCTCTCTCTCCATCCCTCTCTCCATCCCTCTCTCCATCCCTCTCTCCATCTCTCTCTCCATCTCTCTCTCCATTTCTCTCTCCATCTCTCTCTCCATCTCTCGCTTCATTCCTCTCCCATCTCTCTCTCCATCTCTCTCTCCATCTCTCTCCCCGTCCCTCTCTCCGTCCCTCTCTCTGTCCCTCTCTCCATTTCTCTCTCTATCTCCGTCTCCATCCCTCTCTCCATCTCTCTCTCCATCTGTTTCTCTATCTCTCTCTCCATCTCCCTCTCCATCCCTCTCTCCATCCCTCTCTCCATCCCTTCTCTCCAACCTTCTCTCCAACCTTCACTCCAACCTTCTCTCCATCCCTCTCTCCATCCCTCTCTCCGTCCCTCTCTCCGTCCCTCTCTCCGTCCCTCTCTCCATCCCTCTCTCCATCCCTCTCTCCATCTCTTCCTCCATCACTTCTCTCTTCTCCTGATTCCTCAGAGCTCACCAGCTCCTTCTGGTTAAAATCTACGCGCTGATGGGAAACTTCCGGAAGAATGAGAGGGACAAGAAGGTAAGTCGCCAATGAATCTAGAACCTACCGGGACCATGTCATGACTCCGGCCTCTCCCCACTCAAGAATTCCCATGATGCTCTAATATATACTCACATGTTAATCTAAGTAGGCAGCACAGTGGTTAGCACTGCTGCCTCACAGGGCCAGGGACCCGGGTTCGATTCCTGCCTCGGGTCACTGTCTGTGTGGAGTCTGCACATTCTCCTCGTGTCTGAGTGGGCTTCCTCCGTGTGCTCCGGTTTCCTCCCACAATCCAAAGATATGTGGGTTAGGTTGATTGGCCATGCTAAATTGCCCTTTAGTGTCTGATGATGTGTAGATTAGGTGGATTGGCCATGCTAAATTGTCCCTTAATGTCCAAAGATGTGTAGGTTGGGTGGATTGGCCATGTTACATTGCCCCTTAGTGTCCAAAGATATGCAGGTTAGGGTGAATAGTGAGGCAAATCCAACCTTTGTGAGGTAATCGGATAGTCATAAATTCAATAGACGGAGGCCATGTTGTTTGATATTAACATTCCATGGAATGATCCTTGTAACCCTGAAAACTTAATTCTCTCGAATTCCCGTCCTATTTCCATTAGGAATCATTAATCAACTGTGTTGAAGATTGCGTCGCCTTATTTCATGTTTGTATCCCAGAATGGAACAGTCAGTATTCTTATTTCCTGGTTTTTAACTGGGGTTTCTCTGTCGTTTCTTTCGGGGGGGGTGGGTTTGGGCCAAGTTATTTCCGTCCTCACTGTTCTCGCTCTCCTGTTTTGCAAAGTTTCTGAAGAACAACGTGAAGATGCAGAAGTTATACCCAGACCAAGTGAGGATTGTGCCAGCCTGGTCTACGACGTGCCAGCCCAATGCCACGAGCTCATCTCTCAGAAGCTGGCATGACAGTGAGTGCAAAGGTGACTCTGCATGAAGACCCAAGGGTGGGACTTACCATTCCCCCAACTCCACGCCCCCCGCACCCCCCCCCCCCCACCCCACACACACACAGCGTGTATCCTGGAGACAACCCGCCATTGGCCAGTCATGGGACTTTCCAGTCCCGCCGCTGCCAAGGGGGTTTCCTGTTATTCTTGCCCTCCATCGCCGGGGAAACGGCGGCAAGGCCGAGCGAGCCACTCAGTTCAAACAGGAAGGGGAGGTCAAGGCTGATCCCGCCCAGCGACGCCCATGAAGGAAGGTAGAGTCATAGAAGGACTGTAGCACAGGACGAGGCCACTCAGCCCACCGTGTCTGTGTCAGTCAAGGAAAAAACTATAAAGTTAAGGCACTTGGGATTGTGGGTCATATCTCGAGATGGATAGAAAGCAGAGTAGAGTTGACAGAGGAGAGCCAGTGGATGTGGTTCATTTAGACTTTCGGGAGGCTTTGGACAAGATGTCACGTAACCACTCGTTGAGGGAGGGGGGAGAAGGGGTAGGGGGGTTGGGGTGGGTGCAGATACAACAAAGAGTTGGTCTTCATTGCAAGAGGACTTGAGTACAGGAGCAAGGATGTCTTACTGCATCTGTGTAGGGCCTTGGTGAGATTACACTTGGAGCATTGTGGGCAGTTTTGATCTCCTCATCTGGAAAAGGATATTTTTGCCTTAGAGGGTGCACTGTGAGTTTTTAACCAGATTCCTGGGATGGCAGGATTGTCGAATGATTTGGTTTGATTTATTATGGTCACACGTGTTGGGATACAGTGAAAAGTATTGTTTCTTGAGCACGATACAGTCAAAGCATACCTTACATAGAGAAGGAAGTGAGAGAATGCAGAATGTAGTGTTGCAGTCAGGGTGTAGAGAAAGATCAACTTAATATAAGGTTACCCCATTCGAAAGTCTGACAGCAGCGGGGAAGAAGCTGTTCTTGAGTCGGTTGGTACGTGACCTCAGACTTTTGTATCATTTTCCTGACGGAAGAAAGTGGAAGAGAGAATGTCCGGGATGTGTGAGGTCCTTGATTATGCTGGCTGCTTTGTCGAGGCAGCGGGAAGTGTAGACAGGGTCAATGGATGGGAGGCTGGTTTGTGTGATGGACTGGGCTACATTCACGATCTTTTGTAGTTTCTTGAGGTCTTGGGCAGAGCAGGAGCCCATACCAAACTGTGATACAACCAGAAAGGATGCTTTCTATGGTGCATCTGTAAAAGTTGGTGAGAGTCGTAGCTGACATGCCAAATTTCCTTAGTCTTCTGAGAAAGTCGAGGCATTGGTGGGTTTTCTTAACCATAGTGCCAAAGTGAGGGGACCAGGACAGGCTGTGTCCTATGAGGTATGAGGAGAGATTGGATGGACGGTCCTGTATTCACTGGAGTTTAGGTGAATGAGAGGGGGTCTAATTGAAATGTGTAAAATTCTGACAGGATTGGACAGACTGGATGCAGGAATGTTGTGTCCTCTGGCTGGGAGGAACAGGGAGGACAAGAACAAGGGGGCACAGTCTCAGGATGCAGGGTGGGCCACTTAGGACTGAGGAGAAATGTCTTCACTCAGAGAGTGGTGAACCTGTGGAAGTCCCTACCACAGAAAGCTGTGGCGGCCACGTCACTGAATATACTTAAGAAGGAAGTAGATAGATTTCCAGGCTCTGAAGATGTAAAGGGGTATGGGGAGAGCCTATGGTATGGCATTGAGATAGGGTGGCATGGTGGTTAGCACTGCTGCCTCACAGCGCCAGGGACCAAGGTTCGATCCCTGGCTTGGGTACCGTTTGTATGGAGTTTGCACATTCTCCCCATCTCTGGGTGGGATTCCTCCGGGTGCTCCGGTTTCCTCCCACAGTCCGAAAGATGTGCAGGTTAGGTTGATTGGCCATGCTAAAATTGCCCCTTAGTGTCCTGAGATGCGTAGGTTAGAGGGATTAGCAGGTAAATATGTAGGGATCTGGGGGTAGGGCCCGGGTGGGATTGTGGTCGGTGCAGACTCGATGGGCCAAATGGCCTCTTTCTGCACTGTAGGGATTCTACATACAGTACAGTACAGGCCCTTCAGCCCTCAATGTTGCGCTGAGCTATGTGCAAACCCAGAGGGTGGTGGGTGAGTGGAATCGGCTGCCGTCGGTGGTGGTGGAGGCAAATTCGATAGGGTCTTTTAAGAGACTTCTGGATGAGTACATGGGACTGAATAGGATTGAGGGTTACAGGTAAGCCTAGTAGGTAGGGATAAGATCGGCACAACTTGTGGGCCGAAGGGCCTGTTTGTGCTGTAGTTTTTCTATGTTCTATCAAGCTAAGCCACTCCCTATCATTCTGGTGTGCTCCATGTGCCTATCCAATAACCGCTTGAAAGTTTTAAAGTGCCGGTTAGGTGCTAAATTCTCCCTCAGTGTTACCCTAACAGATGCTGGAGTGTGGTGAGTCGGGGATTTTCACAGTAACTCCATTGCAGTGTTAATGTAAGCCTACTTGTGACAAATAAATAAACTTTTTGAGGATCAGCGGTGATGGTGATGAATGGCGGAGCTGGCTCCAAAGGCCAATTGGCCTCCCCCTGCTCCTATCTCCTGTGGTCTCTACGAAAGCAAATCTTCCATTAAACTGTTGATTGTGTTGCAGATCAGGACGAAAAGATCTTGCCCTACAGCCTGGTTCACCCAATCACGGTTCAGCAAAAACGGCCGGTGATCATTCTGCCAACGCTATTGGCCAAAGCGTTGATGAACCGCCTCCTCCAGTCGCCATTTGCATCAGAGTTCACCATCGTGCAGCCAGGTGCGTACCGCTCCTTCACATAGACTGATATAGCAGCAATGGAGGCCATTTGGCCCATTATGCCTCTGCTAGCTCCTTAATCCCCCACCAGAGATGGGTCATTTTTTTGACGTGACTGAAGGAGGGGGGGGGGGGATGATCCCAGCAGTGTGGACCTGATTCCTTCCAATGAGGTTAAAGAGGCTCGCCACCGATGGTGGGAGGAGGGGACAATCATTTCCTGCTTTCGCGCCCACCTTCTTGCGATGTTTTCCACTCCCGCCGTCAAACCAGCCCAATGAGGACGGGAGTGGAAAACGCCCCATGCCCGCCGGCCTGGGACTAACAGGCAGAGCCTAAAGATTAAAGCCAGGAGTGAAACTGAGAATCACGTCTTCACGCAAAGTTGGCCTTTGGGACTCACTTCTGCCAACGGCAGTCGACACTCGGAGTTTTCCAGTCCCGCCCCACACTGCGGGAATTCGAACGTAGAACAGTACAGCACAGTACAGGCCCCTCGATGTTGCGCCGAGTTATGTCTGAACCCAAGATCCCTATCATTCTGGTGTGCTCCATGTGCCTATCCAATAACCGCTTGAAAGTTCCTACAGTGTCCGACTCCACTATTACAGCAGGCAGTCCATTCCACACCCCAACCACTCTCTGAGTAAAGAACCTACCTCAGACATCCCTCCTATATCTCCCACCATGAACCTTATAGTTATGCCCCCTAGTAACAGCTACATCCACCCGAGGAAATAGTCTCTGAACGTCCACGCTATCTATCCCCCTCATCATCTTATAAACCTCAATTAGGTCGCCTCTCATCCTCCTCCACTCTAAAGAGAAAAGCCCCAGCTCCCTCAACCTTTCCTCATAAGACCTCCCCTCCAAACCAGGCAGCATCCTGGTAAATCTGCTCTGCACTCTCTCCAATGCTTCCACATCCTTCTTCTAGTGAGGTGACCAGAATTGCGCACAATATTCCAAATGTGTGCAATCCCTACAGTGCAGGTTGTCGAGGATGGAATGGAAAATCAGATGGAGCCTGTTTGTCTTTGGGCAGAGACTGGGAAATCCCATCCCGGTAGGTCATTCCACATCCGGGATTGACAGGGTTTTTGTTGAGTCAGGTTTTCAAGGGATCGTGGACAAAGACCTGTAGTTAGATCACACCAGTTAGGCCACAGCACTCCAGGTTGGGCCATGCCTGGAGTACTGTGTACAGTTTTGGTCTCCTTACTTAAGAAAGGATATACTGGCACTGGATGGGGTGCAGAGGAGATTCACTAGGTTGATTACAAAGAACAAAGAACAACCCAGCACGGGAAACAGGCCCTTCGGCCCAACAAGCCCGCGCCGCCGCATCACCCTACACCTATTCTACCCTGCGTGTCTACAAATAGAACCCCTGACTTAGCCAGATTCAGGGGAGAATAGTGTCAATTTGGTAAAACCAATCAGCCTAAGAGCACATCTTTGGGGTGTGGGAGGAAACCGGAGCGCCCGGAGGAAACCCACGCAACCACAGGGAGAATGCACAAACTCCCACAGACACAGGCCCAAATCCATGTATCTGCACAGCTAGCAGTGCTAGTCACCGAGCTGTTGCGGCGCCCGTCTACCGGTCCAGGATTAAGCACACACACCGACACGAAGTACTAGGCCACTCCCGGAACCTCCAAGAGCAGCCCACGCACGACCCACCGTGTGCATGCCCCTCGTTTGACAACGAGGTGGACCTCCACCTGCGGAGTGAAAAGACAAAAACGTTAATCACAAGCCTGCCTTTCCGGTGTCTCCCGAGGTTCTAACCCTTATTCAATAACCCCTACCATAACCCTCCATCCTCGTTTCACTCATGTGCCTATCTAACTGAACCTTAAACGAGTCCAACGTTCCCGCCTCCACCACCCCACTCGGTAGCGCGTTCCATACCCCCACTACTCTCTGCGTAAAGAACCTTCCTCTCATATCCAAATTATACCTCTCCCCCCTCACCCTTAAATCATGTCCTCTTGTATTCGTAACCAATCTAGGGATTCTGGAGTTGAGAGGGTTGGCTTATGAGGAGAGACTGAGTAGACTGGGACTATACTCATTGGAATTCAGAAGAATGAGGGGGGGATCTTATAGAAACGTATAAGATTATGAAGGGAATGGATAAGATAGAAGCAGGGAGGTTGTTTCCACTGGCGGGTGAAACTAGAACCAGGGGGCATGGCCTCAAAATAAGGGAGAGCAGGTTTAGGACTGAGTTGAGGAGGAACTTCTTCACACAAAGGGTTGTGAATCTGTGGAATTCCCTGCCCAGTTGAGTCTACCTCATTGAATGTTTTTAAGGCAAGGATAGATAGATTTTTGAACAGTAAAGGAATTAAGGGTTATGGTGAGCGGGCGGGTAAGTGGAGCTGAGTCCACAAAACTTATTGGATGGCGGAGCAGGCTGGAAGCCCAAATGGCCCACTCCTGCTCCTAGTTCTTATCACGGATCAACCATGATCTTAATGAATGGCACAGCACAGATTGGAGGGGCTGATTGGCCTCCTCCTGTTCTTATATGTACAGAGTGTGAACAAATGGGCCACAACTGGATAGGGGATTAGAATCATAGAATCTTTACAGTGCAAATGGAGGCCATTTGGCCCATCGAGTCTACACCGACCACAATCCCACCCCTATCCCCACAACCCCATCCATTTACCCTAGCTGGTCCCCCTGACACTAAGGGGCAATTTCGTATGGCCAATGCACCTAACCAGCATGTCTTTTGGACTGTGGGAGGGTGGAAATCAGAACAACCGGAGGAAACCCACGCAGACACGGGGAGAATGTGCAAACTCCACATAGACAGTGACCCAAGCTGGGAATCCAACCCGGGTCCCTGGTGTTGTGAGACAGCAGTGCTAACCACTGCACCACCCTGCTGCTGGAAAACAGGGACTTGAACACTGGACCCTCAGGTTAAAAGTCTGGTGCTCTACTGACTGAGCTATCCAGGCTCATGTACATCTTTGTACAGCTTTGGACAGAGTGAATGGAGGTTGCTAGGGTCCAAACTAGAAACTCCAATGTGTTTTGTGCAGTTTGTCTGGACCCTAAATTTTACATTTGATTTTGGCATTAGGGTGAACATAAATTGTTTCACTCCAGGTATGGATCAAGTGATCCTAGGAAGCTTTTGCCAAACAAAGTTTATTTAAGATCACAATTAAAATATAACAAAAAGAATTAGCTTAACTTTTACCAATTATAAGACTTAAACATGACACGGTATAACTCCTAACAGCTAGCTATCTCTGATGTTCCACTATAGTTATATGCCATAGATATACACACCCTTCCTTAGCTTTAGAAAAATGAGTATGTTCAAGTAATGCCAGGTTTCCAGCTTTTTAACACTTCTAGACAGAGATTCTGACAGCAGTTTCCAGAGAAGGATATATCTTCCAAACCGCAAAACCTCAGAGAGATAAACCCAGTCTCCAAAAACAACAACACTTAAAGCCCCAAACTCCAGAGAGAGAGGAAAAATAAACAATACTGTCTCTCTTAACTTCAAACAGCATCAGAAAACCAAAACTAAAATTGGAAAGCTGTACGAAAAAATAGCTGCCCCCAGTCACACGACCTGAACTGTTTATCATCCCATGGGGGGCAAAACGGTAGCATGTTGGTTAGCACTGCAGTGCCAGGAACCCAGGTTTGATTCTGGCCTTGGGTGACTGCGAGTTTCCTCCGGGTGCTCCGGTTTCCTCCCACTGTCCAAAGATGTGTGGGTTAGGTGGATTGGCTGTGCAAAATTGCCCCTTCGAGTCATTAGCAGGGTAAATATGTGGGATGATGGGAATAGGGCCTGGGTGGGATTGTGGCCAGTGCAGACTTGATGGGCTGAATAGCTCCCTTCTGCACTGTTGGGATTCTATGAGCTTGAGTCAGCACTCCCAGGGGAACATTAAAACCACTGCATTAGTTCAGATTAAAACCAACATGGTGCCAATTATTCAGTAACAATCGGGGACACCGGCGGCAGACAACACGGTGCCGGCAAAGTTCTAGGATCTGTGAGAAACATGTTGCAGAGAAACATGGTGAAGTGCATTTCTTAAAGGCACAGTTCCATCAGAAGGTGAAGGGTCATTTCTGTCACTCCACCGTGAATAATATTGACTATTCCTTTTCCAGAAATTGTCACGGAGGAGCAGCTCAAGGCCAAGACTCGATTCTCCTTGCAAAAAGTTAGGAATGAAGATAAATATGAATGCATCACACTCAAAACTATCAGAGAGGTTATAGCCGAGGTACAGTTTTTATTTAACATTGGAGGGTGCGAGGGATGGGCAGGGGAATGAATGGGAGTGGAACTGGTCCTTGTGAAGGCAGAGGCACCCTGTTCCAAACTCCACTTTGTATCCCGGATTCTGAGTCTGTGAATAATTGAACGGGTTTTTTTTTATTAGCATCACATGTAGGTTTACATTAACACTGCAATGAAGTTACTGTGAAAATCCCCTAGTTGCCACATTCCGGCGCTTGTTCGAGGGAGAATTTAGCCCCTAACCGGCATGTCTTTCGGAGTGTGGGAGGAAACCAGAGCACCCGGACGAAACCCACACCGACATGGGGAGAATGTGCAGACTCCGCACGGGCGGTGACCCAAGTTGGGAATCGAACCCGGGTCCCGGGCGCTGTGAGGCAGCAGTGCTAACCACTGTGCCACCCACCCCCACCCTCCACACCTGGGTAGGATTTTCCAGTCCCGGCATGAGCGGGCGAGTCTGGAAAATCCCACCCAAAGTCTTACATCCGTGTGACACTTCTTCAATGCGATCGGGAATATTTCAGGTTGATATCTGGGGAGAATGTTTTTGTAAACAGGAGCTCCAGTCCTGCCCCAGCTCTCCAGGTTTTATTGAAGTGTTGTATCTTTCCAAGGGGAAACATGGATTGCTACCAATCGGAGTCCACTCTGCCAAGGATTTAATCGCGGAAAAAATCTATGCCATTATTATTCATATCAGAGTGACCTCAAAAAACATCAAGAAATTGAGGTAATGTCCCAACTACATTGTTGAGGGCTGAGGGGGGTGGGAGTGAGGGGTGGGGGGTGGGTGAGCGTTGGGGAGAGGGGTGTGGGATGGGGGGGGTGGGAGGGTGAGGGGTGTGGGGTAGGGGGTAAGGAGTGGGGGATGAGGGTGAGGGTGGGGGGGTGGGGGAAGGTGAGGTGTTGAGGGGGTTGGGAGGTGAGTGGGGATGAGGGGCTGGGAGGAGAGTAGGGGGTGAGGGGTTGGGAGGTGAGTAGGGGGTGAGGGATTGGGGAGTGAGGGTTGGGGGTGAGGGAGGGTGAGGTGTTGAGGGGGTTGGGAGGTGAGTGGGGGATGAGGGGTTGGGAGGTGAGTGGGGGGTGAGGGGTTGGGAGGTGAGTGGGGAGTGAGAGGTTGGGAGGTGAGTGGGGGGGGGGTGGTGGGGTGAGGGGTTGAGAGGGTTGATGTGCCAGGCAGAACAAAAGGGACCAGTCCATTGGGTAAATGGAGGCTCTTCACACCCCCCTGGTGGCCAGATTGGTAGCTGCAATTCCAATTGCAATCGGAAGTGACAAAGTCTCCAGGAGAAAAGTAATTTATTTATTAGCCACAAGTAAGGCTCACATTGACACTGCAATGAAGTTACTGTGAAAATCCCCTGGCCTGTGTTGAGATGTCTGATCCAATCTCTACAGTTCCAGCAGCCTCCATCTTGTGATATTTGAACCCAAATGATGGCGTCCATTTCTAATAATCCCTTGGGATCTCAACTGGTTTCCCAATGCGAGACTGACCATTGTCAACTTTGCCTCAAACTGTTCCTGATTGACAACCTTTGCACTCTGACATTGCTCGGGCTGCTGTCAACAGTACTGCAAAGCATGCTGGGAAAGTTGGGGGGGTGGTGAGGTTTCCATGTTGGGGGGCTGGAGGCACAATTTGTAAAACTACTTCACAGCCACACGGGGGAGCCCCCAGCACTATAATCGGAAGAGGAGGGGGAGGAGGTATTCGGGGAGGTGGGGAGGGGTCCTGTAGGCCTCAGTGGAGCCTCTTCACAATCGTCCCCAGCTAACCAGCCACCCCTGTGGCAAAGCATACAGCCTGGTAGGGGTTCGATTTAACTCTGATACACGCTCTGGAGATTATCAAGGCTGAGAGTCTCTGCCCAGGCCCGCATGTGGACACTGTCCTTCTGGGTGAGGCTTGTCATAGAGTCACACAGCCCAGAAAAAGGCCCTTCGGCCCATCGATTCTACACTGACAATGACTACCTCGATGACTCTATAGACAAGTTAGATGGATCAGGTGGGTATAGAGGGATATGGGCCAAATGCGGGCAATTGGGATTATCTTGGTGATTAAAAAAAAAGGGCGGCATGGATAAATTGGGCCGAAGGGCCTATTCCTAAGCTGGAAACCTCTGTGACGCTAACCAGGATTAACAACTAGTCCCATTTTCCTGCACTTGCCCCATGTCCTTGAATGTTGTGATATTTCAGTTGCTCATCCAGAAAGTTTGTGGGTTTACTGTCAAATAAACTTGTTGGACTTTAACCTGGTGTTGTGTGAGACTTCTTACTGTGTTTACCCCAGACCAACGCCGGCATCTCCACATCATGACTACATTCACAGCCCTTTGTAGTTTCTTGCGGTCTCGGGCAGAGCAGGAGCCCACACCAAGCTGTGATACAGCCGGAAAGGTTGCTTTCTATGGTGCGCCTGTAAAAAAATCGACATGGCGAACGCTCACCTCTTTGTCTCCCCTTCAGGAAACTGGCTCCAAAGTCCTGCGGCAGCGATGATGAGTTCTTGAAGCTTCACCGCATCGAGCAGAAGCACCTCGAGTCCGTGCCATGCCTTTCCGCCACAGTGGAGGCCAGCACCTGGTGCAACATCGAGGGCCTGCTCCGGGTTCTGAAGGATAGCATCGTCCAGGAGCAGAGGAAGATCGTCTGGGTTGAGGAGGACAAGCTGTGGATGAACTCGGAAAACCCGACGGGCAAACTGCACAGCCAACCCAATGGTTCAAGCTGCTTCTAAAGGGGAACGGGATGGAGGGATGGGGGGGAAAAATCTATGGCTTAGGCACTGCCTTGCGCTCGGGGGAATGGGGGCCCCCGGGGAGGAGAGAAACCAAGTCATTGTTGGTTGAGCTGAGCTCAAACCCTCCTCCACTCATCCACCCCCATGGAAAACCGCCCACAATGAACCAAAAATAGATGCCAATCTGGCAGATTATTTGGGGAATTTGAGATTGAGGCAAGAAGTAGGCCATCGAGTTTGCTCCACCAGTCAATAAGATCACGGCTGATTGGACGCTTTTCCTCTGCCAGGGGGCATATTTCTTGGGGCAGTTGTGGAGGGGGCTCTGAGCTGCTCAAGGAAACCCCATTTTAATTGCCCACCCAACACGAGTGTGCCAGGCAGACTTTGGTCAGACAGAGCTCAGAGCCACATCGGACCCTGCATGCGACCGTTTCCGGGTTGGAGCAGGTTTATATTGGGTTGCATCGGGCAAACTCAAAATTCACCCCAAAAAACAAGAGTTGATGTGGATTTTACACCTCAGTATTTTTTTCCGCCAACACTAATCGGTGTTGGAATGGAACGTAGGCTCTTGAAGGGCGGCAGAAGCAGGAGGGTTGGTTAGACCAAGATGCCACGCTGGAAATCACACATATGGTGCTTATTTTTACGTGGATTTATTTTTTAATTGGAGTGTCAAATTTCAAAACTGAGGAATTTCAAAGATTTTTTTTATTCATTCATGGGACATGGGCATCGCTGGCTGGGCCAGCATTTATTGCCCATCCCTAGTTGCCCGAGGGCAGTTGAGAATCAACCACATTGCTATGGCTCTGGAGTCACATGTAGGCCAGACCAGGCAAGGACGGCAGATTTCAGTCCCTAAAGGGACATTAATGAACCAGGTGGGTTTTTCCGACAATGGTTTCATCAGTAGATTCTTAATTCCAGATTTATTTTTCTAATTTGAATTCAAATTTTAACCATCTGCCGTGGCGGGATTCGAACCTGGGTCCGCAGAACATTAGCGGATTAACAGTCCGGCGATCAGACCACGAAGCCAAAAGAGAAAATGCTGGAAAATCTCAGCCAGTCGGGCAACATCTGTGAGGGGAGGAAAGAGCGAACGTTTCGAGTCCAGATGACCCTTGGTCAGAGCTTTGTCTCACATTGGGCCATTGCCTCCCTCGCTGTATGGTGTGGCAGCGCCGCTGCTGGCCAGAGGTTGTCATTACAGCGTGACATGTTTACATAGGTATTTTCCACTGTTAAGTGAGAAAATTTTAACAGAGAGAGAACTGTGACACTTGGGAGCAGGAAGAAAGGTATAAGAGGTGTACGGATTTTTAATATATTGTGGACGGACTTTTTTTTATTCAAGCGTGCCATTCCATTGGAATATTTATCCTACTTTGGATGTACTGACAGTGTTAATAATCTTGTGTTTGATAATTAACAAGATACATTTATGCATCTGTAACTTTGGACTGATTGGGATTTTGCACAAGGAACACATCCTGACCAGCAAACGTGCTGTCAAAAGGATCCCGCGATGCATGCCTCATCCTGAGTAACCTTCGCTTTATTTCCCTCAAAACCGTTCTCCCCGCGCATCCTCCGAGCCCCAAAACTCTTCGGCCATCCCCTCGGCCGTTCTTTTCGCCGGCGAGCATGGGTGGGCCAGTCGGCTCTTCGACTGCAGCAGGCGTCGCAGCCGAGCCTGATCCCATTCACGCGCCACAGAAACAAATTGGATAATAATCCCTCCACCAACAGAATATTTAAGCCCTCGGGTGGGCACGTCGGGGTGGGTGCGGGGGCATTGTGGAAAGCAGATTCGATTGCTCCAATCATTGGCCCAAGTGAGAACAACCAAACCAATGTAAACCAATGATCAGACCAGTACCACACTGGACATTGTAGAATCTTAGAATCCCTACAGTGCAGAAGGAGGCCTTTTGGCCCATCGGGCCTGCACTGACTCTCTAATGGAGTACCTTACCCAGGCCCTATCCCTGTAACTCCAGACGCAATTTAGCATGGCCAATCCACCTAGCCTGCACATCTTTGGACACTAAGGGGCAATTCAGCGTGGCCAATCCACCTAACCTACACATCTTTGGAGACTAAGGGGCAATTTAGCATTGCCAATCCACCTAGCCTGCACATCTTTGGAGACTAAGGGGCAATTTAGCATGGCCAATCCACCTAGCCTGCACATCTTTGGACACTAAGGGGCAATTTAGCATGGCCAATCCACCTAACCGGCACATCTTTGGAGACTAAGGGGCAATTTAACATGGCCAATCCCCCTAACCTGCCCATCTTTGGACACTAAGGGACAATTTAGCATGGCCAATCCACCCAACCTGCACATCTTTGAACACTAAGGAACAATTTAGCATGGCCAATCCCTCTAACTGGCACACCTTTGGACACCAAGGGGAATTTAGCATGGCCAATCCACCCAACCTGCACATCTTTGAACACTAAGGAACAATTTAGCATGGCCAATCCCTCTAACTGGCACATCTTTGGGCACCAAGGGGAATTTAGCATGGCCAATCCACCTAGCCTACACATCTTTGGACTGTGGGAGGAAACCGGAGCACCTAGAGGAAACCCACACAGGTATGGGGAGAATGTAGAAACTCTACACAGAGATACACCAAGGCTGGAATTGAACCTGAGCCCCTAGCATGGTAAGGCAGGAGTGCTAGGCTCTGTGCCACCATGTCACCCTAGTCTTTGCGGCCATCGCAAACTGGCCTTGTATTTGTCACAGATTCTGTGGCATTGCCAGGCCATTTCAGAGGGCAGTTGAGAGTCAACCACATTGCTGTGGTTCTGGAGTCACATGTAGACCAGACCGGGTAAGGACGGCAGATTTCCTTCCCTAAAGGACATCAGTGAACCAGATGGGTTTTTTTTTTAACGACAATCAAAAACAATTTCATCATCAAACCTTCAATTCCAGATTTATTTTCATTTATTGAATTCAAATTTCACCATCAGCCAGGGTGGGATTTGAACCTGGGCCCTCAGAGTATTACCCTGCGTCTCTAGTCCAATTACAATACCACTAATCCAATTACAATACCACTTCCTCTCTCAGATACAATGATGCGTGCACTGCATATGGACCATAAAATGAAAAGTGGACTCGATTATGAGATGACTGAGATCTCACAGAAAGAATTCATTCTGTGGGACTTATAAATTGTCCAAAATCCAAAAATTGAACATGTATAAGCTGTGATATCAAGAGCAAAGTATATATATTTACACTAAAATAAATATCTTTTGCTAATTGAGTGATTGTACATATTTCATTCAGAGTATTTTCTTTATACTTTTACTTGATTCTTTATTCAACTGTTTTATCTTTATTTTTAAATTCACAAGAGCTTGCTGCTGGAAATGAGTTAAATTGGGATGAATAACTCAGAGAGTAAAGAGATATACACAATTCACACATCAAACATGTTCCGATCACAGATAATAGGAAGAAAGCTTTTAAAGTTCATTAATGTCACAAGTAGGCTTACATTAACACAAGAGTCTGGATGTCATGTTGCAGCTATATAAAACTTTGGTCAGGCCGCACTTGGAGTATTGCGTTCAATCCTGGTCGCCATATTACAGGAAGGTTTAGGAGAGGGTGCTGCCTGGGTTAGAGGGAATGAGCTATAAGCAGAGGTTGAGCAAACTAGGGTTGTTTTCTCTGGAAGCTGAGGGGAGACCTGATAGATGTTTAACACCCAGTGTGTTTCGATGACTCTATTATCCACAGTGAAGCAGGAAGACAAATGGCAAGTAGACTATTATAGTCCTTTTCATTGACAAGTCAACCTCAACAAAAGGGGTTTCACAAATCACAAGGATTGTTCCTTTACTGACAAAGAATTTGCTGAAATGTCACATCTGGGTCTGGGTTGGACAATACCAACATCGCATGATGTTTGTCAGCCATCTCAGAATCATAGAAGGATCGTACACTGCAGAAGAGGCCCTTCAGCCCATCTAGTCTGGCCCAACACGTGAGAAACACCCGACCTCTCACCTACTCCCATTTAGCAGCAATAGCAACTTACGTCCCTTTTTAAACACACACTTAACATTGATCATATGAACATAAAATTCTCCCAGCTGCTATAGTGGGATTTGAACCCATATTCCCAGTGCAATAATCTAGAAACTCAATCCAGGGACGTTACCACTATGTCACCAGCTCCACCTAATGGCCGACAGAGAAAGTTCTGTGAACCGCATCACTGGTCACAGCATCCCTATTGTCCAGAAGGAGACCATCTGTACTGGGCGTGAGTACAGCACAGTAAAAAGTCTGACAACACCAGGTTTTAGTCCAACCGATTTATTTGATAGTAAACTCACAAGCTTTCGGGTTTGCCCCTTCGTCAGGTGAATGGAGAGTTCTGGCCTCAGACAGAGCATATAAAGCACAGACAGTTTACAGATTACTGATTAGAATGCGAATCTTTACACCTAACCTGCTGTTCAAGTCCTAAAGTGGCCGACAATGTGTGTGGAAGGAGCACTGATCACAGGTTACAGAGATGTGTATTGTCTCCAGACAGCACAGTGAGTGAGGTTTTGCAAACCTGTGCTGTCTGGAGACAATACACATCTCTTTAACCTGTGATCAGTGCTCCTTCCACTCACATTGTCGGCCACTTCAGGACTTGAACAGCAGGTTAGGTGTAAAGATTCGCATTCTAATCAGTAATCTCTAAACTGTCTGTGCTTTATACGCTCTGTCTGAGGCCAGAACTCTCCATTCACCTGACGAAGGGGCAAACCCGAAAGCTTGTGAGTTTACTATCAAATAAATCGGTTGGACTAAAACCTGGTGTTGTCAGACTTTTTACTGTGTTTACCCCAGTCCAACGCCAGCATACCCACATCATGAGTACAGCCACACAGTAAATCAATGTGCGCATCAAATTCAAATCATGATTCTTGCTCAGAGCTCTGCAGCACGGTGGCACAGTACTTGGCACTCACAGCATCAGGGATTCGGCATCTATTCCAGCCTCGGGTGATTGTCTGTGTTGGGTTTGAATGTTCTCTCCGCGTCTGTGGGGGCTTCCTCCGGGTGCTCCGGTTTCCTCCCACAGTCCAAAGATGTGCAGGTTAGGTGGATTGGCCATGCTAAATTACCCCTTAGTGTTTCAAGGTCTGTAGTTTAGGTGGATTGGCCATGTTAAATTGCCCCTTAGTGTCCAAAGGTGTTCAGGTTAGGTGGACTGGCCATGTTAAATTGCCCCTTAGTGTCCAAAGGTGTTCAGGTTAGGTGCATTGGCCATGCTAAATTGCCCCTTAGTGTCCAAAGATGTTCAGGTTAGGTGCATTGGCCATGCTAAGTTACCCCCGTAGTGTGCCAAGATGTGTATGTCAGGTGGATTGGCCATGCCAAATTTCCCCTTAGTGTCCAAAGATGGGCAGGTTAAGTGGATTGGCCATGCTAAATTGCCCCTTTATGCCCCAAGCTGTGTAGGTTAGGTAGATTAGCTATGATAAATATGCAGGGTTACAAGGACAGGGTGGGGGAAAGGCCTGGGTAATGTACTTTGTCATAGAGAGTCAGTACAAACTCAATGGGCTGAATGGTCTCCTTCTGGACAATAGGGATGCTGTGACCAGTGATGTGGCTCACAGAGCTTTCTCTGCCCTCCATTAGGGGGAGCTGGTGACATAGTGGTAACGTCCCTGGATTGAGTTTCTAGATCGTTGCGCTGGGAATATGGGTTCAAATCCCACTATAGCAGCTGGGAGAATTCTACCTTCAGTTAAAACCTGGAAGTGAAAGATGGAGTTTCATTTACACCGTTACCGAGACTAGCATTGACTGTTGTAATAAAAACCCATCAGGGTCACTAGTGGAAGGAAATCTGCTGTCCTCACCTGGTCTGGCCTATATGTGAGTCCAGAGCCACAGCAATGTGGTTGACTCTCAATTGCCCTCTGAAATAGAGTTAAAGAGCATGGAAACAGGCCCTTCGGCCCAACCCGTCCATGCTGACCCTGTTTCCTAGACTGAGCTAGTCCCACTTCCAGTGCTTGGCCCATATCTCTCTAAGCCTTTCCCTCCATGTTAAATCTCTATTAAATGCTGTAATTGTACCCGCCTCTACCACCTCCTCTGGCAGCTCATTCCAGACACTCTGTGTGTGAAAATGTGGACCCTGGGGTCCCTTTGTAAATCTTTCCCCTCTCACCTTCAACCTCTGCTCTGTTTTGGACTCCCCTACCTTGGGGAAAAGACCTTGCACTAGTTACCTTATCTCTGCCTCTCATGATTTTATAAATCTCTACAAGGTCACCCCTTCATCCTCCTACACTCCAGGGGGAAAAAACGTCCCAGCCTATCCAGCCTCTCCGTATAATTCAAATCTTCCAATCCCAGTAATGTCCTTTTTTTGCACCCTTAATGAGAATCCTTCCTATAGTGGGGAGACAAGAACTGTACGCGGTACTCCAAATGTAGCCACACCAATGTCTCGTAACATAATTTCCCAACTCCCGCACTCAATGCTCTGACTGATGAGGGCAAGTGTGCCACACACCTTCCTCACCACCCCGCCTACCTGTGATGCCACTTTCAAGGAACAATGCATCTGGACCCCTTGGCCTCTCTGTTTTCCACAACATTTCCCGGGGCTTTACCATTAACTGCCCTGCCCTGGGCATGTCTTATCAAAACTCAACACCTCACATTCATCTGAATTAAACTCCATCTAATAGATGTTTTTCTCTTTTAATCCACAGGTGATTCGATCCGCCTTGTTGTCCAACAAGGGGCATACACGCGATGGGTCGTACGAGGGCTGCTCTTGGATGTTTCGAGAGTTGCCTGGTGCTTCACGTCGTTAGTGTACGCTTAAACCGGACCAGATGCTGGGCAAGACGACAGCTCAGTGACTATCACTATTTGCTGGGCAGATACATGGATTTGGGCCAGTTCTGTGGGAGTTTGCACATTCTCCCCATGCTTGCGTGGGTTTTCTCTGGTTTCCTCCCACACCCCAAAGATGTGCTCTTAGGCTGATTGGTGTAACAAATTGTCCCTAAATTAGTCTCCCCTCAGTCTGGTTTCCAATGTGGAGTGCCACAAGTGTAGACAAGGGTCACGGGTGGAAGAGGGGACTCACAATGGCGGCGCGGGCTCGTTGGGCCGAAGGGCCTGTTTCCCGAGCTGTGTTGTTCTTTGTTAGTATGGGGGCAGCTGGATGCCCCTCCCAAACTCCTGTAAAATTGTCATCGGGTAAGGTTCCCAAAATCCTCATTCCTAATTTTCAGACGCATCATGTGAGTGGGATCAAAGTTCAGAAGCCCACCCGCCTTTAATCAAAGACAAATTAATCTGCTTTATTTGACAATTAGATGGTTGCGCACACCACCCAGTCCAAGGCCAATTGGGCCGCATTTGCAATATAGCGTTCAATTCTGGTCACCACACTACCAGAAGGATGTGGAGGCTTTGGAGAGGGCACAGAAAAGATGTACCAGGACGTTGCCTGGTTTGGAGGGCATTAGTTATGGACAGAGGTTGCCCCTGGCTACATCCTGGAGGGCATTAGCTATGAGGAGAGGTTGGAGAAACTTGGTCACTAGAACAACGGAGGTTGAAGGGTGACCTGATAGAAGTCTACAAGATTATGAGGGGCAGAGTGGATAGTCAGGGGCTTTTTCCCAGGGTGGAAGAATCAATTACCTGGATTTTAGGTGTGAGGGGCAAGGTCTAAAGGAGATGTACGAGGCAGGTTTTTTACACAGAGGATGGCGGGTGCCTGGAACTCGTTGCCGGGGGAGGGAGCGGAAGCGGATACGATAGTAACTTTTAAAGGGTATCTTGACAAATACATGAATAGGATGGGAATAGAGGGATACGGTACCCGGGAGGGTAGGGGGTTTTAGTTCAGTGCAGGCTTGGCGGGCCGAAGGGCCTGTTCCTGTGCTGTACTTTTCCTTGTTCTTAATTAGGGATGGGCAATACCCAGACCCCATGAATGAAAAAGTTAAGTGTTATGTACCAGAGAATTAAGGTTAATCAGTGAACCCCCTTGTATCTTGTGGCTTTGGGCTTTCCAGAACAGAAAGGGTCACAGTAACAAAAAAAACCTTCTGGTTATCTTGAGTTTACAGTATGAGTATAAGAGTTGGAATGTTATGGTGAGATTGTGTAAGACATTGGTGAAGCCGAGTTTAGAGTGTTGTGCGCAGTTTTGGTCATCTAATTACAGGAAGGATATTAATAAGGTTGAAAGAGTGCAGAGAAGGTTTACAAGGATGTTGCTGGGACTTGAGAAACTGAGTTACAGAGAAAGGTTGAATAGGTTAGGACTTTATTCCCTGGAGCGTAGAAGAATGAGGGGAGATTTGATAGAGGTGTATAAAATTATGATGGGTACAGATCGAGTGAATGCAAACATCCTTTTTCCACTGAGGCTAAGGGAGAAAAAAACTAGAGGACGTGGGTTAAGGGTGAACATAAGAACATAAGAAATAGGAGCAGGAGTAGGCCATCTAGTCCCTCGAGCCTGCCCCGCCATTCAATAAGATCATGGCTGATCTGAAAGTGGTTGAGTTCCACTTACCCGCCTGCTCCCCTTAACCCTTAATTCCCTTACCGATCAGAAACCTACCTACCCGTGACTTAAAACATATTTAACGAGGTAGCCTCCACCGCTTCAATGGGCAGAGAATTCCAGAGATTCACTACCCTCTGAGAGAAGAAGTTCCTCCTCAACTCTGTTCTAACTTGACTCCCCCTTATTTTGAGATTGTGCCCTCTAGCTCTAGTTTCCTTTCTAAGTGGAAAGAATCTCTCTGCCTCTACCTTGTCTAGACCCTCATCTCCCCTCATCCTTCTAAACGCCAACAAGTACAGGCCCAATCTACTCAATCTCTCTTCATAAGCTCACAGAAGATCATAGATCATAGAACCCTACGTTGCAGAAAAAGGCCCTTCGGCCCATCGAGTCTGCACCGAACACAATCCCACCCAGGCCCAACCCTCATATCCCTACATATTATACCCACTAATCCCTCTAACCTACACATCCCTGGACACTAAGGGGCAATTTCTTAGCATGGCCAATCAACCTAACCCTCACATCTTTGGACTGTGGGAGGAAACCGGAGTGCCTGGAGGAAACCCACGCAGAGACAAGGAGAATGTGCAGGCTCCACACAGACAGTGACCTGAGCCGAGAATCGAACCCAGGACCCTGGAGCTGTGAAGCAGCAGTGCTAACCACTGCGCTACCATGCCACCCATCTCCAGTATCAACTTGGTGAACCTTCTCTGCACTCCCTCCAAGGCCAATATATCCTTTCGCAAATAAGGGGACCAAAACTGCACACAGTACTCCAGTTGCAGCCTCACCAGTGCCCTGTACAGTTGCAGCAAGACCTCCCTGCTTTTATATTCTATCCCCCTCGCGATAAAGTCCATTCGCCTTCTTGATCACCTGCTGTACCTGCAGACTGGGTTTTTACGATTCATGCACAAGGACCCCCAGGTCCCTCTGCACCGTAGCATGTTGTAATTTATCACCATTTAAATAATAGTCCATTTTACTATTATTCCTTCCAAAGTGGATAACCTCACACGTGCCAACACTATACTCCATCTGCCAGATCCTCGCCTACTCACTCAGCCTATCCAAACCTCTCTGCAGACTTTCCGTGTCCTCCACGCAATTTGCTTTCCCGCTCATCTTTGTGTCGTCAGCAAACTTTGTTACCCTACACTCGGTCCCCTCCTCCAGATCGTCGATGTAAATGGCGAACGGTTGAGGCCCCAGCACCGATCCCTGTGGCATGCCAACCGCCAACCAGAAAAGCACCCATTGATTCCAACTCTCTACTTCCCGTTAGATAGCCAATCTTCAATCCATGCTAACACCTCACCCCCAGCTCCGTGTACCCTACTCTTCTGCAGCAACCTTTTGTGAGGCACCTTATTGAACACCTTCTGGGTGAAGGGGGAAAAGTATAAAGGAAATATCGCAGGGGGGGGGCTTCTTCACACAGAGAGTGGTGGGAATGAGCTGCTGGATGAAGTGGCAAACGTGGGCTCACTTTTAACATTTAAGAAAATCTTGGACAGGTACATGGGTGAGAGGGGTGTGGAGGGATATGGTCCAGGTGCAGGTCAGTGGGACAAGGCAAAAAATGGTTCGGCACAGATGGGGAGTGCCAAAAGGCCTGTTTGTGTGCTGTAATGTTCTACAGCCTGTAATTAATCTGTACGGCAAGGGACTAAGCAACGGGAATGACATTAGCCAGGGATTAGAGTCTAACTTCAGTGGATGTTTAGCGAGGGATTCGTTAACAAGAGAATAGGAAGTTAATAAACTTACTCCTCCAAGGACTCGAGAAGAGTGAAGCCAGGAAGTCTTGTCTGAGGGAAGTCGCGAAGTAAACAACTCGGATTGTTTACGTGAGGGGAGTTTGTTTTCAGCAGATCCACGGGCGCATTCATCAGCAGACACGAACTTGTGATGTGGCGACAGAATAAGGTATTTAACTTACCACCTGAGTGGCTGTAAATTGGGAGAGGGGAGTGTGCAGAGGGATCTGGGTGTCCTTGTGCACCAGTCGCTGAGGGTAAGCATGCAGATCTAGCAGGCGGTAAAGGAGGTGAATGGCCTTCATTGCGAGAGGAACAGGAGGAGGGAGGTGTTGTTGCTATTATACTGGGCCTTGGTGAAGCAACATCGAAAATATTGTGTGCAGTTTTGGTCTCCTTTTCTGAGGAAGGATGTTCCTGCTCTCGAGGGAGTGCAGCCAAAGTTTTCCAGGCTGATTCTTGGGGATGGCGGGACTGATGTTGACAGAGAGATTGACTAGTTTAGGATCGTTTTCGCTGGAGTTCAGACGATAGAGTAGGGGGATCTCATAGAAACTTATAAAATTCTAACAGGATTAGACAGGGTAGATGCAGGAGGGATGTTCCTGATGGTGGGGGGAGTCCAGAACCAGGGGGGGGGTCACAGTCTGAGGATTGGGGTAGACCATTTGGGATGGAGATGAAGAGACATCTCTTCACCCAAAGAGTAGTGAGCCTGTGGAATTCATTACATTGAAACATAGAACAGTACAGGCCCTTCGGACCTCAATGTTGCGCCCGGCTGTGTCCAAACCCAAGATCAAACTATCCCACTCCCCATCATTCTGGTGTGCTCCATGTGCCATTCCCACAGGAAGTAGTTGATGCCAAAACATTGAATGTATTCAAGAGGATATAGCACTTGGGGCGAATGGGATCAAAGGTTATGGGGAGAAAGCAGGACTAGGCTATTGAGTTGGGTGATCAGCTGTGATGGTAATGAATGGTGGCGCAGGCTCGAAGGGCCAAATGGCCTCCTGCTCCTATCTTCTATGTTTCCGTATTTCCAAAAGGTCACGTGGCTTTTTATTCTTTAACAGGATGTGGGCCTCGCTGGCTCAGCAGTATTGTTATTATCCGTCCCTAATTGCCCCTTCAGAAGGTGGTGGGTGACCTTCATGAACCTTGCAGCTACTGTGGTGTAGGTACACCCACTGTGCTGTTGGATTTTGACCCAGCAGCAGTGAAGGAACGGCTGATATATTTCCAAGTCAGGGTGGTGAGTGACTCGGAAGGAAACCTCCCGGTGGTGGTGTTTGTGTGCATCTACTGCCCCTGTCTCCCACTCGCTGCGATTTCACTATCCGTTCGCCCCCATGTTTCACAAACAGCTGCCCAGTCTCCACCCCTCCATGGTACAATCGCTAGCCAGTGGGCGGCATAGTGGCACACTGGTTAGCACTGCTGCCTCACAGCGCCAGGGACCCAGGTTCGATTCCGGCCTCGGGTCACTGTCTGTGTGGAGTTTGCACATTCTCCCCGTGTCTGCGTGGGTTTCCTCCGGGCGCTCCGGTTTCCTCCCACACTCCAAAGATGAACAGGTTAGGTGAGCTGTCTGTTGTCGGGATTCAATTGTAACTGATCGAAAAGCATATATTCCATCTTATGTGGGTATAGATCCCCTACTTCAATAAAACCAGCAAAGATAAAAAACTTGGGTTGCGTTTCGTCTCTGTAGAAGCGAAGAGGACTGAATCCCTCCCGCTCAGCCCAGGAGGGACAAATAGCTCGGAAAGAACTCGAAACTGGAGAAGAATTCTCATCTCAACCCACCTGGCTGTAACGTCGCGTGAATGTCATGTGTTACAGTGAGATGGTACGTTCCTGGCTCTGACCCAGAAGCTCTGGATTCTGTTTCCAGTCTGCTGCCGAAATAATCCGCTGCGGGAGATACGGTGGGCAAGCTGGAGAATTGGGCCATCGCAGGAGTTCAGAGGGGATCTCGTAGAAACTTATAAAACGGGATAGATTCAGAAAGAACGTTCCCAATGGTGTGGGGGGAGGCAGAGCTAGGGGGTCATAGTTTGAGGATAAAGGGGTAAACCTCTTAGGACTGAGGGTGAGGAGAAAGTCTGGGGGATTCAAAGAAGAAGGGGAATTACAGTACAGGGACAGGCTACTGTATCCGCTTCCACTACCTCCCCCGGCAGCGAGTTCCAGGCACCCACTACTCTGTGTAAGAAACCTGCCTCGTACATCTCTTTTAAACCTTGCCCCTCGCACCTTAAACCTGTGTCCTCTAGTAATTGACTCTTCCACTCTGGGAAAAAGCTTCTGACTATCCACTCTGTCTCTCATAATCTTGTAGACTTCTATCAGGTCTCCCCTCAACCTCCATCGTTCCAGTGAGAACAAACCAAGTTTCTCCAACCTCTCCTCATAGCTAATGCCCTCCATACCAGGGCAACATCCTGGTAAATCTTTTCTGCACCCTCTCCAAAGCCTCCACGTCCTTCTGGTAGTGTGGCGACCAGAATTGAACAGTATATTCCAAGTTCTCACTGGAGCGACGGAGGTTGAGGGGGTGACCTGATAGAAGTCTACAAGATTATGAGAGGCATGGACAGAGTGGATAGTCAGAGGCTTTTTCCCCAGGGTGGAATTGCTAAGGGGCAGAGGTTTAAGGTGCGAGGGGCAAGGTTTAAAGGAGATGGACGAGGCAGATTTTTTACACAGGGGGTGGTGGGTGCCTGGAACTAGTTGCTGGGGGAGGTATTGGAAGCGGATACGGTAGTGACTTTTAAGGGGCGTCTTGACAAATACACGAAAAGGATGGGAATGGAGGGATATGGTCCCCAGAAGGGTAGGGAGTTTTAGTTCAGTCGGGCAGCATGGTCGATGCAGGCTTGGAGGGTGGAAAGGCCTGTTCCTGTGCTGTAATTTTCTTTGTTCTTTATTCTTTGTTCGAGTGCGGCCTAACTAAGGTTCAATAAAGCTGCAACATGACTTGCCAATTTTTAAACTCAATGCCCCGGCCGATGAAGGCAAGCATGCCGTATGCCTTCTTGACTCCCTCTGCACCTGCGTTGACACTTTTGACCTGTGTACCTGTACACCCAGATCCCTCTGCCTATCAATACTTTTAAGGGTTCTGCCATTTATTGTATATTTCCTATCTGTCTTAGACCTTCCAAAATGCATTGCCTCGCATTCACTCTCACAGAAAGTAATTGAGGCCAAAACATTGTGTGATTTCGAGAAGAAATTAGATATAGCTCTTGGGGCTAAAGGGATTGAGGGATATGGGGGGGGAAGGGGGGGGGGAATGAGGATATTGAATCAAATCATCAGCCATGATCAAAATGAACGGTGGAGTAGGCTCGAAGGGCCAAATGGCCTCCTCCTGCTTCTAGCTTCCACGTTTCTATGATCTCGGTGGGAATTTTCCAGTCCCGGCAAGGGTGGGGCTGGAAAATCCATTCTCTAGGACCTGATGCCAAGGATGCCGCATTCATAATGTGGCCAAACAGGTCGAGAGTGTCAAAATCCTTCCTAACTCGCCAATGGCTGGCGGTTAAAGTGGGAGTGATTCCTGGTCGCACGGGGCGTGTTGGAGACTCCACCTTCACCATCTGTGTCTCCAGGCCTCCACATGCGTGTACAAGTGTGAGTTCAGACACTCCTGGGTGAACTCTGATGCACCCAACACACAGCGGAATTGCCCCAAAATTCCCCTGGAGTTCAGGCCGGTGACACAATTTGCCCCTGGTCGCTACAGACTTGGTGGGGGGTCTCATTGCCACATGTGGTGACTCTCTCACACTGGGACAATGAGATCCACACACACTAACACATTCCAAACCCTAAGCTTCGGTTTAAATCTCTCCACCCACACCCACTTTACACTGACTCTCTCGCTTGCCTGCTCTTTCCTGTACCTCACACAGATGCAGAAAGTGTGTGAAGGGGGCAGATTACAAAGGCACATCGCATGCTATTGCAGCATGAAGGAAACTCTGAGTGTGGGATTGCCCTGGCTGTAAAATTCATTTCTGCTGGTGTGTGTGTGTGTGTGTGTGTGTGTGTGTGTGTGTGTGTGTGTGTGTGTGTGTGTGTGTGTGTGTGTGTGTGTGTGTGTGTGATGGAGAGAGAATGTGTGTGAGAGAGTGTATGTGTGTGAGAGAGCAAGTTTGTGAAAGAGAGACTGTGTGTGTGTGAGAGAGAGTGATTGTGTGTGTGTGGTGGAGAGAGAATGTGTGACAGAGAGTGTATATGTGCGTGAGTGTGTGTGAGAGAGTATAAGTGTGTGCTTGGGTCAGTGTGTGAGAGAGAGAATATGAGAGACTGTATGAGTGTATGTGTATCTGTGTGTATGAGAATGTATGTGTATCTGAGAGAGAGAGTGAGTGTGTGAAAGAGAGAGAGTATGGGAGTGTGTGTGAGAGTATGAGAGACCGTATGAGTGTGTATGTATCTGTGTGTGAGAGTGTATATGTGTGTGAGAGAGATGTTTGTGTGGGAGAGAGTGTGTGTGAGAGAGAGAGTATGAGAGACCGTATGAGTGTGTTTGTATCTGTGTGTGAGAGTGTATGTGTGGTGTGAGAGATGTCTGTGCAGGAGAGTGTGTGAGAGAGAATGAGAGTCCATATGAGTGTTTTGTGGATGAGATTGTGTTTTCTCTCTCTCTGTCCCTGACCGGAGGTTAGGGAAGGGAGGGGAGGGGAGGGGAGGGGAGGGAAGGGAGAGGAAAGGGAGAGGAGGGGAGGGGAGGGGAGGGGAGGTTAGGGAAGGGAGGGGAGGGGAGGGGAAGGGAGGGGAGGGGAGAGGAGGGGAGGGTTTAGCAGACATTAGAGTGACAGCTGTTTCAGCTCTCTCTCTCTCTCTCCCAAATGTCATTCCCCGACCATCGAGTCTGCTGGACACTGGAGAGGAAGGCGACAAGGCAAAAACAAATCCCCTTGAAGTAAAAAAGAAGTGAGCTCGGTGCACTGAGGCAGACAGCAGAGCAAGCAATGGCAAACTGAGTAATTTCAGCACACTTGGAATATCCTGTATGTGGAGCGCTAGTAACTGTGTTTTTCTCTACACTCCCTGTTTGGTTCAGCTTTGCAAAACTTTCTCTCCCTCCTTAAAACTTTCCTGAAACTAGTTTTATCATCCTGTTTTGATCAACTTTGTAAAACTTTTACAAACTTTCTCCCTGTTGCTTAACTTTGCAAAACTATTCTCAAAGTCTTGTTCAGCTTTGTAAAAATTACTCAAACTTTCTCCCTGTCTTGTTTAACTTTGGAAAACTATTCTCAAAGTTTCTCCCTGTTGCTTAACTTCGTAAGACTTTTACAAACTTTCTCCCTGTTGTTCGACTTTGGAAAACTATTCTCAAACTTTCTCTCTGTTGTTTAACTTTGCAAAACCTTCTCAAAGTTTCTCCCTGTCTTGTTCGACTTTGTAAAAGTTATTCAAACTTTCTCCCTGTCTTGTTTAACTTTGTAAAAGTTTTTAAAACTTTCTCCCTGTCTTGTTTAACTTTGTAAAAGTTATTCAAACTTTCTTTCTGTCTTGTTTAACTTTGTAAAAGTTTTTAAAACTTTCTCCCTGTCTTGTTTAACTTTGAAAAAGTTTTTAAAACTTTCTCCCTGTCTTGTTTAACTTTGAAAAAGTTTTTAAAACTTTCTCCCTGTCTTGTTTAACTTTGTAAAAGTTATTCAAACTTTCTTCCTGTCTTGTTTAACTTTGTAAAAGTTTTTAAAACTTTCTCCCTGTCTTGTTTAACTTTGTAAAAGTTTTTAAAACTTTCTCCCTGTTGCTTAACTTTGGAAAACTATTCTCAAACTTTCTCCCTGTTGTTCAACTTTGTTAAAAAAAACTTCAGTTTCCCACTCTCCCTCCCTTGTTTAGTTCAACTTTGTAAGTTTTTTTTTGAAACGCTGTTTTTCTCTCTCTGATTCCTGCGTGGAGGAGGCGTGATGGCTGGGTTGGAAGATGCCTGGGCGAATAGCTGCCTCCCGAATTGCTTCGGATCGGAGGACGAGCTGGAGATGAGGCGGCGGAGCAAAGGGATCGATCAGATGTTGGCGAAGGAAAGACCTTACTTGAGGCGGATGGTGAAGATCCTGTTGCTGGGAGCAGGGGAGAGCGGCAAGAGCACTTTCCTCAAACAGATGCGGATCATCCACGGGCAGGATTTCGACAGGAAAACCCTGGAGGAGTTCAGGGAGACCATCTACTGCAACATTGTCACCGGGATGCGGGTGCTGCTGGATGCCAGGGAGAAGCTGCGGCTCGCCTGGGGGAGCTGGGAGAATGGGAAGCACGGGCTATTCCTGAGTGCCTTCGAGAACTCTTGTGCAGGGGTTACTGAAGAACGTTTCCAAAGGGTTTTACCAGCCATTCAAGCCTTGTGGCAAGACCACAGCATCCAAGAGGCCTACAAGAGGAGGACTGAGTTTCAGCTGGTGAGTAATTTCAATATTGGGAGAGAGGGGAAGAAATGATTCTGTCTGATTTTGGCACCGTTTAGTTCTGAAGCATTAAAACTCGATTCCGAGGTGAGCCACTTACCGGATTTTATTCTCGTGGCAATGGATATTAACCCTTTTGTTTTTTGACAGCTCATTCCCATGTCCCCACCAATTTGTTGCCCATCCCTAATTGCCCCCTTTGAGAAAGTGCTGTCAACCCACTGCTGTCCCGGAGGGTATTTCCGCAGGGTGGGTGGTGCAGAGTGTGCTGGTTAGCGGCGTGGTGGGGGCAGCTTCATCGAATTTTACAATCCCGACAGTGCAGAAGGAGGCCACTCAGCCCATCGAGTCTGTACCGACTGCAATCCCACCCAGACCCTATCCCCCCTAACCCCATCTATTTGCTCAGCTAATCCCCAGACACTAGGGTCAATTTAGCCTGGCCAATCCCCTTCACCCCGCACATCTTGGTGGCACGTTGGGTTAGCACTGATGCCCCACAGCGCCAGGGACCCGGGTTCGATTCCAGCCTCGGGTGACTGTCCGTGTGGAGTTTGCACACTCTCCCCGTGTCCGCGTGGGTTTCCTCCGGGTGCTCCGGTTTCCTCCCACACTCTAAAGGTGCGCAGGTTAGGCGGATTGGCCGTGCTAAATTGACCCCACTGTCAGGGGGGTTAGCAGGGTATATGAGGGTTACGGGAACCGGGCTTTGGTGGGTTGTAGTCGTTCCAGACGCAATGGTCCGAATGGCCTCCTTCTGCACTGTAGGGATTCTACAATAATCGAGGTTCAATTGAGGCATTCAAGAGGGGTAGCACAGTGGTTAGCACTGCTACCCCACACCACCAGGGACCCTGGGTTCGATTCCCAGCTCGGGTCACTCTCTGTGTGGAGTTTGCACATTCTCCCCGTGTCTGCATGGGTTTCCTCCAGGTGCTCTAGTTTCTTCCCACACTCTAAAGATGTGCGGGATAGGGGGATTGGCCATGCTAAATTAAAGTTTTAAAGATTATTTATTAGCATCATAAGTAGGCTGACATTAACACTGCAATGAAGTTACTGTGAAAATCCCCCATTCGCCACACACCGGATACACTGAAGGAGAATTTAGCACGGCACCCTAACCAGCACGTCTTTCAGACTGTGGGAGGAAACAGAGCACCCAGAGCAAACCCACGCAGATACAGGGAGAATGTGCAGACTCCAGACAGACAGTGACCCAAGCTGGGAATCGAACCCGGGTCCCTGGCGCTGTGAGGCAGCAATGCTCACTGTTATGCCACCATGCCCCCCAGGGCTTAAGGGGAAAGGGTAGAGGGGCCTTAGTTGACAAGGTCGGTTTGAAGAGCTAACAAAGGGACAGTGGGCCGAATGGCCTCCTTCTCTGCTGGGTGGTGCTCTGACCCTGCTGCTGGGGATTTTTTGAGCGTACCACTTCGAGTCAAGTACCGAGAACGTGGACAAAGAAAGAAGGAAAACGCTTTCATGGAAATCTGCCATCCTTACCCGGCCTGGCCTACATGTGACACCAGAGCCACAGCAACTGCTGCCTCACAGCTCCAGGGACCCGCGTTCGATTCCAGCCTCGGGTGACTGTCTATGAGTGGGTTTCGTCTGGGTGCTCCGGTTTCCTCCCACGGTCCAAAGATGCGTCGATTAGGTTGATTGGCTGTGCCAAATTGTCTCTTAGTGTCAGGGGATTGGCAGGGTAAATATGTAGGATTATGGAGATAGGACCTGGGTGGGATTGTGTTTGGTGCAGACTCAATGGGCTGAATGGCCTTCTTCTTCACTGTAGGCATTCTATGATTCTACGCCCTCGGGCATCTTGGGATGGGCAATAAACACAGGCCTGTCAACGATGCCACGAATGAAAAGGAGAAACAGTTGTAGTGTTACTAGATGAGTAATCTCGAGGCCCAGGGTAAAGTTCTGGAGAGCTTCCAATCCTACCACCACTAGTTGGGAGAACTTAAATTCAATTAGTTCCTACATCAAAATTAATAATGATCATGAAACCACCAGAATGTTGGCAAAACCATTTCGTTCACCAAAGACCTTTCGGGAGGGAAATCTGTCAACCTACTCAGGTCTGGCCTACGCACACCCTCCAAGATGGCGGGGCAAGCCTCTCTCTGTAGGCCACTCACACTGACACACTGGCTGGAGGATGGAAGGGGATCTGATTGAGGTTTATAAAAGACTAAAGTAATAAAGTAAATGTAGACTAAATGTTTCTCCTTGTGAGGTAATCTAGAACAAGAGATCATAGATATAGTTTGAGAGGCGGTAGGTTTAAAACTGAGATGAGGACGAACTACCTGGTCTGGCCTACATTTCACTCCAGAGCCACAGCAATGTGGTTGACTCTCTACTGCCCCCGGGAAACTAGGGATGGGCAATAAATGCTGGCCAGCCAGGAACAGGGTTCGATTCCCAGCTTGGTTCACTGTCTGTGTGGAGTTTGCACATTCTCCCTGTGTCTGCGTGGGTTTCCTCCGGGTGCTCCAGTTTCCTCCCACAGTCCAAAAATGTGTGGGTTAGGTTGATTAGCTATGCTAAAAATTGCCGTAAGTGTACTGAGATGCACAGGTTAGAGGGATTAGTGGATAAATATGTAGGGATGTAGGGCCTGGGTGGGATTGTGGTCGGTGCAGACGCGATGGGCCGAATGGCCTCTTTCTGCGCTGTAGGGTTTCTATGATTTCTATGATTCTATGAATACCCATTTCCCATGAACGAATAGAGAAAAAATGTCATTAGATCTGCACTGAACTAATCTCTGATCTGTCAAACCTTGGCTTCTTTAATTATAGTTACAGAACTGTTACAGCACAGAAAGAGACCATTCGGCCCATTGAGAATGTGCCAACTTCCAAATGATCAGTGCACCAAATCCCATTGCCCATTCTTCTGCCTGTAATCCTGCACATTCTCCCTTTTCTGACTGGGGGGGTGGTGTCGATGGTGGTGCAGTGTCACTGGATTAGTAGTAGCTTAATGCTGTGGGCACACAGGTTCAAATCCCGTCCCAGCAGCTGGTAATTCGGTTAATAATGTCCCTTTAGGGAAGGAAATCTGCCCCTTCTTACTCAGTCTGGCCTACATATGACCCACAACAATGTGGTTGGCTCTCAAATGCCCTCTGAGGATAGTTAAGGATGGGCAATAAATGCTGGCCAGCCAACGACGCCCGTGTCCCGTCAATGAATAATCAGAGATATTAGAACATGTGGGTACGAGGGAGGTTTGAGGGGCAGAGGTTTTGGGGGAGGGAATTTCAGAGGTTTGAGCTGCGATTGGAAGAGCGTTTAAGTTGGAGTTGCCTAATTGGAGGGGCGCAACTTTGGAGGGTTATTGGGCTGGATGAGGCATGGAGGGACTTGAACGTAAGGAAGTGCCTTATGTTGAAGGAGCCCAGGGCGGGGGTTGGGGTGGGGGGTGCAATTTCTTAACTGGGGGCTGGGATTCTCCAGTCTCCCATACCTCATCACCACTGCTGGCGAGAATGGAGAATTTGGCGAAAGTCCGTTCACTGCAGCGGGACTGGAGAATCCCAGCCGTGATATCAAAGATCTGAGTATATGTAGCAGATACAGCAGGCAGTCAAGAATGGTGTGGTGGCCTTCAAGAGGAGCGAGAGGATTTGAGTATAGGGATAGGGATGTTTTGCTGCAATTGTATAGGGCGTTGGTGAGACCACACCTGGAGTATTGTACGTAGTTTTGGTGTCCTTATCTGAGGAAGAGTGTCCGTGCTATAGAGGGAGCACAGCGAGGGTTTACCAGGCTGATTCCTGGGACGGCAGGTCTGTCATATGAAGAGAGACTAAATCGGTTAGGATTATATTCACTGGAGTTTAGAAGAATGAGAGGGGATCTCATAGAAACTTATAAAATTCTAACAGGGTTAGAGAGGGTAGATTCAGAAAGAATGTTCCCAATGATGGGGGAGTCCAGAACGAGGTGGGGGGGCGGGGTTATAGCTTGAGGATAAGGTGTCCACCTTTTAGAACTGAGCTGGGGAGAAATTTCTTCACCCAGTGAGTGCTGAATGGCTGGCATGTTGACACAGTGCTGGAATTGCTGTCTCACGGCGCTAGGAAATCGAGTTCAATTCTGGCCCAGTCAGGGCCTGGAGTTTGCACATTCTCCCCGTGTCTGCGTGGGTTTCCTCCGGGTGCTCCGGTTTCCTCCCACCGTCCGAAAGATGCGCGGGGTTCGCTGGATGGGGCATGTTAAGCTGCTCCTTGGTGTCAGAGGAATTGGTGGGGTGAATGCGAGGGGTTACGGAGGGGGTGGGGGGGGGGGGGGGAGTAGGGCCTGGGGGTGGGGATGTGGCCTCCTTCTGCGCTATGATTCACTACCACAGAAAATAGTTGAGGCCTAAACGTTGTGTAATTTCAAGGACAAGTTAGATATCGCTCTTGGAGTCAAATGGGTCAAGGAGGGAGGGGAGGGGGAAGCTCGGGATGTTGAATTTGATCAAAATGAATGACAGGGCAGGCTCGAAGGGCCGAATGGCCTACTCCTGCGACTGTTTTCTATGTTTCGATGTTTCTCGTTGCGGCAGCAGAGGGGTGCTTGTAGAGAGACAGATCCAGTGAGCACAGAACTAGCTTACAGTCACTCCATTATCTCCACTCTGCCTCGAGGCAAGGCTGACGGTTTGGGGGGGGGGGGGAGGTGGATGGGGGGGGTGGGTGGGAGAGGAGGGATGACTTTCGCGGATGAATGTTAATTAATTTGACGAGTGTGGCACCGGCTGTTAATTCTGTTTTCTCCAAGAGGGCTGAATGCTTTGAGGGTTTAAGAATTTGAGCAGTGAAGCTCGCTGTGCGTGCCAGCCTTCCTGTGGCAGAGGGGCAGGCCAGGGCGATGAAAGAGGTATTGTTTATCGACAGTCAGAGGCCTGATGGGAAGAGACAGATCCACCGCTGTCCCGATAGCTCAGCGGGCAAGTGTTCAGTCTGTACTGGCAGCGAGACAAAGGCAAGGGAAGAAGTACAGTTATCTTGAGGTTAATGGCAATTGGGGCAACACGGTGGCACAGTGGTTAGCATTGCTGCCTCACAATGCCAGGGACCCGGGTTCGATTCCTACCTCGGCTCACTGCCAGTGTGGAGTTTGCACATTCTCCCCTGTGTCTGTGCAAATTTCCTCTGAATGCTCTGGTTTTCTCCCATAGACTGAAAGATGTGTAGGTTAGGTGGATTGGCCATGCTAAATTGCCCCTTAGTATCCAAAGATGTGCAGGTTAGGTGGATTGGCCATGCTAAATTGCCCCTTAGTGTCCAAAGATGTGCAGGTTAGGTGGATTGGCCATGCTAAATTGCCCCTTAGTGTCCAAAGATGTGCAGGTTAGGTAGATTGGCCGTGCTAAATTGCCCCTTAGTGTCCCAAGATGTGCGGGTTAGGTGGATTGGCCATGCTAAATTGCCCCTTAGTGTCCAAAGATGTGCAGGTTAGGTGGATTGGCCACGCTAAATTGCCCCTTAGTATCCAAAGATGTGCAGGTTAGGTGGATTGGCCATGCTAAATTGCCCCTTAGTGGCCAAAGATGTGTAGGTTAGATGGATCGGCCATGCTAAATTGCCCCTTAGTGTCCAAAGATGTGTAGGCTAGGTGGATTGGCCATGCTAAATTGCCCCTTAGTGTCCAAAGATGTGTAGGTTAGGTGGATCGGCCATGCTAAATTGCCCTTAGAGTTGGGGAGATTAACAAAATATATATGTGGGGTTACGAGGATAGGGCCTGGGCGGGATTGTTGTCGGTGCAGACTCGATGGGCTGAATAGCCTCCTTTTGCACAGTAGGGACCCTGACATCCTTCCCCATATCTGCGTGGGTTTCCTCTGAGTGCTCTGGTTTCCTCCCACACTCCAAAAATGTGTAGGTTAGGTGGATTGGCCATGCTAAATTGCCCCTTAGTGCCCAAAGATGTATAGGTTCGGTGGATTAGCCATGCTAAATTGCTCCTTCATCTCAGGGGGATTAACAGGGAAAATGCATGAGGTTACGGGATAGTTGTTGGTGCACACTCGATGGGCTGAATGGCCTCCGTCTGTACTGTAGGGATTCTATGATTTGAAACTCCAGCGGATACAAGTCTAGCTTGTCCAACCAGCCTCGTTCCTCATAAGTCAGCCCGTCCGTTCCCAGAAGGATTTATTAAACCTTCTCTGAGTGTTTCCGACACATCTTACCCTGAGTAAGGGGACCAATACTGTGGGGTGGCTGGAGGGATTGTGGGATGGGATGCTGGCTGTCCCATTTGGCCTCAGTGCCCCTGAGCTCGGGGGGTGAGAAAATTCACTCCCGACCAGTTCCCAGTGATGGCCAACAACACCTCACTTTGCATTCATATAGCGCCTTTTGTTTATTTAAAAAAAAAATCCCAAAGTGTGCTGTGATCTGAGCATGTCTGTAGAATTTACTGCCTGCTGCTATGCATGTCCAAGGAACATGGGAATTAAGAGCAGAAGTAGGCCATGCAGCCCTTCGAGTCTGCTACCCCATTCACTCGCGTTATGGGGCAATGCGTTCCACAAATTCGCCACCCTCTGCCAGAAGTAGCTCCTCCTCACCTCAGTTTTAAATCTACCGCCTCTCAAACTATACCTGCGACCTCTTATTCTAGATTGCCCCGTAAGAGGAAATATTTAGTCTACATTTTACTGCTGCCTCACAGCGCCAGGAATGTGGGTTCGATTCCCAACTTGGGTCACTGTCTGTGTGGAGTCTGCACATTCTCCCCGTGTCTGCATGGGTTTCCCCCAGATGCTCCGGTTTCCTCCCACAGTCCGAAAGATGTGCGGGTTAGTTGCATCGGCCGTGCTAAGTTCTCCTTCCGTGTACCCAAACAGGCGGCGGAGTGTGGCAACTAGGGGATTTCCACAGTAACTTCATTGCAGTGTTAATGTAAGGCGACTTGTGGCTAATAAGTCTAGTTTTTAAGTTTACTTTACTCGATCAATCCTTTTTAGTATGCCTCGATTTGATCCCCTCCAATCCTTCTGAACCCCAACGAGTACAAGCCCAAACTGTTTAATCTCTCTTCATACATCAACCCTTTCATCCCCGGAATCGGTCTGGGGAACCTCCTCCAAACTGCCTTTAATGCTACCACATCCTTCCTCAAATAAGGAGACCAAAACTGGACACAATACTCCAGATGTGGTCTCACCAACACCCTGTACAATTGCAACAACACTCCTCTGCTTTTATATTCCATCCTGTCTTGTTGCTGGTCTCTGATCAAGAGTTCACTCGAATTTCCAATCCTCACTATTTCCACAGCTCCTGCACCTCATGTGTTTAAAAAAAAAGCAAAAATTTTACTTCAGAGGTTATTGCTGAAAGAAGATGCACGTTGTCGAAGTTTTTCATCCTGCACTCATCAGGACAATTGGCAAGAATACCAACTGTGAAGGGAAATTCCACTTCGCGTTGCAGAAAGTAGCCTCAGGGCTACAGTAATCTCTGATCATGGGTTGGTAGGAATGGACTTGAGCATTGCTGAAAAATTAGACGCATTTTGTTGAATCTTTTCGCCTTGCATTCGTCAGGACTATTTGCAAGAATACTAAATTGTAATGGCAACAACAATTGACACTGCGTGAGAAGAGAGCGCTGATGAGTTGGCCAGTGGAATCTGGTTTGGTTGAGGCGTTGTCATGGAGAATGTAGCAGTTAGTGAATGATAATTATTTACAAAATGACTGAGTAATCCATTAACTGGTTTGTTCACCATGGCAATGCCTCCTCTAAGTCAGAGGCCACTTACTAACCCATCAGTACTCTCTTCTTATGTAGTCTGGCCAATCCCCCTACCTGCACATCTGTGGACACTAAGAGGCAATTTACCATGGCCAATCCACCTAACCTGCACATCTCTGGACACTAAGAGGCAATTTAGCATGGCCAATCCATCTAACCTGCACATCTTTGGGCAGTAAATAGTCTCACAACACCAGGTTAAAGTCCAACAGGTTTATTTGGTAGCACGAGCTTTTGGAACATTGCCCCTTAATCAGATGAGTCGCCTGATGAAGGGGCAATGCTCCAAAAGCTCGTGCTTCCAAATAAACCTGTTGGACTTTAACCTGGTGTTGTGAGACTTCTTACTGTGCTTACCCCAGTCCAACATCGACAACACTAAGGTGCAATTTAGTATGGTCTATCCACCTAACCCGCATCTTTTTGGAGTGTGGGAGGAAACTGGAGCACCTGGAGGAAGCCCACGCAGGCACGGGGAGAATGCGCAGACTCTGTACAGACAGTGACCCAAGGTAGGAATCGAACCTGGGTCCCTGGCGCTGTGAGGCAGCAGTGCTAACCACTGTGCCACCCAATAGTACGGGGGTTAATTGAGATGAGCAATTGAGAGCAATTGAGGAAAGGTGGTGAGACAGAAGAGAGAGAAAGGAATAGGATATGTTGATGGGGGTTAGATGAAGAGGGTTGAGGTGCTTAAACACTGGTATGGTCCAGATGGATGGAATAGTTTGTATCTTTGTGGTATATTGAGTGGAAGTCTATATCTGACTGTCATTAATAAGTTTGCAGTGATGTCCCAGATTTGTCCTTCTGTTTTGTGTGCTGTTCCTCTGAAGGTCATACTGGGGGCATGGTGGCCCAGTGGTTAGCACAGCTGCCTCACAGCACTAGGGACCCGGGTTCGATTCCGGCCTCGGGTCACTGTCTGTGTGGAGTCTGCACATTCTCCTCGTGTCTGCGTGGGTTTCCTCCGGGTGCTCCAGTTTCCTCCCACAGTCCGAACATGTGCGGGTTAGGTTGATTGGCCATGCTAAATTGACCCCAGTGTCAGTAGATTAGCAGGGTAAATGTGTCGGGTTATGGGACAAGGGTCTGGGTGGGATGGTGGTCAGTGTAGACTTGATGGGCCGAATGACCTCCTTCTGCACTGTGGGAATTCTATGATATAGAACATGGTTCAGCTACGTGGGTGGCACAGTGGTTAGCACTGCTGCCTCACAGCGCCAGGGACCCAGGTTCGATTCCCAGCTCGGGTCACTGTCTGTGTGGAGTTTGCACATCCTCCCCGTGTCTGCGTGGGTTTCCTCCAGGTGCTCCGGTTTCCTCCCACAGTCTGAAAGACGTGCTGGTTAGGTGCTAAATTCTCCCTCAGTGTACCCGAACAGACACCGGAGCGTGACGACTAGGGGATTTTCACAGTAGCTTCATTGCAGTGTTAATGTAAGCTTACTTGTGACGCTAATAAAATTAAGCTTATTGCCGGCTGTCAGTTCCAGCTCCTGGTCTTTCTTCCCGCTCGTCTCCGCCGCTTGTAATCGGTCTTTTCCGAAATCTCAGTTCCATGGGACGCTGGTAGCCTTGACCAATCTGTCTCATCCACATGCTCCCCGCTCCCCACTCCCCTCCCCTGGGAGCCCAGACGGGGAGCGTCAGCAGCCTTGTGCAACATGGAATCACTCATGTTCTGTGCCTGCCCCATACCTGCGCTGCCAGGCCCTTTTTTTTTGAATAGCAAATCGAATAAACTAAATCAATCTTTGCCCGATGGACAAAGTGAATGGGGGAAGCCCCTGGGGGAAACAGAAAATAAACCATAAAGGAAACTTAAAACATCAAACCCAAATACACCCCAGCCCCTGCAGTGCCCAAAAAAACACGGGGTGTTTCATCAGTGCCCTCGGATTCCACTTGCTCACTCTCCAGGGAACACAGCTTTGGACACTAAGGGGCAATTTAGTATGGCCAATCCACCTAACCTGCACATCTTTGGACACTAAGGGGTAATTTAACATGGTGAATCCAACAAATCTGCACATCTTTGGACACTAAGGGGCAATTTAGCATGGCCAATCCACCTAACCTCCACATCTTTGGACACCAAGAGGCAATTTAGCATGGTCAATCCACCTAACCTGCACATCTTTGGACACCAAGAGGCAATTTAGCATGGCCAATCCACCTAACCTGCACATCTTTGGACACCAAGAGGCAATTTAGCATGGCCAATCCACCTAACCTGCACATCTTTGGACACTAAGGGGCAATTTTGCATGGCCAATCCATCTAACCTGCACATCTTTGGACACCAAGAGGCAATTTAGCATGGCCAATCCACCTAACCTGCACATCTTTGGACACCAAGAGGCAATTTAGCATGGTCAATCCACCTAACCTGCACATCTTTGGACACTAAGGGGCAATTTAGCATGGCCAATCCACCTAACCTGCACATCTTTGGACACCAAGAGGCAATTTAGCATGGTCAATCCACCTAACCTGCACATCTTTAGACACTAAGGGGCAATTTAGCATGGCCAATCCATCTAACCTGCACATCTTTGGACACTAAGGGACAATTTAGCATGGCCAATCCACCTAACCTGCACATCTTTGGACACTAAGAGGCAATTTAGCATGGCCACAGCTGGGAATTAGCTGCGTTACAGGGGCAGGTGGTCAGGTCGGATGGCCCTCTTGATCACTGGCTGCCTGGATATGTTCACAGTATTCTTAGCCAGGCACAGGTTGCCTACTGCTGCCTGGGCTCCGAGCTCTGGAATTCCTGCCCTGAACCCTCCCCACCTTTAATCTTCTCTCGAGGCACGGTGACACAGTGGTTAGCACTGCGCCTTCACAACGCCTGGGTGTTCAATTCTGGCCTCGGGTCACTGTCTGTGTGGAGTTTGCACCTTCTCCCCGTGTCTGCGTGGGTTTCCTCTGGGTACTCCGGTTTCCTCCCACAGTCTAAAGATGTGTAGGTTAGGGTGGATTGGCCATGATAATTGCCCCTTCACATCCCAAGATAGGGTAGGGAAGAGGGCCTAGTTAAGATGAGTCAGGGCAGGCTCGATGGGCCGAATGGCCTCTTTTGCAGTTTTGGGACTCTGAGGCACCGTTTCCAGGTTTCTTGCAGTCTGCGTTCTCTCTCTATTTGGCACCCCCCTTTCCTCCATCCGTTCCTCTTGAGTTCATTCCCATTGATCCGCATTGTCAGCTACTTTGTTGTGTCTCTTACTCCAGTTTACATCCTGCCTGCCTGCTCCCATTTCCTGTTTGTCTCCAGCCTCCCACCCACACTATTCCAGACTGTTTATTTAATCCTCGGCCTTCTCCTGGCCTCAGCTAACAGAGCCTCCAGTTTGATCTGACACTGCCCTGCTGTAAACCCCCCAATATTCCCAACCTAACCTGCTGCCTGGACACTTACCAGCCACGATCAATATGATCCATGGGCTTTAACTCACTCAAACACACACACACACACACACACATCACTCACACACACACACACTTACACTCACTCACACACACACACACACACACATCACTCACACACACACACACTCACTCTCACTCACACTTACACTCACACTTACACTCACACTTACACTCACACTCACTCTCACTCACACACACACACACATCACTCACTCACACACATCACTCACACTTACACTCACTCACACACACACACACACACACTCACATCACTCACACTTACACTCACACTTACACACACTCACACACACACTCACATCACTCACACTTACACTCACACTTACACTCACTCACACACACACACACACACACATCACTCACACTTACACTCACACACACTCACTCACACTTACACTCACACTTACACTCACTCACACACACACACACACACACACATCACTCACACACACACACACACACACAC